>NC_058194.1:496823-1242891 GCF_907165205.1 Coccinella septempunctata | reverse complement strand
CATTGTTAGAATTTGAGTTGAGTTATTATCTTAGTTTTTTGTATCATTGTTGCATTTATATTAGGATCATAGTTCATAGTTTGAAATAAATAAATTGAGCGTTGACATTATATAATGACAGAAAATAAAGACTGAAAAGACGTCCGACTTTTAATTAAAAGTCTCTGAGTTCAGTAGTAGACCAAGAACTGAACATTTGGTGACCCCGACGTCATGAACGGCAAAGAAAGACCTCAGAGAAGTGGAGCTGGAATTCGCAAAACTTTATCCCAAGACTTCGTGTGGCCCGACAGTTTCGGCAGAAAAAAAGATTTAGGCAGAAAAAAGACACGATAGTGGAAAATGAGCCTTCCAGAGACCAAGCAGAGACAAGTGAGGTGATTAAAAGACCAAAGTCCATTGCATCAATGAAAAGTAAGTCAATGAGTAGAGAAAGCTTAAGAACGTCCAAGACTCTAAGCATTAATGTAGCCAGAAGAAGAATTGCTTTGGAAAGTGAAAGAAAAAGGCAGGAAATAGAGATGAAGAAACTGGAGATTGAAAATGCTTTGAGACTGTTAGATCTGGAAGAAGAATTAGTACAAGACGAAGATGCTTCAGGAAAAGAAGAATTAGGTGAAGAAGAGGGCAGGCACAGTGAAAAGAAATACTATAACAATACAATGATAAATCAATGGGTTGAAAGAAAACAAGAAGAGATTGGTGATGACACAGAAAAGTACATTAACACATTCCCACAGCAATGTGATCCAAGTGTTAAGATGTTGTGTGAGACCGTTAAGGAGGTACTCCATTCGGTGCATAATACAGTTCTACAGAATGTAAGACCAGAGAAACGTGAGGTTTCAGAATTTATTTGCTTTGATGGAAATCCCCTGGATTGGCCAGTTTTTATTCGTCAATTTCGTAATTTAACCGAGTCAAGTCGTTATTCAGCAGACGAAAGTGTTTTCAAACTTCAAAAATGTTTGGAAGGCCCTGCAAAGGCAGCAGTTGCGAATATAATGTTGACTTCTGATGTTACCAAAATTATTGCAACATTAGAAACTCGTTTTGGCCGACCTGATGTAATTATAGAGATGCTACTGTCCAAAATTAGAGTAATACAACCAATAAAAGACACAAATTTGGAAAAATTGATACACTTCTCGACCGGAGTCACTAATATCGTAACCATAATGAAATCTCTACATTCTACTGGTCATTTACAGAATCCATAAATACAAAGAGATTTAGTGAGTAAACTGCCTGACGAGTTGAAAATCAAATGGGGTGAAGTAATAATTCAAAAGAAGAGACAAAATTGTGAAACCAATCTTGAAGATTTTGCTAATGGGTTGGCTACTTTTTCAGAGGCAGCTTGTCAAGTTAGTGTTACTAGCTTTTCTGCACATTGGGATAGATCTATATTTCCCTGGGACAAAACGAGATCGCCTTTCTACAATGGAAGAAGTACAGAAAGAGTGTTCACTCTTCATGATGAGTTCTTAAATGCAATTATTGTGAAGAGCCCACCCATGATGACAATTGTCCAAAAATGGAAATGGATGATATGGAAAGTAGGTGGAAGGTTGTAAGATCGAAAAAATTATGTTTTTCTTGTCATCAAAAACTCAGGTGTAGAAACAAAAAAATTTGTGGAATGAATGGATGCAAACTGTCACATCATTCACTTCTTCATAATGAAATCAACAAATCAAGTGAAAACCCGATAGTATCTGAACCCGTATCTACGAATATTGTTGGTACGGTGAGAAGTGAAACTACAGTTTTATTACGGTTCGTTCCACTCAAAATTCATGGTCGAAACGGAACTCTCAAAATTTATGCTTTGTATGATGAAGGCTCCACAGTTACACTCTTACATGACAAGATAGCCGATCAAATTGAAATACTGGGTGAAAAACAGCCATTATGTTTACAATGGACCAATGATGACGTGATAAAGGAAGAAAATTCTACTCGACTAGACATAAACGTATCAAGAATCGACAATGATAACACCTTTTCATTAAGGGGGGTTCGCACATTTTCGAATTTATCGCTTCCTGAACAATCTTTCAATTTACATGACCATCAATATTTGGAAGGTATTCCTATTGAGAGTTATACGAAAGTGAAACCTGTTATGATCATTGGTCAGGACAACATCGATTTGATTATACCCAGGCGTATCCAATCTACACCAACAAACTCAATTGTTGTTTCTAAATCTAAATTAGGTTGGTCTGTATATGGACCAATCCAATCAGACATACAAAATAGATAGGGAACAAGATTTGAAGGATATCATGGAAAAATTCTTCACTACAGAATGTTTTGGAACAATTCCTGTTTCTAAATTGGAAGTAAATGAGGAAGATACCAGAGCCAACGAAATAATGAATAGAACAATAAAACAAGTTGGCGAGAGAAGAGTACTTTAGAGTGTGGTTTTTCAACAGCACAATTATTGATGTCACGGAATTCAAGAGATGTATTACCTACTACTGAAAACTATCTTAAGCCTAAATGTATAAAATTCAAAAAATTCGATAACAGAATGAAACTTAATCAAAAGAAACAAAAACTGAATTACGATAAAAAAAGTAAAGTTCTGAAACCAATTGAAGTCAATGAAAATGTAAGATATCAGGATAAACTCAAAACAAATTGGCAGTTTGGTAAAGTTATAGATAAACCAAGAGAAAGGTCATATATTTTACAGAAATCTGATGGTTCTTCTGTTACTAGAAATCGTAGGATTGTTGAAACATTACCAAGCTCCTCTGAAAATGAAAATATTTTTTCTCATGAAAATGGAGATGATGCTCAAATTTCTCCTTATGAAACATTTAAAGATTCGATTTCTGATAATTCCTTATACAAAGTACCCGATAGAACAATGTATGGTAGAGTCATAAAGAAACCAGATAGATTTAAGTTTTAAAACTATTAGAAAAAGGGAGATGTTATGAAGTTGTGTTCAATCTTGGATTTAACTTTTTGTCTAACTGTACATGTGTATAACATGTTTGTTGTACAGAGTGTAACGGCGCATTTTTGTTATTATAAAGTGAATATGTTCAGTAAAGCAGTCTTCCACAAAACTTGTGTTAATGAATACCTCAAACGATACAACAAGATTCTTTTTTTTTTTGGATTGTTTCCTTTGGAAAACAAGTTCCGCTCAGACTCGCATGGACTTTTCCAATACACTGGCAAACCATCCAAACATGCTCCTGCAGAGCATGGCTTTTAAATCAATATTGAATGTAACTACACAAAACCCTTCATATTACACATAGATATATGTATATTATATTTAACGACATACTTGTAACATTATTTATTATATATATTATTATATTATTTCTACATATCGTGCCTGAAGTTAACATTCGATTCGACTTTGTTTCTTGACAATGCTACACGGAAGAAGTAAAATAGACTTACGGAAATATCTTTATATACTTATTGTAATGGATAAGAATGAAAATTATAAAATAATTTTTTTTAAAAGAAAATAATTTATTGATGTGAACATTTAAGAAACTGTGTTATTGTTATCTGCCAAAAATATTAATCGATTGAGAAGTTTATTGAAGAAGATAGTGAAGCATAGGCATTTTATTGTCGATTCATTGTTTTCAGGTTTGTTAATTTCACTGAATTTGCTGGAACTTGTAAATAATAAAAGATCATTGTTTTCAGATCAATCAATTTGTGTTTTAGCTTCAAGAAACTCAATTCATAATCTTATGTATATTATTGGATATCGAACCATTTTGGTTTCATACATGTTGGTGGAATAAAAAAGTTGAAAAGGACAAAAAAAATATGCTGACAACTTGGAACCAAGATAATTATTCAATGAATAGATATGGGTCTCCTCTCAAACAACAGAAAAAGATAAACTAAAGTCACGAAGAGATAAAAAGAAGCACACGGTTATCGCAATATAATGTGGTTAATATTCCGGAAAAGCAAAAGGAAAATTTGATAGAGATCGTGAAAAGGGTGGGAGAATTCTCAGGCATGATCATTGAGTCTGCTTCTTCATCCTCTGTCGTACGTGTACCCACTAGGATTGAAAATAGACCAAAAAATATCATAGCCAAATTCGTTTCTAAATCTAAAAGAGACGAATTTCTATCGGCTATCAAGAATAAGCGCGGCACGAATGGCGGAAGGAATGGTTTCAACTTGGACGGCCTGTAATAAATTTTATGTTAATGAGCACCCTACAACGAAAAAGAAAAGCATTTTTTCGATCTGCCCGTATCACAGCAGGGAAAAAAATTATAAGTACGTCTGGACTCAAAATGGAAACATCCTCATGAGGATGAATGAAACATCCAAGATAATACTAATACAGAGTGAGTCAGACTTGGCCAAGCTCCAATAACTCTCAAATAAACAATTAAAGATATAATAACAAAAGGGACAATGGCTATCCACGTATTATACCAAAATGTACGTGGTTTACGTACTAAATTGTCAGCTTTCAAATTGAATTTGCTCTCCAGTTCCTTTGATATGGTGTTGATAACGGAATCCTGGCTGAATGACGGTGTTTATGATGCGGAACTGATCAGTGTTGGTTTCACCATCTTTCGAAATGATCGCTGTGCAAAAAATTCGAACAAAAAAGATGAGGGTGCTGTTTTGTGGTTGTTCGAGATCATCTGAACGCTAGACATGTTCCGGAGTTTGAAGGCAACACGGAGTATATTTGGGTGGTGATGAATGTGAATAATAAAACTGTTTATATATGTTGCGTATACCTACCACCAGGTAATGAATCTGCATCTACATCATTCATCGAGAAGTTGGAGAGAATTATGGAAAAAATGAATGATAATGACTTGGTACCGGTATGTGGTGATTTCAACTGTTCTACGGTGAGGTGGGAATGCCAACCAGTGGATGAAAATATGAGTGCGATAGGGGTGGACAGTAAATGGACAGGTATAATCGACACTTTCAAATTCCTTGAACTCAAGCAGTTCAATAAAGTTTACAATGTAAATAATAGAATTTTGGATTTAGTATTGTGTAACAAATTCAGGGTGAAAGAGCTATCCTTATCTTGTCTCCCTATTGTTAATGAGGATGACCATCACCCAGCTCTCGAATTTTTGTTTGATTTAGATAGTTATAACTATTTGAAGGAATCTACTGAATATCGGCCCAATCTTAAAAGGGCTGATTTCCAGGCAATCAATAGCCATTTATCGGAGGTCGATTGGAGTTCCTTTTTTTCGGGTTTAGATGTGGTGTCTCAGGTGGAGATCTTTTATGATATCGTAGAGACCCTTGTACGGAAGCATGTACCTAGAATTAGATGTAAAAAAAATTTCCTATATTTTACTCGAGAGAGCTTATTTATACCGTAACGTTTTCTTCGCTTGATTAAAACGTCCAACTTATTAAAATTATTTATCTACACTTAATACACATATAACTCACAAACTAACTAACGGGTGTGAAGGCAGCAACGGTTTCCAGCAACGGTTTTTTCATTTTCGCTTTTACCATACAGATTGTAAAAATACCTGTTGTTCGGGATTTTTTGATATGAATGGGTTATATAGAACATTATAAACACAGTCTATAGGGTGAAATAATTTGTGCATCGAAAACTACCCCCACCAACCCCCCGAAATTTAACTATCTTGATACACAGTGAAAAAACCCCGTTGCTCGGAGTTTTTCTATGAAAATGGATTCTTACCCATATACTGAACACGATCCATAGGGTGAAATAATTTGTGCATCAAAAACTACCCCCCTTCAACCCTCTGAAGTTGAAATATCTTGATACAGTAAAAAGTGTGAAAAAAAAAAACCGTTGCTCGTAGTTTTTTGATGGAAATGGGTTGTTACCAACATACTAAACACGATCTATAGGGTGAAATAATTTGTGCATCAAAAACTACCCCCCTCCAATCCTCTAATATTGAACTATCTTGATACAGTAAAAAGTGTGAAAAAAACCGTTGCTCGTATTTTTTTGATGGAAATGGGTTGTTACCAACATACTGAACACGATCTATAGGGTGAAATAATTTGTGCATCAAAAACTACCCCTCTCCAACCCTCTAATGTTGAACTATCTTGATACAGTAAAAAGTGTGAAAAAAAACCGTTGCTCGTAGTTTTTTGATGGAAATGGGTTGTTACCAACATACTAAACACGATCTATAGGGTGAAATAATTTGTGCATCAAAAACTACCCCTCTCCAACCCTCTAATGTTGAAATATGCTACTGTAAATGCAGATTTTTTCTATATATTCATATTCTGAAGAAACCACGATAACAACCCTGTAAAACGGAAAAACCACTTAAGGGTGGATTTCACCCAGTTATCCCCTGCGTAATAAAACAAGACTAGGCTCAATCGAAAGCTACTGTAAATGCAGATTTTTTTCTATATGTTTATATCTTGAAGAAACCACGATAACAACCCTGTAGAACGAAAACACAACTTGAGGATGGATTACACCCCGTTATCCCCTGTGTAAGAAAACAAGACTAGGCTCAGTCGAAAGCTACTATAAATGCAGATTTTTTCTTTATATTCATATTTTGAAGAAACCACGATAACAATCCTTTAGAACGAAAAAACCACGTGAGGGTGGATTTCACCCCGTTATCCCCTGCGTAAGAAAACAAGACTAGGCTCAATCGAAAGCTACTGTAAATGCAGATTTTTACTATATATTCATATGTTGAAGAAACTACGATAACAACCCTGTAGAACGGAAAAACCACTTAAGGGTGGATTTCACCCTGTTATCCCCTGCGTAAAAAAACAAGACTAGGCTCAATCGAAAGCTACTGTAAATGCAGATTTTGTATATATATTCATATTCTGAAGAAACCACGATAACAACCCTGTAGGACGAAACAACTACATAAGGGTGGATTTCACCCTGTTATGCCCTGCGTAAGAAAACAAGACTAGGCTCAATCGAAAGCTACTGTGAATGCAGATTTTTTATATAATATGTAATATTCTGAAGAAACCACGATAACAACCCAGTAGGACGAAACAACCATATAAGGGTGGATTTAACCATGCGTTATCCCCTGCGTAAGAAAACAAGACTAGGCTCAATCGAAAGCTACTGTAAATGCAGATTTTTTCTATATATTCATATTCTGAAGAAACCACGATAATAACCATGTAGAACGGAAAAACCACTTAAGGGTGGATTTCACCCAGTTATCCCCTGCGTGAGAAAACAAGACTACGCTCAATCGAAGGCTACTGTAAATGCAGATTTTTTCTATATATTTATATCTTGAAGAAACCACGATAACAATCCTTTAGAACGGAAAAACCACTTAAGGGTGGATTTCACCCTGTTATCCCCTGCGTGAGAAAACAAGACTAGGCTCAATCGGAGGCTACTGTAAATGCAGATTTTTTCTATATATTCATATTCTGAAGAAACCACGATAATAACCATGTAGAACGGAAAAACCACTTAAGGGTGGATTTCACCCAGTTATCCCCTGCGTGAGAAAACAAGACTAGGCTCAATCGAAAGCTACTGTAAATGCAGATTTTTTTCTATATGTTTATATCTTGAAGAAACCACGATAACAACCCTGTAGAACGAAAACACCACTTAAGGATGGATTACACCCCGTTATCCCCTGCGTAAGAAAACAAGACTAGGCTCAATCGAAAGCTACTATAAATGCAGATTTTTTTCTATATATTCATATGTTGAAGAAACTACGATAACAACCCTGTAGAACGGAAAAACCATTTATGGTTCAACCTGTTTATCCCCTGCGTAAGAAAACAAGACTAGGCTCAATAGAAAGCTACTGTAAATGCAGATTTTTTCTATATATTCATATTTTAAAGAAACCACGATAACAATTCGTAGAACGGAAAAACCACTTAAGGGTGGATTTCACCCCGTTACCCCCTGCGTAAGAAAACAAAACTAGGCTCAATCGAAAGCTACTGTAAATGCAGATTTTTTCTATATATTCATATGTTGAAAAAACTACGATAACAACTCTGTAGAACGGAAAAACCACTTAAGGGTGGATTTCACCCCGTTACCCCCTGCGTAAGAAAACAAAACTAGGCTCAATCGAAAGCTACTGTAAATGCAGATTTTTTCTATATATTCATATGTTGAAGAAACTACGATAACAACCCTGTAGAACGGAAAAACCATTTAAGGGTGGATTTCACCCAGTTATCCCCTGCGTAAGAAAACAAGACTAGGCTCAATTGAAAGCTACTGTCAATGCAGATTTTTTCTATATATTCATATGTTGAAGAAACCACGATAACAACCCTGTAGAACGAAAAAACCACTTATGGGTGGATTTCACCCCGTTATCCCCTGCGTAAGAAAACAAGACTAGGCTCAATCGAAAGCTACTGTAAATGCAGATTTTTTATATAATATGTAATATTCTGAAGAAACCACGATAACAACCCAGTAGGACGAAACAACCATATAAGGGTGGATTTCACCCTGCGTTATCCCCTGCGTAAGAAAACAAGACTAGGCTCAATTGAAAGCTACTGTCAATGCAGATTTGTTCTATATATTCATATGTTGAAGAAACCACGATAACAATCCTTTAGAACGAAAAAACCACTTAAGGGTGGATTTCACCCTGTTATCCCCTGCGTAAGAAAACAAGACTAGGCTCAATCGAAAGCTACTGTAGATGCAGATTTTTTCTTTATATTCATATTTTGAAGAAACCACGATAACAATCCTTTAGAACGAAAAAACCATTTAAGGGTGGATTTCACCCTGTTATCCCCTGCGTGAGAAAACAAGACTAACCTCAATCGAAAGCTACTGTAAATGCAGATTTTTTCTATATATTCATATTTTAAAGAAACCACGATAACAACCCTGTAGAACGGAAAAACCACTTAAGGGTGGATTTCACCCCGTTACCCCCTGCGTAAGAAAACAAGACTAGGCTCAATCGAAAGCTACTATAAATGCAGATTTTTTTCTAAATGTTTATATCTTGAAGAAACCACGATAACGACCCTGTAGAACGAAAACACAACTTAAGGATGGATTACACCCCGTTATCCCCTGTGTAAGAAAACAAGACTAGGCTCAGTCGAAAGCTACTATAAATGCAGATTTTTTCTTTATATTCATATTTTGATGAAACCACGATAACAATCCTTTAGAACGAAAAAACCACGTAAGGGTGGATTTCACCCCGTTATCCCCTGCGTAAGAAAACAAGACTAGGCTCAATCGAAAGCTACTGTAAATGCAGATTTTGTATATATATTCATATTCTGAAGAAACCACGATAACAACCCTGTAGGACGAAACAACTACATAAGGGTGGATTTCACCCTGTTATGCCCTGTGTAAGAAAACAAGACTAGGCTCAATCGAAAGCTACTGTGAATGCAGATTTTTTATATAATATGTAATATTCTGAAGAAACCACGATAACAACCCAGTAGGACGAAACAACCATATAAGGGTGGATTTAACCATGCGTTATCCCCTGCGTAAGAAAACAAGACTAGGCTCAATCGAAAGCTACTGTAAATGCAGATTTTTTCTATATATTCATATTCTGAAGAAACCACGATAATAACCATGTAGAACGGAAAAACCACTTAAGGGGGGATTTCACCCAGTTATCGCCTGCGTGAGAAAACAAGACTACGCTCAATCGAAGGCTACTGTAAATGCAGATTTTTTCTATATATTTATATCTTGAAGAAACCACGATAACAATCCTTTAGAACGGAAAAACCACTTAAGGGTGGATTTCACCCTGTTATCCCCTGCGTGAGAAAACAAGACTAGGCTCAATCGGAGGCTACTGTAAATGCAGATTTTTTCTATATATTCATATTCTGAAGAAACCACGATAATAACCATGTAGAACGGAAAAACCACTTAAGGGTGGATTTCACCCAGTTATCCCCTGCGTGAGAAGACAAGACTAGGCTCAACCGAAAGCTACTGTAAATGCAGATTTTTTTCTATATGTTTATATCTTGAAGAAATCACGATAACAACCCTGTAGAACGAAAACACCACTTAAGGATGGATTACACCCCGTTATCCCCTGCGTAAGAAAACAAGACTAGGCTCAATCGAAAGCTACTATAAATGCAGATTTTTTTCTATATATTCATATGTTGAAGAAACTACGATAACAACCCTGTAGAACGGAAAAACCATTTATGGTTCACCCTGTTTATCCCCTGCGTAAGAAAACAAGACTAGGCTCAATCGAAAGCTACTGTAAATGCAGATTTTTTCTATATATTCATATTTTAAAGAAACCACGATAACAACCCTGTAGAACGGAAAAACCACTAAAGGGTGGATTTCACCCCGTTACCCCCTGCGTAAGAAAACAAAACTAGGCTCAATCGAAAGCTACTGTAAATGCAGATTTTTCTATATATTCATATGTTGAAAAAACTACGATAACAACTCTGTAGAACGGAAAAACCACTTAAGGGTGGATTTCACCCCGTTATCCCCTGCGTAAGAAAACAAAACTAGGCTCAATCGAAAGCTACTGTAAATGCAGATTTTTTCTATATATTCATATCTCAAAGAAACCACGATAACAACCCTGTAGAACGGAAAAACCACTTAAGGGTGGATTTCACCCCGTTACCCCCTGCGTAAGAAAACAAAACTAGGCTCAATCGAAAGCTACTGTAAATGCAGATTTTTTCTATATATTCATATGTTGAAGAAACTACGATAACAACCCTGTAGAACGGAAAAATCATTTAAGGGTGGATTTCACCCAGTTATCCCCTGCGTGAGAAAACAAGACTACGCTCAATCGAAGGCTACTGTAAATGCAGATTTTTTCTATATATTCATATTTTGAAGAAACCACGATAACAATCCTTTAGAACGGAAAAACCACTTAAGGGTGGATTTCACCCTGTTATCCCCTGCGTAAGAAAACAAGACTAGGCTCAATTGAAAGCTACTGTCAATGCAGATTTTTTCTATATATTCATATGTTGAAGAAACCACGATAACAACCCTGTCGAACGAAAGAACCACTTATGGGTGGATTTCACCCCGTTATCCCCTGCGTAAGAAAACAAGACTAGGCTCAATCGAAAGCTACTGTAAATGCAGATTTTTTATATATGTAATATGTAATATTCTGAAGAAACCACGATAACAACCCAGTAGGACGAAACAACCATATAAGGGTAGATTTCACCCTGCGTTATCCCCTGCGTAAGAAAACAAGACTAGGCTCAATTGAAAGCTACTGTCAATGCAGATTTGTTCTATATATTCATATGTTGAAGAAACCACGATAACAACCCTGTAGAACGAAAAAACCACTTAAGGGTGGATTTCACCCTGTTATCCCCTGCGTAAGAAAACAAGACTAGGCTCAATCGAAAGCTACTGTAAATGCAGATTTTTTCTTTATATTCATATTTTGAAGAAACCACGATAACAATCCTTTAGAACGAAAAAACCATTTAAGGGTGGATTTCACCCTGTTATCCCCTGCGTGAGAAAACAAGACTAAGCTCAATCGAAGGCTACTGTAAATGCAGATTTTTTCTACATATTCATATGTTCAAGAAACCACGATAACAACACTGTAGAACGAAAAAACCACTTAAGGGTGGATTTCACCCCGTTATCCCCTGCGTAAGAAAACAAGACTAGGCTCAATCGAAAGCTACTGTAAATGCAGATTTTTTCTTTATATTCATATTTTGAAGAAACCACGATAACAATCCTTTAGAACGAAAAAACCATTTAAGGTTGGATTTCACCCCGTTATCCGCTGCGTAAGAAAACAAGACTAGGCTCAATTGAAAGCTACTGTCAATGCAGATTTTTTCTACATATTCATATGTTCAAGAAACCACGATAACAATCCTTTAGAACGAAAAAACCACGTAAGGGTGGATTTCACCCCGTTTTTCCCTGCGTAAGAAAACAAGACTAGGCTCAATCGAAAGCTACTGTAAATGCAGATTTTTCATATATATTCATATTCTGAAGAAACCACGATAACAACCCTGTAGGACGAAAAAACAACTACTGGTGGATTTCACCCTGTTATCCCCTGCGTCTCAATATAGGGTTTTCATCACATGCTACCATTTCATTTTATTTTGTCATATTGTTCTCAATCCATTTCTCTTTTTAAAATTTCGTAACACGAGTGTATTTTACCCACACTCTTTTAATTGAATCGAATTTGCGTTTTATTGATTCTAAATATATTAATCACTATTCTGTGATGTATAAATTTTCATTGGAATCGATTACTATTCACTATTTCGGTGAGAATATCCGTAACGAAAGCCTATGGTAGTTCGGGAGTTTCCGGAAATTTTACCGGCCAATTTTACCGGCTATCTTCACGCAGGTGAATTTCAAACTCTTCATTCATTTTTTAGACCTTTTTTCGATTCATTATGTGGACTCTGAGAAGAGGGGAAGAAATTCACCCCTCCAAGTCTTACAAATAAAAAAGCTCTCGGAATATCGTTCCTTGAAGGTTTATAAATACATACACCGAATTTCGAACCCTTTATCATTTTGTAGCTCAATTTCGATTTTTTTCTGATCATGAGAAATAGGGTTTTGCAAATGAAATAGCTGTCAGAGTATCCTTTCATGGGGCCTCATGAAGATGTACACCAAATTTTAAACCCTTTATTCTTTTTTGACCCAATTTCCAATTATTTTGTGGACTCTGCGAAGAGGGGGTGAAATTAGCCCTTCAAAGTCCTGCAAATGAAAAAGCTCTCGGAATATATATTTTCGATAATATTTCGAATATTCATTTTATGGATGGAAATAACCCTTCAACATTCTACGAATAAAAAATCTTTGATATAGTATGTATCAACTTCTAATGAATAAACACTCCGAGTTTAGTTCATGGATTCATTCACCTATTTCGCCACCCTAATTTTGCAGCAGTGTGTTTGGTATAAAGAAATTCCCACTTTTGGTTAATTTTTGCTGAAATTATTTTATTGAGGATAAATGTCTGTATTGCCAATAATACTGCTCTACTGATATTTCGATTTTTGGTTCGATCTCAGGTTAGGTGCACTATTAGATTCAGTCTAGGATAAATTATACTTCAGATGGAGCAACACGAAACTTCGAGCGAAGCTTGCCGCGAAATCACAGCAGGGGAACATGAGACATATCAAAATTCGTACTTATTGGACGGCAACTTGATATGATACACCGTTGGTTTCGACAAAACTGAGTGACGATGATTTCAACAAAATGGAGAAAAATTTATTTTTTTGTCTTAGGTTTTAATGTTGAGTTATACAGTGTTCTTTTCAATAAGTGATATTTATTCATTCGAATTTTTATTTGTCCTAATTACTAATAGTGGACAGCACACTCATGTTGAGATTTCACTGAAAATTACTGCAATAAATTGAACGGAATTAAGTGGACTTAATCTCGAAATTGGAATTTTAGTGTACAAAAAACATTGAACTCTCTTTTAGTTAAAGAAAAAACGTTCAGTGAAAGACCCCTCGGGGACAGGCCATGTCTGGGAGTGCAGAAAACCAGAATGTTTGTCTTGTGCCAAAAAATTTCACTACATGAAAAAGTGAAATATTGTATTGAGTACTTATAGGTACTCAATTTGTAAATATTTTGATAATAAAACCTTGAAGAAAGATTTTCATTTCGAATCAGATATGATTTGGGGTCAATGTGCCATAAATTTTGGGCACAGTAGTTGAGGGAACAATGTAGGAATCCATGGTCAAATATTTTCTCTCCAATGCCAAGACAATGAAATAACTATCAAGTAACCCAACACTTCCGTGAGTGTTTTGAGATGGAGGCAACATGTGATATATTATCTCTTTACCACTAGCAGAAAAATGCCCAAAATACAAAAAAATATCAAATAACTCACCGTGAGTGCAAGACAACGATTTCCAACCATATCAAACAAGTAAAAATTCCAACAGGAACACTATACAACGACTAAGAACAACACCTCCACTAACACACGACTCACGGATACAACCACAGCCGTCTATAGAGACTTTAGATTGCTATGATACAACCATCATGTCTGTTACATCGAATGACCGTGACAGAAATGAGGAACGGGAAACGGGACGTCTTGCATCGGTCACGTACGTATAGCGGCGGACGTTCATTGGGTTAGTTGTTAGTTGTTAGGCAAGGCAGGGGGTTTGTCTCCGGCACGGGTATGCTCGACCATCTTGTCCTGATCCTGCGCATTGAGGAGGTAGGTTGGGTTGGGGAGCATTCCAAAGATTCGGGCCAATCAAAGCAAATGGCTTACTGAGCATGACGCCGTCAGTTATTAAAGGTTGTCTGTCTCTCTTCTCTTCCTCTGTACGTTGTTGTGAATTCACTAGATATCATTTGAATATAAATTGAACTGATTGTGTTGCTGATTCCTAGGATCATTTTTATTGATTTTTTCATTCATTATTTTTTAAGGACGAATAGACCAATTTTCTATGATTTGTTTCGTTTCGATTTCAATTCGCACCATAATTGGTACCTTCCTATATCTAATAGCGTCGTTCGCCCGGTCAGAAGAGCTGGAACTAAAAACAGGTCGGTCAAATTCGAAATTATCGAGCAAGATTGTTCAAACGAGTCTGATTATGGCTCTGGTGGTCTTCAATTAGTTTTCTAGTTTATATACAGTATAGTGTAATAGTTTTTGTCGCGTGTTAACATTGGTCCTTCGAGACAGGTTTTAGGTTTGTTACCAGGGTTTTTGAGTTTATTTGGGTTGCTTATTGTTTTATTTCCGTCATCAATTCATTTCAAAACGCAATAAACGTGAAGAAGTATCATTTATTCATTTAGATATTCGCTATATTGGTATAGACCGTTGATTCATTTTCCGTCATTTGACAGTACACATTCTATGGTAGGCAACCGATTGTATTATGTATACTTCATTCAAATTTATTTTAGCAGTCGGTTGGCCATGAAATAATTTTCTCAAGTTTTTGTAACTAGAACGAAGTTAGGTTGGCACTCATGAAATGTCGTTAATGTCATAACGCCGTTGCCACAACTAATATCAATTTTTATTACGAAAATGCCGGAAGTGATTGAAAAAAGAGACAGGGTTTAAGGAAGTGCTATTAAGAATTCAGGTCCGCTCATTCAAATAGTTCTGATATTCTAAAATCCACAATACGTCAGACGGTAGTGAACATATTCAATGTAAGAGAATTTATATAATATTTCATCTGAATCTAAACGACGATATTTCAGCTGGATATTTCCACAATCAGAAAGATTGTGAATGAAGAGGATGACAAAGAATTTCCTTCTATTGGGAGACCCAGAAAAGTGTTGGCATTTGAGAATTTTATGTTTGAGTGAATTAATGCGAAAAGTTTACTACAGGATTTTCGATAAATGTCATCGGAGAATAAGTTCCCTAAAATGGATTTTTCTATTTTTCATTCGACTTGTCCTATACAATGTAAATGTTTTGAGGTACTAATAAATACCTAATTATTATTATTACATCAATGTATTAAGATGAATAGCCACAAATACGCGCAAGTTGCCCTGTTACTTGTTTATTCATGTGAAATTTTGGTTCAAAGGTGAAGTTCATCTTAACTTGAAACTTCCTTCAATTCCTTTTACTTATATTGATGCAAGATGATTTTTGTTGAAGAATTTAACATTCTTGTAATTATCTGTTAATTCCTCCAGGAAATACCCATTCCCAACCACTGCATCATATGCATTTCATCTTCGGGTTAATATTTTTGAAATCTACAAATGATGTAAGCCAAAGAAGATAACGAACATTAACTCTCCTCAAGCTAGTGCATATTATGATATTATACTGATCTCTTGTATTTTCCATGCAAATAACTTGATTTGGTATGCCTTCAATCAGTTTGTATAAATTTCAATTATGTTCGTCACATATTTTCCGAAGAGATTCGACATTGTGATAAAATACGTAATGACAGAAACTTTTACGTAGAACGGGCAACATAGCGTTGATTTAAAATACAAAAATGTTTTGACAAGCTTCATAACCCCACATTTTCGTACTATACAGAGTGAAATGTGTCAAATTTCCATGGCCAACCGACTGCTAAAATAAAAGTGAATGAAGTATACATATTATGTATTTACAGTGGCGTAACTATAGGGTGGCAGGGCTGGCCAAATGCCACGGGCCCCCGACCCAAAAGGGCCCCGGCGGCCTAGGAGGCCACGAGCTCATAAAAAAATTTTCAACCTTGTACCTGAATATTTTATTCTACTTGAAAAATATATTTTTTTCATAGTTCTGCCTAGAATCCGTAAATTGGGACAACTAAAGACCATAATACAATTTGAACCCAATCGCATTTCAACTCAACCTAAAACAAAGCATCCCCTATTTTTCTATGAGGGCCTTGAGTGCATAAGGTTAGTTGTGTTCTGTGCTTGAGGGCTCTATTGATTGCGTATTCGTTGTGTGATTGTTTCGACAATTGGTCAATTGTGTCTCTGATTTTTCGTATTTGTTGGTAGGTGGCAAAGTAAAGTTGATTGTGAAAGTTAGATATTAAAATGACTAGTTCCCGAAAATTTTTAAGTGGGGGTGAAAAACGAAAGAGGAAGATGGAGACTGAAGAAAAAAATGAAAAGCTACCTAGTAGCCAGTACTTGAAGAATTATTACTTTTATGATGGAAACTCGAGTGAACAGTGCTCCAAAAGTGAAGAATTAGACCTTATCTTATGATGCTGTTTTAGCTTCGAAAGTTCGGTTTGTTGAAGTCCAGAAAGCGCTAACGAAAATAATTCTGTTAAATTGCAAAATCAGACTGGAGAAATTAAGCTGTTTCACTCAAGAAGAAGATCGAAAACTGCAATTTTATTATGTTATTGGTTTTCCATTCATAGTTCTACAAACTACCGATGCAGCCTCTAAAGCACTTCAGTCTGAGACACCGATTTTTCTAATGCCTTAAAACGTTTGAGAATTTGTTTAGAAGAATTGGAAAGGAATCGACATGAATTTGAAAATTTAAAAATTGAAGCAAATAGTATGTGGCAGAAACATGTTCCATCACCCCTGAATTTTCTAAAACTCGTCAGAGGATGGTAAAACGCCATTTTGATGAGTATCATTTCATGTTTCGTCCACATGTAGCGTTTGTCTACGCGTCAAAACGCGAGTTTCCAGTCCAGTATTCCCTATTATCGAATCTTCGTTTCCCAGTGTGGATAGTTTTTTCTCTTTTGAATTACTTCCTTCACAAAATATTTCAACAATTTCTGCCCAACATGTATTTTTAGTAGGTATTCATCGATTGGAATATCGGGAGATTCCATATCCCACAACAGAATCATCTTTTTGCAATTCTGACATATAAAGTGGCACTTTTTAGAACTCATTGACGTTTGAAACGTAATACAAGAGACCGATTTGCTGAATATTTTGTGAACGAGTCAACTGCCCTGACAAAGTCAAATGGTTGTTATGGTAATATTTTCCCGATTGTTTTATGGTCTATGCCTTATCGCTTGTTGGACGTTGTCGTTATTTTAGATTTTAACGCAGGGACTCTGTTGCGCATGTGGGAGAGCTGCACCTGTCCGATCGGATTTTTCTTGATCATTTTGGATCAGATAGATTGATTGACTGCCACATTGAGACGAAGAAATTCTCGAGATTGTGGAAACCATTATATAAATATATCGTTGTCGGTAAATCCGGATAATTGTTGGTTTCGCAATAAGAATAAATTTACTTCGATTGTTGTAATTCTTAATCGAAATATGTCGCGCTTTGTTGCGGATAAGTTCGAGATCGAAAGGTAAGATTTTTATCGTTTCACAATGGCGTCTGCTCTGTCCGATATGCCACCTAAATTTATTATTTATAGCTCAGCACTGAGAGAACGAAATAGTGAAATTACAGTGAAAATCTTGGGTTATTTGTGACCAACGATAATCACTGGAATTTCACAAGGAATATTCTGAAACGAAAACCTTGTGAAATCACAGAAAATATAAATCACAAGTTGGTTGTGATTTCACATGAAATTTTTTCTAATGATTTTTCTAGAAACTAAACCTGTGAATACTCATTGTGAAATCACAATAGAATTTTATGGTATCAACTGTAAAATTACATTTATTCTGTGAATTCGCAAAGGATTATTACAGAAATAAATTGTAAAATTAAAAAATTTTGTAAAATTACAGGATTCATTGTGGAATCACCTCTCGTTCTCGCGAAAATACGTCGTGAAATTTAGCATCAATTAGACCGTAAAATACTATAATGTTGTGAATAAACAGAACAGATTCACAGAATTTAATTGTGAATTTCAAGTATTTGTTAAAATTCCAGAATTCATTGTAGAAAAACCCCACACCCTTTTAAAATTACTTCGTGAAATAACCATGAAAAGTACTGTATAATTGTCTTTATTTTGTTATTGATCAAAGTAGTTGTACAGAATTAAATTGTGAATTTCAAAAATTTAACTAAATTTGGCACAATCACTGCCTAAAATATACACTTCTATATGGAAAACAAAAAATTTGAAACATTATATCAGTTAAAAAACAACCACAACATGAAATTAATATAATCTTCAATATAAAAAACAATATAAATATAAAAAAAAACATAATTGTGAAGCATTCAACTATGAAATATCAGCTTCTGAAAATATTGATATAAGTATGCGCTTATTTAGCGGTTCATATTATTACGAGATGCTCATCGTACTGGAACGCTGACGCCAGCTTCGTCTTCGCGGAAAGTGTTAGTGCGAGAAGAAAGTGATGACTCGGATTCTTCCAGAATCCAAGGTTTCCATGTGAAAAGAGACACATTCTAGTTAGTTCCATTTTAGAATTCATTCTGTTTGTAACTCCTTTCCGCTCTGTCCAATTATAAAGTCATTTAGTTTTTCAAAATTGTGATTTATAATTGAAAGAATAAAATTCTTTTTAAAAACAGAGTTTGCGGATCGAAAATCATAATTGGCGCTGCGAACAGGATTTCGCAACGGTTTTCGGTTTTTTCAAGAAACGAACTAACTGAAAATAGTTTCCACTAGTGAACACAAACTGTTCGAGGAACCCCGTTGAGTTTTAACTCTTAGTGCGAAATTCCAAACTTCACCAACCCACTTCGACCAGAAGAAAGGACGTTCCACCCTAGGATGCAAATCTTGGTGTAAGTCCTATTTTCCACCACATTTCCTATATCACCAGTATTCTTTATTTCGATGACAGACTCATCTCAACAATTAGAGATAATTGCTGAAGAGCCAGAAATTTTAGAATCTTTGAATTCTCATAATATTCAAGAACGCTTACTTAGGAATAATCGATTTCGGCCGTATCCTATTAGAAATTTCAATAACGAAATGAATCAAAACTCTTCTAACACCCCAACACTCCTAACAGTAGCCGACCATATGTCTAGACAAGACATCCAATTATTACTTATTTCTATTCCAGAATTTTCACCGGGTAAAAATTTATCAATTTTCATAAACGAGGTAGATAATTTAGTCTTACATTTACGTGGCAGACTAACAACCGATCTCGAATTTTGCTTGAATTTTTCGATCCGTTCGAAAATCTTAAATGAAGCACGAGACTTCATCTCTTTCCAAAATGCGACGGATTGGCCTTCGATCAGACGTGCTCTCCTTCAGAGATACGGAGATCAAAGGAACGAAGAACTATTAATTGCTGCGGTTTCACAATGCGTCCAAAAAAGACACGAAAATTATTTAGATTATTATTGCCGAATTTCAAAAACTCTGAGTGATCTCTCACAACACCTCTCTTTGAATATACAAGACCAAAATCTATTAACTTATAAAAAATGCGAAGCAGAGAAATTGTCACTAAAAACATTCCAAGCAGGATTACTCGAACCTTATAGATCCTATATAGGTAAGCAATTTCGAGTTGAAGAGCTTAGAAGAATGCATCAATAAATGTAAATTTTATGACAACAGGAAACAAGAATGGGAATATTCCGAATTTCTTCGTAAATCCCAAGAAACCAAGAAGCCTTTGGCACAACCTCATTTCAAACAGAATCAAAATTATAATGATCACTTACCTAGATTTTCTAATAACAGTTTCAATCAAAATTTACCAACAAGATTTTTCAATAACGCTTTCAATCAAAATTTACCAACAAGATTTTCCAATAGCAACTCTAATCAAAACTTACCAAACATTGTTTTTCCAAATAATCAACCTTTGAGAAATAATCAGAAATTTTTCACAAATCAAGAAGTTTTTGGTACTAAACCAGGGTCAAGTATCTATAAATCGAATCCAGAACCGACACCAATGTCAATTTCGACCAGAAATACAAAACCGACGCCTATGTCGATTTCTACCAGAAATTCGAAATTCCCACAAAAACAATTATTCAACGTACAATTCAAACCCGATGATGTAATCGATCATGAAGCTGAATCTTACGAACCCGAACATTCTGAAGAAAATGTTATGAATTCTTCCGAAGAAGATGAGAATTATTATTACGAAATGGATGAAAATTTTCAAGAAGCTCCTCCAGAAACCCCAGGAACTTAGATCTCAATTCCTTGAAAATAAAATCAAAACTTCCTTACATTTATCTTCCAAAAATAAATTTGAAAATTTTAATAGACTCGGGTGCCACAAATTCAGTCATTAATAGAAAACCAGCATTTGAGAAATTTTTCCAATTTTTGTTCAAAGAAAAATTCAGTGTGTCCGGATTAGGAAATACAATTAACGCTGATGATAACATCAATATTCCACTGTTTTACGAATTAGGAATCCTCGACAATATTCATTTACATGTTGTCGACTGGCATAAAAATTTCGATGCTTTATTAGGAACATCCGATTTGCAAAAATTAGGTGCAAAGATTGACTATCAAAACCACATTTTGGAAATGAAAAATTTGAAAATACTTTTTAACCTCGAGTACTCCACGAATAAACTTAAACCAAATAAAACTATAGCAAGAACATTTGTAAAAATTCCAGTATCCCTAGAAAATGGTGACGTTTTACTACCCGAAATTAATTTTAAAAAATTCTCAACACCAGAATGTATAGCACGAGCAAAAAATGGTATTTGCCTAATTCCTATTTCAGAATCAATTAACGGGAATTTAGAGATTAACTTTTCGGAAAGAATACCCGTGAAATCAATATCTGAAACAGAAATATGTGCTCCTCAAATTGAAAATTCTAAATTAAAATTTTCAAAAAATATTCGTACGCAACACATGAATTCTGAAGAAAAACGAGAAATTTTGAAACTTTGTAGTAAATTCAAAAATATTTTCTATAACGAAAACTGCGATCTCTCTTTTAGCAATACTGTCAAGCATAAAATAAGAACGAAAGATGAAGAACCCGTTCACGTTAAATCTTTCAGACACCCTCACAGCATGGAAAAGATTATTCAAGAACAAATTCAAAAACTTTTAGATGATAATATCATTCGTCCATCTATTTCACCCTACAGTGCTCCAGTTTGGATTGTAGACAAAAAGAAAGATGCTTCCGGCCAAAAGAAATATCGTATGGTCATTGATTATCGCCGTTTAAATGAAAAAACCATTGAGGATAAATATCCACTCCCGCGAACAGAAGAAATTTTGGATAATTTAGGAAAAAGTTGCTATTTTTCGACACTCGATATGGCAAAAGCCTTTCACCAAATCGAAATGGACGAGGAATCAATAGAAAAAACTGCATTCACCGTGAATAATGGTCACTACGAATATCTTCGTATGCCCTACGGATTGAAAAATGGACCCAGTACATTTCAACGCGTAATGGACAATGTACTTAAAGAATATCTTCATAAGTTTTGTTTCGTTTACATGGATGACATTGTCGTATTTTCAAAATAGTTACAAGAACATATTTGCCATTTGAAATCAATTTTTGAAAAAATTAGAGAATTCAACCTCAAAATTGAACTTGACAAATGTGAATTTTTGAGTAAAAATGTCGAATTCTTAGGACACTTAATAACTCCTGACGGAATATCTCCGAATCCCTCTAAACTGAAAGCTGTTGAAAAGTACCCTATTCCACGCACAGTGAAGGAAATCAAATCATTTTTAGGATTAATAGGTTATTACAGACGATTCATTCAAAATTTTGCTCACATAGTTTCTCCCATGACCAAATGCCTTAAAAAAGGAGCGAAAATTAAAATTGATGATCCCGACTATGTAAATGCTTTTCAATTATGTAAAGAATTATTGACAAATGCTCCGATATTAGCTTATCCAGATTTTGAAAAAACATTTAAATTAACAACAGATGCTTCAAATGTTGCAATTGGAAGTGTATTATCACAAGACAACCGCCCAGTTGCCTATTATTCAAGAACCCTAA
The DNA here is from genome assembly GCF_907165205.1 of Coccinella septempunctata. NCBI lineage: Eukaryota > Metazoa > Arthropoda > Insecta > Coleoptera > Coccinellidae > Coccinella > Coccinella septempunctata. The sequence goes on along the minus strand of NC_058194.1, from coordinate 1,220,469 downwards.
ATTAAGCCGAAAAAAATTATTCAACCATAGAAAAAGAACTCCTCTCAATTTTAGATTCAACAAAACATTTTCGACCATACCTCTACGGACAAAATTTCATAATAGAAACTGATCATAATCCCCTTGTTTGGCTTTATAAAATAAAAGAACCTAATTCCAGGCTCATAAGATGGAAATTGAAACTTGGTGAATTTGATTTCAACATAATTCATAAAAAAGGAAAAGAAAATAAAGTTGCGGATGCCCTATCGCGAATTGAAATCAATAACAGAGAAAATGAAGACACTTTATTATCAGAAAATGACCTAAATATAGAAGTTTCCTCAATTTTACCTAATATTAATGATCTTCCGGTACTTAGTGATGAAGAACTTGAAAATATTTTGAACCCCCCAGACAATCGTCAAAATAACGATGATCCCAATCATCAACATGAAGCAAATAATAATGATTCTAATGCCACCATTCATTCAACTCAAGAAGACAATGGAAAAGTTATTCCAATCACGGAATCTTCTGTGAATATATATCCGAATAGAATTATTCTAAATATTGGCGAACAATACAATTTAAAATTCACAAAAAATTTTCAGAAAAATACTTACAACATAACAATAAGACAAAATTTCATGGAAAATGATTTTTCAACTTTTTTCAAAGAAATTTTTAGACCGAATGAATCTTACGGAATATTTTTCAGAGATAATAAATTACGACTCCCTTTCATCAGATTTTGCAAAGAATCCTTCAATTACTCCGTGAAACTTTATATAAGCAACACCCTTTTATTAGATGTACCTTGTGAAGAGAATCAAGTCGAAATCATTTCAGAATATCATGATAAAAACCATAATGGTATTTCAGAAACATTTAATCAATTATCGAAAAAATACTATTGGCCAAAAATGAGGAATAAAATCACAGAAATCATAAATAAATGCGAATTATGCCTTAAATCAAAATACGAGAGAAACCCTTATAAATTGAAATTTTCAGGTCCCCTCCTAGCTAAGCGACCTTTCGAAGTAATCCACATTGATACATTTTCTTTTCAAAATTCGAAGTTTTTAACAATAATTGATTTATTTTCAAAATACGCGCAATCATACCTTTTAAAAGACGGCACTGCTTTAACAATTCTCAATAAATTACGTCATTATTTTTCACATCACAATATTCCACAAAAGATTGTTTGTGACGAAGGACGAGAATTTCAGAACAAGACTTTCACAGAGTATTGTAAATTGAACAAAATCAATCTACATTTTACAACAGTGAACAATCCGAGCTCAAATTCTCCAATTGAACGATTCCATTCAACAATTTTGGAAAAACTCAGAATTCTCAAATTGAAAAACCCAAATGAAAATCCAGCTAATCTCATGATTACAGCAACATTAATTTATAATCAATCGATACATTCAGCGACTGGTTATTCACCTTTTCATTTACTTTATGGTCCATACGACAAATTACCAGAATTTGATTTGAATATGACTATTTAATAGAACATTATGGTCTATAAGTTGCCTATAGAAAACAACGTCACAAACCTTTTGGTACCTGTTAACCATATGCTAGCTGAAATTGATCCAAACCTCAAAGCCATTAAGGCCGTTAGAGTTGGCAAGAGAAATCCTTCTGATGCCTCCCTGAAGATCACGATGGAAAGTTCTGAATCAGCGATTAAGGTCTTGAAGGGTAAAAACAAAATTTCAAATAAAAGTGTGAAACTTCACTCGGACCTTACTCCCATGCAGATCCAACACTTGAAAGATTTACGCAAGGAATTAAATTGTCGTAGTTCTAATGGAGAAGATCTCACTATAAAATATTTCAACGGAGTTCCTAAACTTGTAAAATCATCAAAAAACAATATACAGGATCCCTTGGTGGTGCAGGGGAGGAGCTGAGTGAAGTTATGGTATATTATCAGAATGTGCGTAGTATAAGGGGTAAATCTAAGTTGTACGAGTTCTATAAAAATGTAAGCATTTCATCATATGATGTTATTATTCTAACTGAGACGTGGCTTGATCAATCTATTAGGAATTCCGAACTTCAAATTCATAATAATTATAATATTTATCGTTGTGATCGTTCGCATAAATCAAGTTCTAAAAAGATGGGGGGTGGTGTCCTGCTTGCTGTTAAAAAGTGTCTTAGATCTGAAATTATTCTTACTTCTAATGAGAACGTGGAGGATTTATTTGTCTTAGTCCGTGGTACTAAGAGTGTTTTGTTCGGTGCAGCATACATGCCTCCTTTGCTTGGTGTTGAGTATTTTGAGAGTCATTGTTCTAACTTTGAACATGCCATGGAATCTGTCAAGCCGGACTATGTGGTCATAGCCGGTGATTATAATTTAGGAAATTGTGTGTGGGTGAATGACGATTTGGGTGTTGGTCTTGGTGGTGTGAATGATTTGCGTGCTCAAGCTCTTGTTGATACCTTCGGGTTTTATGGTCTTCACCAGGCAAATGCAATAGAGAATGTTCATGGCAAAGTATTGGACTTGGTTTTCACGCGACAACACGATACCGTGGTTGATTGTGCGGTTGATGTTCTTTCTAAATTGGATGCGCATCATCCTGCACTTTCGTTTACTTGCAAGTTCTTCAGTAGTGTATATGTTACGGCTAAAGATAGGTGTGAACATAAACTTAAGATTAGCCGGCTAAACTTAGGTTTAGCTTCGGGTATTTGCTAATGTTCGTTTCTTCTATTATTAGCCGGCTAAACTTAAGTGTAACCACATCCCATCGGCTAAAAATGTAGAAGGCTTGAGTGGCGCAAATTTTCGGCAATTAAAAGAATGTAAAGAAACAGTAATACGAGTATAATCAAACCATAAATGCAATGCATTTTCTGTATAAATTCCACATATTTTAATAGCAGAAAAGCATTCTGTTACGCAGTTGAGAAATTGGAGAATTATTTGTTTCAACTATGTCTCAACGAATTCTTATTGACGAATCTAAACGCCTGATGACAAAATTCATGACATGCTATTTTGAGTGTGGGGGAAAACTGTAGTGTTAATGATTATTTTTCATAATTTAAGGGGAATTGAATGAGCAATAGGAGAGAATGAAGACAAGAATGATTCCGCGAATTTCTTCATCAAAATACCAAAAGTCAAATTCTAGAAAAATATAAGTAGAATTACCCAATCTTGTTTGTAGTTAACCGGACTGTTTGGCTGATAAGCTTTACGATGAATGCACTTGTATCCCCCGGGATGATTCATCAAGTGTGGCGACAGGCCATATTTTGGAATCCGTATGTTCAATGACTCGTGAAGAAATTTTTAACAAAATCAGCTAGAGAAAGTGTTTTCAACTATGTTCATGTTCATAGTTTTTTTTTTTGTTTTTTTTTGCGAAAGAATTGGTTGGAAAGAAATTGCAACGTTAGAAACTATAGTTTTTATTTCGTAATTTTTCCATAAACCCAATTATTGAATGGTAGGGAAAATATACTTTTGTTTGCAGAAAAAATTTTCTATGTCTAATATCTCATTTTCTTGTGGAGTCATATTATGGTTTTTCACAAATTAGGCTTGGTTTGAAGAGCATTAATCTCCTAAACAGATGAAAATAACTCGTTAAATGTTGAATTGAAAACCCATGGGCGTTATGTAATACAACCCCAATACATTCGATGCTCTTTTGCATATTTCAATTCTAAAAATTTAAACAAAAAAGTGGCCGTGTGCGTTCGTCCTATCCCATCCGACCATTCATGAGACATCACCTTCTCGCGTGTCCATCGTATACATTTTTAGCCGTTCCGTTTTGGGTAATGTGCACATTAGCCGGCTAAAGATAAAATGCCCTGACGCAGATGAATATTTTATCGAACTTTAGCCGATGCTCAAATATAAACCTAAGTTTAGCCGGCTAATCTTAAGTTTATGCTCACACCTATCTTTAGCCGTAACATATACAATGAGTATGAGATCACTGCATATGATTTCAGGAATAGCGATTTTGATAGTTTGAATGTCTATTTCAGTTCAATTGATTGGGTTAATTCGTTGCCGGTTGATGCTTCTGTTGATGTTCTGGTGGATACTCTTTACAATTGTATTTACGAGGCTATTGATGTGTTTGTTCCTAAAAGACGTTTGAAGAGAACTAAATTTCCTGTATGGTGTTCACACGACTTGAGGCAGCTTGTATTGGAGAAGAAAAAATTTCATAAGAAGTTCAAAATATCTAAGTCTTGGGATGATTATCTTGTGTTCTGTAATCTGAGAGCCCAATGTAAGTCGCTTGCAGGTTCTTGTTACGCCTCCTATGTTGATCGGGTGGAGGGCCATATAAAGAATAATGTCAAAGCCTTTTGGAATTTCGTTAACGGAAAGCGTCATGGTAACGATATTCCTTCTGAGGTCATGTATGGTGAGAGATGGCTCAACAGTGATCGGGACATTGCTAATGGATTTGCAGATCATTTCCAGTCAGTTTTTGCTGCGGCCTCTTATCCACCTTCTGGGATGACGGAGGGCGACTCAACTTCTGGTTGCGACGTGGGTGGTATCTTGAAACTTGAAATGACCGAGGTTCTGCGAAAACTTAATAGCTTGGATATTAATAAGGGCCCTGGTCCGGATCAGATTCCCACAATTTTTTTACGCAGATGTTCTTCATCCCTGGCTTTACCTCTTCAGATTGTCTTCAACAGATCCCTTGAATCTGGTACTTTCCCATCCAAGTGGAAGGAAAGTTTTGTCAGGCCTGTTCATAAGTCAGGAACTAAACTCAATGTAAGTAACTATCGCCCAATTTCCATCATAAGTGCTATACCTAAGTTGCTTGAACTGCTGGTGTATGATAGAGTCTATGAGAAGATTTTGCCGGTTATATCTCCTCGGCAACATGGTTTCTTGAGAGGCAGAAGTATCGAAACTAATTTGATGCTTTTCACGCAGTAGTCTATTGATGCGTTGGAGCGTGGGAGTCAGGTTGAGGTCATATATACTGATTTTTCGAAGGCGTTCGACTCTGTCGACCACTAAATTCTCGAATCTAAACTTATCCAATTTGGAATATGGGGTGCTCTTCTCAGATGGCTATTGTCCTACTTCAATTTTAGGATTCAATTTGTCAAGGTTAGGGATGCATTATCTGACGCAATTCTGGTAACTTCTGGTGTTCCTCAGGGCAGCCACTTGAGTCCTCTACTATTCCTAATTTTTCTAAATGATGTATCCAGTTGTTTTTGGCATTCTCTGTTCCTGATATTTGCGGATGATCTCAAAATTTTTCTTGCAGTTAACAATAAGGAGGACGTTCGTAACATCCAGGCTGATCTTGACAGATTGGTAAAATGGTGTGAACATAATAGATTGCATCTTAATGTCGATAAGTGCAAGCACCTAAACATCTATCGCGGTAGTCCCCGAGTTGACTGCACTTTCTCATTGTCTAACAATTTCCTTGAAAGAGTAGACCAAATCAGAGATTTGGGTGTACTATATGATTGTAACATGAGTTTCAAGCCTCATGTTGATTATATTGTAAATAGAGGTGTAAAGTTGCTTGGGTTTATTATCAGACACTCGCAGGATTTCCAGTCGGAGGAGACACTTAGGTATCTTTTTGTGACGCTTGTTAGGCCGACGCTGGAGTTTGCGTCAGTTGTGTGGTCTCCTTATACGTACATGGACTCTGAGAGAATTGAGAAGGTGCAAAATAGGTTTCTTATGTATATTTCCTTTCGCCTTGGCATTGAGAGGATACATTTTTCAGCTTCACTCATGAGATCTAGAATCGATCTGCCCTCATTGTTCCTTAGACGCAAGCGTGGAGATGTGATATTTTTTTCTAAGTTGATTTGTGGGGCACTAAACTGCCCTGATCTGCTTGAGCTTGTGGCGGCGTAGTTGTACCCATGGTAGAGGAATACTTCATCTCACCATGATGGTACCAAGGGTAGCCAAACGATGGCATCACTGCGCACGACGGTTGCGATCACAGGGTAGATTATACGTCTATTGCGGTGCAGCATACGCCAAACGATGGCGCCACCGGCGACGCAACACTCTATACCCTCGACGTAACCGGCGTTTATAGCAGGCACAAACTACGCTGCTTCGGCGATTGTCGTAGGTAGCTGCTAGGGTTCATTAACCTACCTGATGAGTCCGACCCTAGCAGTGGGACGAAACAATCACCCCAAGAGCACGCCATTCTTCAAATGGCGTGAACTCACCCCAGCACATACCGCCAAAAGCTTTTCAGCTTTCTGGTTCCTCCTAGGCGAACCAGAGGTAGAACTCTTCTTCATATCCATGGTTATAAATGTAACTATTCTAAAAACTCTCCTGTCCCAAGGATTAGCAATCACGTAAACGTTGCATCTGTCTCAGGAATTGACTTTTTTAATCGGTCTTTGTCGCGGTTAAGGGAGGAGATATGTCGGGCGATTGTGGCATGATCTTTGTTTTTGAATTCTTGAGACTTTTTTGTTTTCTTTTTTCCGCCTTTCGAGCTCCGCCTCAGTTTGAATTTAAATTAAGTTTAAATTTGAATTAAATTGTAAAACACGTTGTCTACTGTTATGAAGTGCTTTTCGCTATCAATGTGCTTGTACTGAAATTTGTAAATCTTGTCCATTCCATTGTGTTGCACACAGTTATTTGTGTTATTTTTACTATTGTATTAAAGGGTATATCCCGTTTATTTCTTTAAATAAATAAATAAATTTATGAGCAGTATAACGAAAAACGAAAACAGGAAATTTTGCCATTTTTTGACCATATTTACGAACGAAATAAAAACAAAGCTCAGAAAACATTAAACAAGCTGAACGAAAAGCGAAATGACCCTCCAAATTTAGAGCAAGCAGAAGTTTACGTCGAACGAAACAGACCGAGAAAAACGGATCCACTCTTCGAAAAAATTATTGTTGAACAGCAACAACAAAACAAAATAAGTGGTCTAACTACAAAATCAAGAGAAACAACAGCGCACATACAAAAAGTCAAAAAACTAAGAAAAAACGTTTGTTCTTTTCAGGATACTGCTGATCCTCCTGATTCAGACCCAAACAAACCAGGCCCTTCAGGTCCACGAAATAAAAAGTAATGGATACTTTGAAGAACCTTTGAGTCATGCCAAAATTCTTGATCATTACCATAATTTTCTTTTCTTCATAAATATTACCAATTTGCAAGACAATTTCGATCAGTTGAACGATAATTTTAATGACCTTCAGAAAGACCAAACATTCGATGAATTACCCCGTCGACTTTTTCACCAATTGAGTTTGAATTTGGATCAAATCGAACAAATCTTACGAAAATTTGTCAATAGAAGAGTTAGAAGAGGTTTGGCTAATTTCATCGGAAAAGGTATTAAATTCATTACAGGTAACCTAGACGATGATGATCTGAAAACTATTAACGAAAATTTAGAAAGCCTTCACAACAGCAAATCTTCCGAAATCGAAAGGATAAATAAATTAACTTCTTTTGCTAATCATTTGTCAAAAAGATATTCAGAAGATTTGGCTCTGCTAAACGAAAATATTATTCATACTAAAGCATTATTCCAGAATATTTAATCTACCGAAGGATTTCGAATCATTGTAGAATACCAAATGCTTCAGTCCCAAGCACTCTTGAACACTTTATTAATGCTAGAAAGGACTATAAGTTTTGCAATGAGAGAAATTCCAAATTTAGAAGTCATTAAAGTTGAATAACTTTATTCCATCGGGACATATCTTGAAAAAATTTATAAGACACAGCAACTATCACCAATTGATCATGTTCATCTTTTCAAAATAATCGAATATGCAAAAATGTCTGTCATTGGAACGGAGGAAACTATCACATTCCTTCTCAAAATCCCAATTCTCAAACGAGTAATTGCTTCATATTCCCGAATCTACCCTGTACCCAATACCCAAGATATTGCTGTGATCCCGCCAAGGACGTATTCCATCAAAATCAACAACGAGGAATATTGGACCAATGAAATATGCAAATCAACATTGGGAAGTTCGATGGTGCTTTGCCTTCAACAGTCTACCAAGGAAGCATGCATTCTGTCAACCCCAGGTCGATGCCAAACAACACTAGTGAACAACGACTTCAACATCATCCACCCGCTGAAGAATCACCAGCTCCTGACCCTCTTCAAAAAGAACAAAACAGTACTAGAAGACTGCCATGGAATTCTATTCAGGAAATCAATCCAGGGAATCAACCTTCTAAGTTCCACCTGCCGAATTATTATTGAAGAATCCATCTACGATGACACAGTTCCGATTTTCGAAATAACTGCCGAAAACATTTCGAAAATTTCATTGAACTCCACCCACAAAATTGAATTTCACCTGAGGCATCTGAAAGAACCAACTTCAATCCTTCAAGAAGCAGAAAAACTTTCAGACCAGCCCATGTACCTACATCCAATAACTCAGGTCATTCACCAGTCTACAAGTGTTATATTGTGCTGTTTCACAATTCTTGGAATCATCTTCGTTATAAAGAACAAAACAAGGATCTCCGAGTTAATCTACAGTCCAAGGAAAATCATACACGTAGAAATGGAAGACATCACCCAAGGCCACCCAGCAGATAACAGAGACGTTATCTCTTAAGGGGGAAAGTATTACGAGATGCTCATCGTACTGGAACGCTGACGCCAGCTTCGTCTTCGCGGAAAGTGTTAGTGCGAGAAGAAAGTGATGACTCGGATTCTTCCAGAATCCAAGGTTTCCATGTGAAAAGAGACACATTCTAGTTAGTTCCATTTTAGAATTCATTCTGTTTGTAACTCCTTTCCGCTCTGTCCAATTATAAAGTCATTTAGTTTTTCAAAATTGTGATTTATAATTGAAAGAATAAAATTCTTTTTAAAAACAGAGTTTGCGGATCGAAAATCATAATTATATCATAAGAGTATAAAATTAAAATTCAAAAACAAAGTAGATATACCTAGTCTTTTTCCAACAAAAAAGACACAATCTTCTGGAATAGATAAATTTATGACTTTGTTTTCTATATAAAACTTGCTTTCGTCGTGCTTGTTTTGCTTCCAGAATCCGGATGAATGTTGAAATGCATCCTTCGGAACATCTCCATAGATTAAATTGAGGGCCTCCCTGAATGCATAGGTTGTAAACACATATCGTTTTTCCATAAAGAATTCGTATCGGTGGTTTATTCCCGAAAAAAAAATTGAAATAAGTAGGAATCCAATAAGCAATATTTCGATACAGAATAATTGAATAATAAGTTGTAAGCATGCGGTGTTCAATTTTTTTCGTTAGTATCTGCCAAAGGAAAACCACAAATCGAAAAAATAAACATAGCTTTCAAAAAATGTGAACTACATATCTACTTACCAGTAGGTATATATTTCTTTTGTCACACACTTGAAACCTTCAAGGAACTTGGAAGGCAGAAATACTTGGAACTTGAAAGAACTAAATCATATTAAACAAAAAACTGAACCATGTATAAATCTTCGCACTTCAGAGCTCTTGAAGACACAGTGGATCATTCATCATTCTAGAATGAATTGGGTTATGAATGGGGTAAGTTAGTAAGTATCTACGATAGGATATGGGATTGGGCAACGAGCAGGTGCCAGTTGCAGGAAAGGTTTTGATTGGCCACGGAATGAATCTAGTAGCAGATAAAAGTTGTGATTTTACAATTCCATTATGAAATTCCATTGAAGCTGTGAATTCGCGGATCCAGCCGAGCGACGTCACGTACCGCATAGGTGGAAAATGACTTTTGATATTTGCACTCATATTGTAATATTACGTTCAAGCTATGAATGTGTTTAACACATTTTTAAAACAGATATTTTACAGAAATACCCAGACTTACGAGTTTTTTCAGCTGTAGGTACCTACTCAAAATATTTTCTGACCAAGTGACAGAATTTGTTTTTCGATTATGGTTGAGAAGGAATGCAGGAACCTATAATCTCCTACATATATGAATTATACAAAGAATAGAATAAAATATATTTTATTTATATCTTCAGAAATGTATTCATATAAAGAACAAGTCGAGAAAAAAATTTGTACAAAAAACGTCATTGTGGACTGTCTTAATGCGATGAATAAATTGGACAAAAAGTCATCTGTATGGACTATATGTTGTACTGATGGATCAAAATTAGGAAGAGGTACAGGCATTGGGGTGTGTGGACATAGATCAATATAAGGCAGCAATCCAAAATGAGGAGGGGAGGAAGCAATAAAAAAATCCTGTACACACACTCCTAGACATGCACATCTACACCCGAAAGCTCCTGGAGCTGCCACTAGATGAGTTTCTGAAAAGTCAGCTTCAGATGAGACTCTGCGTGGATCGGAAAAAGAACAGCACAATTTTGACCTTCGTAAGATCATCAGTTGTTTATTAAATTTCAAGCGGCATCTTTGGAACGCTCTAATGGAAACCGATTGATCTATTTTATTTATTCTGTTTTCATATTCGAGAGAAATATTTTGACCATAATAAATTTCAACAATTTCGCGTAAGATTTTTCTCTCTCTGTAAACATGTAAATAAAAAGTGTTCGATCCTTGAAGGAAATTGTGCCGCGATAGGCGCGATATCATGTTGTACAATTACATTTTTTGGCGGTAATTTCACAACCGCCTTAATAACACATTGTATAAGCACATTTGTGAAGGAATTTTAAAATTAGAAGGGTTCTACATTGTAATTCTACAACACAACATTTTTTTCTTCGCAAATTCACAAGAAAAATTCTCAAATCACAATAACTTTGTGAAATAACGTTGTGAAATCACATCTTCATGTGATAGTTCACAAAATTATTGTGATTCAAAAAAAATTTAGATCACAATAATGTTGTGAAATTACCGTTTCATGTTGAAATTCGCAAATTTATTGTAATATTGCATTGCAGTTGTAATTTTTCAGGTGAATATTACAACCCTTGTGATATCAGAATCAACACATATTTTCTGTAAATTTCATATTCACTGTAAATATACATGATAGTTTTACATTTTTCATGAAATTTCGCAACACTCTTGTAGTTGTGAAAAAAATAATCCAACTGTGTAACTGTAACCTGTCCAGCTAATATGTGGGTAATTTCACATTGTAACCTCAAGATTTTTCTCAGTGAGGGAGTTGTGCTGATAGTATAATTTTGTGCTGGACATTCATCCCATCTCGAAATTTCCACGAATTGGAGGAGCCCCTGCAAAGGACGTCGCCTCAACCACCACCGCCACTACAAGGGTGAAAACCTTCACTTTACCAGTACAGATAGATAGGAAATATCCAAGAAAAGTGTTTTGTCGATAGAGGAAATTGTAATACAATTTCAATTAGTACCATCTTGATTTTCATTTAATGAGTGCATCGAATAAGTACTGGAGAATCACAAGGAAAAAAAAGAAGAATCGAACAGTTCGACTTTGAGTCGTAACAAATTGGTTCCGATACCGGTTCATTTTCAATTAAACTCCTTTAATTCCTGATTCTCTGACTTCTAGATGCACTTGTTGAATGCGATATATGTTTAATTTGCTTTGAATTTGGATAATTTTCTAAATCAATTCATTCACACTACATTGTAATTTTTTATAATCAATATTTCTATAGGTTCCCCTTTTCAATTTTTCTTTGGTTTGGACTGAGGTGGCACCTTTCCAGTTGACTAGGACAGATTTCGGTTCTCAGATAAGATCCAGGACATCTCCCTGAGCAGAAGTTTTTCATATATCAGGTTTCCAGGTGAGTCATTTTCGCTTCCTGGCCACAAATAAAACTATACCTATAGTTCGTTTAGATTCTGCAATCTTCATAACTATCTACCTTTTCTGACAGAGTAACATTTCAGGAACCAAGTGGCGAATTTTCGAATTCCGAATTTTGTTACCTTGATTTTCTCACCTCTTCATCAAGCCAAACCAAGCAAAAACTTTCTTCGAACGTGGAACATAATTCGACTCTTAAAGGGGGTACTAGACGTGACAGAAGTACAAGTAACACCTCTGTTTGATCTGGCAGCAGAAGTGGTTCAGTACCAAGAAGGGATAGGAATAAAAATTTTTTTGAGCACAACAATGCTGACAGATCGAGACAACAGTCACCCTTTTCTGGTCGAGGTCATCGTTCATCCAGTAGAAATTCCCAAACATCAAGGCAAAGTGGTTTTAGGAACAAAGGTAGATATATGACACCAACTAGGGATAGACCTCGCTGTTGGAGCTGCAATTCGTACGATCATTTCGCGAGTAATTGCAGTTCCAAAATTATAAGTTGTTGTTACAAGTGTCAAAAAGTGAGCTTCACTCTCAGAACTTGTCCAAATTGCTCAAATCCAAAAAACTACCGAAGAGTTTAGATGAAAGTCGCCATCTAACTCAAAACAGCTCAAAAGCGACTACTTCATCGGATTGTGACAAAGTTTTTCAGCATGCAAATAACAGCGAAAATGTAAAATTGATATTGTCTCATATTTTATCACATTTCGATGGTAATCAATGCCCATATGTCACTGTTAGTATTTACGGTCATAAAATCAATGCAATGGCAGCGGTGCAAATGGTATCTTTCTAAACGGAGAAGGTTGGGATATTCTAGAATTTCTGGGGTTGAAAATGCAGAACACTCCTAACGATAAATGCACTTTGGCCAATAATGAAAAATCTGAATGCGTGGGTAAAGTCAGTGTTCCAATTTCACTCGAGGACAAAACCTCTTTGTTCGATGTGTTTATAGTACCAGATCTAAGACATACCTTATTCCTCGGAACAAATTTTTGGACACAAATGGGTATTATACCGAATTTGCGAAATAGTAGGTGGTTCTTTTCAAGTGAACCCTCAGAAAAAGAAATAATTGCTACTTCGAATGCTTCTTCAGAAAGTACTCATGATTTGACGGAAGACCAAAAAACTGAACTGAACAACATAATAGAAAATCATTTCGACAGCATCAAAGATATAAAATTAGGATGCACTCCTGCTATCGAACACCATATAGAAATAAATCCCGATGCTATTCCAGTTATGCGAAAGTATTACCGAGTGAGCCCTGCAATGCATGGGCGCCCGCAGGGGGGGGCAGGGATTCTGATCGCCTTATTTTTTTCCAGCACAACACTTTCCATATTATCCTTTGTTTTGTGAAACTCATTGGTCAGCTAGATATAAATCTTTGCGAGTTTTCGCTGAAAACTTTGAAACTATATTCAAAAATAAATTTCAATGAATTCTTCAACAATGAAAAGAGCTGCTCAGTTATGAACTGCAATAAGCTCTTTCACTTTTGTGGTTTGTTTAACGTTAGCAAGCAAATATTCGAATATATTGGAACCAATAGCAAATACACTACAAGATGTTTTTATCAATTTTGTTCAAACGTCACATAAATTTTATTATAGATATATGTGGAAAACATAGTTCCGATGATGCATGCTTCACAGAAATTTTTCAAAGCATCATCTAATGCTCAGAGTCTCAATATAAAGATTGGAAAACCACGAATTCGCGGTAGACAAATGTACATGTAATTATGAAGCATCTTCAGCTGAAGATTACTTGAAAAAATCTACATTCATCCAATATTTAGATCATCTGATTTCAGCCCTTGAAACGAGATTCTCAAAAGAACATGAAATGCTTTTTTCTTTGTTCAATATTTTGCCCAAGAATTCAAAATTACTAAATATTGAATCTTTCGCATCTAAAGTCGGCCATATTTATTGTTTGAAATTCGAATTGTGGTTCTCATAAACACAAGTGCGGACGATTCTGCGTGAATAAACTTAATTCGCCATATGTCAACTTCTTCGAACATCAAAAAGAACAGTATGATTTTATCCGCTTCAGGCTACATATATCAGTGAAATAAATTGACTCTTACGCAATTTTGTGCCATTAGTCGCCAATTTTGCTTTTAACAGTTTTCTGCCCACGTCGGCATCGGTTACTTTGAAACCATAAAACAATTATAAACAGCCACGAATCGTTTGTGAATATTCGATCGCCTAGTGCGTGTAACAAGGATCAGGAAGGAAGATCATCATCGAGGATCGACCACGAGAATCCGCGTTAAAAGGGCCCTTTTCGCAAGAAACGGAACAACCTCAAGACAACTTCAGAACTTCCCCAGCAGAAGAAGAGTGCGGTCAGGATTCCTCTGTAAGACCTTTCTATTTTTTCTTTTCCGGTGATTTAGTGCTTTTTAAACTAGAACGGTTCGCCAAATTATATACAGTCCATTCCATCAAAACCACCAAGACTATCGAATTCAAACATTTATAACATTGAACATTTTATGGAGCTCGATGCAGCCGTTCGGTCTTGACGATAATTTAATTGATAGATATATTAGAAAAATTTTTCTCTCAATAAATCTAACCGTAGATGGGAATGTGATACATATTCTGAAAGAGCAACTCCTCTAGTTGAAAATCTGAAGATTTTTTGGAGCTCGTTGCAGCCGTTCGGTCTTGACGATCATTTACTTGATTCCATCTTTTTTGAAATTTTTCGATAGTCACCGTTAGAGTAATTTTTCTTTCAATAAAACTAACCTTAAATGGAAATGAGATACATATTCTGATAGAGCTACTCCTCTAGTTAAAAATCTGAAGATTTTATGGAGCTCGATGCATCCGTCCGGTCTTGACGATCATTTAATTTATTCCATCCTCTTGGAAATTTTTCGAAAGTCCCCGTTAAAGTGATTTTTCTTGCGATAAAACTAACCGTAGATGGATATGTGATACATATTCTGAAAGAGCAACTATTCTAGTTACAAATCTGAATATTTTATGGAGCTCGATGCATCCGTTCGGTCTTGACGATCATTCAATTTATTCCATCTTCTTGGAAATTTTTCGATAGTCACCGTTAAAGTAATTTTTCTTTAAATAAAACTAACCGTAAATGGAAACGAGATACATATTCTGAAAAAGCAACTCCTCTAGTTAAAAATCTGAAGATTTTATGGAGCTTGATGCATCCGTTCGGTCTTGACGATCATTTAATTTATTCCATCTTCTTGGAAATTTTTTGATAGTCACCACCGTTAGAGTAATTTTTCTTTCAAAAAAACTAACCGTAAATGGATATGTGATACATATTCTGAAAGAGCAACTCCTCTAGTTAAAAATCTGAAGATTTCATGGAGCTCGATGCAGACGTTCGGTCTTGACGATCATTTAATTGATTCCATCTTTTTGGAAATATTTCGATAGTCACCGTTAAAGAAATTTTTTTTTCAGTAAAACTAACCGTAGATGATATTTTGCCCCCCCCCTGAGAAAAATTTCTGCGGGCGCCCATGCTGCAATGCAAAGTAAAATAAATGCAGAAATAGATCGCATGTTGGAACTCGGAGTTATCGAACCAAGTCAGTCCGAATGGTCATCTTCTATTTTAATGGTAACAAAAAAAGATGGCACCTTTCGTTTCGTGACGGATTTTCGGGAGTTAAATAAAATTCCAAACAAACCTAGTTATCCCCTACCTATCGTATATGAAATCTTAGATTCTCTAGGCAACGCCAAACATATGAGCTCATTAGATATTTTACACGCTTTTTGGCAGGTTCCTCCGTCCAAAAAATCAAGAAAATACACAGCGTTTACCGTGCCAGGCCGAGGCCGTTTTCATTATAAAAGACTAGCGATGGGACTACATGGCTAAGCTCAAACGTTCCAAAGTTTGGTTGATAAACTTTTCGGAGATTTGAAGCCTTACGTTTTCGTTTATTTGGACGATCTCATCATAGTTGCGCCCGATTTCCAGACCCATAAGAGAATTCTGAGAGAGGTATTAAAACGGCTGAGGGAAAATAATTTAACTTGTAAAAGGGAGAAGTGTAAATTTTGTAGGAATGAATTGGAATACTTAGGATTCTAGGATTCATTATTAATAATAATAATATAATAATAATAATATTTCACACTATCAACAAACATTGGAAACAGCAGTAAGGGTCCTAAGAAGTGAAGATCCGCTTCTGAAGTTTGTAGCTCAGCATGAACTCGCGAACCACGGAGCCTTCCTATTCCGAGCTGGACAGAGAGCCTTGGGGAAGCTCGGTATAACCGGCGTGTCGATCGATCCTGAGCGTGCTGGAGCACCGATCACTCAAGCGGACCAAAGAAGGCTAGCAAGACTGATCCGGAAGTCTCAGTCGAATACATTACTCGAACATCATATGAGTAAGAGCCTGCATTCCATATTTTTCAGGAGTTTAAAAGACCAAGATTTGTCGGAAGAATTGTCTTTCGCCTTTCTAAAGTCGGCTAGCCTTAAGTCAGAGACGGAGGGATTAGTGATGGCGTGTCAGGATGGAGTAATAAATACCAGATGGTATAAAAAAAAAACATCATGAAAATGGACACCCCAACAACGTGCAGAGCGTGCCATAGTCAACAAGAAACGATTATGCACATTCTTTCCGCCTGCAGAGTCCATGCTCCATCGGGGTATATAGAGAGACACAACGCGGCACTCCGAGTTTTCTACTTCCATCTGAGGGCGGCATATGAGATAGACAAAGAACCGGTGCTACCATATGTGCCTCTGGAGATTGAAGCGGAGGTCTAGAACGAGAAAGCTCGAATATACTGGAACTATCCTGTCTCAACAACACGGCAGATCAATGCAATAAAGCCAGACATACTTCTTTTGGACAAAGAGCTGAAGGAATTGTTCGTCGTGGAATTCTCATCCCCTGCAGAAAACAACATGGTGATGAAGGAAGAACAGAAAAAGCAAAAATACAAAGATCTTGTTTTCGAGCTTGGAACTATGTACCCGGGTCATAAAGTCAGGATGGTTGTACTGATCATAGGATGTCTCGGAGGAATGAGAGCCAACTACGTGGAAGAATTGAAGATTATTCCGGCCTGAAGATCTTGGGCCGAGATACTAGCGCACAGAATGCAGAAGGCGGTGTTGCTTGGGTCACTGCATATCATCAGATCCCATGAACTCTAGATGCCACTTGCAGCTCATCTCTTTTGTTAAGGGACGCTGCAAGGGCTGGACGAAGAACTTCTCCGTGGAATGTGTGAGGGGTTTTCAGTGAGTAGCCAAACAAGATCTCGGAGTCTCACACTACCTAGAGTGCGGACCCTCTGGGCGCCCATAAAGGGTTTTCCCCTCACACGAAGGAAAAAAAATAATATTTATTGATCCTGTTGGACTCAATGTTGGGTATAGGACAAGTCACATGGTTACAGATTTATTAGAACAACATAATTTTATCATCCAAATACTCCCTAACACTAATATGCCTAACGAATCATTAGCGATTTAACAATTTTCTTAAAATTTAATCTACTCATTACTTTAACAGAATCAAGCAAATGGTTGAAAAGCTTCATACACTGATAGAAGATTTTTCAAACTTGGTGGTTCTACGCAGAGGTAAAGATAGAGTTTCGGTATTTCTAGTAGAATAACAATGAAAATTACACAGCTTAACAAAGATCGATTTTTTGTCTCTCACATATAATAAACATTTATACATATATATAGAAGGCATAATATTGTTAGCAACTAATAATGGTTTACAGTGTTGACGAGGACCAACCCGAAAAATCATTCTCATGTGACGTTTCTGGGATATGAAAACTCTATCAAAATCTATGGAATTTCCCCAGACGATGATATTTTAGGCAATATGGGTAAAACACAAGCTGTAATACGTGTTTATAATTGATTTAAGGGGGAGAGTATCTCTTCTTTACCGAATAGCATAGAAAGATGAGCTTAATTTCCTACATACATGATGTATATGATCATTCCATTTCAAATTACTATCAACAAATTAACCTCAGAATTAAACTGAGTTTTTGGACTTCAATTCATTGCCTAAGCAACGAATGGAAATGGGCTCTTTTAAAAAGTTTTTAATTTCAAAGATCATTAGTTCAGTCTTAGGGATGTTCACAATGAGAGTATTAGCCCTGCACCATCTGACAAAACTATCGACTAAGAGTTCGCAACGCCTTATAAGCTCAGCAAGGCTGCGAGCGGAGACCGCCACCGACGTATCGTCCACAAAAATGACAAGCCTTTCAACAATGTATTCAGGCGAATCATTAATGAAGAGGATAAAAAGTAAAGGCCCCAGAACAGAACCTTGAGCAACACCCAATTAATTCAAGAATACTCGAAAAACTGAGTTACGAACCCTAACAGACATAGTCCGGTTTGAAATGAAACTTTGAATCCATTTCAGAAAAATCCCCCGAAAACCGAGATTATGCAACTTGCTCACAATGAACTGAGGGGCTATACAGTCGAAGGCTCTCGTAAGATCAAAAAATAGACCCGAAACAAGTAGACCGCATCCAGAGAACGGTAAACAAAATCGAAAAATTGTAAGGCGGCTGTTTGCGTTGATCTCCCAGCTGTGAACCCATGTTGACAACTCGAAAGGAGATTGAATTTTGTGAGGAAAACTGTCATGCTGTTTAATACTACTCGTTCAACAAACTTAGAAAAGACACTGAGTACAGAGATGGGTTGATAGGTGGCTATATTATTAGGATCATTTCTCTTATAGATCGGTAGTACTGTTGCATGTTTCAAGGCAGTAGGAAACATACAACTTGTAACCGAAAAGTTAATCAGGAAAACAATATGCTCAGCTACGTATTCCACTATTTCCTTCAATATCCTAGCTGATACAAAGTCAGCTCTACAACTCTTTTTGTTCTTGAGCGATTTGATCACATTGATAACTTCATATTTATCTACTGGAAGAAAAAAAAGTTTCAGTTTTAATTGAACTTAGTGTACAGAACTGAGATATATTTCTCCATAATTTTCGAAAATGCAAGTTTTGGCAATCGACGAAAAATAATTCGCGAAGGTATCAGCCACCACATCTGAATCCCAACATAATGAACCGTTCATGTTCAAACGAATAACATCATCATGCTTCTGTCTACCTGTTTCTTGATTCACAATTTTCCAAACTGTTTTATTCTTATTATCTGACAGGTTGATGAGATAGCTGTGGTATTCTAGTTTTGAAGACGATTATAGTCGGTTTTAGCTTTTTTATAGACCTCCAAAGCATGTTGAGTTCTATACAGTTTTTCAGCAGCCAATAGAGGTTCTTGAGTTCTTGACTAGCCAGATTAATTGCAGGTGTCAACCATTTCACATTAGACCTTTCAGAAATATCTTGTTGCCTTAGTGGACAACAATTATTTATTGAAGACTGCACAATGTCAACGAAAGAACCAAAAGACTCATCAGTACCAGTCGCAGTGTATATATTATCAATATTGACATGTGAAATCTCCACTACAAGATTTTGTAAAGTTACAGATGTTATGTTTCTAGTTAAGGTATATTTTTGTGCTCTCGTAGAAACTTCAACACTAGTGTGAAAGAAATAATCGAGCCATACTATCTTGTGATCGCTAAAATGATCCTCAAACACCGTCGTCTCACATTGACTCAAATCAGTGTTAGTAATTATATAGTCAACTTTTGTACTGGAAGTATGACCTGCCGCATTCGTAAAAATACGAGTTGGCAGTAAAGAAGATATCTTCAAATTGAAAGAAAGCAATAAATCAACCATAAGATCTCTATCTCTAGAATCGCTCAAATAATCAACATTGAGATCACCGCACAGAAATGAAAAATTAACAGAGTTAATACAATAGTCTAAAACATGATAGAGCCTTTCAAGAAAGATGTTAACACTTCCTGAAGGAGGCCTATAGACACTCAAAACACATATTTTCACACTATCAAAAACTACCTTTACCGCACAGAACTCGCACTCCATTTCCACGGAGAACCTGGAAATGTCCATGTTTGTCACTTGAAGACCAGATCTGATGGCAAAAAGGGCAGTACCACCATGCTCTCGTGATCATCGGCAGAAACTTGATACTTGAAACCAGGTATCGACATGACGCTCAGATTGATGTCTTCGCATCAATGTTCAGCAATACTGATGATAGATGGATTGCTATCTGACACAAGAACATTCAGATTGTTAATTTTGTTGGAAAGTGATCGCGCATTTAGCTGCATTAGCCGAAACCTAAACATATCACCATCACCCTCCGAGTCAACGTGGACATCTGAAAAGCTTGAATTCAGCGATCCTGAATGTCTCTCAGGATTATTTATATTCCTATTGGTAACATCGGAATAACCTTTCGAATCAACTCCAGACAACATCGATGAGGTTAAGTTTTCATAAACATTGGTAATCTGATTGTTTATAGTATCAGGTGAATGACTTGATCGATTCACATGTGAAGATTGAAGACGCTTGTTCCGTTCAAGTGCCGCATTTTTTTAAACATCCGAGAAGACCATACGATATGTATTGTTGTTGTTTACCTGAAGCGGCGATATCTGTACTGGATTTTTTCGTAGAGTTTTCCAACTTCTTATTCAGGTCTGCAATAATTTCAGTTTTTTCATTCAGTTGTTTTTCCAAGACAGAGATCTTGAATCTCAGGAGTGCATTATTCTCAACAAGAATTCCATTTTTGTCCTCTAGTTCAGCCACAACTCTTTTCAAAAACTCGTGAGATGAAAATTCCACATCAACAACTGGAGCTTTGGGTTCAGCTTCAATGACTGAAACCGATCGTGGATCTTGTTCATCCCCAGATTTGTTACCCGCAGAAGGAATGAGTAGTTCCCGACCACAACATTTAGCGATCCACAACGACTATGGAAGACATTGGGGCACAAATTGCACTTTAAACCCACCCTGGCCATACATCTTTACTCGTAGCCATCTTCACTGCGAATAGGAAGGGTTTATCAGTAAATCCAGCTAGGGTAAGTGCGATTTCGCAGATGCCAAAACCTAAAAATGCCGGGGAAATCAAAATAATTATTGGCATGTTATCGTATTATAGACGATTTGTATCTGATTTTTCGAAGATAGTTCATCCTCTCATACAAAAAAAGTGTACCCTGGAAGTGGACGAATTATTGATGAAGCGCTTAATAAAATAAAAAACACCTTGATATCTCCCCCCATATTATCATGCCCCGATTGGAGTTGTCCCTTCATTGTTCAAACTGACGCTTCTTCAAAGGGACTCGGTTGCGTTTTATATCAACACTATGATAAAATAGAGATCACGTTATTTCTTATCTGTCAAGATCTTTAACAAAAAACGAATCGAAATTTGGTTCAACGGAATTGGAAATCCTAGCGGTTATTTGGGCCATTGAAAGATTACGAGGTTATATAGAAGGACAAAAATTTACTGTTATAACAGATAACTACGCACTCAAATGGATTAACGATTTGAAGGCTGCAAAGTTATGATTTTGATGTGGTTCACAGAAAGGGAAAATTCAATGTAGTAGCCGATTGTTTTTCCAGAGCACCGGAGATTATTCAACAACATTCAAAATCACCCTTTGCGCTACCACAAGTATAGAATTATAAATAATAAGATAGTGAAACATATTCCTCTGGGTTTCAAAGATTTAATGCAGGAGGTCGATGAATGGAAGGAAGTAGTGCCAAAATATTATAGGTTGCGCCTTTTAAAAAGATACCACGATGAAATGGCGACAGGTGGCCACTTCGGAGTACAGAGAACTTACAATCATCTAATTCGGAATTTTAAGCTACGGTTTCCTCGGACAGACCGTCGACCGTCGCGTCCAGGCCGTCAACCGCCGCGTTCCGACGTTTCTATCTAACCAATGTTTTACTATGGGACTGTTTTTCCAGCAAACGCGTAGCTGGACGGTGCCTGGACGTTCAACTGGCAGGTCGCGACTCGTCCGTCCAGATCTGTTGAGGGTAGATTAGAGCGGCGTCGCGCAGTTCAGCGGCTACTATTTGAATCGATCTACGGTGAAATAATATTGGAAAAAATAAGAAAATGTGTGAAAAATTCTCATTGGAGGATGATGAAGTCTTAATAGACTTGGTGAGACAACATCCACCCTTATATAATATAGTACGCCGAAGCTACAAAGATTTGGTGGTCAAAAATAATATATTTGGAAAGAAATAGGGGTGAGAATGAAAAAAAGTGGTGACTATATATTTTTTTAATATATAATATAATTTCCAATTATATGGAATAAGAGCATGACCATTCTCTGCACCTTTGCATTTTGCATGGCACTGATCCATGTGGTCCAACGAAATAATTTTTGAAGGTGTCCCTCCCAGAATTAGCAGCTGTGGATGATCTGCTGGCATATGATGATGATATTGGTATTATATTTTTCTTGGGCAATTGTGGGGTATAATCTTCGTCTTCTTTAGGAGATGGAATTTTTGAATTTCGAAGCATATTATGCAAGATACATGCTGAAATTATTAAGTCATCAACAGCAAAAGGATTAATAGCGATTGGAGTAGGGAATACTCGAAAGTACCGACATAAAATGCCAAAAGCATTTTCAGAAGTACGTCGTGCACGGCTGAGTCGGTAATTAAACACAGCCTTTGCCTGGTCATGAAGGGAATCTTTTTGTGAATAAGGTTTCATAATATTTTTTGTCAAGGAGAATGCACTATCTCCCAAAATAACGCAAGGTTGTGAAATTTCTGTTTCTGGAAGAATCATTGCAGGTGGGATGTTGAAATTATCATCTTTGATATCCTTTCCCATCTTCGATTTTTCGAAGATGCTTGCATCTCCTTCTCGCCCATACGAACCAACATCAATTGCGATGAACCTATAATGTGCATCGATTATAGCCAGCAGAACGATTGAGTGAAACTGCTTGTAGTTGTAATAAAGTGACAGTATTCTTTGGACATTGTATTCGGACATGTTTTCCATCGATGGCTCCACAACAATTTGGAAAGTTCCACAAATCATTGAAATCTTGAGCATTTGCCCTCATGCGGTCTTCTGACAGTTTTGGTATATAAGTTGAAAGCATGCGTTTCCTAATGCTTCGAAGCACTTGTCTAACTGAAACGCTAATCCAGCTATGATGTTGACGATATTGGAATGCTAGTGATCTGAAGGACTCCCCTGTTGCCAAATACCTGAAAAATTATTTATAATTTATATCTTATAATATTATTTGAATTTAATTGGTAGCCTTAACATTAATCTTTAAACTTTCAGAAAAAGCGTGCCAAACAAGATGGAAGTATATTCGTGATAACTACACGAAGAGGAAACGAGAAGTTATGAAAGGCCTAAAAACTGGCTCAGCCAGAAATATTCAAATGGAACATTTTTTTGCTAAGTACAAAAACTTGAGCTTTCTCGACAATACCTCAATCGTGGAGAGAAAGTAAGTATAGTAAATAGTTAATATCTTTGTACAATGTATCACAGTCGTTCATTTCCAGATCTATCAGTAACCTTAGTGAAAGTGATGGAAGTAGTGAATCACAAGATTTAGTGGATGATTCACACATATCTAATGATATAGATTATATAGAGGGTTCTCAAGAACTAATTGACTTCGAAGCCCCTCCTGTTACCGAAGACTTCACGAATACCGTGGAACATCACGACGACCACTCAACCACAGTGGAAGAACTAGTAACACCTGCGAATACTCCAAGTAAGAGGAAAAGAAAGCCCGTTTCGAAAGAACGGGAACAAGTTATTGAAGAGATCAAGAGAGGGCGAATTGAAAGAACCCAGATGATGAAAGAATTGCTGAGCCAAACACGTAATGAAGCCAAAAAGGAGGTTACTCCAATCTCAATATTTTTTATAAGTATTGCGTTGACAGTTGAAAAACTTCATCCAGATCTGCAAACAAGGGCAAAAGTCAAAGTTCTAGAAGTAATTTCGGAACTAGAGTTTGAGCAACAACAAAGAGAATTTGGTTCTGGTTCCCGATCTTCTGGTTACAGTGTTATACCTCAACAATATTTAGTACCAACAAACCTGTCTCAGTCAACCTCAATAGCAGCATCATATGTAAGAGAATTTTCTCCACAAGATAGTCCTACATCAGTATCACCAACTTCCCCCTTCACATCATTTACACAATTGTGAATCTATAATTTGAGTATTTTATGCAGTACAAATGTTAAGTTAAGAATATTGAGTTTATTTTCATAAATGTAACGAATACTATAATAAAAGGAAAATTTCATTTTGCCTTCACATAATGCAATCCTTTTTTGGACCAGAAACTTACCTCAGCGTTATACTCTTTCTATTTCTCTTCAGCAGAAATGGGACATTTTACCCTATTGGTAGGTTTCCTGCTGATGTCGTCCTTGACAAAACTCAAAACGACTGCGAAAAGATCATTGGAGAGTCTAAAATACTCCCTAAATTTGGTTTCATTCGCAAAAAGTCTCCTGGGCACAGTTATATTGAAGGCACCTTCTGTAGGCCGTCTCAAAAATAATTCATCCACTGGTCTATTAGAATCTTTGAGGGTTGTCATTACTAGTTCCCCTTCTTCTTCTTCTTCTTCCTCCAACAATAACATAACAATTAATTTTTCAGGGTCCATTTTTGAATATTTCTCCAGTCGTGTTATTTTCACCACCAAAATCAACCGCACCGCACACAGATGTAGCTGACGAACTAATTCCTACTTAATTCTAGCAAACCACTTCGAGCGGAAATCGCTATCCTCGACGGTTGACGGCCGGGACGCAACGGTCGACGGTCTGTCCGAGGAAACCGTAGCTTTACCTGACCACGTATGAAAACTGATGTATACCGTTATGTGAAGCGTTGTCCTGTATGTTGTGGTCAAAAAAACTCTACAGAAAACCCCAGCAGAAATGATGGGAAAACGGCCAGAAATCGAACAACCCTGGCAACTCATATATCATCAGATATTTTTGGACCATTACCGTCCAGTAATGGCTACAAATATATTCTGGTAACAACTAATTATCACACGAAATTTAGTATATTCACTCCCCTTCGTAGAGCAACAGCGCAAAACGTCATTAAAAGCATAGAGCACCATGTATTTTTAGTATATATGGCTTTCCTGAATATATAATTGTGGACAATGCGACACAGTTCGGTACTCGGTTCGGTAGAAGTCGTGAATTTAATCAGTTTTTAGAGAAGTATGGTGTAAAACCATTGTACAATCAGGGCCGGATTAACACCAGGGCAAAAAGGGCAATTGCCCAGGGCGAATTCAGAATTGGGGGCGAATTCATTGTTAGTAACAGTCACTAAATACGGAAATCACTGAAATCGAGAAAACCGATTCCAAATAATTGAAACATACGGTTTCGATCGATATCAGTCGTCATATATAATGCTTCCGGTGTACTTTCCAAACGAACCGTTGCCTATTTTCCCACCGCTTCTTCGATGCCCGAGCTCCAGCGCATTCTATTCATTCGGGAATATTGTGACTAGTCAGCAATACAGGGTGAATAGAAAGCGCACGCATCGAAAACGAATTTTTGCGGTATGGAAATAGACGCTTCTGTGAATGCCGCAATGCCGGGAATGTGATTTTATTTTATTGTTTCTGTTTTTATATTTCTAACAGTACTGTCGATTCACGTCATATTGTATTTCATTGGTGGGTGTTCATTGTGCAAAGATAAAAGTGAATGAAAAAAGAGTGCTTAGATCAAGTGGAGCAAGCACAAAGACACAAAGCTCAATTCAACGCTTTCCTGGTGGCAGGAATTATTTTGCGATACATATTTTGAAAATATGTTGTCTTTTATAACTACTAACTTTTCTGTCTGAAAAATATGAGAAACGTTTTGTGTTTTTTAATTGAATATTCTTGAATTTTTCATCAGGCGCGTACTCAA
Source organism: Coccinella septempunctata (assembly GCF_907165205.1). Lineage (NCBI taxonomy): Eukaryota > Metazoa > Arthropoda > Insecta > Coleoptera > Coccinellidae > Coccinella > Coccinella septempunctata. The sequence continues at coordinate 1,194,734 of NC_058194.1, read as the reverse complement.
TGAAAAACGGTTCGTTCAACGTCAATGAAAATCCCATAAAATTTTATGACTTCCGTCGTCGGTTTCTCAGTGTGGACGTATTGAACCCCTACGTCGTTCGGAGCGATCCGATAGTTGTCAGTTTTGAACGCAGGCTCAAAGGAAATAACACTTGGTCTGTGGACGAGTATTTTGAATGTTCGTAGTGAGTACAACTGACGAACAAGTTGAAATATTTTCAATAAAAAACATTTTGAATTTGATGCTTGGGAGGAAATTGGAAGAGCTGCAGACATTTTGAGAATATGTATTTTCGTTCCGTAATCTCAAATGCTGAAAAGTAGAGGAAAAATTTAATTTTTCCAATATTATAGCGAATAAAAAATAAAATCGCGATTGTTTTCAAAAATTCAGTTTTGTCAAACACAAAAAAAAACGGCTGCTTGAAAAAAATTTAAATTTTGACTGCCTAATGCATTCTTAACATTGGTTTACTCTTAATTTTTGACTCAGCGATACCTAGTTCATATAAAAAAGGTGAATTGAAAACACCTGAGTTGTTTTCAATTCACCTTTTTTCCAAATACCTGTATCATATGTTCTTCATAATTTTTGCTGGCTTTTACTTTTCGATGAAAGAACTTCATTATGAAAATATCTCTAGAGGTTCCTTTTTTATTAAATGATCATTATTGTAACATGAGGGGGGGGGCGAAAAAATATCTTGTGCCCCGGGCGCCAAGTGGTCTTAATCCGGCCCTGTGTACAATGCAAATTATCACGCCCAGAATAACCCAACGGAAAGAGTAAATAGAGTTCTTAAATCTTTATTAAGTTCATATATCGATGAACATCAGTCAAACTGGAGCAATAATCTTCCACATTTAGCTTGCTCTTTAAGGACCGCAAACACGAAACAACAAAGTTTACACCATATTTCGCAAATTTTGGTCGTGAAATGATTTTGAATGGGTCACACTTCGAAACTATGAGACAAAAGCCTGGCGAGATATTAAAAATTGACGAAAACCAGAGAAGTAAAGCTTTGATCAAATTAAATAAACAAATAAAAGAAAATATCAAAAAGGCCTCAGATGAATCTGAACGTAGATATGAATTGCGAAGAAGGCCCGTTTCGTTTAATATTGGAGATTATGTTTGGAAAAGAAACTTTGCCCAGATGCTTCGAGACATTTTTCGGCCAAGTTAGATAAGAAATTCACTGGACCCCACAGAATAAGGAAAAATTGTGGTTCCAATGTTTACGAATTAGAAGATATCAATGGTAAATCCATAGGATATTACCACGTTAATCCTCAAACCGGACACAACATAATGTAAATAAATAAAACATCATAAGCTATAGGTAGGCAGGGAATGGGGCATTTCATTCTTCAATGGTGGGGTAAAACAAAACACAGAATAACAGTATTGACGGAAGTGAAGTTGAAGTTGAAAATGTCTATTAAGGGAATATTCCGAGAACGTTAGGTATATAAATTACTGGACCAATTTGAGGGTTACCAATAGAGAGAAATGTGGTGAGATAAGTTTAAATTGAAGATAGAAAATGAAGGTAGAGTAAACGAGGATCTAACAGTGCTGTTTCGTTATTTCGCAATGCTCACGACCAACTAGTTGCCAAAAAAAAAATAGAATCTCATGATATAGAAGTTCCCATTATTTAAGTTCGGTTCGGTAATCTTATATCAACTATAATAAAAAAAAATATTTTATGGGGTATTTATGATTCCTTTTTTGCGCTTCCAAGTCTTGAATTTGTATGCTCAATGTAAAATTTCGTGTATTGTAATTTTTTTTCTTTTTTAAATTGATTGTGGCTGAGAAGGGACGTGGAAATGATTCAACCGTCGACGTCGAGCAGGCGATGAGAGGCACTATTATGCAGCCTTTCTGAAAATACCAGGTATTTTCAACTTTTGGAGGGATGGTGTTATGGTAATATTTTCCCGATTGTTTTATGGTCTATGCCTTATCGCTTGTTGGACGTCGTCGTTATTTTAGATTTTAACGCAGGGACTCCGTTGGTGTCCGTGAAGTAAGCACCCACTTTTTCGAAAATGAAAAAAATTTTGTTTGCACTCGTTAGTAACTCAGTAGTAACTTTTGTAACACCAAAAATTTTGTTTGTACCTCAAAGGTACTAGTAGAAAAACACCGCATTCCGCTAGGTGCTAACTTCACAGGCACTCACTGTTCGATTTTTCGCGAAAAATAATGTACAGTTGGAAAGTTCATCGTTATTAACTATTTGTAACACAAAAATTTTTGTTTGTAACCTTATCTACGATGGAAAAATGACACCCCCAAAATGCGAAGTTAGCAGCTATTTTTTCGAAAATGAAGATTTTTTTTTTGCATTCGTGCGTAACTCGTTAGTAACTATTTGTAACACAAACATTTTCGTTAGTACCTCAAAGATAGTGCTAGAAAAACACCGCATTCCGCTGGATGCTGACTTCACGGGCACCCACTGTTCGATTTTTCGCGAAAAAATAGTACAGTTGAAAAGTCCAAGTAACTATTTGTAACACAATTTTTTCTTCTTGTTACCTAACCTTTAATGGGAAAATGACACCCACACAATGCAAAGTCAGCACCCACACTTCTATTCTACATTTTCTTGCTATGCGAAGTGAGCAACGACTTTTTCGAAAATGAGGATTTTTTTTCCTTCCGTTAGTTACTCGGTAGTAACTTTTGGTGAAACTAAAATTTTCGTTTGTATTCCAAAAGTAATGAAAGAAAATTGCAGTATTACGCTGGGTGCTAACTCACCGGGAACCCAAAAATGAATGAAATTCAGTTGTAGAGTCCATCGTTAGTAACTATATGAACCACAAAAATTGTTGCTCGTAGCCTAACATATAATGGGAAAATGCCATCCCGAAAATGCTGAGATAACACCCTCATTTTCAAAATTTTTTTTATTTCCCAATAGAACTTCGTTAGTAACTATTTGGAGACAAAATTTTTTTCCACCCAATCACTAATGGAAAAATTGTACCCTGAAAAAGTGAAGAGTGTGAGTAAGAACCTATATGTTGGAAAATTCTAGATTTCGCTTTTGCTTTCGATAGTACCCTGTTACTTAATGTTCGACACACAAAATTTTTCGTAAGTAACCAATTCTGCAATTGACAAAATAGCACCACATAAAGTGCAAAATTAGCATATATGTATAAACATTTTGGAGAATTCTGAATCAGTTTAGCTTCCGTGAAATAAGAACTCCATCTGTAACTACATATTTGTGACACGAATTTCTGTTTCGTTTCAAGTTTTTTTCCATGGAAGTTTTCGTCTGGGACCCGATGTTTGTGCTCGGAGTATCTTCGTATTTGTATCAACACATATTCCACATCCAATTTATATTGACTAAAGTACTTCGTTCAACATGGAAAATCCAGTATTTCCGAGATGAATTATATTTTATATTCGATTGATCTTCGATTTTGAGCTAGCAACCAGCGAAATGCTAACTGCTAACAAATAGTTACTAGAATATAATAGAATAGAATACATTTATTGATCCTTCCATGATAAAATGTATAAGACACGTCAAGACAATTTCTGAAAAAAATTAACATAGTAAAGAATAAAAACACAAGAAAAAGAAATTTTTGATCTTAACATAACTTATCTTCTAAAAATTCTTTAACACTATAATAGCACTTGTTGATCAAAAGTAATTTGATCTGACTTTTAAATTACTTGTCAGTCATACTCTTAAATTTTTTATTTAAGTGATTATAGAGCTTGGTGCCAATGAACATTGGTGATGAAGTGAACTTTGTGGTTCTGTGCATTGGAATGCATAGTACATCATCATTTCTAGTATAATATGCATGAAAATCAGTACACCTGTTCAAAAGGTGGATACTTTGTCGGATATAAATCAAAGTATTCAAAATGAAAATAGATGGCAAAGTCAAAATCTTGTACTGTTTGAAAATCGGCTTACAGGAATCTTGAGGTTTCAATTTGAAAATCATTCGTAGGATTTTTTTTTGGGTGATAAACACACGACCACTGACCGTTGACGACCCCCACAAGACCACATTATAGCAAAGATGACTATAAACCATACCATAGTAAATTCGAAGCAGGGCATCTGTCTGAAAAGTGTTCTTGAGTCGGGATATTGCATAATAGGACTTGTTAAGTTTTTTACAAAGATGGTCTATGTGATGTTCCCATCTCAGATTACTATCAAGAAATAGTCCCAGAAATTTAACACAGTCTGTAGACTGTAATTCCTCTCCTTGATAGTTTAAGGTGAGTGGTACTTCATTATGGCGAATTTGGAATCTGATAATTTCAGTCTTAGCCATGTTGGGAATTGATTCGCTAAGTGTCGGGTTCAGTTTTGAATATAGACGAAAGACGAATAGACGATTCAACACTTTTAGATGTTCAGGCGATTAGACGATCAGAGTTTTGTTTTGAAGTAAATAGTCAGCAATCGGTCACAATATATTAATATATTGTGTAGAGTGAATCCAACGTGTACATTTGTTAATAAACTTGTAAATAGAGTTCGAGTTTTATTAACTACACCATTAAGAAGAAGGGAAATATAGGTTTACTTTTGTCTGAAAGAGAATCATACCCTAGACCAGATAAAAAAGCCTACATTTTGCTGATGTGATTTCATCCGGTAGCACGGGAAAAAGAAAAAAATTATGATGCATTAATCGGTGTGTAGTACACTGAGTGGACAAGGAATTCCCATAGTGATCTTGCAATGTTAATTTGTTAATCTCCGCAAAATATCTACCGAAAGTCTCCGCGACCCTAAGTGGGCAAGAAACTAGAGCATCATCAATATTAAGTTGAATGTGTTTCAGGTTACAGACATTCATCCCTATTTCATTTCTAACCAATTTCCAAACTGTTTGATTGATATTGTTCGATTTTTGGAGGAGATAACTATTATAGCCTTTCTTGGACTTTCTGATTAATTGGTTGTAGGACTTTCTGGCATTTTTGTACTGATCAACCGCCTCTTGAGTTTTCAAGTTCTTTACCAGCCAGTGGAAATTTCTGAGGCGATCTCGAGCATCGACCACGGCCGAAGTAATCCACCGTGGTTGTTCAGTAGAACAAGGTTTCACAGCTCTAAGAGGACAGGTGCGGTCAACCGAGGAACTCAAAATTTCAATGAATATTTGAAACTTATCGTGTATTGAAGAGATAAGGTAGACCTGATCGAAACTGGTACCAGAAACATGTGAAGAAAGATTGGACAAATTATTTTGTGATAAATTTCTTTTATATCTTACATAAGGGATATCATTCACATCAGCATCGAGAAAGTGATACTCGAGAACCACTGCCTTGTGGTCGCTAATAAAAGGTTCGAATACGGTAACCCCGAAGTCGGTCTTATTACAGTTAACTAACGAAGTGCTATTGGAAGCAAAAAATAAATGGAGATTTGCCAAAAAGGTAATTGCTGACTTCGCATTTTGAGGGTGTCATTTTTCCATTATAGGTTAGGTTACATGAAAATAATTTTGTTACAAATAGTTACTAACCTTGGACTTTCCAACTGTACTCTTTTTTCGCGAAAAATCGAAGAGTGGGTGAGCGTGAAGTTAGCGCCCAGCGGAATGCGGTGTTTTTCTAGCACTTTCTTCGAGGTACAAACGAAAATTTCTGTGTTACAAACAGTTACTAACGAGTTACAAACGAATGCAAAAAAAATTATCTTCTTTTCCGAAAACGTGGGTGCTAACTTCGCATTTTGGAGGTGTCATTTTCCCATCATAGGTAAGGTTAAAAAGGAAAATTCTTGTGTTACAAATAATTACCAACGAGTTACGAACCAGTGCAAAAAAAATTGTCTTCATTTTCGAAAATGTGGGTGCTAACTTCGCATTTTGAGGGTGTCATTTTCCCATTATAGGTCAGGTTACAAACAAAAATTTTTGTGTTACAAATAGTTACTAACGATGAACATTCCAACTGTACTTTATTTTTCGCGAAAAATCGAACAGTGGGTGCCCGTGAAGTTAGCACCCGGCGGAATGCGGTGTTTTTCTACTAAAACCTTTGAGGTACAAACGAAAATCTTGGTGTTTCGTTGTACGTGTAAATGACATTTGATGAGGTGACACTATTGGAACCTGCTGTCCGAGCTGCTGACCTCTTTGGAGGACATGCATCATCTCAATTTTTGTTTGAAGTCTATTGACTTCAGGCACCTTCAATAGCTCTTTATATATAATGACAAACAGAAAAGTTTGTCATCATCTTGCTCCGTCATGCTGGGATGCTGAATAGTTTGATGTTCATTTAAATTTTTTTGGATTATGTCCAAAAATTCTGCATCAGCAGCACTCATTTTTTTTCTTTTTCTTGTATGACTTTGCATTGATGGTCTGGCTATATCTTCGCAGTCCCCAAAACCGTCTTGGTCATAATCGGTAGATGTTTGTGAATTATTGAAGTTATTTTCGGTAAACTTATCACGTACAGATCTTTCTAAGAACATCAATCTTTGGAAGTAAATATAGGATGTTTTATAAGGAGCTCCGAAACCTGATGGCGCATTCTTCTTTCTCTTCATTTCTCTCACAAAACTGTCGCGTAGCCCTTTCAATTTTTTTTGAAGTGAAATTCCTGGAACCATTAACATATATAAAGTATTTGTAACGACTGAAAGTTACTTTAATCTGTTTTTTAGAAGAATTAATTACGATTTATTTTTCGTTCCAGATATTTGGCTACCGGATGATATTTTGCAGACCTTCATTATGCCTATAGATTGGGAAAGTCGATAATAATCGAAATCGTACAGAAAACGTGTGTTGTCATTTGGAAGAAATTGAAGAATATAGTGATGAAAGAACCCACAGGAGAAAAATGGAAAGACATTGCAGAAGGGTTTGAAAAATTCACCAATTTTCCGAATTGTATCGGCGCCATAGATGGAAAGCATATCAGAATTATAAAACCTGTCGAATCTGGCTCACTTTTCTACAACTATAAAAATTTTCATTCGACTGTATTATTGGCTATATGCGATGCAAACTATTGTTTCATCTCAGTAGATATTGGAGCATATAGAAAGAGTAATGACTGCAGCATTTTCAAAAACTCCAGGTTCTATGAAAGACTTATGAATAATGAACTGAGCATTCCAAATCCAAAACCGCTATCGGAAAGAGATCAGACTCCTTCACCTCATGTTATTGTAGGAAATGAGGCCTTTGCTCTAATGAAAAATGTCATGCGGCCTTATTGTGGTAAATCGCTAACACATAAAAAAAGAATATTTAACTACCGATTATTATCAAGAGCACGACGTTATATCGAATGCTGTTTCGGTATCTTGGTGAACAAATGGAGAATATTTCACAGACCACTCAACGTGAATATAGAATTTGCAGAAGACATAATCAAAGCCTGCTGTGTTCTCCATAAATATGTCAGATTAAGGGATGGTTATAGATTCGATCACATATTATACAATACATCATTGAATAGTGTGCAAGGTGATACCGCGAGACCAAGTGTAAGTTCCCGTAATACAAGAGACCGATTTGCTGAATATTTTGTAAACGAGGGTCAACTGCCCTGGCAAAATCAAATGATTTAATAATTTACCTGTGTATTATATCATGTAATGAAGTACTTTTTTATTCCGTATAATCCTACTGCGCGCATTAATAAAAATGGTTTACTTACCCAATGCTCTTTTCTTCTCTTCTGAATCACCTCCTTCAGAAAATAAATTCACAATTTCTTCCCAACATTTTTTCTTCAAAATACGATTCGAATATTGGGGAGACTCCATGTCCCACAACGGAATTCTCTTTTCCACTTCATCGTTCGATATGGATGTTATCGCGTTCCATTTAGAAATTTTACTTAGTCCGTCCTCACGCAGCAATCAACGCATGTGTACTGGACGCTTCCATTGACACCCTAGTATCCCTGCGATTGCTTGCGTCGAACTTGCGATTTTATTGCACGCGCGTGTACATGTGGACGGGATCTACTGTGCTTTAGAGCTTGTCCAGATGCGGCGAGAAACGCGCGATTGACTACGCGCGTATCATTTCATGTTGCGTCCACATGTAGCGTTTGTCTACGCGTCAAAACGCGAGTTTCCAGTACAGGATTCCCTATTATTGAATCTTCGGTTTCCAGTGTGGATGGTTTTTTCTCTTTTGAATTACTTCCTTCACAAAATATTTCAACAATTTCTTCCCAACATGTATTTTCAGTAGGTATTCATCGATTGGAATATTCGGGAGATTCCATATCCCACAACAGAATTATCTTTTTCCAATACTGACATATAAAGTGGCACTTTTTAGAACTCATTGACGTTTGAAACGTAATACAAGAGACTGCCCTGACAAAATCAAATGGTTTAATAATAATTTATGTATTGTTCCAAGTAACGCAGTACATTTTTATTCAGTATAATCCTTCTTCGCGCACTTATAAAAATGGTTTACTTATCCAAAGCTCTTTTTTCTCTTCTGAATCACCTTCTTCAGAAAATCTATAAACAATTTCTTCCCAACATTTTTTCCGAATACGATTGAAATATTCGGGTGATTCCATATCCCACAACAGAATTCCCCTTTCAACTTCATCAATAAAAAGTTCAATATAGTTATCGAGTTCCATTTCGAAATTTCACTTAATCCGTCCTCACGCAGCAACCAACGCATATGTACTGGACGCTACCATTGAGACCCTAGTATCTCGAAACGCGCGTAAAACGCGCGAGTCGAGATCCCTGCGATTGCTTGCGTCGAACTTGCGATTTTATTGCACGCGTGTGTGCATGTGGACGGGATCTACTGTGCTCTAGTATCTCGACACGCGCGTTTCGAAACGCGCGATTGACTACGCGCGTATCATTTCATGTTGCGTCCACATGTAGCGTTTGTCTGCGATTGACTACGCGCGTATCATTTCATGTTGAGTCCACATGTAGCGTTTGTCTACGCGTCAAAACGCGAGTTTCCAGTCCAGTATTCCCTATTATTGAATCTTCGGTTTCCAGTGTGGATAGTTTTTTCTCTTTTGAATTACTTGCTCCACAAAATATTTCAACAATTTCTTCCCAACATGTATTTTTAGTAGGTATTCATCGATTGGAATATTCGGGAGATTCCATATCCCACAACAGAATTGTCTTTTTCCAATACTGACATATGAAGTGGCATTTTTTAGAACTCATTGACGTTTGAAACGTAATACAAGAGACCGATTTGCTGAATATTCTGTAAACGAGTCAACTGCCCTGACAAAATCAAATGGTTTAATAATTTACGTATTATTCCAAGTAACGCAGTACATTTTTATTCCGTAAAATCCTACTTCGCGCACTAATGAAAATGATTTACTCATCCAAAGCTCTTTTTTCTCTTCTGAATCACCTTCTTCAAAAAATCTATAAACAATTTCTTCCCAACATATTTTCCGAATACGATTGAAATATTCGGGTGATTCCATATCCCACAACAGAATTCCCCTTTCAACTTGTTCGATAAAAAGTTCAATATCGTTATCGAGTTCCATTTCGAAATTCCACTTAATCCGTCCTCACGCAGCGACCAACGCATGTGTACTGGACGCTACTATTGGGACCCTGTTATATTTTAATATTTGCTTCACTCTGTATTTAATAAAAGAGATTCACAAGTTCGTAACTCTGTTTATTCAGCAACATTTATTTTATATTTTTTTTATTATTGACACATGTCAAAAAGCAAACTTGATCTTTTTCTGAAAGCTGACCAAACTTTCTACTTGATTTATATTTTGTCATTATCGAATCTAATTCAACACTCTCCCTTAATGACAAAATACTCAAATATAAAATTATTGAAATAGAAACAAATTTCCTCAATTCATAATAATGGCGAATACAATCTTTCTCTTGGAGTAATCAAACTTGGTACATCATTGGTTTTGTCATGATATCAGCAACTTGTTCTTCTGTACTGCAATATTTTATTTGAAACCATCCTTGTTTGAATTGTTCACTAATGAAATGATAACCATTATTTGTCGAGAATGGCGGGCGAAGAGGACGCAAGTGAAAGTGACTCTGTTAAAAGTAATAGAGAATATGAATTTAAATGCATCCAATGCAGAAGAAAGGTTGTGGAACCGATCAAGTGCTACAAGTGCTTAGAAAATTTCCACCCCAAATGTATGGAACAGGCTGCAAGTCAGAAATCTACAACTTGCAAGCACGAAGAAGCCAATATCCACAAAATGGCGAGAGAAATTGGAGAATTACAAAAGGATAACAATATTTTGAATATTGAAGTAACATACCTCAGAGAGTTACTAAGGGAATCACAAGAAAAGAACAAAATACTTATGGAAAATAATACTCTACTCATGGATAAGATAAAAATACAAGAACAGGAAATCATAAAAAACAAAAATTTGATCAAGGTTAAAACCGTAAACAAAGGAGAAAAGATCGGCAATCAACAACAAAGTGAACAAAGGCGAGATAATAAACAACTCAAACAAGGACAGAACATAACAACAGAAGAGATTACATACGCAGAAAAGACAGCGATGACAGCTCCAGGAACACTGGGACTACCACCAGTATCACCTTCCAGACCTAACCAAACAAATACGTCAGAAATAAGTCAAATCAGCCAAAACAAAGAGCAAATTTCAATGCATAAAGATAATGAATGGAAAACGATTATTAATTCTAGAAACAAGAATAGAAGAAATATAATATGCACAGGTACTAAAATAACAAATAATTCGTTAATAAAGGGAGCAGCAAAACGCAGATGGATCTACGTAGGGAGAATACAAGGGAACAATATATCTGAACAGCATATCAAAGATTATCTTCAAGAAATCAACAAAGACGAAGAAATAGATGTGAAAAAACTGAGCACACAAGGAAATAATTCAGCATTTAGCGTTGGAGTTTGCACAGAAGAACTGTATAATTCAGTATGCAATCCTGCAGTATGGCCAGAAGGTGTTGTAGTGAGAGAATTTTCATTTCGAAACTTATTTCGAAAACCCAAGACCCATACAGAATAACCCAACATCAGTAAATAAACAGCATAGTGCAAGCTACAATCTCATGCATATAAATAAGCAATCTGAACATGCGAAAACATTGGATATGATTAAGGTATTTCACATAAATATACAGTGCCTGAGCACATCTTTCGATAGACTCTTGGATTTCAACAGTGGAGCAGAAATGGATTTTTTGGCAATAACAGAACATTGGCAAAGTGATGAACAATTGAAGGGCTATTACATTGATGGTTATACACAGATCTCTAGTTTCTGTAGGGCGGAAAAAAAACATGGTGGTGTCGTGATTTATTCAAGAAACAAGCATGTATGTAAAAATAGGTTGGACATTTCCAACCTTTCTGTACCTGGGGTTATTGAATGCTGTGCAATTGAATGTTGTTTGAAGAAGGGTTTGAAATTGTTTATTTTGTGTATCTATAGACCAGATACACCTCCTACTGCTGATATTGAACTATTTTTTGAGAGATTAATTGTGATTCTCCAGATTATAGGAAATAATGAAATTGTTATTGTGGGTGATTTCAATATCGATTTACTAAACGAGAATGATAAAAATTGTAAGTTATTAGTCACAATTATGGAAGGTTTCAATATAAATATTCTTGTTAGGGAACCTACAAGAATAACTTGTCACTCTGCTACATGTCTAGATAATGTTTGTACTAATATAGAGGGAGGTTCAGTTCAGGTAGTTCAGCCTCATCTATCAGATCACTTGGGACAGATTTTTTCCCTTGAAATTTGCAGTAAGCTTCATTCGATTCCTTCTAAGAAGAAAATAAGAAATTTCAGCAAGAAAAATTTATCAAATTTCATGGAGAAATTGTCAGTTTTCAATTGGTCTCATTTGTATGATTTTGAGGAAAGTGATATAGATGCTATGTGGAAATTCTTTTATGACAAGTTTAATGAAATGTTTCAATGTTCGTTTCCCTATGTTACTGTTAAAACTGATGATGGGTGTAAATTCAAAAGAAATTTAATTTCCACATGTTATAAGGATCCGCTATTGCTAGATCTTAAGCAGAAGCTAGATCTTCTCTATGTGATCTCACAATTCAAGCGTGAGTATTTATACCAATATAGGTGGATGAAAAATATGTATGATAAACAGTTGGTATATTTGAAACAAACTTATCTTGGTGAAAAAATTCGGAATTCAAGTTGTAAAACGAAGACAACATGGTCTTTGATAAACTCATTAACTGGAAAGAATAAGGTTTCGCAGAAAATTGTACCAAGAGGTAACCCTAAAGATGTAGTAAAACAATTCAACAACCATTTTATTAATATTGCTGCGAATATTAACACCCAACCTGGAACTGAGCAATCGACAACTAAGACTAGATGTGTGGATAAATCCTTTTTTGTTTTCGAAATAGAAAAAGCTGAAATATTTAAAGCAGTTAAGCAATTAAAGAATTCGTTTTCTTCCGGATATGATGAAATACCCGGTGTTGTCATTAAAGAGGTTATACATCTGATTGAAGAACCACTGAGGTATTTAATATATAGATCCTTTGTTGCTGGGACCTTTCCATGCAGCTTGAAAATTTCATTGGTGACACCTTTGTTTAAATCTGGTGATATTGATGATGTCTCAAACTATAGGCCTATAAATTTGCTGACAACATTCTCAAAGATTTTTGAAAAGATTCTTGCGATGCGTTTAATAGCCTTCCTCAGGAAACATCAAGTATTCTCCTCATGTCAACATGGATTTATGCACAAAAAAAATTACGATTACTGCTATTTTTGAACTCACAAATACTGTCTTGAATGCAATAGAGAAGGGAAATATTCCTGTTGGTCTTTTTTTGGATTTGTCGAAGGCCTTTGATTGTGTTAATCATGAAAAACTAATAAAAAAATTGGAAACATGCGGAATAAGAGGCAAACAACTTGATCTCATAAAAAGTTATTTGAAGGATAGAAAACAAAAGGTTCGAATCGTAATAGACTCTGAAACATTTATCTCTGATGAGGGAGATATTATTTGTGGAGTACCACAGGGCAGCGTATTAGGCCCTCTCTTGTTTTTAATCTATATTAATGATCTTCCATTTTACATTGATCAATCACTTAATATAATTATATTTGTAGATGATACTAATATAGTCAAAATTTTGAAAGATTTGAGTAGGGTGACAATTGATGTGAATGATGTCTTCATTAGCGTGAAGAACTGGTGCCTTAGCAATGATTTAAGCTTGAATGCAAGTAAAACAGAGTGTGTTATTTTTCATACAGATAGAGCTAGCTATGAATTACCTTGTGAAATAAAGCTGGATGGTGTATGTGTTACGGTATGTAACTCCACCAAATTTCTTGGGGTTCACATGGACTGCAATGTAAAGTGGAAGGTTCATGTTGAGTCTCTAGAAAGAAGACTTAACTCTGCTATCTATTCCATTAATGTATTAAAAAGGTCGGTTGATGTATCAACTTTGAGAACTGTATATTTTGCAAATATTCAATCAATATTATCATATGGTATTGTCTGCTGGGGAAATAGTTCATTTTCTGATTCTTTATTCGTTAAACAAAAAATTGCATTGAGAACTATGCTAGGTATGAAGTACAGACAGACTTGTAGAGGTGTTTTCCGGATGAATAATATTCTTACCCTTATGGGTCTTTACGTATATAACAGCATTAAATTTCTCATACAGCACCCAGATCTTTTCGAAGAATTTAGAAATGTGAACACTAGAACCAGACAGATTGTGAAATATATATACCCAATACATAGTCTAACACTGACACAAAATAATGCACAGTATATGTGTATTAGGTTGCTTAATTCCCTGCCTGTAAAATTTCATACTATCGATGTTGAGAAAATGTTTTTGAAAAAGTTGTTTAAGTTTGTAATTACTTGTGAACCATACAATGTTAATGAATTCTTGGAATATTGTAAGGTAAACAAACACATGGTTGTTTAGGGTTTATATTGTTTATATTGTTTATTTGACATTTTTTCTTGTATTCGTGAATACTAAGAGATGAATAAATACTATCTATCTATCTATCTATCTAACGTACATCTATATGTTTACTATTGCGACTCATTTGACCAGATTTAATCAGTTTTATTGCGCTTTGATTATCGACATGCATTATGACTTGCATATTTGTGTTCAATAATTCTTCTATGACTGTTTTTAGATATTTGACTTCTTTGCAGCACTCTGCAGCAGCGATGTACTCCGCTTCTGTAGTTGATAAAGCCACAATACTCTGTTTTCTCGAGCACCATGATATTGGTCCACCAGCAAACATGATTACATATATCCTGTTGTACTTTTTCTGTCTCTTTTATCACCAGCATAATCTGCATCGCAATAAGCTTGTATTTTTATATTGTCTTCTGTTCTTTTCGATGAGTAATGAATTGCTGTGTTAATAGTTCCTTTCAAATATCTCATTGTTCTTTTCACATTCTGAAAATCTTCATTGCTTGTATTTGCAGTAGCACGACTTTCATAATTTACTGCATAAGATCCCTGTGAATAGATATTCTTCTCGTTGCTGGATCCCACAATCGATAACCATTGTTGGCATATCCAACAAAAACGTATTTCTTACTTCTTTGGTCCAATTTCTTTAGAGGTCCTAGTACTTTTGCATGGCCAATATTACCAAAAATTCTGAGTCTCGACATATTAGGTTTCTTTCCATACCATTTTTCAGAAGGAAGAAAATTTGTTGTAGTTGTTGGACTACGGTTTATAAGATATGTTGCTGTGTACACTGCTTCTCCCCACATCTCTTTATCTAGTTGTGAGTCAAACAACAGAGCCCTCGCTTCGTTCATGATTGTCTGATGCATTCTTTCACACATTCCATTTAATTGTGGAGTATGAGGAATGGTAAAGTTGATAAGATAAGATAAGATGATTTCTTTTCGTCTTGTCCACTCCTTCAGGTCGTTACTTTTGAATTCACCACCATTATCACACCTTATTTTTGACACTTTTAGATTGAAATGTTCTGTTCTATTAATATACTCCTTCAAATAGCTTTCTGCTTCATTTTTGTACTTCAGTAAATATACTGCAGTAAAATGAGTGAAGTCATCCACAACTGTCATAAAATAATGTTTATCATCATGAGTAGAAGGATCGATCGGACCACACAAATCTGTATATATGATCTGTAACGGTCTTGTAGCTCTTTCCCTTATTTCTCGAAATGGTAGTCTATTTTGGCGAGAGGTCATACATATTTCACACACTTCTTTTATATTGTTGAATTCAGGAACGTCATCACATATTTTGGAGGTTTTCAAAACTAATATGTCCTAACTTCTTATGCCATTCCATTGTTATGTCAGACTGAGTCAGGAGAGCTTCTCGACATTTACTGAGACACACTTCATATAATCCATTTTCATTTTTCCATCCTTCCAGGACCACGACATCGTTCTTGAGTATTTTCACTGTATACTCCGAGAAACATACTTCTCCACCATTGTTAGTTATGGCATTAACTGACATCAAGTTTTTACTTAATTCTGGCACCACAGACACATTTTTCAATTCAATTTTACTGGATTGATATTCACCAACAGCAATTGTATTCATGCATGCCCCCTTCTTGGCACTTTTTTTCTGTTTTTCTCCTTTTTAATATTGGTGAGCATAAATTGATCATTAACCATATGATTTGTACATCCACTATCAACAATGAATATATCATCTTTGTCCTCGTTTGTATATAATGATTCTTCTGGAGTATCTTCTTTGGTTACAGTCAACACTTCTGCAAGAAAACTGACTTTCTCATTTTTTTTTATTTTTGAAACAGTCTTTTTCTTCATGATTGTCTTTTCTGCAAATATTACATTTGAACGTTTTACTTTGTTTAAGTTTTTCATCTCTGAAGTAGCAGTCTTTTTCTCCATGATTAGTTTTTTTGCAAATTCTGCATTTCAACATTCGGCATTTATTGTTATATTTTAATATTTGCTTCACTCTGTATTTAATAAAAGAGATTCACAAGTTCGTAACTCTGTTTATTCAGCAACATTTATTTTATATTTTTTTTATTATTGACACATGTCAAAAAGCAAACTTGATCTTTTTCTGAAAGCTGACCAAACTTCCTACTTGATTTATATTTTGTTATTATCGAATCTAATTCAACAGACCCTAGTATCTCGACACGCGCGTAGAACGCGCGAGTCGAGATCCCTGCGATTGCTTGCGTCGAACTTGTGATTTTATTGCACGCGCGTGTGCATGTGGACGGGATCTACTATGCTCTAGTATCTCGACACGCGCGTTTCGAAACGCGCGTAGTGAATTGCGCGTTTCTCGCTGCATCTGGACAGGCTCTAAACGTTCACTTGTTTGGTAGTAATAAGAAATTTATGATTTTATGCATTGGATTGAGGCTAGATAACCTCGATCAGGGTACTCCGCGTCCTTATTTTCAAGAATGTTATGTGACGGACCAATTGGGTGTACGCAATTTTTAATTTCCGACTGCAAACTGCAACCTGCAACCGCCATTTTCGTTATTCCCATTTTGCTGTCGGTTCGATCTTACTTACTAATGGTTCGATCGCGGTGTGGTGTAGATAGTACCAAATTAAATACCAAAGATTCTTCCTATTTGATAGTATAAGTATACTCAGCAAAAAATTTATCTTGTATCTTCTTGATACCGAGTAAATATACGAGTAATACGAGATTAATTGTGAGATATTGTAAATGTAAACCTGGCCATGGAAGCAAAACAAAATAAGATCCAGGAATTATTGGAAGATTGGGGGCTGGCTAGCTTTTTTTCTAATTTTGAAGGTAGGTGAAGTCTATAATTTGTTCAACAAATTGAAGTACCATGGTACTTCATAGTATTTTGTCTGACGAAATAAGATATAATCTTTGATATAGTACATTACATTATCTATGGAGACAGTTGAAATTCGTCTCTCGAAATTTTCACATCTTTTGTAAACGTTTCATCTCCAATTTATTAATCATGTGAATATTTTCAAGCTGATGGCATAGATGAGGAAAGCTTCAAATTATTAGACGAAAGTACTATTGAACAATTATTTCCAAAAAATGGTCCTCGACTGATTAATAATAATAATAATAATAATTATTTCAACATCAAAACGTTACATGTCACGTCAGAAAATACAAATTTTTCAAATTTCATTTTGGAAAAATTCTTCCAGAGAGTATATGGTATTTTTAAGTAGCATATTTTTCAAATTGTTTTCGAATTTCTTTCCGTTAAGCTGCTTTATGGCATCAGGTAGTTTATTGTAAATTTTTGGGCCCCAGTAATCGACTCCTTGTTGGACGAATTTTCTCTGATGATAAGAGTAGTAAGTTTATCTCTACTCCTTGCGTCAAACCGATGGAACAAACCATTGGCAGGAAAGTTGTCCAAATTCTTGTGAACATATGTGGCGCATTCCAAAATATATATTTCTGGTATGGTAAGTATTTTGAGGATTTTGAAAGGTTATCTACAGCTGTCTGTATGTTTTAGGTTCACGATTGTTCTTACTGCCCTTTTCTGGAGGATCAGGAGATCCCTCCCATGAACTGATGTACCCCACAGGAGAATTCCATATGAAACAATTGAATGGAAATTGGCGAAGTAGGTAATGAGAGCTGCCTGTTCAGAAGAAAATCTACTCATTATTGTAATGGAGTATAGGGCTACTGTGAGTTTCTTCCTAATTTCAACAATATGTGTTTCCCAAGATAGAGCTCCGTACACCATCAATCCGAGTAATTTTATTGAATTGTTTTTGTGGCTTTTGATTTAGAGAAATTGATCTTTGGATTCATTGATGGAGAGGGAGTTACACCGGAACCAGTTTTCAGAGGTCAGTAGCACATATTCAGTTGTCAGCTGGAGTTTTGCCTCCTCTGAGGCTTTCATGACAAAGGAGGTGTCAGCAAATAAAAGAGTTCTGACAAATCTCTCGACACCATCAGACTCCAAATCCAGGTCATTCATAAGGATTATAAACAGCAATGGACCCAACTTCGAACCCTGAGGAACTCCAGACTCCACGCTTCCCTCCTTCGACATCCCACCATTCCAGTGAACACACTGTGATCTGTTTGAAAGAAACGAGCAGATCAAATTCAAGGCTGGACCCCTCAATCCATAATATTTAAGCTTATCTATAAGAATATCATGGTTAACTGTGTCGAAAACCTTCGACAAATCTCGTGAAGCAATCTTCGCTATCCACTTTGAATCAAGTGCGCTGACTATGTCCTTCAGCAGCGCCAACAGCAACGTTGTTGTCGATTTCCTGTTTCTGAATCCATGCTGATGGCTGCCAAGAATGCCGTTGTCTTCAAAATGCGCTGAGAGTCTTATTCTGATTATTTCTTCGAGAATTTTCGACAAAATCGGTAAAATCGAAACCGGACGGTAATTCGACGGATCACTATCATCGCCCTTCTTGTAAATAGGCAATACTCTAGCAGTCTTAAGTGCTTCTGGAAAGTGACCTTCAGAAAGACACTTATTGAAAATTATGGCTAGTGGTTCTGCAATTTCGATACAGATGGATTTTATGAATGTGGTTGTCATGTTGCGAAATAGAGTAAACTATGATGAAGACCTAGTAAAGAATGCTCCTTTTCTAACTGGCTCCTTTTCTAACTGGAATAAGACGCAAATCATATTTAAATGACATCTTTTCACGTCGTAGAAAATTATGCTGTAGACATTGCCCATGATATGTATGAAGGAGTTGCTGTTTTTGTAATAGGTCACATTTTGCACCAATTTGTTTTTATTGACAAATTTTTCAGTCTTGAGATACTCAATCGCAAAATTGAGTATTTCAATTTTAGTTCAGTTCACAATAAACCACCATTGATTTCCGTAGATCAGCTCAAAAAAAAAACAATCAACATGTCAGCTTCTGAGATGAAGCATTTTGTTCTGAATGCTTCATTGATATTCGGCTATTTAATACCAGAAGGTAATAAGCATTGGCAGTTATACTTGTTATTGAGAAAAATATTAGGTACATGCAGGCTGAATCTAACATGCAGGCAATATTAGCGACAACAATAGAGAAATTTAACACATTGTATATTGAATTACTCTCACTTGGTTTGAAACCGAAGGCTCATTTCCTGATCCACTTCCCAACAATTATGTCAAAAATAGGTCCATTAATACAAACCTGTACACTTAGATTTGAATCAAAACATCGTCAGTTAAAATTGGCAGCGAATGTTGTGTCATCGCGAATCAATATTACTCGAACTTTGGCAATTAAACATCAGCTGCAATTATCTTATAGGTTTATAACAAAAAAAAAGATTTTCTGATGAGTGCAAATATACAGTTACTGAAATTAATCCAACAAGTGAAATTTTTTAAAATCTGCCAAAATTGTTGAATCAGAAACATTTAGACTCTTACATGAAAAGCTATCGAAAAACATCGAAATTAACAGTTAATAGCAGGATCTTTCGTGTGAATGATGTAATTCTACAGAAATACATGGTCGATCCTGAATTTGGCAAAATAAAGCATATTTTGATTAACGAAGAAGAAAAATTTTTATTAATTTGTTTTAAAGTACAGATTATACGTTTCGATGATCATTTATTTTCCTATGAAATTTTATTCAAGAATGAACTTTGTACAATTTTTCTGGACGAACTTGATGTTCACGATACTTTTTCCGCTGTTGAGCATGACTCGAAAATGTACATCTCAGTTTTTTGATTCCTCGAATTGTTTTCGCAAATTATTTTTTTATGGCTGTTTATGATGTGATCGTTTTTCTACTTAGTTATTATATATGTTAGTGTCAAATGGACACACACTGAAGACAAATTTTAATTTGTTATTATATTTACAAGAATGAGAATTAATTATTTTTTTGTACTATGTATTTTTGCAAATACATTTATTTGTGAAATGATATATGTTTTTTTCATCTTCTAGCATTGAAGAATATCGTTTATATGCTAAAAGAAACCGCATTTAATGGTTAAAAAGAGTTCTTACTCTGATTAAAAAAACTATTTCCGGAGTGAAATGTCGATTTTGCTACAATAAAAAAATAAAAATTTAAAATTTTTTTAAAAGTGAGATAACCAAAATTATTGTAGCAACAAAACTATGTACTCACCTATCATTAAATGACTTGCTATGCTCAGAAGATTAGATTATTGTCCTCAAATAATCAACTTTTAACAGTTGAAAAGTTATATTATTAGTCTAAAAGAATATGGTTTCATGATTATAAGTCAACTGTAGAAAAATATATTTTAATGGTTATAAAACTTTCCCAGCAAAAAAGTTCTTCTATCCATTAAAAGGTAACCTTGCTGGAGCCTATTTAATACAGATATCTTTTAAGGGTAATCAAAGTTTTATTGAGGGTTAATGGAAATTTCTCTCTGTGCACCCAAAATGCGAAGTTAGCACCCACTTTTTCGAAAATGAAGATAATATTTTTTGCATTCGTTCGTAACTCGTTAGTTACTATTTGTAACACAAAAATTTTCGTTTTTACCTCAAAGATTGTGCTAGAAAAACACCGCATTCCGCTGGGTGTTAACTTCACGGGCACCCACTGTTCGGTTTTTCGCGAATAAATAGTACAGTTGGAAAGTCCAGGGTTAGTAAATATCTGTAACAGAAATTTTTTTTCTTGTAAACTAACCTAAAATGGGAAAATGACACCCACACAATGCGAAGTCAGCACCCACTCTTTCGAAAATTCTACATTTTTTTGCTATGCGAAGTGAGCACCGACTTTTTCGAAAATGAAGATAATTTTTTTTCCTTCCGTTAGTTACTCGTTAGTAACTTTTTGAAAAACTGAAATTTTCGTTTGTATTCCAAAAGTAATGAAAGAAAATTACAGTATTACGCTGGGTGCTAACTCACCGGGCACCCAAAAACAAATAAAATTCAGTTGTAGAGTCCATCGTTGGTAACTATTTGAACCACAAAAATTGTTGCTCTTAGCCTAACTTATAATGGAATAATGCCATTCCGAAAATGCTCATTTTCAAAAATTCCATATTTCTTTTTTGTTCCCAATATAACTTCGTTACTAACTATTTGCGGGACAAAATTTTTTTCTACCCAATTACTAATGGAAAAATTGTACCCTGAAATAGTGAAGACTGTGAATAAGAACCAATATGTTGGAAAATTCTAGATTTCGCGTTTGCTTTCGATAGTACCTGTTACTTAATGTTCGACACACAAAATTTTCGTCAGTAACCTATTCTGCAATTGACAACATAGCACCACATAAAGTGCAAAATAGCACCACATAATGTGCAAAATTAGCATATATGTATAAACATTTTGGAAAATTCTGAATCAGTTTATTGCTTCCGTAATATTTGTGACACGAATTTCTGTTTCGGTTCAAGTTTTTTTTTCATGGAAATTTTCGTCTGGAACACGATGTTTGTGCTCGGAGTGTCTTCGCATTTGTATCGATACATATTCCACATCCAATTTATATTGACTAGAGTACTTCGTTCAATATGGGAAATACAGTATTTCGGAGATGAAGTTAGCACACTGCGGAATGCGGTGTTTTTCTAGCACTTTCTTTAAGGTTCAAACGAAAATTTTTGTGTTACAAATAGTTACTAACGAGTTACGAACGAATGCAAAAAAATTATCTTCTTTTTCGAAAATGTGGGTGCTAACTTCGCATTTGGGGTGTGTCGGCTATTTTTTCACAGGCAGCCATACATCATCCTATTCGAAAAAAAATTCACTTCAATTTGATATTAAAAACATCCGTGTAGTCATGAACGTAGAAATACGTCGAAATGTTACCTGCTTGCACCTGGCTGTGAGGTAGTTGCGGCCGAGTGTGCAACGGCAGCTATGGATTTTAGTATTCTTTACATGCATTGTTATGATGTGGATGATATTTTATTTAAAAACGGAGTGAACGAAATTTCTCTTGGAATATTGATTAACATTAATTTAATTAAAATTACTTGCGGTCACTTTTGACAGGCTGCGGTGTTATCAGTGTATTCTCCTATCCATAAACGTATGGGAAAAAGTGTGTTTGTCTCTGTACGTAATGAACGTAGTAATTCTGCAGTGGGAAAATTACTCTTTCAGGTCTGGATGGCACAAGTGAAATTAATAAAACTAACGTGATATCTGATCATGGCCCTAGTACTTCTAATCTGCGTGAACCCTTAGTAGTATAGCTAGGACAGTTCGAGCGCAATAAGGGTAGTTTTTACATGTATTATAAATTTCCATAAATAATTCTAAGGTCCATTTTGGAGAAATGGTTCCTATTTTGGAGAAATTGTTCCTTTTCGAAATTTTTCTAAGTCCAACAAGGGTGGAGGGTTGGAGGGTTGGAGGGTGGAGGGTTGGAGGGTGGAGGGTGAGATTGTGAAGGGGGTGAGATTGCGAGGGAGTGATAGGGTTGGAGGGTGAGATGGCGAGATGACGTCACACACACATTTTAAAAATTCGTCGCTGGGATTTGAACGTTGCGAGAATGGTACGTTAACGATCGCCCTAATGACGTCACACACACATTTTTAAAAATTCGTCGCTGGGATTCGAACCTAGGTTTCCACGTTGCGAGAACGGTACGTTAACGATACACAAGCAAGTTCAGAAGATTAAATGTCGTTCTTAGGCAGGCAATTTCGATGACGTCATATTTTTGTTTTAATTCTCTCGGGATTCGAACCCAGGATTCCGCGTTGGGAGGTAGGAACGTTAACGCTGCGGCTAATCTAGGTCTTGGAGGCGAGTGTATGAATGTTGTACATTAATATCTTCACGATTTTTCTAAGTTCCATTCAAGTTCAACCTATTCAGGATTATCATGTACTTTTGTCAACAATAATATCTTCATGATTTTTCTAAGTTCCATTCAAGGTTAACCTTTTTCACAGAGATATTAATGGAGCATATTTCCATTCACAAGTTCCATTCAGAGGGTAGAACATTAAATTGATCGTTATTGTACATTAAATTGCTGACTTATAGAAAAAGGGTGAGTGTATCACATATTTCATTCCTCACCAGGATTCGAACTCGGGGTCTTTCATACAATATAATTGTCGATGAGAACAATCTTCGTTGAAAAACACAAAAAATTTTCCAAGTCCCATTCAAGGTTATTATGTGGAGAACTTTCATAGAATACTTATTTGATTTTTACAAGTTCCATTCAAGGTCAACAAACTTCAATGAAAAGTTGAACTCAGATGGTCTTTCAATAATAATTCAAGGTAATATTATACGAGGAGAGCACTAGATCCCACTCTCAAACATGCAATTCTTACAAGTCCACTCGGGGTTGGAGTGGAAGGTGATTTCGGACAATTATGAAAATTCTTCCAAGTCTCATTCAAGGTCATTTTTTGGAACACAAACTGCTCAAGATTCAGTACAAAATTTCCATTCAAGGTTTAGTAAGTATGCCTGGTCAGATAACACTGCTGCGGATTCCTATACGAGAGAAGTTTTTTCCTCTGCGGAATCATAGAGGGCGTTATAGTCTGGGGAAAATACTCAGTAATGTTGAGGAGTGGAAGGTCAATTATGATAATTTTTGTTCAAATCAAGGTCATTCATTTGATCTCTGTTGAACGTGAAAATTTTAACGAGTCCCATTCAAGTTCATTTGATGTCAGGGAGAATACAAAACTTTAATGCTCAAAATTTTAAATTATTACAAGTTCCATCGTGGTTGGAGTGGAAGACGATTTCGGGCAATTATGAAAAAGTCCTATTAAAGATTCCATATCTTCGTTGAATTATTTTGTTTTATCAAAGGTGCGAACGGAAGTGTTATGGGCGCTTATCAGTTATAAATATACAGGCTGGTCTCAAACCAAGTTCAACAAAACTTCGTTGGAGCATAAAATTATTCCAAGTTCCCAACTTTTATATATCATCAGGATTCGAATTCATACATAATTGTGGATGAGAACAATCTTCGCTGCAAACAAAAAGCTTTTACAAGTCCCAATCAAGGTCAACAATCTTCCTTATCGAAGGTATTGAAATGCAAACGGAAATTCGATATTGCGGTAGGTTATGAAAACGATATACAGGCTGCTCTGAAATAATGAAATAAAACCATGAACGGAATTCAATTATTTATCGAATAATTACATGGTTAATAATTCTTCTAAGATTGTCATCTTTTTTCGAGGTTCATCAGGCTCATCAATTTTCCGTTTACTGAGTGAATAGTGGCCCCAAGGCAAAGTTTCGAATGTTGCAGGTACCAAAAACCTTTTATCATCTTCTGGACTCAGGGCTATCTTATCTTGCTTAAGGGAATATACATGATGTTCCTTAGCTTGAATTAAATTTTGGGTAACAATCTTATGTTTCCACATTTCCAAACATTGTATGTAGTCTTCAAAACGGATATTATTTTTCACAATCGATGATGTTCCTTAGCTTTGTGCTGAAGTCGATTTAGGCAACACACCGTACTCAGTAACCGTAGGTGTGTTTGCCTATAACACTGCCTGGTTTGAATATTGTTTACCGGTTTTTTACTGAGTTTTCTTTTAACGTGTGATTCGATTCTTTATCTGACACACGAGAATAATCTAGAAGGAAGAATTCGTTGCTTAGTGGAAGGCTGGTGAACAAGGGCGGATCCAGGATTTTTTTTTGGGGGGGGCACAACGGGCAGACGAGCAAAAAAATCAACAGTAACTGTGAGAAATGAACTCCACTTTTATTTTTAAGAGTTCAAGTATGTATAGAAAGATCCGTCCGTCTGGGGGGGGCACGTGCCCCCGTGCCCCCCCCCCCCTAAATTCGCCCTTGCTGGTGAACCAAAAGATATTTTTTCTGTTTAAATAATCGTTTTATGAGCATTCCGGACAGTGGGATCGGTCACCTTCTTTTTATAATAGGTGAGTGTATTTGAGAAACTTAGATTTTATTTTCAAAATGTAATCCTCTTGTGTAACACCTTCTTTTTATAATAGAGCCATTGAACGTAAAGTGCTTCATTCCTCCCTTTACTTGGTCAACCCCCCCGTATCAGTACATCTTGGCGCTCAACAATGGGGCCAATAAGGGAAGAGGAAAATATTCCAACACAGAATGAAATGTATAATTTGAGAAGTACGAAGAAGAAACAGCTGGAAGGTGAAGAGGAGGCCGGTGCTCTACCTGATGTTTCCAATGAATTGGAGGATGTTCAACCTCAAAAAGCCAGCAATATGGGTGCGATACCGAAACGGCCTACAATGTTTGAAACTCCCAAAACGGAAAAAAGTAGGACAAATCACCCAGGTAACGTTCATTTCAATTTAAATAGAAGACATCATCAGTCTGGACCGGAAAATGTTCCTGATAACTTGGGGGCATATTCTTACCGGGTCAATATACCAAAGAAAATCATGGATAGAAACAGAACACAGAACGAGAGACGGAGAACGCTACAGCTCACCACTGCCTCGACACTCTGAAGCAAAAGTTGAGTCTGTATGCAGAACGCCTGAGGAGATATAAAAGCAATTATAGCCGAAAAAGAGACAATAATTCATTTTAAAAGTCGGAAGAAACTTTCTACCGGTCACTCACATCGTCTGATGTAGAAAATGGAAAGTTACCACCAAAGGAAGCCATAGAACAATTCTGGACCGAAAAATTATCAACGAAACCTCAGTGCAATGGAGATACCGGATGGATTGAAGATGAAAAATCTGAAGCTATAAAATATGAGCCGATGCAGCATGACAAGATCACAATTGAAGAAGTAAAATCAGCTATCAGAGGACTACACAACTGGAAAGCACCTGGGCCTGATGGATTACAGAACTTCTGGATCAAGAAACTTTGGATCATGCATGACAAATTGACCTCCGCAATAAATGATGTCATTGAAAATCCTGAAAGAATGCCAATATTCCTTACACATGGCACAACGTACCTGTTACCTGAAGACCAAAGGAATACAGAAGACCCATCCAAATACCGACCAATCACATGTTTTCCAACGATGTACAAATTAATCACATCGTGCATTTCAAATCGAATTCACAACCATTGCGAAAGGAATAACATCATCGCCATGCAACCGAAAGGATGCACCAAAGACAGCCGAGGGTGCAAGGAACAGCTAATAATTGATTCAGTTGTCTGCAATCAAGCGTTCTCCAAGAGAAGGAATCTTTACGCTGCGTACATAGACTACAAGAAAGCATTCGATTCCATACCTCACGAATGGCTCTTGACGATCTTGAAGATTTACAAGGTGGATCCCAATATTGTTAAGTTCCTGAAAAACGCTATGTCAACCTGGCGTACTAGTCTTCAAATGAAAGCAGCAGATTGCTCCATTACAACAGGACCTATTCCAATAAGACGCGGAATTTTCCAAGGAGACTCCCTGAGCCCTCTGTGGTTGGTTCTGCATGGCCCCGAATCCCTTGTCTCATAGATTGAATTCTACGGACTACGGATTTTTCATCAAGAGCGGCAGTAGAACTATGATGAAACTGAATCATCTACTATACATGGACGATTTGAAACTCTTCGCATCTACCAAAAAACAAATGCAATAGATGCTGAAAATGGTGGAAGGATTTTCGGAAGACATCAAAATGAAGTTTGGATTAGAAAAATATCGACTGCTGAACATAACGAGAGGGAAAATAGAAGATGGTACGTTCAAACTCTAGGAAGGTGCAGAAATTGAAGCATTGAAGGAAGGAGACACATACAAGTATCTAGGCATTAAAAAGGCAAGAAAAATCAATCAGAGCCAGATGAAGGAAGAATTAACGGAGGAGTTCACCCGAAGATTGAGAAGGATCATGAGAACTGGTCTCAACAGCAAGAATCTTATAAAAGCGATTAACACCTACACTTGCTCGGCGCTGAGCTATTCATTCGGTATCATCTCTTGGACGACCACCGATTCAGAAGCCTTACAGAGAAAAATAAGGACGATGCTGACTAAACACAATAAACATCACCCCAAAAGCTCAATAGAACGGACAGAGCTGCCACGACATCTTGGAGGTAGAGGAATTGTTGATTTGTCCAACCGTATGTCCAAGGAAATTGAAGGACTTCGAAAATATTTCCTGAGCAAGGCTTCTTCGTCAGGATCACTTGGAAACCGTCGAACACTCTGCAGAAAGTGAAATGCAGAAACTGATTGGCAAACCTTTGCATAGGAGGCACCAGAACGAGGTCAACCATGATTACGTCGACATATTTGCGTCGAACTACTGGTTGACTTCCGGAAGGTTGTTTCCTGAGACAGAGGACTTCATGCTCGCCATCCAGGATCAGGTGATTACAACAAGAAATTACATTAAATATATCGCCAAGGATGCCTCAGTGGCGGACGATAGCTGTCGTTATGGCTGTGCGACACATGAAACTATCCAGCACATCACCGGGGGATGTCAGAAGTTCGCGGGCACGGAATACAAAAATAGACATGATGCTGTTGCCAAGATTCTTCACCAAGAATTGGCACTAAAACACCAACTTCTAAGTTCTGACAGACCGGAAAATAACCCACAATAGACCAGACCTTATATTGCTCAATAAGGATGAGGACAGAGCACTATTCATCGATGTGGCGATTCCAAATAATAACAATCTTTTAGATAGGCACACTGAAAAAATTTCAAAGTACAAAGATCTCGAGGAACAAACCAGAAGACACTGGAAGCTGAAAGATATCAAGACCATCCCTATTGTCATATCATCTACAGGCCTGATACCGAAGAAACTACTGGAGAACTTGAATAAACTTCAGTTGGACGAAAATATCCATAGAGTCATGCAGAAGGCGGTACTGCTCGGAACGGCGAGAACTGTAAGCAATTACATGGGAAATTCAGAGGAACACCGTCTGCTCCGACAGGAACTGCGGATGGAGCAGGAATCCAACCGGCGGCAGGGAGCCGAGGAGTGACCCGGACCCGACCACCACCACGAGCCCGAAAACCTGGAAAGGGCTCCAACAGAGCTTAATCCTTTTGATATCTGACATATCTGGGATAAGTGAATTTTCCTCTGTAGAGGAGTGTGAAAGCCGCAAGGCTAAAGTCATAATAATATTCGTTCATTCAATAATGAAATTGAAAAATGACAAAAAAATAAATCTCTTATAATTTCTCCTCAATAAACAAAATGTTTCATGAATTTTGAACATATTCCCCCCCCCCCCCCCCCCAAAGGCACGCTAGGACGTGGCAGTAAAATAAACAAAAATAAATGTACCTAGCTGAAAACAAATGAAAAAAAATGAAACAAAAAAAATTAAAAAATTATCAATTACAAAAATATACCACTACTTATGTTCTCAAGCTAGTCCAATGGTAGGAGACATAATTTATTGAGAGGCCTTTTAAAGACACCTGTTTTCACCTTTACTGTTGCAACACGTGCAACCTTATCATAACCAGGGTGAACCTCTACAATGCGACCCACTTGCTATTACGAGGGGGGTGGTTGTCGTTCTTGAGGAGAACTAAAGTACCAATCGTAGGATTGGCAGACGAAATCATCCACTTATTACTCTGTTGCAGCGTATGTGAATATTCAGATTTCTATCTGCTCCAAAAATCCTGTTGAAGGCGCTGAACTAATTGCCAGCGAGAAAGTCGTGATAACGGAATGTCAGTTAGATCGAAATCTGGAACAGCGTTGAGTGGCTCGAACGTCAAAAAATGACCTGGTGTCAATGCAGTTAGATCATTCGCATCAGAACTTAGTGGATTTTTTTTTTGGTGTAGCAGGGGGAAAATCTGCAAGTCAGACGAACCACCCTCAGGGGGAACAAGTGTGGGGTTTCTCACTCTCCTGAGTTCGAGACCCACTAAAAACCCTCAACTGCTTCTTGAAACCGTTCATCTTTCTTGTTTATCCTCTATTGGATTAACACTTTATTGAATTTTTCAATAAGTTTCTGTTGTTATTTTAATCTCTTTTTAATTGATCCTTTGGTCTCCTTCGGTAAATTCGCATTTTCCTCTTGTCTTCCTCTGGGTCGTAGTCCACTAGTCTCCTGAGTTCTTGATTCGGATGGTTTTTCGCTGTTTCGAATAATTTCTATGCTTTTCTGTTCATGAATTCCGTTATGTTTTCCCATTTTAGGTCCCTATAAATCTGTCTATTCCTGACAAACCAAGGTGCATCTATTGCACATCGTAGCAGCTTGTTTTCAGTGGCCTGAATTCTTTTGATGTGGCTCTTTGCCACGAAGCCCCAGGCAACTGATCCATAAATCAGTTGAGGCCTAGCAACGGCTTCGATTATCTTCACTTTTGTCTCTTTCGACATGTGGCTTCTTCTTCCTATTAAAGGGTAGAGTCTATTCATCGCTGCTTTCGTTTTGTCGATTGCTTGTTTGATATGACTTTTCCAAGTAAGTCCTTCGTCAAGCGTTATTCCTAAATATTTGGCTTCATTTTTCCAGTCGATTTCTTCGCCGTCAACTTCCAGTTTCGTTGTGGGTCGCAGTCTTCTATTCTGTAGTAATATTGCTTGGCTCTTTTGTCCATTGAGCTTGATTTTCCACTTCATGCACCAGTCATATGTTTCGTCAATCGTTTCTTGTAGAACTCGTTCTATTACTTCTGGGTTGCGGTGTCGAGTTGATATGCCTGTGTCGTCAGCATATAACGTTAGCATGGTTCTTGGATTCTTCGGAATATCGTGAATGTATATGTTGTACAGAAGTGGCCCAAGTACTAAATATAGCTCCGTCTATGTGTAGGAACTGCCCATAGGGTTAATAAACACAAATTCTTTTTCGGTGAAATTCACTATCCTAAGACAAAAATGATGTAGACCAGGCCGGGGAGTAATATCTGAGTCATTCTGTAATATAGGAAGACCTAATTTACTACTGTTTATTGTGAACTTCTGAATATCCTCATGATTTTCTCCAGTTGAGAACAAAAATATTCTCGTTGCGGTCAAACATGACACCACTTGATATTCTAATAAATTTGAGTTTATAATATTGAGGAATATATCGACTAAAAAATTTGTCAACCATTGCTTCGTAGATGAGATGGAGAAGTCTTCACTGGTCACTATTAACAATAACCGGAAGCTTCTCGAAGGTTCCCACAATATAGTTTCTGTCGATATTTTTGTAAAATTTATGGTCCTCAACAAGTCCGTTATCTAATATTTTAGGTGATATTTCGCTCTTCCATTTGAAGGAGAAAGGTGTTTCTGTCGTACCTACCAAATGGGGTAATAAATAAAAATAAAATAATGTATTAACATTTTTCAGAATAACATCCCAAATATCCCTATTCCTCAAAATCCTCTCAATTTGTATACCTTCGTATGTGTAAATAACGAAGTCACACCATTTCCTATCAGTGATTTCCAGAAGTCCTTGGATTCGATAAAAATAGTCAAGAGAAACTTTAAGCTTTCCACTATTTTTGTCAGAGTATGGTACGAGTCCCTTCTCAATGGCCAAAACGGGATCAATATTCCTAATTTTGAATGGGCATTTGATTTCAATAATGCTCTCATCTGCGACCAGCCCATCTGGTGATCCGGCAATGAACTGATAGTTTTGATGAATGACCAGACCAACCTTGGCACAATGAACGTTCACTTTCTGTTCATAAGCCATTCTAGCATTTTCTTCATTGCATTTGCCATGAAAAATAGCTCTAGATTTAATTTTTGGTTGAGAAATAATTTGTGTGGCAAGTTTTCCGAGTACTGTTGATCGATTACCTTTCACAACCTTTCCAAAAACTGAAGCCGTCTCTCTCTTCCGTCTCTCTTCGAACCACTCAACAGAGGAAGACTGATCCCTGGTATCCTTTTCTATTATAAGCAATTCCTCGAGAGATTTCCTGAATTCTTTCTCTAAATAATTTTCAAAAAGTATCTTCAAAGAATTCGTTTTCGAAAAGGAGTGTTTTGGTGGTTCAGTAGGATTCGATGGCAAACACAATTCGCAATAAAATGGATCAGATTCTTTCATCGAAGGGTTATCCACGCAACATGCATGAACCCATCTTTCGCAAATATCACATCCATACCAAATTGCAGTTTCATCAAGTAAACCTTCACCACAGTAGAGGCATGGCTGTGTGGAGTCGTCAACTTTAGAGTTCAATAATTTTTTCAACATGCTTCCATCAAAATTGCTCTGTCTTTTTTTCATTTTTTTCAGCCAAAATTCTTGTGATGCCAAACCCATGTCTTCGGAACGCCGTTTTTTTTGGAGCTTTTATTGCACACAGCTTTTTTATCACTCAGCTTATGTTTCTCCTCAGCATAGATGTAAAGAACATATTTCCTTATTTTTCTCAGCACTCGACTACATTTTTGGCTTCTTTGCTTTTTCAAAATATTGTGTTTCATTATACCAAAAAATCTTTCAATAGGACCATTGCTTTTCCTATCGATATCCTTAATCAGAAGCGAACTCCATAAGGATAAAAAGGGTATACAGGGTGTCCCGTAAAGACCACGTCAAACGAAAACGGAAAGTAGATCAGAATGTGCTCTACCTGATGTGAAAAAATCGTTCATATGAAAGTCTCACAAATTTCGAGATATTTGATGTTTTATGAAAATGTTGAATTTTTTCACTTAAAATGCTTTCTGTCTTGCGGAAGCTACAATCAAATACTTTTCGAATCAGTTTTTTTTCCGTAAGTTTTGTTGAATGATTACCTCAATTCATGCAATGAAAAATTCCACAAAATATTATACACGGATTCTGAAAAAAAAAATTAAAATTCATGTTCTGAAGAAAGTGTTTTTTTGTGCTGAATTCTATCTGACGTGGTATAAAAAAAAAGACACTAGACCTTTTCTGCATATTACGTTGAAAAGTTGCCCATTTTGTGAGGATTCCGAAAAGGTAAAATACAGGTGATAACCTTCGTCACGAAAAAAGATATTTGAATGTTTATCGAGAATGGAGCATTTCTGTGAAAAACTGATTTTGTCACCTTTTCCACAAATTCTTTCATTCTGCAGATTCTGCCGTAAAATATTGAATAATCTCTTGAAAAATGTCAGTTAGTCCTTAAATTACTTATAAAATGAAATTATTCATTAATTGCAATGATATAATGTAATAACGCACAGGACCTTCAACATCAACAAATCTATTGTGAAGAAACTTTATAAAAATATCAATAATAAAAATTCAGGATTCTTATTAGAGCAAATGCTCAAAATGACCAACCCCTTCGCTAATACATGCCCATCATATATTGAGAAATGACTTTTTCAAACCATACAAACTTCTCCCCGCTATTTTGGCTGCTGAAATACGAATGCGGTGTGCTTCATCTCTTATAGGATTCGAATAAATTTCCTTTTTTTAAAAAACCCCAGTAAAAAAATCCAGAGGATTTAAGTCTGGTGAATCATTGAATCGCATCACATCATATCGATGTTCGAGAGTTCTTTAGGCAAAGAAAAAGAAATAAAAAAACTCAGTCAGTGAATTAGCATCTTAATAACATTTTATTGATTTGTTGATTGATTATTTTCAGCAGGAAGAGCAAAATGAAAGTATTTATGGAAAAGGTAAAAAAATCAGTTTTTCATAGAAATGTTCCATTTTCGATGAACATTCAAATATCTTTTTTCGTGAAGAAGGTTTTCACCTGTATTTTACCATTTCGGAATCCTCACAAAATGGGCAACTTTTCAACGTAATATGCAGAAAAGGTCTAGTGTCTTTTTTTTATACCACGTCAGATAGAATTCAGCACAAAAAAGCACTTCCTTCAGAACATGAATTTCAATTTTTTTTTCAGAATCCCTGTATAATATTGTAACCAGTCCGGCCCTTGCGGTCGGACCTTTCGAGAACCAGAGCGGTCGCGAAAGATTCCAGAATAACCGCGAATCTACCTGAATGTTTCCGGCGCCTATATAAGCCCAGCGGAGGAGCAGGTAGGTAAGTACAAGTACAGTTACAGTGCAAGCGACTAGTGAAAATAAACAAGAGTGGAAATAAATAGTAGTGTAATAGTTAGTTTGTGAGTTATAAGTGTATTAAGTGAAAATAAATAATTTTAATCAGTTGGACGTTTTATTCAACGAAGAAAACGTTACATTGGTGTCAAGTGTGCGGTTCAACATCGCTCAAATTAAATAAATAATTTTGGATATTTGGAGTTCATGCCAGTGACCACAAGACTACAGAACGCGATGGAGACTCAAGCGGTAATGGACTTTTTGAGTAAGATGAACGAAAGAATGGAAGAAAATTCTCGAAAATTGAATGAGAAAATGGACGAGAACTCTTGTAAAATGAATGAGAAAATGGACGAGAACTCTTGTAAGTTGAATGAACAAATGGAAGAAAATTCTCGAAAATTGAATGAGAAAATGGACCAAATCAAGGAAAATTGTAATGATGTGGTGAGTCAACTTACAGATAAATTGGATAAGAAACTGGAAACCATAAATGAAAAATTTGAAAAAGTAGACGAGAAGTTTGATATAGTGAACGAGAAATTTTACGAAGTTTATGAAAGTGTTCATGAAAAGTTTGACAAAGTTTATGAAAGAGTTGACGAAAAGTTTGACAAAGTTTATGACGACGTTAATGGAAAATTGGAGGAAATGACAGGAATAATTGAACATCATTCCAAATTGATAGATTCCTTGAAAAGAATGTCAAACAGAACAGATATTCTGGCTTCAACACCCTACAGCACAGCGAAAGCGGAAAATGACGGCGAAGGTAGTAGAATGAAGATCAAGCCTCCAACTTTTGATGGAAAAATACCCTGGTCAACTTACCAAAAACAGTTTGAAGCTGCTGCGCTGGCAAACAATTGGAACGATAACGAAAAAGCCACGGCATTAATAATAGCTCTACGAGGAGAGGCACTCAACATTCTGCAAACGATTCCTTAGAGCCAACAAGCCTGTTACGAAGTTCTTACATCGAAACTTCAGATGAGATATGGTGATGCTCATCTACAACAAGTATACCATGCACAAATAAAGAATCGAGTGCAGAAAACAGGGGAAAATCTCCAAGAGTTTGAAGCTGATGTGGCGAGATTAGTCAGGCTGACTTATCCATCTGCTCCAGATAGCTTCCTGGAACAGCTATCAATCCAGACATTCGTGGACGGGATAAAGGATAGCGAAATACAACAAGCCCTGAGACTAGCACGCCCTAGAACCATAGATGATGCCTTAGCCCAGGCTTTGGAAATAGAGGCAGCGAAGCAAGCGTCGCATAGAGGACACCTTCGTGTAAGACAAGTCCAAGAAACAGACCGATCTATTGAGGACATTGTCAGAGAAGAAATCCGCAGAATATCACAAATTAGGAAAAAGGATACTGTGTGCTGGAACTGCAACAAAAGTGGGCATTTCAAGCGAAACTGTCCAGAATTGGAAAAAGAGTCGCAGCAGGGAAACTAAAAGGGGTCGGTGATAAGGGGCATAAATCGACCCAAGCCAAAAATGCCCCCGAAGTGATAATCCGAGGAATAATGTCTAAGGATTTATCAAGCATAGTTATCCCTGGAAAGATAAATGATCGAAATGTGAAAATACTGGTAGACACTGGCTCGACCAAAACCATTGTGCGTCCAGAAATTGCTGAAGGATTGGAGATTCGCCCAGTTAGGATCAAACTTCGAACTGCGTCTGGACAAGAAATACCGACTTATGGATCGATCGTCTCCACTATTGAATTAGGAAACACATCAGTTAACCACGAAGTTCTGGTAGCTGGAATCACGGAAGAAGTTATTCTGGGATTGGACCTTGTTAAGAAGCTTGGATGCCAATTGGATTTGAAGAGTGACGTACTTCGGCTAGGAAGTGAAGAGATTCCATTCAATGATATGGAGGACAAGATATATCGGATTCGACTGACCGAGGACATCACGTTGCCAGGGCGAACTGAAGGCATAGTGACTGGTAGATGTGACGATGTAACGAGGAGTGGCTGCGTGAGAGTAATTGAGCCCTCTGACGATACAACCTTAGCTAAAGGACTACTACTTGGAAAGACCTTGGTAAGGGTAAGTGTTCAAAAATCTGGGTGTTGAGATTTTTGGCAATTACTTAAAAGTGGACTGTTACCAAATGATTGAGTTGGAGATGGTAAAATAAATTCTTTATTGTATATCAAACACGTCACATAATAAATAGACACTCGCATGAAGTAAAATTATAAACAACATCTAAACAGAGTGAACCTATTTACAATTATTGAGAAGTTATTGAGAGAATTTGAGAGTAATGTTTCAATGAGAAAATCAACGTTGTATTTGCTTGAGAGAAAGAGCAGGTTGAGTGAATATCATGTATCGAGTAACAAGATCAATTATTATGTATTTGATAAGAATTGAGATAGATTTGCATCAAAACGTGTTTATGTATTTTGAGTTGCATAATAATTGAGCTTGATAGTTATGAATTGATGTGAGTGTTATCATGCAAGCACAACGTTTACAGTGATAGAGTTTACTATTTCATAAACTGTCTCGCTATCAGAAAAACAGAAGGTTGCAGTGACAAATTGAGAAGTTAGAGATATGTAATGTAGTGAGACAGGTGTAATGAGACAGAATGAGAGAGAGATGATTACCAACGCTTACAGGAATAGCAAATCTATTAGAAAAGCAGAAGGTGTTTTATGAGAGTACATAAATTGAGGTGAGTTGTGTTACAAATGTAATGTAGAGAGATGATTACCAACGCTTACAGGAATAGCAAATCTATTAGAAAAGCAGAAGGTGTTGTATGAGAGTACATAAATTGAGGTGAGTTGTGTTACAAATGCAATGTAGAGAAATGAAATATTGTAAACGTAGAAAGAATTAATGAATAGTATTCATAATTGAGATGAAACAAGAAGAGCAGTTCACAACGTTAGAGAAAATAAATAAGGTATCATAAGTTTCAGGTAATAGAGTCATGAGAAAGTTTATAATAAATTATACTTATTGAGTTGAAATCAGGTTGGACCTCCTCGAGCGTTATCACAAACCAGTCTGTCCTAGAGAGTTAATTGAGTGTATTCCATTATTCAGAGTTCTGAGCGTAGTGAGATGGATCTCGATCTGGTCTATGAGAAGCCTTCGAAGTGTCCAACTTGAGCGTAGAGGTACCTGAAACTTAAGAGGCCTGAGAAGTCTGATCGTAAGAGGTGTAAAGTTAATCTGAGGTGACATGTATACAAAATGAGAGTGAATACAAGTATATAAGCTTCTAATAGAGTGTTGTGAAATGTGAACTTGGTGCTAAAATCAGAGAAATTAAAATGTGAGTGATTGTCGAGGTGATGTGATTCACAGTGAATGAAATATCGATGCATTTTGAGGAGGTTGAAGCAGTTAGATACATTGAGCACGTGGTTGATTGAGAGATTTGGAGAAAATTGAGAAAATATACATGCAAATATGATATAGAGGTGTAGAGCAGAATATTGCAAATGTAATTGTGAGAAAATGCATAGCGATGGAGTGAATGTTGAGAGGAAAATTATGTAGAATGAAATTGTAAGTGACACATGCAAAAAATGATTACATTTTTTGTTGAGTGAAAAAAAGTACTGTACCTTTTGAGATGTTAATTGATTGATTATTATAATATAAAATAATTTTATTAGATTTGAGCTGACTGAGAAAGTTGAGAGTGCACTAAAAAATCACGTTAAGAATTCACACCAAGTTCCAATTCACTTGAGCGAACGAAGAATCTAGAGAGAATGAATGAATTGAGCAGATTCAACAGGTTCCACCGGTTTTTTTGAACAGCTGATTGACAGCGATTTAAAGGTTACGTTCACAGAAGCATGTAACGATAAACGTAGTCACTGAGTTGTTAGAGATGTGCATCAAGCTGATAGAGTTGGGTTAAAAATTACTCCAATTTTTAACAGTAAGAGACAGCATTCCCATCCGATTGCTAAATGTCAACATGTTTCCAGTCACCCTGAAGAAGGATACCTTGATTGGACGTGGTGTACCTGTGTACCATATTTCGGGTGGGATAAGTACTGCAGAAGTCTCAAAATCGCAAAGCAATTTTGAAGAACTGGTGTCCCTCCTCACCTCAAAATGTCAAGAGCTCGACCGATACCAACTACTCGAAGTGAGAAAATTGGTTCAAACGTTCTCCGACGTTTTTGCTACGGACGGAAAAGCAGGGAAGACTGATGTTGTGCAGCATAAAATCAATAGTGGTGATGCACAACCTATCCGACAGCATCCTAGACGTCTTCCTCTGGCAAAAAGGGAAGAAGCTGAAAGGATTATTGAAGACATGGCGAGAGAAGGTGTAATCGAACCGTCAGATAGCCCCTGGACATCGCCCGTAGTATTAGTGAAGAAGAAGGATGGAACTACTAGATTCTGCGTAGACTATAGGCAGCTCAATCAGGCCACGAAAAAGGACAGCTATCCCTTACCGAGAATTGATGATACCCTGGATACACTCTCGGGATCACGTTGGTTTTCCACCTTGGATCTGAAGAGTGGATATTGGCAGGTTGGCTTGGATCCAAAAGACAAAGAAAAGCCTTCAGTATTGGAACGGGTCTGTGGCAGTTTAAAGTTATGCCTTTCGGTCTATGCAATGCTCCTGCCACATTTGAACGTCTGATGGAGACAATATTGAGAGGGCTCTCCTGGAAAACTTGTCTGGTGTATCTGGATGATGTGATAGTAGTGGGAAAATCATTCCAAGATCACTTACGCAACCTATCCGAGGTTTTCCAGCGACTTCGTGATGCCAACCTAAAGCTAAGTCTTAAAAAAATGTAATATGTTTCGAACAGAAGTGAAATATTTAGGACACGTAGTTTCACGTAGTGGTGTCAAGGTTGATCCGGATAAGATCAAGGCAGTGCAGGAATGGCCTATACCGAAAGACAAGAGTGAGTTGCGGAGTTTCTTAGGCCTTTGCACTTATTATAGAAGATTTGTATCTGGTTTTGCCAACGTTGCCAAGCCGCTGACGAAATTGACGGAAGATGGACAGGAGTACATATGGTCCTATGATTGCACTGAAGCCTTCGAACGATTGAAAAAGGCTCTGGTCACAGCTCCAGTTCTGAGTTACGCAAGGGCTGAAGGTAAATTTGTGCTCGACACCGACGCCAGTAATACAGCCATTGGCGGCGTTCTATCGCAAGTCCAGGATGGACAGGAAAGAGTCATCGGGTACTTCAGCAAGGTGTTGTCCAAACCAGAACGAAATTATTGCGTGACCAGGAGAGAACTTTTAGCAGTCATCAAGTCCGCAGAACATTTCTACAAATATTTGTACGGAAGGAAATTCTTACTAAGAACGGACCATGCTGCTTTAAAATGGCTCCTGAGTTTCAAGAACCCGGAAGGACAAGTGGCTAGATGGATTGAGAGGCTGCAAGAGTATGACTTTGACACTGAACACAGAGCGGGGACTAGCCATCGCAATGCAGACGCGTTATCAAGAAGACCTTGTCCCGAGAATTGCAGCCATTGTTCGCGCCTGGAAGAAAAGATCGATTTCAGGCGGACCACCGTAATTGAAGACGACTGGCTACCTGAAGAAATTCAAAGAGCACAAAAGGAAGATAACGACTTGAAAGTAATCCTGAGTTGGAAGAAGAGCGGTAGACGACCTACTTGGGAAGAAGTATCCAGACTGAGCCAGAATGTAAAGTCGTATTGGGCACAATGGGAAACATTGAAGATTGATGGAGGTCTTCTGAAACGTTGTTGGGAAAATGAAGATGGAACTGAGCAGAGACTTCAGTTGATTGTGCCAAAGAGCCGTGTGACAGACATTCTGACTAGACTACATAATGGAACTTCAGGTGGACATTTCGGGATAACCAAGACGTTGGAAAAAGTCAGGCAGCGATTTTATTGGCTAAATTGTAAGAGGGACGTTAAAGATTGGTGTAGAAGATGCAAGGTTTGTGCTGCTGCTAACGGACCTTATGGTAAAGGAAAAGCACCAATGAGGCAATATAACGTCGGATCCCCCATGGAACGAGTAGCTATCGACATCGCTGGCCCCTTTCCCGAAACAGACCATGGAAACAAGTACATTTTGGTAGCGATGGACTATTTCACGAAATGGGTGGAAGCCTACGGTATTCCTAATCAAGAGGCAAGTACGGTAGCTGATAAATTGGTCAGAGAATTCTTCTGCAGATTTGGAATACCTCTGGAGCTGCATTGTGATCAAGGCCGAAATTTTGAATCGAAGCTATTCCAAGAAGTATGCAGCAAATTGGGAATTTACAAAACAAGGACTACACCTCTTCATCCACAATCAGACGGCATGGTCGAACGAATGAATCGGACCATGGGAAAACATCTGGCCAAAGTAGTTTCTGATCACCAGCGGGATTGGGATGAATATTTACATCTATTCACCATGGCATATAGCTATTCGGTTCAAGAATCTACCAAGGAAACTCCATCCAGTATAATGTTCGGCCGAGAAATAAGACTGCCTTGCGACTTAGAGTTTGGATGTAAGCCTGGAGAAGACGTAGCTGGGGAGGACTACGTTAGTAAATTGAGGAACAAGCTGGATTACATTCATGGCAAGGTGCGCAATCAAATGCAGCAAGCAAGTGACCGAATGAAAATGCGCTACGACATCAAGGCTATTGAAGGTGGATTCACCGCTGGAGATCTGGTGTGGCTACATAATCCACAAAGGAGGAAAGGTTTTTCACCAAAGCTGCAGAGGCAGTGGGAGGGACCGTATGAAGTAATCAAGAGGATAAATGATGTAGTTTACCAGATAAGGAAGCTCCCCAGAGGAAAACCAAAGGTTGTCCATTTCAACCGATTAGCCCCGTACGCGCAGGACAAAGAAGAAGTACGTCTTGTGGAAGCCCCGATGCAAGGTAGCAGCGATTACCAGAAGTTTATGGATTGTTATGGTGAGACACGCGTTGCACGGTTCGGCGTTACA
Organism: Coccinella septempunctata; assembly: GCF_907165205.1. Taxonomy (NCBI): domain Eukaryota; kingdom Metazoa; phylum Arthropoda; class Insecta; order Coleoptera; family Coccinellidae; genus Coccinella; species Coccinella septempunctata. Next base: position 1,154,750 of record NC_058194.1, on the reverse strand, counting down.
CAGGAAGTACATCAAGATCTCTTTACCGTGTCTGAGGAATACTCTCTCGCTCATTGCGTAGCGGAGGACCTTCGTATGAGCAAAGGAATAGCAAGAGTATTCAGAAATAAATTTGGACGTCAGGAACAACTATTGCGACAGCAGCCATGCAAGAATCGGAAAAATTTTGAAATTGAAGGCTGAAGGTCGGTTCATTTATTACCTAGTCACCAAGCAACATTCCTACCAGAAGCCAACCTATCAGAATCTATGGACGGCACTGCATAGCTTGAAAGAAGACCTTCAACGCTTTGGAGTTAGGAAATTAGCTGTTCCCAAGCTCGGTTGTGGATTGGACCAGCTGAATTGGCGAGTTGTGCGAAGCATGCTGGAGGTGGTATTTCAGGGGACTGGTATACGGATCCTGGTGTGCAGTTTCAACCCAAAGCAGGTCAGGGAGTCTGGAAAAACTGTGGAGTGCTACTTCCATCAGAATGGCTACTGTAGGAATGGTGATGGGTGCAAGTTTCGCCACGGTCCTCGGAGAAATTCACTAAATCTGTTCTGGGACAGAACAGGCTTAAGGAGGGGACAGTGTAACCAGTCCGGCCCTTGCGGTCGGACCTTTCGAGAACCAGAGCGGTCGCGAAAGATTCCAGAATAACCGCGAATCTACCTGAATGTTTCCGGCGCCTATATAAGCCCAGCGGAGGAGCAGGTAGGTAAGTACAAGTACAGTTACAGTGCAAGCGACTAGTGAAAATAAACAAGAGTGGAAATAAATAGTAGTGTAATAGTTAGTTTGTGAGTTATAAGTGTATTAAGTGAAAATAAATAATTTTAATCAGTTGGACGTTTTATTCAACGAAGAAAACGTTACAATATTTTGTGGTATTTTTCATTGCATGAATTGGAGTAATCATTCAACAAAATTTACGGAAAAAAAATTGATTCGAAAAGTATTTAATTGTAGCTTCTGCAAGGGAGAAAGCAGTTTAAGTGAAAAAATTCAACATTTTTATAAAACATCAAATATCTCGAAAACTGTGAGACTTTCATATGAACGATTTTTTCACATCAGGTAGAGCACATTCTGATCTACTTTCCGTTTTCGTTTGACGTGGTCTTTACGAGACACCCTGTATACTTCTTCAATAATATAATATTATATTTGAAAAAGTTTGATTGAAGAATATATTATCTGGATGAACTCTTTCAGTGTCATCAACGATCATTGTCATTTGTTCGGATGCGACACTCTCAAAAAATTTGAAGAAAGGGCTTTTTCTGTATAGAGAAGTTTCATTCGTTGAATTATGTTCAGCCATTAAATCACTGCATGCGATTTTAATATTCTTTGTTTTCTGCCTTACCTCTTCAGAACTGCAACATATTTCCAAAAGAGATTTGAAACTTGACTGAAATTGCAGAGTTTTCGTTGGTTGTAATGTTTCTACTAATCACTTATTGCTCGTTAATATTAGGAAGGGTCTAATCAAACACGAAATCATCCTTAAACTAACTTTTATTACTTTTACAACATATGAGTTCTCCCACACTTCACCATTTGATGAGAGGGGAGTGCGCAAATACATTACATATTTCTCCACCTTTAATTACAATAATAACATGGCATTATAATATACAACTCATCAAGTGTAAACTAATCTATCTGGTGGTTTGATAACTTTTTCTTAACATTCTCATATTTACAGGTAAATTTACACTAGCGTTACATTTAGGTGATTCCTTTGTCGTTATCGAATTTGTATCACTCAGAATCAGGGATCTTTATTGGGTAGACAATTTCCGGGAACCTTTTTTTAATCTGATTCGCATGGCGTTTCCAGATCTTATTCAATTCTGAAACATCAACTAGAAACGTACATTTTCCAATTTTTCTGTTAATTTTTCCTCTAATCCACCTACTTTGATTCCGGTCCCTATAATCTTTCACATATACTTCCTCTCCATTTCTAAAATTATCTTCCTTCTTTCCGTTATAATGATACTTTTGTCTAGCCTGTTCTGACTCTATCCTTCTATCCAAATTATCGTTTTTGATATCCGACTGTCTAACGTTGGGTAACAAGAGATCGAATCTATTAATTAAATTTCTGCCGAACATCAACTTAGCGGGGCTGACTCCGGTGGTACTATGAGGAGTGTTTCTATAATCAAGCAAAAATCTACAAAGAATAGTTTCTGTGTCTGCAGGAAGGTTTTCATGAAATTTTTTCTTTAAGGCTAATTTTACCGTTTTGACACTTTTTTCGGCTGCACCATTCGAACTAGGGTGATATGGGGAAGAGGTTATCTGCTGGATTCCATTCTTCATTAGGAAAGATTTGAATTCTTCCGATACAAAACCTAACGCATTATCTGAAACCAAGACTCTAGGGAGTCCATATCTTGCGAATGTGTTTCGCAAAGCCCTTATCGTTACACGAGAGGACGTACTCGAGGTTATGAATACTTCGAGCCATTTACTATACGCATCTGTGATAATGAAAAAGAACTGACCGTTCAATGGTCCTAAGAAATCTATATGAATCTTTTCCATGGCCCACTGGGCCACTTCCAATTATTCAGTTCAACTTTAGGAGGATTATTACCGAAACTTGAACAACATACGCATCTATTTGCCAATTCCTCAATATCCTTATCTAGCCCTGGCCACCAAAAATACGCTCTAGCTAATGCTTTCATTTTTACTACACCATAATGGGACTCGTGCAGTTGGTTCAGGACATCAATTCTCAATTTCTCTGGAATTACAATTCTATGATTCCAAAAAAGGCACTGATCTGATATATTGTATTCAAATCTTTTCGTATAATACCGTTTGACTAAGACATCCGAACACTGTTTGAACCAACAATTTTTTACCAGATCTATTACCCTTTGTAAAACAAGGTCTTTCATTGTTTCCGCTTGAATCAATTTTAAGTTCACATTGATATCCCTACTTTCCGCAAAAAACAAAGAATAGTTTATTTCTACATCTTCAAGCTCTTTCTTCTCATTTTCTTCATTTTCTAACGGTAATCTAGATAGTGCGTCGGCCACATTTTTATTGGAAGGAACATATTGAACCTCATAATTATAATTTGAAAGTATAACAGCCCATCTGCGCAATCTATTCGCCGAGAATTGCGGAATTTGTCGTTTATGACCGAAAATTGCTACCAACGGCATATGATCCGTGACCAATGTGAACTTCTTAGCAAATAAGTACTGATTAAATTTAAATACCCCGAAAATAATTGCTAGTGCTTCTTTTTCAATCTGAAAATAATTCTGTTCACTTCTGGTTAAAGTTCGAGAAGCATACGCTACCGGTTTTTCAATTCCTGGCGCTACTACATGACTCAAAATTGCGCCAACGCCAAAGGAAGACGCATCCACAGTTAATTTAAGTTCTAACTTTGGATCAAAATGAACCAGGACCTCAGATGATATCAACAGGGATTTAATTTTGACAAAAGCTGCTTCACAATTATTATCCCAGTTCCATTTTACATCTTTCTTTAGTAGCCTATACAATGGATATAAAACTGTGGCAATGTTCTTTACAAATTTCGCATAGTAATTGACCGTACCTAAAAACGACTTTAAACTTGTAACATTTGTCGGCCTCGGAGCTTGTTTAATAGCTAACACTTTACTAGCATTTGTATGCAACCCTTCCTTATCGATCCCGTACTCCAGATAATTAACACTACTTTGAAAAAATTCGCATTTATCTACGGAAATTTTGAAACCTGAATTTCTCAATGTTTCCAAAACAAGTCTTAATCTTTGTAAGTGTTCCTCTTTATTCTTACCCGTTATCAAAATGTCATCCAGGAAGACAACCACCCCATCCGTACCTCCCAAAACATATTCCATAATTTTTTGGAATTTAGCAGGTGCTGAGGCTATGCCGAAATTCAATCGATTATACCTAAATGAACCTTTATGTGTCGATATAGTGCGTAATTCTTGTGATTTTTCATCAAGGCAAATTTGCTGATAAGCATCAGAAAGATCAAGCTTACTAAACTCTTCACCTCCCTGCAGCCTACAGAACAATTCTTCAATCCTGGGAATTGGATACTGGTCCACTTCAATATGAGGGTTAACTGAGATCCTGTAGTCTCCACACAACCTCACCGAACCATTTTTCTTAAATACTGGTACCACCGGTGTCGCCCAACTGTTGTACTCCACAGGAGTCAAAATACCTAGAGAACAAAGTCTTTCAATTTCATCTTCAACACTTCTCCGGATAGCAAACGGTACCGGTCTATATTTAAAAAACTTAGGCTCCACATTTTCATCTTCAAGTTTCAAAGAAGCTACTCTTGTAAATTTCCCTAATTCTTTATTAAAGAGATCCTTGAATTCCGTCAAAATAGTTTCTAATTCTGATTTGTTGCAATTCACAAAGTTTACTCCTTCAAATTTAATATTATACATATTCAAAAAGTCTCTCCCTAATATTGGTGGCTCACCACCTTCCAAGACATATAATTCTAGTACTTGTTGCAAATTCTTAAAACTATCCTTAACTTCCAAAATTCCCTTCGGGTGTACTCTGGCACCATTATAAAAATACAAGTACTTATTGCAAGGTTTTAATGTATATTTATTGAAATTTTCTTTATATGTTTTATCGGATATAGCTGATATACTAGCACCAGAATCAATCTGAAAATTCATTTGAACATTTCCTACCCAAACTGTAATTGAAAATGCATCATTTTTTCTTCTTTACTTCTGATAAGGAATACAAACAAAGGTCATCATAATTTTCAATATCATTTACTTCTGTTTCATCCTCCAGTACATCTACAAGAAAATTCTGTTCAAAATGTCCGTTTTTCCCGCAACATTGGCAGCTCTGTGGTTTTTGCTTTGGTGGTGTTCTTGCTCTATCACGTGTCTGCTGACACTGCTTCTGCGTGTAACTTCTACTCTGGTATCTGACGTCATCATTTCCATTTCTTCTTTCTGCGCGAATATGATTCACCATTTCTTCCTTCACGCCTGAAATCCGGTAGCTTTGTTGGGTGACCATCTTGTTCTCTGCAACTCCAATGGCTTCTTCGAATGATATGGATGCTTTTTCTTCCAGCATTATGTCTAAAATCGGCCCTTTCTCGAATCCACATATGAATTTGTCTCGAAGTATCACTCCCAATTCCATTCCTAACTCACAAGGCACCTCCAAACTTCGCACTCTGGCCGACCATTCCTTAATCGTCTCGCTCGCATTCTTCGTAGCATTATAATATTTGTATCGTTCGGCTAGTATTATTATTATTATTATTATTGAACTCTTTATTGCATTAAAACAAGTTTCATACATTTTTATAGAATTGTGCAAAAGGTGGACATATCGCCATGCAATTTCTTCCTGCCAACCAGAAATAATCTATTAAAGAAACTTATATCTAAAAACAAGGATACCTGACCTAACTTAAATTCAGTTCAACCTGCTCCAAAATAGGGAGAAAGGGAAATGGGAGAGAGAAGGATAGACGTCGCCGAAGAAAGGGACCATATTAAACATGGGTATCAAGTAAGTGTGATGGGTGAAGCACTTAAATATCTCCTGAGGAAAAACCTAAATGAAAGGTAAGTTACCTTCCGAACTGTGAAGCTATTCGAGCAAACACTAGTCGAGTGGAGTGGTATCCTCAAGGTCAAGTTATAGAGTGCCCTTGTCTGACGGACCCCATCTCCCAGAAGACTAAGACCATCATACAGGTATTCAGGCTCGCGGGACCTCAACACCTTGAACCCCAGTAAAAGAAGATGCCAAATTCGACGTTGTTTGATGGGTAGCAATCCCATATTTTGCCTGAATTGACTTATAATAATAATAATAATAATCCTTTCAGACATTTGAAAAAAATGTATAGGACACGTACAAGAAGAATATAACTCGATAGATTGAGAGAAAAATAAACTAATCAATCAAAATTTATACAAAAAAAAATCAGGTATGCTATAGAAACATTTATCAAGCAGTAATGATTTAACATGATTTTTGAATTGCCTATCGTTCATAATTCTATAAGAGTTGGGCAATTTATTATAAAGTTTGATGCCTGTGAATGATGGTGACAATTCATACTTGGCAGTGTTATGTTTTGGTATGCACAGTATTTCCTTATGTCTCGTCTCATATTCATGGAAGTCGGAACACTTATTCAAATGATTCAAATTAGAACGTATATATAAAAGACACTGTAAGATGTAAATACAGGGGAAAGTCAAAATCTTATGTTCCTTGAAAACTGGTCTACATGAATCCTGAGGTCTTAAGTTGAAAATAAGTCGGATTGTTTTTTTCTGGGCCCTGAACGCCCTAATGCTATTTGTTGAGTTACCCCATAACACAACATTATAACTCAAATGGCTGTAAACCATACTGTAATAAATACCCAGCAAAGCATCAGCTGGAAGTGCACTCTTTAGTCGCAATATTGCATAGTATGAACTGTTGATTTTTTTACAAATGTGATCGATATGATCATGCCATCTCAAATGTGAGTCCAAATACAAGCCCAGAAATTTCACACATTCCGTTGACTGCAAATTACCATTCAGGTTTACAATAACAAAAGGTTCAGAAGCTTGGTCACGAATTTGAAATTTAACTATTTGGGTTTTATTAAAGTTAACTATTAATGAGTTTTTGTGACACCAATCAATGAAGCTCTGAATTACAATTTCACAGAGTGATTTAAGTTCCATTAAACTAATTGCTTTGATTGCTACGGAAGTGTCGTCGGCAAAAAGAATTATTATAGAAGCAATAATATAATCAGGCAACTCATTAATGAAGAGTATAAAGAGCAGCGGTCCAAGAACCGATCCTTGAGGTACGCCTAGATCAGACTCATATTCTTGAGATTCATAGTTGTTGATTTGAACATAATTTTTTCTATTAGTAAGATAACTGTTGATCCAGTCCAGAAATATACCCCGGAAACCTATTTGGTACAACTTGTCTAAGATGAAATGGTGATTAAGGCAGTCGAAGGCCCGCGAAAGGTCAAAGAACAGGCCGGCGACGTAGGAACCACTGTCCAAGCACTCATAGACGTACTCCACAAATTCACAGCTCGCGGTCTGGGTGGATCGACCAATTCTGAAGCCATGCTGCCTACTAGTTAGGATGGAAAACTGAGACAAGTAATCATGCATTCGCTTATATACAATTCTTTCGAACACCTTGGAAAGCTGACTAAGTATGGAGATTGGTCTATAATTCGCTATGTTATCGATGTCGTCTTTCTTATGGATAGGTAAAACCCTAGCTAACTTAAGGGCAGATGGAAAAAGGCCTGTGGAAATCGATTCGTTCACGAGATCGGAGAAATATTCCGCAATTAGAGGGGAGATTGATTTTAAAATTCTGGCAGATATTCCGTCATGACCAGTGCTACTACTATTCTTTAAACTGACAATGGTGTTGCAAACTTCATCTGGCAGTACAGGAAAGAAAAAAAAATTATGATTCATCAATTTGTGAGTGGTACACTTGTTTGACATAGAGTTACCATAATAGTTGCTCAGCGCCAGCCTGTTCACCTGACTAAAGTAATTCACGAATGCATCAGCCACTTCCTGAGGGGAAGATAGCTTTTTATCGTCGAGGGTTAGTGTAATATGTTTCCGAGTACTAACTGTGCCGTGTTCATGCTTAACCAGTTTCCAAACTGCTTTGTTAGTATTTGCAGATTCTAAAATGAAATTTCTGTTATACTCAATTTTCGTATCTTTGACCAGCCGAACGTAATCAGACTTGGCTTTTCGGTATTGAACATTAACCCTGGGCGTATTTAAATTTAGAGCCAACCAGTGCAAATTACGTAAATGGTCTCTGGCTTGAAGCAACCGATGGTTAACCCACTGTGGTCTTCTTGATAAATTCGAGTTCAATTTTTTCAAAGGACAAGCAATCTCAATTTTGGATTTCAATATATCGATAAAATTTCGGAATTTTTGATCAACGGTTACAGAGTGAATACTATTCAAATCAATGTTGGAAATCAATGAATTGAGTTCATTGAGATTATTTTGAGAAACCATTCTGATTGTTTTAATCTCCCTATTGGTTTTCTCTACTGGGCGATTGACGTATTCAAGGACCACTGCTCTGTGATCGCTAATAAATGGTTCAACAACTGTAACACTCACAAGAGACTTATCAGTATTAGTTACAATATAATCAACTTTGCTGGAAGATGTTATCCCATGCTTATTTGTGAAAACTCTTGTGGGCTCTGAGGAGCCAACGAATAGGTTCAGACTAATGAATAAATCCTCGAGCAGCTGACGTGATAAATCCCCATCGTCCAGGTAATTCACGTTTAAATCACCACATAAGAACACTATTCCATACTTCGAGATACAGTAATTCAGTACATACTGTAGGATATTCAAAAATAAATGAATATTGCCAGTTGGGGGACGATAAACACTGATAACGCAGAATGATGACATACCGAAATTATACTTAACCCCGCACATTTCACAGTGCATTTCAACTGAAAACTTATCAATGTTCAATTGCTCAACTTGAAGTTCGGAAAGCACATAAATTGCACATCCTCCATGTATTCGAGAGCCCCTAGAGTAATAGGCACCGATCTTGTATCCTGGGATGGACATGTGAGGAATCTGCTCCGGTGAGCACCAATGTTCGGCCACGCTGACGAAGTCAGGTTTCATAGAACCAAGAGACATCTCCAAAGTAGTGAACTTGTTAGAAATACTGGATTATTTTCAGTCTTGTAGATGTTTGAATGTCGAAAGAATTGTTAGAATTCACAAACTTGTAGGTTCTGCTCGGCGCCGACTTAAAAAAAATTTGTTCACTGTAACACCTTCGGGCCAGAAAGTGGGATCATTCAATTGGGATACATATTCTGAGGGAAAACTCAACTTGAAAGAAGAATAAATGTCAGGTTGTTTCGACTTTAGTTGTTCGCATATGAAGTTCGGAATAGACCCGTTAAGAAATTTATTTATATCATCGACTGTAGTTGATGGATCAAGACGAGAGACATGAATATGGGATAGATATTTTTTGGGTGCACTGATAAGAGTAGTAGTCTTAGATGATCCAATTATGAGACTACTGCGTTTTCTTTGTTTATGAACATCAGAAGGTATTTCGTGTCGGTTTTGAATCGACTTCTTCCTTTTAGATTTAACAGTTGTCCATTCTGAAGCACCGACCTTATCCTGGGATCCTACATTTTTATTCACAATTCGAGGAGCCCCTTCATCAAGTCGAGACGACTCCGTAGAAACATCAACAGACAGTTCGACGCCCCCTGAATTTGGTTCCGTGTGTTTCATACTCTTATCATCGAGGGAATTCCGGTCGGCTGTTATCACAGATGTAGTATTGTTATTGATCTTTTTTAAAGATTGAATTTCCTCGATAAGTGCGTTCATTTGAGCATTCTGCGAAATTATTATGCTTTTCAAATTCGCTATTTCAGAATACAGCGGATGAAGAGCCTCCTGAATTGCTCCTTTAATAAAGGCATTTATTGGAGTACCCATTTCGGATGAATCACCTCGAAGAGCCGCGGATCCCGAAGAAGTTTCACACCGATCACAGATCCAATTGGTTATGGGTCCATCCTCAAGCATTTTATTGAAATTTTCCACAGATACATTCACACACTTGATATGAAAACTACTTGTACAAATCTTGCAATCGATAGGATCGTCATACCTATCAATCTTGAGAGAACATTGAGAGCAAGTTATACCTCGTACTCGCGACATGACGGCGGAACGCATAATGCGATATGATCAAATTTCCTTAAGTTGTAGACAAATCGTACACCTGCATTTTGTAACCGCTCCAGATTCATCAGCTATGTGTTTGTGAGACCCATATAGGCTACGTCAGCATAATCGAAACCCTGGTTTCGAAGGGCAAGAAGTTCTTTAAAAGTCGGAGTTGATGCAAGATACAGAAGACTCTTGAACTGATAGAAGCAATCTGATTATTCCAGGATAGAGTTTCGTCCAATAAGATACCAAGGTTTCCAACCTCATTGGAGTAGGGAACAACAGCATCGTTGAGGACAATTTTATTATTTACTTTGTCGATCAAACCCAAGTTTCGTTTAGTACCGATAATGATCGACTTAGTTTTGGTAGTATTTAGAGTCAGACCTAAGCTCTCAGCGACGACAGACAGTCGTAAGAGATTCCTGTTTAAATTTTCGATACTAGCCGAGAAATCTTCAACGGAAGTGTGGATATATATTTGTAGGTCATCTGCGAAAAGGTGAAATTTAATGTCCAAGGAATCAGTCAGTGAGGAGACGTAAATAGAGAATAAAAGAGGACCCAACACGCTCCCCTGCGGAACAGCTGAAAAAACAGTCACCCAATCAGAGGAGCCGCCACCTATCTCAACGGATATTTTGCGATCCTTCAGATAAGAGTAGAAGAAGGCTATGGTATGCTCAGCAAAACCCAGCAGACGCAGCCTGGCCAAAAGTATATCGAAGTCGAGAGAGTCGAAGGCCTTACTAAATAAAGTCTAAGAGAACTAAAACAGTGAGTAGTTTATTATCCATGGCCACGCTGATATCATCAGTTATTTTAGTAAGGGCAGTTGTCGTGCTGCGTTTTTGGCGAAACCCCGACTGGTAGCAATTATGAAGATTATTTTTATTCAAATAGTTAATAATTTGGCCTTTAATGATCTTTTCAAAAATTTTAGATAGAGTAGGGAGTATGGAAATGGGTCTAAAGTCCCCTGGACTCGTGGGATTTTGGCACTTAGGTATGGGAATGATTTTAGCATATTTCCATGCACTAGGAAAAATGCCAGTTTGAAGTGAAATATTGTAGATATGTGAGAGCACAGGAAGAATCTCATTCGCAATGGGCCTCAGAAGGCCCACTCCAATACCATCGGAACCAACCGACCCTGAACCAACCTCTCCCAGAGCAGACTTAACATCGTCTTCATTAATGGGTACAAAATCGAACACACTACCTGGTGGAGAACATGAGCTTAACTTCATCAATGTATTTGTCTTAATACTTTCATTAATCCTAGTACCAGAAGTCGCAAAATGCCGGGCAAGCAGAGAGGGATCAAAATTTGCACAAGGTGGGCTGTGCCTCTCGCCCACCCCAACTGAGCGCAAAGTCTGCCAGACCTTCCTTGGTGGTGCGCCATTAAGATTTTCGTGGAGATAATCTCTCTTTGCACTCCTGCACATCCGATTGCAAGTGTTCCTCGCAGTACGATAGTGTTCCCTATTTACTTCGGTAGGATTCGCGATGTAGGAGGCCTTCAACCTGTCACGACATTTCATTGCATTCTTGATTTCTTCAGTTAACCAGGGGCATGGAGAATGTCTAACCTTAATGAGTTTCAGGGGCGCTAATTCGTCGTAGATTTTTAATATTAATTCATTAAAAATAGCCACCTTTGCATCCAAAGTAGGAGCTTGATAAACCGATTCCCAATCAGCAGCCCTCGCAGTTTGAACCAGCCTCGCCAGTTCGACACCTCCCAAATTCCGACATTTAATAACTCGAGGCTTAGGTTTAGGGCATTTGAGTTTAAATCCAGCAAACCAAGTCATGACGAGAAAATTGATAAGCATGCTGCTGTCCACTGGCAACCACTCTGTTAGGTATAGACGTTATAAACAAGTCGAGTAACGTATCACAGGTAGCACTGTGATGCGTGGGCCTGTTATTCACTAGTTTTAGGTTATAGGATTCCAATATGTTCCTCATCGCCCTCGAACGGGCAGAATTCTGAATCATGCAATTATTCATGTCCCCCATCATGATCACATCCGAATAACAAGCAAAAATTTCGTCCAATACAAACTCCAACTCACCAAAATAGTCGTGCATTGGAGGGGAATAAAGGACGCCAATACAACACTTTCTATGAAAATTTATTTCAATAAAAAGGTACTCCAATGCAGGTACCGTCCCCGAGCAGTAATGTTTTATTATTTTGCAAGGGATATTTTCCCTCACATAAATTGCAACTCCACCGCCACGACGGAGATCTCAATCATTCCTCAACAAGACATATCCAGGTAAGCCAACAAAAGATGAACCAATACTATCCTTGAGCCAGGTCTCACTGACAAGTATGAGGTGATATTTATTGTGCGAGAAAGTATTGACTAGATCACAATGGTGGGCAATCAAGCTTTGCGCATTAATATGGCAGATAAGTAAGTTATTCGGAGACATATCGGTAAGTGCATCACACTCAGTGTCAGCAATAGTTGAAGAATAGTCAGTATCAACAAGATCAATCAATTCTTCCGCAACATCATCAAAGGATGAAAAATTTGACCGGGGAGAAGGGGGGAGGGTAAAATCTGGAGCAGTTACATTCATCATGAAATTCAACAAAACAACCAAAAAAAAAATACGCTAATTGAGTTCTGAGAAACAGAGCAAAAAAAAGAAAGAAAAGACCCCACAAACCACTCGAACAAAAAGAAACAAGAGAAACAGCAGATTACACACGCCAAATGAAATCTCTCACACCCCGAAAGAATCAACTACACAGCAATCTTCACCTGCTTACTTCTCGTCTGTCTTTGAGAGCCTTGTAAAGTCGAAGCAGCCTCAACTTCTGCAGTGCGTTTCAAGTCAGGAATCTGCAGTGATGACGAAATCATAATCTTCCGGTCACCCAAAGCCACATGTACTGAACCATTCTGTGTCCACACTTTTCCGGGGCCAAACACCTCTCTGCACTCCTTGAACAAGTCCTGTCTTTGTTTGGTGAGAAATTCAGTGATCAAGGTCCTGGTTCCCTTCAATCTACTCTTCATTGACCAAATTAGATGTTTATATTTATATTTACTGAATTTAACTAATAGGGGCCTCGGACTTCCTCTCCTTCTTCCTCCGGCCCTGCCCAATCGGTGTACATCCTCAACACACTCTTCAGTAGGGGGACCATCACCGAGTCTGAGTTTCAAGAAGACACCCTTCATCAGCAAGCTAAGGTCCTCGTTCTCCTCCTCCTTCAAGCCATGTATTAAAATGTAATTTCTTCTTGATTCATTTTCCAGGGCATCCATACGATTATCAATATTGATGAAAAGTTTTTTGATGTGAGATAAGGAGGACGACATTTGGTCTCTGAAAGAGGAAAAATCCTTGTTCAGAGCATCCAGACTCGGAGGCTTGTCTGGTGCGCACGGAAGTTGCTCCAACCTTGAATTAAACGCAGCAATGGAATCGTCGAAATGCTTTTCAAGCCTCTTGAACTCAACGATTCAATCCATTTCACAGTGATGATATCCGATGAACTCACAGTCAATAATTATTTCACGGAAAGCGAGAGTGATAGTATCCGATGAACACTTAATGTTTACATCAACTTTTTCGCTTCAGAAACGAGCACTGTTTATATTTATGATGTGGAGCACGCATATTTTTGACAAAAGTGTCCAATATACAGGTACTCTCAGGACGAATCACAAATGAACACCAGTCTGCAGTATGAAGTAGGTATAATTTATGTTTATTTCGAGGGTGTAGAAAATACAATGAGCATCTACGCGATAACGCGTCTCATTTCTCGAACGTTCAAACCAAACCAAAAATGATAGTACTGATTTTTGTGGTGTAAAATATTTATCCATAACAGTTACCAGCTCCACGAATGATTTTGTTTCAGGCAAGTGCGGACTGCACATGTTGAACATCAGCTTATACGCCTCTTCATCCAGCATATTTAATAAAATCGATCTTCTTTTCTTATCATCGGTCAATTCATTTGCATCGAAGTAATTCTGCAATCGGGCTTTGTATATATTCCAATCTGAAATATTCAGTTGAAATTCCCGTAGTTGACCAATGATGTTACGTGTAGATTGTCGTATTCCTGCTGCGAACTTTTGGGGTTTTAAAAAGGTTCTTCTGACACCAGGTGGCTTTTTAGAGAAGACACCAAAACTCGTCGAATGGTCGTTGGAATTGAAACTGTGCACTTAACTTGATTTATTTACTGGTTATGGTTACAGGTCACTTTTACACTTAACTGGTACTTATTTAGTTAAAACAGAACATAGAGCTACTATACGTGTGGTATGATTACTTAAGCGGAACTAACGTTCTATACGACAGTCTGGGCGGAACTGCCTCGCAGTTTGAGGAAGTCTCTTTTATATTATTTTAATATTGCTTATTCAGCAATGTTATTTTTAGTAACAATAATGGGATTTTTTGTATACAACACTTCTGGGGGTATTTAAAATTTTTGTGCTTTCTTAATTTAACAAAAATTTGTAAATATGAAATAATGAAGATTGAATTTATACAATACAAAATATTCATAGAGTCAAGTACTGAATTAATTTCTTGATATTTTTATGTTCTTGAGTCTTTGTGATCTTCTTAATGATTTTAGTGATTGACTCTCATCATTTAAATCGGATTCAGTTGATTCAAATTTATCGTTTTTAAATGAATCACTGAATTCATGAGTAGGTTTTTGACTACAATTATTAAATATTTGGAGACAAGGAAGGCATCTTTCATTGCTGCTATCTGATTTGCAACATTTTCTGAATAAGTCGATGAATTTGAAGCATTTCAAACATTTGTAAATTATAATTGAAATTATTATAAAAGCAATTATCAACAATATGGTTGTGAACCAATTCGTATGTTTGATTATAAATGGTTTATTCAATTGGTTCTGTAGTTGTTCATCGAATTCTGATAATTTATGTTTGGCATATTTCAATTCTCTAAGATCTAAATTGCTCAATTTTAATGGTTCTAGTTTTACTGCTTCTATTGTGAGATTTTTCTTTAAGTTTTTACAACAATCGTCTTCATTAATATCTGTGAATGGCAAAATATTCATCAGTTCACTTATGCCAATTTGTCCTTGAACTTCTAGAATTACTGTTTTTGTAAATGCTTTACACTTTGGATTTAATTCAAATAAGCCTATTTGAGAGATTTGTTCAACTCTTGTGGATTTATCATCGCACACAATTGATAGTTGTGTTGGATAAGATAAACTATAAAACCATTGATTATTTCTTAATTTATGCCAAATTTCTAGTTCTGCAATGAAATTATGGATTTTGCAAGTTTTCGGAATTACATCAACTCTTTCATTGAATAATATTATTTCACATTGATTATTGTTGTTTGTCTTCCTCATAGTATATAAATGTCTGCACAAATAATTATTTGGAAGTGTTTCGAAACATTTATCTAAAGTATTCAAATTAAAGTAATTGGTTTTTTCTCTCGAAATCACAATATAAGGTGTACTTGGTTCAATATATGAAAATAACATTGGATCTTCATGATGAGGTACTGGTGCTGATAATATTTCATAAATTTCATATTTTCCTTTAGTAACAATTGGAACATTGAACGATAATACTAATAATCCTTTGTTAATGAATGATTTCATTTCTAGCAATTTGTAAAAGATAAAAATATTTTCAACGCTCAATGGCAATGGGAGGTCTTGCTTCGTAGAAATTTTATGCAATTCGGAATAAAGAGTTTCTGGTGGTAAAATATTGTAACTGATGATATTATTTGAAATAAGAGAAATATCATTCACGTATTCATTCAACTGATTGGTTAACTCATCTGTCATCTCGATAAGTAAAATAATGTGGTTGGATAATCCTATTTCGACTTCAAAACTGTTTTTAATAGTTATCATATCTTGTAGAAATTTATTGAAACTTTTCAAATTTTTATTTAGAATATTAATATTTTCATTCATTCTAGTGAGTGAATTATTGAAATTAGTTATGGTATCGGAAATAACATTAACTTGCTGTTGCATTAAAACTTCGGTTTGTTTTTCATTATTAATTAACGAGTTTATGGAATCAGAATAAAATTGTGCATCGTCACTGTCTGGGTTTCCAAATAACCATTTAATTCCCGTGCCAACGGCATTCATTAATCCTCTTCGTTTTCTTCTAGATATAACATTGATTTTATGAGTAATTATATTGAAAGATTTTTGAATAGTTTCCAACTTTTTTTGAAAATATTTCATTTGATTAGAACATTCATTAGCCAATTGATCGTTAATTGCGATGTGACACGTACTGAGTGTTATTGAATAGAAATCTTTAATTACTTGTACTTTCTCCTCTATATGTGTAAGGTTAATATAGGATAAAAGAGTGAAATGTTCATTAGATATTTTTGCTAAGCCTAAGTTATGAAATATGATTCCTGAGGATGAAGGAATTGGAGTTACTTTATATTCGGTTGCTAGGCCCTGGGTCATCAATAGAAGGGTCGTTAATGGTAATATCTTGATTATGTCCATTTTGGGAATTTTCGTCTTCTGAAATTATATTAAAGGGTTTCAGTTGATTGAAGTGATAAGTTTTTAATTTGTTTTTATCGATTTCAATAGTGGCGGTTTCATTATCATGAATTTGAATTATTTTGAAAGGTCCTTTGAAATGTTTGGATAATTTTTGACTGGTTTGTTTTGCTCTGGAATCTTGAATTATTACTAGATCATTCTCTTTGAATATGTACGTACGATTATGTGTTTTGTCATAATAAGTTTTTGATTTTTCTTTCGACTTTATTATGTTTTCCTTTGCTGCATCTCTGGCAATTTTCAATTTTTCGCAATTGAATTCGCTAAATCTGAGTAATGAGGTTTTTCAGAAGGTTTTCGAATGGAGTTAGGTATTCTTGATTTTTGTCCAAATACTAATTCATAGGGTGTTACTCCTGTGCTTTTATGTATGTTCGTGTTATAGGAATATGCTGCTAAGTTAAGAAATTCATCCCAATTATTTTGATCCTTGTTTACGTAACATCTCAAATAATCTTTGAACGTTAAATGAGTTCTCTCGAGTGATCCGTTTGTTTGTGGGTGATATGGGGTGGTTAATTTGTGTTTTATTTCTAGCATTCTATTCAATTCTTTCAATGTCTTGGATGTGAATTCAACTCCTTGATCTGATAATATTTTTTCTGGGAAGCCAAAATTAGTACAGAATTTTAAAAAGTGAATTGCTACGTTTTCTGCATCATGATTAGACATTGCATATAATTGAATATATTTCGTTAAATCATCTTGAAGAGTTAGAATAAATCTGTTGCCGTTTTGAGATACTGGTAGAGGACCAACTATGTCCATTTCAATTTGTTCACAAAATTTTGATGAGGTTGTCGTTATTTGCATTGGGCTTTTACTTATTATTTCTAAAATCGGTTTTCGATAATTGACATGTTTGACAATTTCTGATATAATTTCTTATATCTTCTTTCATATTATCCCAATAAAAATTTTCCTTGATTTTATGATACGTTCTTTCAAATCCTTGATGTCCTGATAATGGTGAATCATGATAGTCAAATAATATTTGTTTGATCATATTTTTGTCTGTTATTGGCATTCTATCTTCTTCTAATATGTTATATTTGAAATCACGGAATAAGTAGAATAGAAGGCTGTTGAAAGTATCTTTTCTGATCAAGTCATTATTCTTGGGAATATCAGTTATTACAAACTTAGAACAATTGTTGAATTTTAATAAGGCTTTCAAGTTATATAGGGTTTCAAATAATGTTTCGTATGTTGTGGATTCTGTGACGTCATCTTTGATGAATATCACATAGATTATTTGTTCTGGTAGTTTTTTGAGACTTACTTCTGCAATTCGATTATTTTGAGGAATTATATTCGGAAAATGTTTGTACACGTAATCGGAGTATTCATTTCTTTCTGATTTGTCTGTTGAAAATGGAATTACTAAATTACGAATTCAGAGGTTTCTTTATCATTTTCGGTTCTGGAATATTCAAGTTCATCTGATGACGTTTAAAATCATTGAATGTGAAATTTTCTGTTTCGTCACACCTCTCCTCAATAGAGTTCACATTATAACCTGGAATTCTACTTAAAAAGTCGGCGTTTTTATTTTCTTTACCCTTTTTGTATTTTATTTCGAAATTGTAATCCATTAATATTGTTTGCCATCGTGCTAATCGTCCTGAAGGATCCGAACAATTTTTTAGATAAATTAAAGGTTTATGGTCCGTATAGATTTGAATATTACTGGTTCCAAATAAATATGGTCTGAAATGTTTGCAAGAGTCAACGATTGCTAATAGTTCTTTTTCAGTGGTTGAATAATTTTTTTCCGTATTCGATAATGTTCTTGAATAATAGGCAATTGGTAAATCTTTTCCATGTTTTCCTTGCGAAAGAACTGAGCCTATAGCTTCATTTGATGCGTCTGTTGTTAAAATAAAAGGTTTAGAAAAATCTGGGTAAATTAATAATGAATCGGTTGTTATTATGTTCTTCAGTTCAGAAAAAGCTTTCTGTTGTGATTATTATTATTATTATTATTAATTATTATTAACAGGGATAAGAGTTTAGGCAATGCCTATAAACTCACAAAAAAAAAGAAACAAAATAATCCAGAATAAATCAAAACCAGAACATGAAAAAAAAAAAAACTACAAATTAAGGTTCCTATCACTTAAATGCCAACTGTCAAAATTGTTTTTAAATGAGTTCACTGACACTGACTCGACCACAACAGGAGGTAACGCGTTCCACACATCAAATATCCGGTTTGACAAAAAGTTTTGCCTCTGCACTGTCTTGAAGTTTTCTTTGCGGAGCTTGAAAGCATGGCCCTGCAAACGGCCATCCGTGTTCAACGTGAAGAGGTTGCGCAGAGTAACACCAAAAAGATCGTTTACCGCTCGATAAGTAGTGATGAGGTCACCACGAGTCCTCCGCTCCATAAAAGTTGGTAGGTTCATTATAGAGAGTCTTTCACTATATGACGGGCGCGAGATTCCGTATGGGAGACGCGTTGCACGACGCTGGAGACCCTCGAGCAGTGATGAATCGCGGCACAACGTCGGACTCCAAACAGGCCCGGCGAACTCCATAATAGGTCGCACATAAGTTCGGTATATAGCCGCGCACGTTAAGGGATCACACCTGCCAAATGCTTTTTGGATCAGAAATAAGGATTTTTTGGCTTTGCTGACAGCATGGAGGATGTGGTCCGACCAACTCAGGTTATCCGTCACAATTACACCCAAATCACAATGGCTGTTGGAAACAGGAATAACAACTCCATAACTGATTCTCCCCAATCAAATTTTTGATCTTTCCTCAATAATGATGTAAGAGGTTTCGCAAGTATACCATCGTCGATTTCGCGGTTTTTAATCACACCTTCAGATAAATTATTATGTACTTGAGTCATTATGGGAAAAGTGAAATTTTCGAATTTATGTTCGAGGTCGACTGTGCCTAAGGATAAAATTGGTTGGTTTGGATTTATTCCGTTGAATGAAACAACATTTTCACGATTTAATTTTGTGATATTAGGAATTAATGAATCGTGTTTCACTAAAGACATTGCTGCTCCACTGTCTATTAGAAATTTTATCTTTTTGTTTGGTGAATTTTCGACATTGAATGAAATTATTTGGAGTTCTGCTCCGTAATGATTTATTCGAATGCCTCCATATACTGGCCATGGTCCAACTCTGGGACATTCGACAGAGTTTGACTTTTCGAGTTTAAAGAATCCTTTTCTACTTTATTGACTTTGGGATTTTGAGTATAATTATTTCGATTTTGTCTCTTTCTACAGTTTTCATAAACGTGTCCAGGTATTTTACAATACGTACAAAAGATTCTCTTGAAATTTGGGTTGAATTGATTAGGATTATGATTGGAATTTGCATTATGAATAATACTTGGAGGTTCCTGGCTGAGAATTGTTGTTGTTACGATAAGAGTTTCGACTTGATTGATGGTTGGAATTATTAGACCTTGGTTTTTTGCGACAATTTTGTGTGTTATGGTTTTTCATTTTACAATAAGAACAGTAAAGTCCGGTTGAACTATTCGATTTATTTTTTGTATAATTAAGAATTTTTTCTTCTTGAAGGGCCATATTATAAGCTTCGTTCAAATTGTCGATATCTCGAGCTCTTAACATTTGAGATATTTTCGGTTTGCAATGAATGATAAATCTTCTCAATGCAGTTCTTTGAATTGATTTCTTAATCGCGGTGAATTCGTCTGGTTCGGAAGATAGATATTCAGCTTGGATACATTCATTTTTGATTTTTTCGACTCTTTTGAAGAAATCGGTAATTCCCTCATTCGAATATTGACGAAGTGTTTCTAGTTCTTCATGGCTTTGTGCGACATGGTTTGTTTGACTGTAATACGTTTTCAATTTGGTTTTTAGGGTTGTCCAATCACTTATTTCATCAATATCGATTTCATTTATGACATTTGTGGATAATTGTGATACTACGAATAGAAAAAGACTTGGAATTTGATTTGGTTGAGCCAATGAAAATGCTGAATTTACATTTGTTATAAAAGTGTTGAGTTCCGTCCGGTCGCCATTGAATGTTTTTATGAATTTGAATAGAACAGTTAATGGTAATTCTTCAAATGGTTCGTCGTCACTTAGATTATCATTCGCGGTGCCTGGTTTTTCTCCTTTGAAAGACATTTTGTGCAGTTTTTATATACTTTACAATGTTTCAAAAATTTGACTCACTTTTGGTTGCGGTGTTTGGGTGGGGCCTTCCGTCGAGGTGCCCCTCTGACTTTGCGTCCGGAAGTTCTGGTTGATTGGTGTTGATACCTCTGGCTCTGGCTTTGGCTCTGGCTCTAGGTTACCCTTGGATTGATTCTTTGGTGATCCCTTTCTGGCGATCCCTTGTTGAATTGTGGTGGTCCCTTTTTCTGGTGACCCCTTGTTGCGTTGAGGTGAATATCCGGCGATCCCCTGTTGTCCCTTTGTGGACTGATTATTTCTTGTCCCTCTGGGGTTGTTTTTGTTTTGTTGTCCCTCTTGGGGTTGTCGGGTACCTCTGGGTGATCAACTTTGTAGTTAATCCCTGATCAACTTTCTTTTTGATTGATCCCACTTCTGACACCAAAAATTCGTGTCGTATTCCTGCTGCGAACTTTTGGATTTTTAAAAAGGTTCTTCTGACACCAGGTGGCTTTTTAGAGAAGACACCAAAACTCGTCGAATGGTCGTTGGAATTGAAACTGTGCACTTAACTTAACTTGATTTATTTACTGGTTATGGTTACAGGTCACTTTTACACTTAACTGGTACTTATTTAGTTAAAACAGAACATAGAGCTACTATACGTGTGGTATGATTACTTAAGCGGAACTAACGTTCTATACGACAGTCTGGGCGGAACTGCCTCGCAGTTTGAGGAAGTCTCTTTTATATTATTTTAATATTGCTTATTCAGCAATGTTATTTTTAGTAACAATAATGGGATTTTTTGTATACAACAAGATACGTCGGCGGCTACGCTTTCCGTCATCGTGATGGCACTTATTGTTATTGTACCTAATCTTGAACAATTATTGTCGTTTGTTCACTTCCACACTTTTTAATCGATTAATTCGTCGATTGACTTGATTTCCTCGTCGCCAAATGTAATGTTTCTACTAATCACTTATTGCTCGTTAATATTAGGAAGGGTCTAATCAAACACGAAATCATCCTTAAACTAACTTTTATTACTTTCACAACATATGAGTTCTCCTACACTTCACCATTTGATGAGAGGGGAGTGCGCAAATACATTAGAATTCAAAACTATGTGCAAATTCATAAACCACTGACAAAATGATAACCATTCATTTATTTTAAAAGATGCGGCCATTATTTGTTTCATTTAAATTTTTGCCGTATCATCTGAAAAATTCGCCTCTATATCCGCTGACATTATGCCCATCATATGAAAGCAACAGATACATATTTTCATTTTGTCTGCTGGAAATGGTTTCGAATTAGTGATTACATCAAATGTGATGTCCAAATATTCTTTGAGGTCCATTGAATTCCAAGCTATTGGGACAGCATTCAAAAATGCCCAACTGAAATCAATGACGACAATTTCGAATAAGGGCCATTTTTTCGAATTCTTACTTGCGCAGTGGGCTTTGAATTTCAATAACCAAGACCCAATGGCACCAGCATCATGTTCGGAAGAAACCATTTCGATAACAGGGCATACTCGGTTATTTCTGGGTAATGAGGGCTACCGCGTATAAAATCACCGCTAGAGGCGCTAGTGTAGCGTGAGGTCTTCGATATTTGAATTTGAAATTGTCAAGTGTCACTGTTCATTACTCACTAACGGCGTTGCGAACATTTTATAATATTACGAATAGCTAGGATTCATTATGGATAATATGCCATATATTGATTATGGATCAATGAATATCACTGCTTTAAAAGCAGAGCTAAGAAAGAGGGGTGCCAAATTAAGCGGACTAAAAGAGCAACTAATTCAAAGGTAAGTTTGTTTACTGTTAACATATTTTTTGTCGAAAGTATGCTAGTTTACAGCTTTGCTTCTTCTTTCTACAGACTTCAAGATTATGATAGGAATGATAACTTCATTGGAAATTCAGAAGAAGGTATACAAAACGATTTGGTGTATGCTGTTGAGTGGCCCTTAGATAGTTCATACAGTAGTGTTACTTCCAAAAGTGCGGCACCTGATGTAGATATTGTAAATATCAACACTTACTTTTTAGAAGCATACAGAGACAATGTTGGAATGACGGAGTGTGCTGCAGTTCATAGAAAGGGCTACAATATGATGATGAACGAGTATTTAGTAGCTCTAGTAACTTGCACAAAAAATAGTTTTCTTTTCTATAGAGGACAGGTTCACTCAGAAAACACTAAAACATTAACATATTTTATGAGTATTGCCTTCGAGTCGGATGGAAAAATTGTCCAGAGTATGTGTAAGTGTGCTGCTGGTAAAGGGCCAAAAGCAGTGTGTAAGCATATAGCTTGTGTGTGCTATGCAATTTTGAGATTCAAAGAGCACACCGAATGGCGTATTAAAAAAACACCGACAGAAAACAAACAGAAATGGCATGAGCCAAAGAGAATGAAACTGACTTCATCCCCTAAAAAAGCCGAGGAACTTACATTTGAGATCCAAAAATATAATACTACTAAGCGAAAAAGAAACGATCTGTGTTTTGATCCACGTCCTGATAATGCTTGTAGCACTGTTCAATGGAATGACCATGTTAGGAACAGTGTGATAAACTATTGTTCTTCAGAGAACATAAGGTTTGGTATAAGTGGTGTGTTTGAAGTGGCTTCCTTGCATGCAATACCCAACGACCATCATTACCTAAAATTACCTATCCTGAACCAATACATCCTGAATAACATCACTGTGAGTCACACTACTTCCTACATGCACTATTAATATTCATTATCTATTTAAAATGGCTTCTGCGCTGAAGCTTGTGGGTTTTAATTCTTACCGAAGGACAAACATTTGTGTGTTGGACATGAATGTTCGTTCTGGCTCTGGATGTTTCGATTAGCTTCTGAGATGTTTCTGGATAAACCCAGAAAGTTTGAACAAATACAATATTCATGTATTATTTAAAGTTTCAGGTACCCATAGTATCTCGAACCAGGCTACACATTGATTATTATATGTTTACTTTGTAGAGGCATAATATAATTGTGACAGTTTTGTGGTCGAAACATAGATATAGTTTTTAGTTCTATGTAAATAATTAGAATTTAAATTATCACCTATGTGTTAAAAAAACAATTGATAAAATAATATATAAAAGTCACAATGAAGTATTGTATGTTCTCTCTGTATTTCATATTCTAATAATACAACATTGGTGACCCCGAGGTGCGAAGTAAACTCGCTGAAATGTCGCAAGCTGAATCCCCAAGTGTGGAAGAAAATCAAGTTCCAGAAAACAATCTACCAGAAATCAACAAAATCTCAGTTAAAATTCCACCTTTTTGGTCAGAGAAACCGGAACGTTGGTTTTATCAAATAGATGCTCAATTTAGAATTAATGGTATCAGAAAGGACTCACTGAAATTCGACTATTTAATATCCCAGCTGGAACCTTCCTTAATAGACAATATTTGGGATATAGCAACCGGTTCAGATGATAATAAATATCAGCTTGCCAAAGAAAGATTGACGAGCATATTCGCAGAAAGTGAAGAAAAACGAATAAAGAGATTATTAACAGGGCAAAACCTTGGTGATCTGAAACCAAGTCAACTGTTAAGGAAATTGAAAACTCTAGCAGGTACTGATATATCAGAAAGAGTAATAAAAACCTTGTGGTTGGAAAATCTACCAATCAATATAAAAAATGTAGTGATCACAAGTGAAGAAGGTGTTAATCGTCTTGCAATCATGGCTGATAAAATTTATGAGTTAAACCCACCAAATGAATTGTATGGTATTAAAGGTTCAGGTTCCAATGCAACTAAAAGTACTTCCAATGAACTTGAAGAATTGAGAACAGAAGTAGCGGAACTTACTAAAGCTATCAAACAGTTCAGTATAAGTTATGAAAAAAGACCTACTAGGCGAAGTCTAACCCCTGGGAGAGGCCGAGATAGATCGAAATCAAGACAAAAATTCAATCCAGAAGGAAAATACTGTTATTTTCACTACAGATATGGTAAAAAATGCCGCCCTGAAAAATGTACTGGTCCTTGTGCTTGGAAAAAGCCGGAAAACTCCAGTCAGTAGTGGAAAGTGCAGCAACATCTACTACTGATTCAGTTACTTGCTGCAACTCTCGTTTATTCATGTTAGACAGGAACACGGGTTTGCAATTTTTAGTGGACAGCGGTGCTGACGTATTAATTATTCCATATGGTCAGAAAACTTCAGCACAGGTAAATTCGAACAATGACTTCATCTTGTATGCTGCTAATGGTACTCGGATACCCACCTATGGCATCATAATTATGGAAATCGATTTAGGTCTAAGGCGTGCATTTAGATGGCCTTTCATCATCGCCAAAACCTCAAGAGGCATTCTGGGTGCTGACTTTTTGAAAAAATTCAACCTACTCGTCGATCTGAAGAGACAACAGTTGGTGGATGGCGACACTAAGCTTTGCAGAAAAGGTGAATTGGCGTCCATCACATCAGAAGATGTAGTGAGTACTTTAGTCAGTGAAAAACTTGATAAATTCAGTGTACTATTGAACAATTATTCTGAGTTAACTCGACCAAATTTTCTGCCTAGTAATGTTAAGCACAATGTTAAACACACCATATCGTTACAACAGGACAGCCAGTATTTTCGAAACCTAGACGTCTTGATAACCAAAAATTGACTATAGCTAAGAAAGAATTTCAGTTTATGTTGGACAATGGTATCATTCAACCATCAAAGTCACAATGGGCTAGTCCTTTACATTTAGTCAAGAAGAAAGACGGTTCCTGGCGTCCATGTGGAGACTATAGGCGATTGAACGAAAGAACTCTTCCCGATCGATATCCTATTCCTCGAATCGAAGATTTCAATCATATATTGGGTAAAAAACAATTTTTTTCAGAAATTGACCTTCATAAGGCTTATTTCCATATACCAATAGCCGAAGAAGATAGACATAAAACCGCCATTACAACTCCATTCGGGTTATTTGAATTTATAGCTATGCCATTCGGACTACGAAATGCCCCTTCAACATTTCAACGGTTTATTCATGAAGTTTTGGCAGGTTTAGAATTTGTATTTTCTTATATTGATGATATACTTATAGCGTCTACCTCTGAAGAAGAACATTTTTTTTTTTTTTTTTTTATTTAAAATTCTTGTGCTTCGACCGCTGAGAGTCATTAGCACAGGCCACTATTTAGAAATTTGGAGTTACATGTGTGATTATGTGCTATATCATTTTGGGTGTATACTCTATATTAATGAGAGTTAGTACCTGATCTATATCTTATAATAAAGTTCGATTTCTTTGAGGAAGTTAAGTGTCTTTTCTAGTTCTTTGTTGTTATTTCCCAACGCAACTTCTATCCGCGCACTCACTCCGCACTCATGCCGTTTTGCCTGAAATTTTGTGCACTCACTTATTACGTGTTTAACTGTCACTCGTGTTTCACATAGGTCGCACTGTGGAGGTTCTTCTCTTGAAAGCAGGAATCCATGTGTTAGTTTTGTGTGTCCACTTCTCAAGCGGCTTACTTTAATCTGTTTTCTGCGTCCGCTTGGGTAAAATGTTTTCCTCAATGGGGTTGGCTTAACGAAGAACATATTCTACATTTAAAATTGGTTTTAGATAGACTTTTGAAATACGGTCTTAGAATCAATGTTGCAAAATCACAATTTGGTGTCCACGCAATTGAATTTTAGGGATATTTTATTACTCCAGAAGGATCAAAACCACTGCCAGATAAAGTACATACTATTGTTGACTTGCAACGACCAAAAACAATTCATGAGTTGCGACAGTTTTTAGGCATAATAAATTTTTATAGACCTTTCATTAAAAATGCAGCTCACACCCAAGCAGGCTTAAATGAACTACTAAAGGGTGCGCGTAAAAAAGATAATAGACCGATTATCTGGACACCGAAATTAGAAGAAGATTTCGAAAAATGCAAAGCGGATCTAGCTAATGCAGCATTACTTACTATTCCTGATCCAGAATTGCCGATAGCATTATTTACTGATGCATCAGATTGTGCAGTAGGCGCAGCTTTGCAGCAGTATGACGGATCAGAGTGGAAACCCTTAGCGTTTTTTTCAAAAAAATTAAATTCAGCGCAGAAGGTTTATAGTACATACGATCGTGAACTGTTAGGTGTGTATTTGGCAGTCAAATATTTCAAACATTTACTTCAAGGTAGAGAATTTGTCATATATACAGACCATAAACCCCTGACTTATGCCTTCCGACAAGAAAATGAAAAGGCAAATTTTAGGCAATTACGGCAGCTCCAATACATATCAGAGTTTACCACTGATATTCAACATATCAGCGGCAACGCTAACGTCGTTGCAGATGCGTTGTCCCGAATTGATAGCATCGAAGCTATTGATTTTAAAAGAATTGCAGAGGCACAAAAGACTGACACTGAATTGGCAGAACTTAAGGAGAGCAATACTGCTCTGCAACTGAAACAACACCACGTACTGAAAAACAAACAATTGTTGACCATCTTCAAGAAAACCCAAGAAGTAATAGAAGATTGTCATGGAATCATAATGAAGAAATCCATTCAAGGAGCCAATTTGCTCAGTTCCGACTGCAAAATCATAATTGAAAAGTCTGTATTCGACAACACAGTACCAATTTACAATATCACATTCAGAAACATTTCAAAAATTACATTGAAATTCAACCACAAAATCGAATTCCATTTGAAACATTTGAGAGAGCCAACCTCCATTATTCAAGAAACTGAGAAACTCCGAGATGAACCCATGTATCTACATCCGGTCATTCACATGACACATTATGCCCTAAGTGGAATATTACTTTGTCTCATGGTTCTAGGAATAATTGCTATCTTGTTAAACAAAACGAGAATTCAAGAGCTCCTGTTCAGTCCCAGGAAAATCATCCACCTAGAGATGAGCAACGTTCAAGGCCTTGGTACTGATAACGAGGACGTTCCAGTCTAAGGGGGGAAGTGTTACGAGACCGTTTCCCACAAGAAGTACGGAATTGCATCGAAACCCGAAACCCAGGATTCCTGGAAGACGACACAAGGCGTGACCACCGATTGTGACTCTTTTCCGTTTTCATAATTCGAATAATAAATAGTCAGTTGATGTCTAGCGTTAGATAGATTCACTTGCTTGTTCCTTGTACAAATAAAAACGATATCCTTTCTATCGAGTTGTCCTTTAATTATCATTGGCAACCTTAAAAAGAAATAAGTTATTTTTAAAAATAGACTTTTGGATACGTTATTCATAACTATATGAATTTCTTGAAGTGGATATAGGATAAATTTCTTCACGAACCCTATCAATCTGATTTCGTACATTATTATTGATCATTAAATCATTATTGGTCATTGAACTTTACTGCACTTCATAACGTTTTCTGTTGTGTAAATTGTGAGGTTTGAGCTTGTTTTTAGTTATTTTATGAACAGTTCGGGGATAAAAATATTTCGAAGACTCTTTCAGTTTGTTTGAAAAGTCATTTGACTGTACAGGGTGGGCAAATTTCGATGTTTTAGCACTACAGTTTTTAAACCAGAGGAGATACACAAAATCTGATACCCCATTCTCGTTCTCTTTTTCTGAGAAACTAACAATAGTAGTAGTCATTTTTGGCCACCTTCTTTTGTTTTCGAGTTATAAGCGAAAATTGGAAAAATGGCGATTTCGAAATAAATTTATATCTCCGCTAATACTGATGATAGAGCTCTGAAATTAAAACATTATATAGGCACTTTTTTACGTAGAATCCAGTGGCGTGCTCGCCTTTTTAGCAGAATTGTTAATTACGAAGCTATGACCCAAAGTTATGTTTTTTTAAATGGGAACACTAGTTTTCTGTGCAATTTTTTGAAAGCTTAATTTTTACTGATTTCAAAAATATATAACATCATATGGTTTGTATCAATATTAATAATAGAAAATGGTCAAAAACACTTTTTCCCGATATTTCTATGGTTTCAACTTTTGACGAGCACAGAAAAATAGAGTTACCTATAACAAAAGCAGTCTCCTTCCGGCAATGTCGTTCTTTCTATGCTTTTTACCAATTTTCACAAAACTTGAATCAAGATATATTTCATAAATTTTCATAATAATGAAAGGCCTTATAGAAAGAGACACTGGTAATCATACGATGCTACATTTTTCTATGCTCATCAAAAGTTGAAACCATAGAAATATTGAGAAAAAAGGTTTTTGACCATTTTCTATTATTTATATTGATACAAACCATATGATGTTATATATTTTTGAAATCAGTAAAAATTAAGCTTTCAAAAAATTGCACAGAAAACTAGTGTTCCCATTTAAAAAAACAAAACTTTGGGTAATAGCTTCGTAATTAAAAATCCTGCTAAAAAAGCGAGCACGCCACTGGATTCTACGTAAAAAAGTGCCTGTATAATGTTTCAATTTCAGAGCACTATCATCAATATTTGCGGAGATATAAATTTATTTCGATATCGCCATTTTTCCACTTTTTGCTTATAACTCGAAAACAAAAGAAAGTGGCCAAAAATGACAACTACTATATTTAGTTTCTCAGAAAAAGAGAACGAGAATGGGGTATCAGATTTTGTGTATCTCCTCTGGTTTAAAAACTGTAGTGCTAAAACTTCGAAATTTGCCCACCCTGTACAAAATTGTTCAACGGATTCACTTTGTAGAATGATTCGAAAGAATACGGTAACAATACGCTCAGGAGAGATGCTTCGACTTGTCTCGGAACTAATTTATTATCGACAATTCAATTTATTATATATACATTTTTTAAAGAGAAGTTTGGAGTCACGTCCCCAAACTAACCATCTAATGAATTTCTGAAAAAGTTTGAGGTCAGGACTCCAAACTAACCAACTCCCAGAAGAAAAGTTTGAGGGCCGACCCCAAAGTTGACAAATGTCTCCAAACTGACCATTTAGCGACTGAAAAGTACCCCAGACTTGACGATTTACATACATATATATATATATATATATAAAAATATATTATTTTTAATATTTTTTTTTTCCTCACCATAGTGGGTACGTATCATCTGCCGGGCATGACATGCCAAGACACATGACGATGCTAGAGTCCTTGCAAGACCTTCCTCACTGTTCGTATTGTCCCCAACACAACCTGCTTTTGTGCGCTCGAGATCACTGATCTATCCAAACACAGCTTATCGGTGTTTTCTATCAAATGAGCCTCCACCAATCCATTCACCGATATTATGAGCGGAAGAACCGAGACATGTTCCAGTCCGTATATCTCCTTCATCTGCAACGCCAGACTTCCATATTTCGTCACCTTTTCCGTATATGCTCTCGCGAGATTGTCGTCAGCCGGCACCGTAAAATCCACCAGAAGGCATGTTTTCTTTTCCTTGTCAAATAGTGCAATGTCCGGTCTATTATTTGCGACTCCGCGGTCCGTAATAAGAGTCGCATCCCAGTACAGTTTATACCTTTGATTTTGTAATAAGATCTTCGGTTTATATAAATGCTGTTGGACTTCCTCGCTGATCAGACCCAACTTGAGCGCTATCTGCTGGTGATATATCCTTCCCATTACGTTATGCCTCTCCAGGTAGTCGGTTGGGGCCAGAATAGAGCACGACGACGTCAGATGCTGGATGGACTCAGGCGCTTGAGAGCATCTTCTGCACCTGTCCGTTGGGATGTCCACTCCTGCTATGTGCTTCAGGTATGCCCTAGTGGGCATGACCTGGTCCTGGATAGCTATTAGTCTTGCCTCCGTCTCCGGGAACAGGTACCCTGCACGAAGGTAAGTTAGAGATTCTTGCTTATTAACCTCTCTACTTTCCAGATGTCCCGGATATCTTATGCTCCTTTTCGGAGGACGAACAGTGCACAGAATGCTCCAATTTTTAGGATGATCACTGCATATAATAACATTTGCATTGACTTGGACATCTTCAATATAACACTTAAAAATCTGAAGCGAAGTCTCAGGAATACTCTTTCATAAAGCAAAAACAACTCTATTGTTCCTTTTACTTGTGATAGTTTGAAGCGATGTATTTGTAGTTTTTAATAGGTGAATACTGTTCTGTGGGCTAAGCCTGTTTGTATTCCTTGTAAGCATTAAATAAATAAATAAATAAATAAATAAATAAATAAATAAATAAATAAATAAATATCTACCATGTAACGCCTTGGCCTTCCACTGCTCCATCAGCTCATCCACAGACACACAAGGATCTCTGCTCTCCGGCTCATTCAGCTTTAATGCTGATATATTTTGATCAGCCTCGCGAACGGCCTGGAAAAACGGTGAGTTCTGGGCGAAAAAGTATTCTCTGAGGTCATCCACGCTTTCCCCATGCGCTCGCTCTAAATTAACCAGGCCTCTGCCTCCCTGATGCCGCGGCAGGTAAAGACGAATAATTGATGAATGCGGATGATGCATTCCGAACTTAGTTAGCATTGTTCTTATAGCAGTGTCCATACCACGGAGATCAGTAGCAGACCATGTTAATATTCCAAAGGAAAATGTCATAACTGGGATAGCCCACGTGTTAATGGCATTGAAGAGAGATCTTGAGTTCAATTTAGATTTCAGGAGCATATTGACTCTACTGTATATTTTTTCCTTAAAATGGTTCTTCATCTCAGCCGTTTTTATGTCAAGCGCCTGCCTAACTCCTAAGTATTTGTACGACTCATGATTGCCCAGCTGAGGAATCGCGATCGTGTTCATGAGGACTGTATTAGTTTCTGTCTCCTGAATTTTTCCTCTTCTAATTTCAAGCACTGCACACTTTTCCACCCCGATCTGCATGTTTATAGAATCACTATACGAGGCAACCAGCTCCAGCAACCTCTTCAGTTGGTCCTTACTGGCAGCATACAGCTTCAGGTCGTCTATATAGAGTTGATGGCTAACTCGGATGTTTCTGCTTTTGTCGATGACATATCCGTATCCAGAGTTCCTAAGGAGACAGCTCAGGGGGTTCATTGCCTAACAAAACCAGATGGGGCTTAAAGTATCGCCCTGAAAGATCCCACGGCATATATTGATCACGCCACATTCCCTCATTTCATCGTCATTTCTTAAAAGAAGAGAGGTCCTCCAGTTCTTCATGAGGTAGCTAAGGAAATTAACAACTTGTGCTGGTATCCCATGCATTCTGAGTACTTCTAATAAACACGAGTGTGGCACAGAATCGTACGCTTTTTTATAGTCGATCCATGCAACAGAGATATTTCTCAGTTTTTTTTTTGCTTGCTTAGTAATTATATGATCGACTATAAGTAGCTCTTTGCATGCTTTTGTTTTCCTTCGGCAACCACCTTGCTCCCGAGCAACCATGTTATTCCTTTTGAGGTGCTCGCTGATTTTTTTTGTCAATACAGCAGTGATCATCTTGTAGATCGATGGCAGGCATGTGATGGGACGATAATTTTCAGGGTTTTTCGGGTCTCCTTTTTTAAATATAAGAAAAGTCCTACCCATAGTGAAGTATTCCGGTATGATAGCAGGATCAACTAAGGCTTTTTTGAACAATCTTGCCAATGTTTCGTGTACACTGGTGAAGTGTTTCCACCAGTAGTTTTGTATTTTATCCACTCCAGGTGATGCCCAATTCCTCGAGCCCTTGAGAGAGTCTGCCACACACTCGGTTGTTCATTCATTCATTGCTGTATCCCGTTACCGGAAATAAATCTACAAAAAGAAGAAGAAAAAAAAAAATTCGAACAGACTTGTAACTTCTTAGTGATAGTTGCGATTGTGTGCCCTCCTGTGACTAAAGAGACCCAACCGTGACCTGCAGATCCTTCCACACTCAGGGCATGGATAGTCTCCAACCAGATCTGGCCGCCGCTGTATCCTTCTCGATTCTCCATTATAACTGTGGACCAAAGACCTCCACTGTGACCTGTCTAACGCTAGTTGTTCCCAGTTATGATTAGCATTAACTGATTTTAGGGATTGATGTAGTGTATCCTTAAACCGCTTATACTGGCCTCCTGGTTTCCGGGCTCCCTCAGTGAGTTCGCCGTATAGAGCTATTTTGGGGAGTCTTGTGTCTTGCATCCTCAGAATGTGGCCGCTCCATCTGAGTCGGGCCCTCGTTACTTGAGTCTCAATTGTTGTACAACTCGCGCGCTGCAAGACTTCTGCATTCGAAACTTTGTGGAACCATCTGATGTGCATTATCTGTCTTAGATGACGTTGCTGCGTCTGTTCAAGCTGTTTAATATGTCGCCTGTAGGGAGTCCAGCTTTCGCTTCCGTAAAGAAGCGTTGGGAGGACCACTGCTCTGTAAACAGCTGTCTTGGTCTTCAGATTGAGGTCGTGATTTTGGAACACTCTGTCCTTCAGCTTCCAGAATGCCCGTGATGCCGAATTGATACGGTTGTGTATTTCCGTGTCAAGGTTAGCCCTAGTATTTATGAAGCTTCCCAAGTATTTGAACTGCTCGACCTGTTCTAGAGTTTCGTTGTCCAGGCTGATATCTGTTTGAAGGCTTTCTGGCGGACTTACCAGGATTTTGGTCTTGTCAATATTGAGTCTAAGGCCTAAAGCTTCGTATATATGTTTATAGGTGTCCATCATTATCTGTAGATCCTCTGAGCTGCTAGCGATGAGTGAACAGTCGCCTGCATATTGAAGTTCCGTGATAAACTTGGTACGGGTTTTTGCTCTGAGGCGCTTCAGGTTAAACAGGCCTCCATCAAATCTGAATCTTATCCCAACACCTCTTACGGGCATGCTCATGTCAGCAATTATCGATACAGCTATGGCGAAAATATTGAACAGTAAAGGCGCTAATACGCAGCCTTGTTTTATTCCAGAGTTGGTTGAGAAATGGTCGGTTGTAGAGCCATTATGCTGTATTCTAGCGGTGTTGTTGGTATGAAGGCTTTTACACACTGCCAGGAATTTTTCGGGTACTCCTAGACGTGCCATGATTTTCCAGAGCGCTCTCCGATTCACCGAGTCGAATGCCTTGCTTAAATCGATGAAGGCTGTATAAATCCTTGATTGTTGTTCACGGGCCTTTTCTTGTAGCTGTCGCAGTGTAAAAATTAGGTCCACCGTACCTCGATTTGGTCGAAAGCCGCACTGGGATTCAGGTAAAAGCTTCTCTAAGAGTGGAACCAGACGATTAGCCATAATCTTCGAGAGAATTTTACTGGCCACATTAAGCAACGATATGCCCCTGTAATTGTTGCAATTCGACGTATCGCCTTTGTTCTTATAGAGGTTGATAACTAAAGCGTCTCTGAAGTCTTGTGGCACATCTCCCTGTTCCCAGATCTTGCGGAATAGTATTAGGAGACTATTGACAATGTCCTCATCCAAGGCTTTGAATATCTCCGCCGGAATGACGTCTAGACCAGGTGACTTATCATTTTTCATATTTTTAATCGCGCTTATGATTTCCGACATTGAAATTTCGTCATCAAGCGATGTCATCGGACTATACGCGGGAAGCAGGTCTAAAATGGATAAATCCGAGTCGTTATTTTGATTCAAGACCTGTGAGTAATGCTCCTTCCATCTTTCGAGAATTTTTCTATCATCAGTTAGAATAGCTCCATGAGCATCTCTTATAGGAAAGCTAGCTTTTCTGCTTGGACCGTAAACAGTTTTAATAGCTTCGAAAAAACGCCTGTAGTCATGGTTATCGGCGTAAGCTTGTATTTCTCTAGCTTTTTCTTTCCATGCACCAGCTGTCCTTGATTTTTCTTATTTCTTGACGGACCTCGCGTTTTATGTTTATGAAACCTATTTGGGCTGCAACATCGCCAGGCTTGTTAATTGCGGTTTTCATCGCTTTGTGTTTTGCGTCCAAAAGGGGTGCGATATGAGTTTCGCTGTCGGCAAACCAGTCTGGGGATTTTCGGGAGCGTTCTGTGCCCAGTATTTCTTTCGCTGTATTTGTAAGGGATGACTTGAAACGGAGCCAATGAGTCTCAATGTCGTCGTTATAATCCGGTGGTGTTAGGCTATCTTTGACGGCATCTGTGAATCTGTCCTTTGTAGAAGGGTTTTGTAGTTTGGATATTTGAAGGCGCTCTCTTAGATACTTCGGCTTGCGTTGGTATTTTGGGCGCATTGAGATTTTCATTCTCGAGATTACCAGCCTATGATCAGTCCAGCACTCCAGATCTGCTGCACGAGGAGTTGGTCCCCAACGAGGTTGGCACGAGAGACTTGATCATCAAGACAAACGACATGTTCGCGATGTATTGTCACGATTCGGTTTAGCAGTTAAGTGCTCAGACACTGCTTCGTTCTGTGATGGATGCATTCTCGGTAAATCGCATAGAAAACCGTTTCATGCTCGCGAAGATCGTTCGAAAACCGTTGGTGAGATGATTCATGCTGACGTGAATTACGTGAACGAGGTATCGAATTCCGTCTTACGTGTCCGTATACCCCGGAACAAAACGGTGTCGCTGAGCAATCAAACCGCCATGTAGTCGAATTGGCTCGGTCAATGCTCTCAGTTAGTAAGTTACCACGAACTTTTTGGGCTCATGCTTGTGACACAGCAGTGTACCTTACTAATAGAACCGGGAAATGAAGTGTTAAAGGGAAAACCCCTTTCGAACTATGGACAGGCAGAACATTCAAAAGTTTCGACTATCTTCGAATTTTTGGTTCGGAGTGCTATGCGCATGTGCCGAAACAATTCAGATCAAAATTCGACGACAAAGCCTTATTCGGAAATTTTGTTGGTTACGTAAACGACAAAGATGGCTACAAAATCTGGATACCATCAAAACGTCGGTTGATCAAAACACGTAACGTTGATTTCCGCCCGGAAAAATTGTGCACCACGAGCAGTACAATACAGCTCGAATTCGGAGATTATACCGATGATCCCGAAAAAGAAGTCGAGGAAGAAAATTCAATGGAAGTAGAAATAGCAATTGAAGAAGAAAATTCAATTCAACGTCCAGTTAGAGAAACTCGACCTCCAGCAAGATTCGACGACTACGAAATGGGCTATCAAGCTCGTCGAGCTCAAAGCAACAGTGCACTTTCGTGCTTAACTGAAACCATTCAAGAGGAACTCACCCCAACGAATTTTGACGAGGCCATGGCAAGTCCGAGTTCTAAGGAATGGATGAATGCCATGAAAGAAGAGATTGATGCATTCGCAGATAACAACACTTGGGACTTAGTGGATCTACCAAGTGGTAAACGCGCTATAGACAATCGCTGGGTTCTTCGTGTCAAATACAAAGCCGATGGCTCGATTGATCGTTATCGCGCTCGATTGGTTGTGCGTGGAATATTTCAGCGTGCTGGACTAGATTACGACGAGACTTTTAGTCCGGTGGCGCGATACGACGCGATTCGTTCCGTACTAGCTATAGCAGCTAAAGAAGAATTAGTGCTAGGACAGTTCGACGTGAAAACCGCGTTTTTAAATGGCGATATTGACGCAGAGATATATATGACGCAGCCCCAGGGCTTCGACGATGGCTCCGGTCGCGTTTGTCGTCTCAAAAGGTCCCTATATGGGCTGAAACAATCCCCAAGGTGTTGGAACGACAAATTCAACACATTTATGCTGAAAAATGGCTTCATCAGATCAAAAGCTGATCCATGCATCTACGTCCGTATCAAAGATGATGAAAAGATAATAGTTGCCATATACGTGGATGACGGACTGATAGCTGGAAGTACGCAGAGTGCAGTCAGCAAGTTTCTGGGTGAACTGACTTCGTAATTCAAAATAACGATTGGTTCCCTGGATTCCTTCTTGGGAATGCAAATTGAAACTCGTGAGTCAGGCATATTTGTTTCACAAAGAAACTATGCCAAAAAGATTCTCCAACGTTTTGACATGGCCGAGAGCAAACCCGTTGGAACCCCGGCCGAGAACAGTCGTCAAGATGGTGGATCCAGTGGCCCTCTGGAAGAATCTATCCCATATAGATCAGCTATTGGATCACTGATGTACTTGGCCTGTGCAACCAGATCAGACATCGCTTATGCGGTATCGAAAGCAGCCAGATCTATGTCAGAACCAACGCAGGCTGACTGGGCCTCCGTGAAAAGGATATTTAGATATCTACGAGGAACTTCAAACCAAGGTCTGCTCTACACCTCCTCGGAGGATAATTTATGTGCATATTAGCAGGCGACGTGGAAACCCGGAGGTCGACGAGTGGTTTCGTGTCCTTGATTGGTGGTACTGCTGTCTCCTGGACTTCTCAACTCCAGAAATCGGTGGCGCTATCCACTACAGAAGCCGAGTTCGTCGCAGCCAGTGAAGGAGCTAAGGAATTGATTTGGCTCAAAAGACTGTTGAGTGAAATTTGTGCAAAAGGTGAAATACTAGAGACACTAGTGTTATTCGTAGATAACGCGAGTGCGATAAAATTAGTGAAAAATCCCGAATTTCATAAACGGTCAAAACACATTGCAGTGCGGTATTATTTTGTGCGCGAGTTATACCAGAATCGAGACATTGATGTTGAACATATAAGTTCTGAAGAACAACTTGGTGACATGTTTACCAAACCTTTAAGTTCACCAAGACTTTCGAAACTATGTAATAAGATTGGTTTATGTAGTTTAGTTTAGGGGGTAGTGTTAGAGTATAAACAAAACTACAATTATTATATTATATTTAGAGCCTTGTGGCGCCACCTACCCAAACACACATATTATATTCTATGTTCATTGCTCTATGACAGTTGCATATATGGGCGTGGCCCTTCTTCGTTTCAATTTCTCGTTATGTATGCAACAAGTAGTACTCCGGTCGACGCTGTGAGGAACAGACGTCACTCTCATGTTCAAGTTTTCTTTAGTTCTAATACACGATAATAGTAATAAAGACTTATTATTATCTACCTAAAATCACCTGTTTGTTGTTTACCACAACAAATATCAACACAACTGTTACACAGTGATAGAGCAATCAATTGAAAATTGATTGCGAGAGCCTCTTTATTCCATCAGAAAACTCGAAGGTTAGAATACTGAATTTTAAAGAGAAGACTCGAGAGTACAGAGAAATAGGCCAGAGGTGAAACTACAATGTCTAAGTCTGATCATCAACGAGAAATCGATACATTAAATTTGAGTTGATCAATACGTATAATGTAAAAATGAGCAGAACAAGGGTCGCACAAGTTGAATGAGAAGCACAATTAAATGAATTTGAGAAGCACTAGAATATTAAAAATAATATGAAAAAGGCAATAAATTCTAATTAAATGAGAAGCTCAATAATAATTAATTAAATGAAAAGGACAATCATAATTAATCTGAGAAGAACATAGTATAATTCATATACATTGAGTTGGTCTTGAAGAGTGCAAAAATTTATCATTGAATTCAACATTTACAGAGACGAACTGCTCACAAGTAAGCACGATTAGAACGTTCATCAGAAAAACAGAAGAAACAATTCATAAATTGAGAGAAGTCAAGAGAGTACTGAGTCAAATCCCTAATCGTAGATTTTTGAGATGTGCTGAAGGCTGAGAAAACTAACATGTATGTTGAGTCCGATGAATGAATATAGAAAAGAATCAATGAGAGTACAAATTATAAGGAGTAGACCATACCAAATGAGTAGACACGAGTGTTCGAGCAGACTTTCCAGGGTGGAGCCTAGGTCGAGGTGTATCGAGCAATATCAATGATCGTTTAACCAAAGTTGAGGTGTTCACATCCTGTTCTGAGGAAAACAGCTACATCCAGGGTCCACCCTGGAGCAAAGATTACAGACTATGAGAATATGAGGATTCATTCATCTGAAACTCAACAACAGTAATTAGTCATATGTACATAGAGGTGATCATAAGAGTTGTCTTAAAAAATGATTAAACTGATTCTAATAAAAAAAAATATCATGAGCAGACAATAAATCAGTAATCAATATTATTGAGAAGGACTTGAGAAGTTTCAATCCTGGTGCTACATACCCATTTTCATGTGAGAAGATCTAGAGAAGTCTGAAAATCTATATAAATTATGAAATATAATAAAATATATATTTCTGAGTAGGCAATTGTTCGATTTGTCTTGAGTAGACTTTTCAGTTGAGCGGTGCTAGCAAAGATTATGAAACTATTTCAAGATTCTGAAATATCTTGCACGTGACTCATTTCATCAGAATGAAATTATCATGAAAATGGTGAAAATAATTTTGAGTAGTCTGAGTGTACTTTACCTTATGAGAAGAACAATTTAGCACCAGGATTGAGCGAGAGAAGAAAAATGAGATTACTTAAAAGAGGTGAACTTAAACTTGAAAGGTGATACAAATCAAAAATTATAACAGCGAGAAGTGAATTCTACGATGCTAACAAAGAGAATCTTTCAAGGAAATGTGTAAATGTGTAGGTTTTTCACTTCTGAAAAACACGGAAAGTGGGGCCGCTGCGTCGTTCAGCCAGCGCATCGCAGAATCGGGGTACCATACGTGGCCACCGGAGCTGGTCAGGAGCGTCGACTAGAGAGAGGTCGAAGGGGGGCTTCGCTCAATTTTTAACAACAGTGAACATCAATTTTATTGTAGAATGGATGTTTTTTTTTATCTCAATATTTCAACAAAATCTTTTTATTCTCTAAGGAATCGACTGACAATCTACTTCAAGTTGAAAAAAAATTGAATGATGATGCTGATGTGGCAGCCTCTATAACATCAATTGAGGACGTTCCATGCAGACAATCGAAAACACCTACATCGAGGCCTGGTATGAGTAAAAGAAAAAAGACAAATGATGACCTGGCAGCCGAAATGCTTACTACAGTGCGTGATCACTTCAAAGCACCTAGTGCTCAACCTGATCGTTATGACCCTTTAGAAAAAAACGTTTGCGGTCGGATTGAGAGGTCTAGATAAGCGCTTAGCTCACTTTGTGGAAAAAAAGATGATGTGATATACGAAGCTGAAATGGGATATCTAAGCCATAGACATATCATTCAACATACAATTAATAAATGAAGAACAACTTGAAAAGATTGTAAAACATATGAAGAATAAACATAGTTATAGAATAGATGAAATATCAAACAGTGTCATCAAGAAAACTATAGATGAGATTATCGATCACCTAACATATATAGTGAATAACTCTTTAAGAAAGGGAATTTTTCAACAACAGCTAAAAGTAGCTCTGATCAAACCAGTTTTCAAGAAAAAAAATGTCAATGATTATGGAAATACAGGCCGATCAGTTTATTGCCATAATTTTCGAAGGTCTTTGAACAGGCGTTCTGTAACCAACTTATGGAGTTTCTAATGGACAATGCAATTTTCTCAGAATGTCAACATGGATACCTGAAAGGCAAATCAGTAAAAACAGCTATATATGATTTTGTGACAAAAGTCACTGAAGCATTTGAAGATAGAAATCTGGCTTTTGGTCTGTTCATTGATTTAACAAAAGCATATGATTGCCTTGACAGCACACTTCTAATTGAAAAATGAAAACTTATGGAATAGGTGGACCAGCACTGAAATGGATAACCTCCTACTTCGAAGGGAGAACACAACAAGTGGAAATACAATTAGAAAATCAGGAAGAACATTCTGATAAACAAGAAATAATTTTAGGAATACCACAGGGAAGTGTAGCAGGCCCAATAGTTTTCATATTATATATAAATGATTTTGGCGTAGACAAAACATGGAGGGATAAAAGAATATCAAGGATAGACTATGCAGATGATGAAAATGTCCTTTTGGTGGAATCACTGTGGCCAGACTTAAAAATCTTGATGGAAACTGCGACGAAAGAAGCTAGCAAATGGTTCAACTTTAACAACTTCATATTAAATACAAATAAAACAATTCTAATGTCATTTCATCCAATGAATTCAGGTATTGAGGACCCAGGATCAGTAAATATTAACACCATCAAATATAATCTATCAGATAGCACAAAATTCCTAGGAGTATATCTTGACAATGAACTAAACTGGAAAAAACACATTGACTATTTGGAAGAACGATTACATCCCACAATATATGCTTTTAGAGTAACATCAAAATACATTAATCCTGAAGTACTAAAAGCAGTATATCATGTCACTATAGAGTCTAAGTTAAGATTTGGACTTATGTTCTACGGATCAGGGAACAAATCATCGCTTTTCAGACTTCAGAAAAAAGTAATAGGAATTTTATGTGGACTGAAATACAATGAATCCTGTAGGGGCCACTTCAAGCAAAAGGGAATACTCACTTTATATGGTGTTTATTTTATAGTCAGGAGTGCCTCCGTTTCTTCCATAAAAATCGTGAAAAATTCGAGCTTCATAGAAATATAAGAGATAAATATGCAACAAGAGGTGTGACATATAACCCACCTAAGTGTACCTTGACTACCACCCAGAAACAAGTAGAATATAGAACCATAAAATTATTTAACTATCTACCAACAGATTTACAAAGATAAGAAGACTACAGAATGTTCAAAAAGAAGCTGTACAAACATTTGGTACGCAAAAAGCCCTACAGTCTGGAAAATTGCTTGAAATGATCTAGGCTGAAAACCCCTTTTTTAAAGCAATTTCACTTCATTTCTTTTATGTATGAATGTATATTTTGAGGATGATTTGAAATAAAGGTTATTATGACTTTAGCCTTGCGGCTTTCACACTCCTATCCAGAGGAAAATTCATTTATCCCAGATATCTCAGATATCAAAAGGATTAAGCTCTGTTGGAGCCCTTTCCAGGTTTTCGAGCTCGCGGTGGTGGTCGGGTCCAGGTCGCTCCTCGGCTCCCTGCTGTAGGTTGGATTCCTGCTCCACCCGCACTTCCTGTCGGAGCAGACGGTGTTCCTCTGCATTCCCCATGTACTTGCGTACAGTTCTCGCCGTTCCGAGAAGTACCGCCTTCTGCATGACTCTATAGATATTTTCGTCCAACTGAAGTTTCCTCAAGTTCTCTAGTAGTTTCTTCGGTATCAGGCCTGTAGATGAAATGACAATAGGGATGGTCTTGATATCTTTCAGCTTCCACTGTCTTCTGGTTTGTTCGTCGAGATTTCTGTATTTTGAAATTTTTTCAGTGTGCCTATCTAGAAGATTGTTATTATTTGGAATCGCCACGTCGATGAATAGTGCTCTCTGTCTGTCTTATTGAGCAATATGAGGTCTGGTCTATTGTGGGTTATTTTCCGGTCTGTGAGAACCGTGCGATCCCAGTAGAGCTTGTGATGTTCATTTTCCAATACAGCATCCGGATGGTAATTGTAATAAGGAACCTTTTTCGAACTTAGAAGTTGGTATTTCAGTGCCAATTCTTGGTGAAGAATCTTGGCAACAGCATCATGTCTATTTTTGTACTCCGTGCCCGCGAACTTCTGACATTCCCCGGTGATGTGATGGATAGTTTCATGTGTCGCATAGCCATACCGACAGCTATCGTCCGCCACCGAGGCATCCTTGGCGATGTACTTCATGTAATTTCTTGTTGGAATCACCTGATCCTGGATGGCGAGCATGAAGCCCTCTGTCTCAGGAAACAACCTTCCGGAAGTCAACCAGTAGTTCGACGCAGATATTATTATTATTATTATTATTATTAATGCAGTAAGAGCTGAGGCTTAGCCTTTGTAGCTCAGAATACAAATATAAATATGTACAGAAAAAAAAATACAGGCAGTACAGTGAATATCATAAACTATATGAAGAAACACAAACAGGTAAACACGGAAAAAAGCACCACAGAGGAAGAGTCAGCAAAAACACAAACATGTTAGGTGTTGGTTGGAAAAGACCGATATGCATCATATCCGTTTTTGAAACTGTTCACGCTTGTCGCACCCACAACATCAGCTGGCAGTCTGTTCCAGGCCGTGAAGATTCTATTAGAAAAAAAAGTTTGCCTTTGGGTAGTCTTAAATTTTTCTTTCATCAATTTGAACATGTGCCCTCGTAAGTTGTTAGTGTTACGGGTAAATAAGGATGTTAGATCGACTCCCATCACATGGTTCATAACTCTATAGGCGAATATAAGATCACCTCTGAGTCGACGCTCCTCAAAAGAGGTCAAACCAAAGACACGCAATCTTTCCTCGTAGCTAGGTCGATTGCAACCATAGCAAATACGCGTTGCCCACCGCTGCACTGCCTCCAACTGATTTACGTCTGCCCGTAGGTTAGGACACCAGACTGGGCCAGCAAATTCAAGAATCGGCCTTATGTAGGTTTTGTATATATTACAGCAGACAGTAGGGGAACAGCCACGAAAACATTTTGACATCGCGAAAACGAGGCTTCTAGCCTTCGAAGTGATCTTCGCTACATGTTGGGACCAGCTCAAATCGGACGTTATCGTCAGTCCCAAATCCTCATATGCCTCCGTGGTGGCGAGTGGACGCCCACCAATGAAATACGGGCGCCTCGGGTTCCCCCTTCCAATGTGTAGGACAACGCATTTTTTAGGATTGAGATCGAGCAGCCAATCCATTGACCAGCGCGATAGAGCATCCAAGTCCGACTGCAGCAGGGAATAATGAGACAAAGGGTTGTTGTAGATCTTAGTGTCATCCGCAAACTGCGAACAGGGTGATATCAAAATACGGGGTAAGTCGGCGACGTATATCAAAAAAAGAAGGGGACCCAAAACCGATCCCTGCGGTACGCCGTTGGCAACAGATCTGGTTTTAGAGTAACAATCGGACACCCTGACGGAAAATGTTCTGTTTTGCAGAAAAGCGGAAATCCATAGTAGTAAATCACCTCTGATTCCAAAGTGCTCGAGCTTAAATAGGAGGCGCCTGTGAGGAACTCGGTCGAAAGCTCTCGAGAAGTCCAAATAAACGACATCAGTTGGAATGCCGCCATCTAAAGCCCTCGTCCATTCATTAATAGTCTCTAAAAGGTTGGTGAGAACGGAACGGCCCGGTAAAAAACCATGCTGAGTACAGGGCAGAATGTTATTTAAAAGTAGAAATTTTATCATCTCGTTCATTATCAGGCGCTCACAAATTTTTGAACATACAGATGTTAAACTGATCGGACGATAGTTATCAGGAGATAGTTTATCGCCCTTTTTGAAGATAGGCGTTACTGATGCTTGCAACCATTGAGACGGCAATCTATGAGAGCGGAAAGACTCCGTGAAAATCACCGCCAGCGGAACACACAAGGAGGTAGCACACCTCCTCAGAACCGCCGCGCTTATGCCATCCATACCAGGAGATGAGTCAACCCTCAGGACACGAAGCTGCGCCAACACAGCCTCGGGAGTGAACTGGACCAAACTCAAGCAATCACTACAACGGTCACATCCAATAGCAGGCATTGGACCATCCGGCTCAGCCGTGAAGGAGGCAGCGAATGATTCGGCAAATACCTCAGCTGATCCCCCACATCCCTCGACGCTTACACCATCCCTAGATCTCACAAGCGGCATAGATGACTTGGTCTTGAAAAAGGAGCGGACGTATTTAAAGAAACTCTTTCTATTCTTGGAGGACACCAATCTTCCTTCATACTCTCTCTTAGCATCATCAATCTTGTCCGACAACCGATTCGCGTATCTACGGTGATCATCGTAGTTATCGGGTCGCCTGCACCTCCTGTACCTCCGCCATAATCTACGCTTATGCTTGATCATTTCACGGATACTGCTGTTAATCCATGGACAAGATGAATTATCGTGGACAAGCTTTGATCTAGTATTGTCTTTGAGCGCCGACTATACAAAGTGAGCGAAGTCATTCCACATCGCCAAAACATCCAAACCCACGAACCGCTCCGTCCAATCAATGTCATAGAGCGAAGTGTTCACCCCCGCGTAATTGTTGACATCGATCTTTTTCTTGCTGCTCACCTGGGTGGATGTATAAAACTGAATTTTAGCTTGGAGGGTGACATGATCCGATTTTCCAAAAGGCGGAAAGTAATCAATCTGCGCTACAAGGTCGGAATCATTGGTAAGAACAAGGTCCAGCAAAGATGGTTGCTGCCCCGATCGATATCTCGT
Source organism: Coccinella septempunctata (assembly GCF_907165205.1). Taxonomy (NCBI): domain Eukaryota; kingdom Metazoa; phylum Arthropoda; class Insecta; order Coleoptera; family Coccinellidae; genus Coccinella; species Coccinella septempunctata. The sequence continues at coordinate 1,110,271 of NC_058194.1, read as the reverse complement.
AGGCCTATCCACCAGCTGGAGCAGACCCAGATCGCGCACGAGGAGAGCATAATGAAACGAAGGAGAACCTGGGGAGGCAGGGTCATAATGGGCCACGATAGGCCAGGTAAGTTGAAGTCCCCCGCAAGAAATACGTTTCTCCTCTCTGCAAGCTGTTTTATGTGCTCAACCAGCGTGATATCACCAGTACAAGCTCGTGGGCGGTATACACATCCAAAGGTGACAGCAAAGTCCTTAAAGGACCCCGCACACTTACTTAGGAAAAGCGGGTCCAGTGAATTTTCCCCATTTTTACATATTATATTTATATGAACCCTAAGAATAATATATCAGATTTTCACGGAGGTCTTACATCCGGTTTGTTCTATAGGGCGTTCCAAAGTTGCAGCTACGGAAAAATGAATCTTTAAATTTTGATGATAATTCTTCTAATTTTCAGAATTTCATCATGATGCCTTGGGTTCTGAATAACAAGATATCATAGATATCCAAACATCAACCACCACGTTAAGTTTAGTTATACAGGCTGTTTCATGAAGCTGTATAAGTAACTGAATGTAACTTTGTTAGTGACTTTGGGACCACCCTGAGTTTTTCAAAATATGATACCATGATGTATGTCCACCTCTGTAGGAAGTTTCATTAATGTACAAAGAACAGTTGCAACATTATTCAGGTTTAAATTCGGATTTCATTCAATTTTTTTTAAAACTTATCTGTAGTTGGGATTACTGTCAAGGAATATAGGTTTTCATTCAGTATAATTATTATGATAGGTATTGACGGTCGGTTCAAAGGTTTTTATACAGGAATGTACAGGATGGACATAATTCGGTGTCACTAATTTCCGCATTTCGCTATCCCAAAATCTGTTTATATAGAAAAACAGTATTATCATTCCAGATTGTTGTACCTTTGAGCACTCTAAGGATGCATATTTTTTTTTTATTATACCATAAAAGTATGTCGACCTTTGTGAAAAACCACTCGTGTATAAATAATTAAAAGATTATTGCCAAATCATTCAGGTTTTAGTTCAATATACACCATTACTTGAAATAATAATCATCAACAATTTACATGAAAATGAATTAGCACAAAATATGAAATCTATTAAGTCCAATCTTAAAATAGGGTTATTAACACGACTGATTGATAATTGAAAGATTTAACAGTTGAAAGACTGAAGATTTTAGCTTCGCCACTATGTAATTTAGGACAGTTACCAAAAAAAGTCATGGAATAATCACTCCTGCATTCAAGATAGAATTCAAGAGTTGAGTTGAGGGGTATTTAATATTTCGCATATGTCGTGCGTATCCAAGAAACCAGAGTACGCTTGTTATGTGAGAACATGTCCCCAGGGTTCTGGCTCCAGCTTTACACGTACAATAATAACCTGGTATTGGTTCATTAGGGTCTTCCGCGTACCGGAGCCATAACTGATACTTTGTAGCCTTTCTGAATCTAGAGTAAATCCGGAATCTTAATAAATTATTGTCATGGTCAGTTTCATCAAATTCTAAATTGATTTCATGTTCTTCATTTCTAACATCTTATATGTAAGAGGGGGATAGTTTCAGCTGATATACGCCAATGGTTAAATCTCTCAAGTAGTCCATCGAAAGACGAGGAAAAGTCGGCGCGTGTTCATGGCTCAAGGTTGTCCACCTTCCCCTACGTTGTAGAAAGTGCCCTTCTTCTAAAAATTGATGCAGCAAATTGTCTCTTCTAGATCTTTCTAAATAAAGTTCAGCAATTTGAGCATTGGCGTCAATTCTTATGGATTTATAATATCTGTTGATTATCGCAGACGCGATTTTATAGAAATCACCCAAGTGGTTGGCATGTATAAGCGAAACAACATTAGCGAAAAATTTTAAGATGGTCTTTATATGTCCATTGCGCGATTCAACTATCCATCGTGTTTTTGTAATTAATCTCGACTCATTTGCTTCTTCGGTGGACAGCTGATGGGCACCCCTTTGTATTAATGGTGGCATTCTGTGTGCAATTCCCAATTCCTCTAATAAAGGCAAAGCATCTCGATAACCCCGGTCAACTATCAGAATATCATTATCTTCAAACCATCCTCTAATGCCTTCTATATCCTGCATAAATTCGTTTCGTAACATAGCAGCATCGTTGTTTTTTCCATCTGCAAAATAGGGACCCTGCACAGCTAAAATGTAACCATCTGGAGCCACAATTAAGGCAGGTTTTATTAAATGCCGCCCTTTGTGGGTACTGTAGGATTGCCTCAGTACTTGAAAGTTGCTACTTTTTTGAATATAACTGTATGTACCGTCAATATAAGCAATTACTTTTAGTTCAGCGGGATTAGGATTGTAAAGACTATTTGCAAACTCGGTTACATTGTAGAGGCATAATATAATTGTGACAGTTTTGTGGTCGAAACATAGATATAGTTTTTAGTTCTATGTAAATAATTAGAATTTAAATTATCACCTATGTGTTAAAAAACAATTGATAAAAAATATATAAAAGTCACACTGAAGTATTGTATGTTTTCTCTGTATTTCATATTCTAATAATACAACATGTAGAGGCATAATATAATTGTGACAGTTTTGTGGTCGAAACATAGATATAGTTTTTAGTTCTATGTAAATAATTAGAATTTAAATTATCACCTATGTGTTAAAAAACAATTGATAAAAAATATATAAAAGTCACACTGAAGTATTGTATGTTTTCTCTGTATTTCATATTCTAATAATACAACAACATGCTCGTTAATAAAAGTTTCTCTGCTGATGGCCCCAAATCCAAGATTATTGGGAACAAATGTGGCTACTAAGGATTGTCCCACATTTGCTATTGCTAAGCTAACAGACTGTCGACTCTTATAATTAAAAATAACGCTTAAGAAATCATCTGACAATCCTTGTTTTATTTTGCAAAGAAAAGTGAGAAGATCTTTCTTAGAAATGTGCCTTGATTTAGTTTCATCTTCGGGAACTGGCAAACACTGTCTGAACAAATCAAGAAATTCGTCTTTTGTAATTGGACAAAGGGCTTTGAATTCCTCATCAGTAAAATCCCTCTCGTCATGATACCTCCATTTAAGGGCTTCTCCATGGCATTCGCGCATTTTATGTAGAAATGTAGAGATTTGAATTCCGTTCATTCTAATGTATTTCTTGGTGTATCGTAAACCAACAAGGAGAGGACGAGGTATAAAAAGATCCTCATTCATGTGGTGTCTGCAAATTCTAGCATTCTCACTAATATATATGTCATGTGCTATGAAAATTTTCACTCTGCACTTCAGTGTTAACCTGCAAAGATCACCACCGTCTTCATTGCAAATGAAGCACGCATGACTTGGAGTTTGACACAAAGTATTTAATTTAACTGGTACTGTAGAATCATCATTTATGTCGTTGATTTCTTCAGTTATCTCTTTCAAACAATTAATGCACAATCTCGTTAATTGGGTTACTTGAACTACCGGTAATTCTAATACTTCACGCTTCAAAACAGCCAGATTTCTCTTATCTACATCATCTTCTCTATCTATTCGTCTGAGGTTTTTTAATGGAAACTCATGTTCACATAGGAAACATGCATAACTATTTCGCGCATTCATTGCTGTCTTTTCACATTAACTTTCTATAACTTTATACCAATAATAGTCGCAACGATAAAAAAAAAAACCAACTGAAAACTACTCAACAGAAGGAAAGCTAACCAACCGTTTAAATAATACCACAAAACGTCACTTTGAAAGGTCACAGAGAAGCCTACAGAATTCATAAAAAATCAAATAATTGACAGTAATCTCAACTACAGATAAGTTTTAAAAAAAAATTGAATGAAATCCGAATTTAAACCTGAATAATGTTGCAACTGTTCTTTGTACATTAATGAAACTTCCTACAGAGGTGGACATACATCATGGTATCATATTTTGAAAAACTCAGGGTGGTCCCAAAGTCACTAACAAAGTTACATTCAGTTACTTATACAGCTTCATGAAACATCCTGTATAACGAAACTTAACGTAGTGGGCGGTGTTTGGATATCTGTGATATCTTGTTATTCAGAACCAAAGGCATCATGATGAAATTCTGAAAATTAGAAGAATTATCATCAAAATTTAAAGATTCATTTTTCCGTAGCTGCAATTTTGGAACGCCCTATAGAACAAACCGGATGTAAGACCTTCGTGAAAATCTGATATATTATTCTTGAGGTTGATATAAATGTAATATGTAAAAATGGGGAAAATTCACTGGACCCGCTTTTCCTAAGTAAGTGTGCGGGGTCCTTTGCCACTGCTGAGTGCTTCGCAATATTGCATGTTGGGTACTCAACTGTCTGCAGGTTTAACTCTCTGTGTTAAACACAGAATGAGCTGTTCTGCATCCCTCAAGCAACGTGGATGCTATCCCAGAAGAAGCGACTGCTCCTGCAATTTCTGATTTTGCACCAATAGAGGCTAAAATTATTAAGATTATAAAGTTTTACCAGTTCCACCGGCGACATCAAGGAAAAATAAGCCCCCATTCCCTTCTTCAATTGTCTTCATTATCCTATCATAAACTCCCTTTTGTTGTGAATTCAATAGTGGTAGGTACATTTGTTTGTACTAAGTGGTTTAAGGCATCTGTATCATACTCTCGTTCGCGTTCCAATTCTCTGTTGAAAACGTCGTTAGTTCCACGATGAGGTGATGGCATTCCTAACTTAACCAACAAACTGCCAGACATGAGATAACACAGGTCTTCGATCAAAATCAAAGCCTGGTTATGGATCTCCGCATTCACCTCTAAATCAGGATTGCCTGTTGTGACACGAATACGATGTAATATGTCTTTTGACATGTCATCTTTGTTCTTATTCAACAGTTCACATGGATTCGATGGAAAGCATGCCGAAATAATGATGGCAAATAAATGTGCGCAGATGCAGAAACAACAGTGATTATTATATCCCAGTGAGTATCGCTTTCAAGCAGATTGAGCTATTGACATGCAGCACGAAATATTGAATACACAACACCATCGACAGTTCGAAGAGACTCGAGATATATATATATATATATATTCTTTTGAATGTCAGCAATACATTTTTAGTTATCAAACAATATAGCATATGTATGAGTTCACCTGAACGAAGGCGAGTAGCTCACGGTATTTAGAGCATAATGATTGTACATTAGAATAGATTACTGTCCACTCATACAGTGAACAGGGTGGTTTTTTGGCTTCGTGACAGAATCTTTGGTTACAATAGCTGGCTCCCCTCGAAGATACTTAATGGTAAGGTCTTTCTCCCCAGCTTGTTCCCTCTCCCTGAGTTCAACGCGCAACGATTCTAAATGTCTGCGCTGCAGCGGTGTTTTATCATCGGAAAGTATGCAACCCTTGAAGGAATCGCTATTCAAGAGTTTTTTCTTATTTCGCAACAGGGAATTAACGATCTCAGGATTAGATAAGGATACTTTCAGCATCCGAGGGGGGGCAGCTGGTCGCGTTTTACCCAAACGCGTGGTTCTCACCAAATACTTCCGAGCACCAGGGTCAACACAACCCAAAAGATCGGATACCACATCAGTATCATTGGATGACTCCGGAAGATTCTTGATGATGATGTTGAAAGATCGCCTAGAACGCTCAAGAATCTCGGCCGCACCCACGCCAGCCGACGAAGAGTCGGCAGGCGGAGCAAACGCCCTCATGCCCCCCACCTCTATCAACACACCAGAAAAGCCAGTAGCCAGATCAGACTGTGTATTCTCAATACTCACGATTCTCCTCTCAAAATCAGAAATTGCAGCTTTGTGAGATTCGAGTATATGGGCATGATTTTCAAACTTTTCCCTGCACATCGCGAGCACAGATATGATGACACAACCTGGATGGTAGGCTCGGCGACAGCTAGCGCACTGAATATGATCACCATCTCCTAGCGATCCACCACAATGACCGCAAGTAGACGGCATCCTCAGAAAAATCTATATTCAGGAAAAGGAAAAAGGTACAACACTTTTCACTCCTGTGGGCCTTTACAGGAGACTTAACACAGAGAAGGTGGGCCTCGGACAACAGGACAAACCAAGACAGGAACGAGAGAAATGAGGGACCAAAATAATAGCTTTTACCTATCAACAGTTCAGCAGTAATCACGTACACCGAAACAGTCACGGACGTGGACCCGCGGTATCTTAATACGCTTCCCGGAAGCGCATCAGTTACAGAACGCCGAACAATGTGGTCCGAAGACCGAAAGATAAACAACTCGGACTATGAATGTAAACAGTGTCCAACAAATACAAAATTGAATGATTAGAATACTGAAATTATTCTTCTTACTCAACAGAATTGGGCTAGGCCACTTAGAACACACAATGAACAGTCACTCAAAGCACACTCCTAGAGTATTGATTGAAAATAGTGAACGTATTCCATTCAGACTGCCAAATATCAGAACTTCTTGCCCGAGACCCCAAGAAATCAATTGGTATTCAGTAATTATTGAGAAGTCGTTGATTCAATTATGGACCACGAAAAAATTGCGACTGTTTCTGTTTGAGGTGGGATCCTCAGAAGCGAGATTGTAATTAAATTCCGGTATTATCTGGATTTAGTTGGGCAAATATGACGGTCTCTGATGTTCGTAGGGTTAATTTTCTTGATGGGGTTTGAAATACTGGTCGTAGTTCAACCCTGTTTGTTGAGCTGGAGGAACTAAACCGCTAGCTTACGAAAATTCAAGCACTTCTGATGTCGACGTAATCATGGTTGACCTCGTTCTGGTGCCTTCCATGCAAAGGTTTGCCAATCAGTTTCTGCATTTTACTTTCTGCAGAGTGTTCGACGGTTTCCAAGTGATCCTGTTGTAGCTTTAACGGTGTAGAACTATCAGCAACAGAAACTACTCGATTGAGTTCTGACGAGCCTTGCTCAGGAAATATTTTCGAAGTCCTTCAATTTCCTGGGACATACGGTTGGACAAATCAACAATTCCTCTACCCCCAAGATGTCGTGGCAGCTCTGTCCGTTCTATTGAGCTTTTGGGGTGATGTTTATTGTGTTTAGTCAGCATCGTCCTTATTTTTCTCTGTAAAGCTGCTGAATCGGTGGTCGTCCAAGAGATGATACCAAATGAATAGCTCAGCGCCGAGCAAGCGTAGGTGTTAATCGTTTTATCAGATTCTTGCTGTTAAGACCAGTTCTCATTACCCTTCTCAATCTTTGGGTGAACTCCTCCGTTAATTCTTTCTTCATCTGGGTCTGATTGATTTTTCTTGCCTGTTTTATGCCTAGATACTTGTATGTGTCTCCTTCCTTTAATGATTAAATTTCTGCACCTTCCTTGAGTTTGAACGTACCATCTCCTATTTTCCCTCTAGTTATGTTCAGCAGTCGTCGTTTTTCTAGTCCAAATTTCATTTTGATGTCTTCCGAGAATCCTTCCACCATTTTCAGCATCTGTTGCATTTGTTTTTTGGTAAAGGGTGTTTCAAATTGGGCGGATTTTTTTAATAATAAGTAAAACATAATTTGCATTTATTTTCAAAAACTGTTTATTGGTAATTGAAGTATCAATTGAGACATTTATGTACAAAAAATAATATCTGCCAAATGGCCTCCTCTTGCAGCTGTACAGACGTCCACTCTTTTGTTAAAATTTTCAATAACATGTTGGCATAATTGTGGCTCAATCTCACTAATGACACGAATAATTTCATCCTTCAGTTCAGGAATCGATTGTGGATTATTCTTATAGACCTAGCTTTTCACATAACCCACATAAGAAAATAATCCAACGGCGTCAAATCACATGATCTTGGTGGCCAATTGACATCACCGTTTCTGGAGATTATTCGTCCAGCAAATTTTTGCCTCAATAAATCAATTGTCTCATTTGAAAAGTGAGGTGTTGCGCCATCCTGTTGAAACCAAATGTCCTCTACATCAACATTCATTAATTCCGGCAACAAAAATTCGATTATCATCCTACGGTATCGATCACCATTGACAGTTACAGCTTCACCAGCAGCATTTTCAAAGAAGTAAGGTCCAATTACACCACCTGACCATAATGCACACCAAACAGTGACTCGTTTAGGATGCATAGGTTTCTCATGAATAATTCGTGGATTTTGCTCACCCCAGATACGACAATTTTGTTTATTAACATAGCCACCAAGTTGAAAATGTGCCTCATCGGAAAACATTATTTTTTGAGAAAAACCAGCTGGTTGTTCATTGATGAAATTAACAAATGAACGACGTTTTAAATGATCTAATGGCTTTAGTTCCTGTGTTATTTGAACTTTATATGCCTTCAAAGCTAAATCCTTGTGTAAAATACGCCATGTTGTGGACCCAACGAGTCCAACTTGTTGTGAACGTCGTCTAATGGACATTTCACGGTCTTTAGCAACACTTTCACGAACCAAATCAATATTTGCTTGTGAACGACCCCTACGACTGTATTTTTTACTTTCTTGGTCTTCCACCGAACCGGTCTGTTGAAATTTCTTAATAATTCTACCAATTTCAGATGGACGATTATGTAAACCATAAAATTCACGTAATTTTCTGAAAACACTCTTCACATAACGCTGATTTCCATAAAATAATTCAACAATTTGAACGCGTTGTTGTATCGTGTACGAAGCCATTCTTATAAATGTCATACATCAATCTTTTTGATTGTCAAAATACCCAGACGAATTCAGTGCGCCAACTATATTTTATTTATCCTCGAAAAGAACCGCTCAATTTGAAACACCCTTTAGATGCGAAGAGTTTCAAATCGTCCATGTGAAGGAGATGATTCAGTTTCATCATAGTTCTACTGCCGCTCTTGATGGCAAATCTGTAATCCGTAGAATTCAATCTATGAGACAAGGGATTCAGGGCCATGCAGAACCACAGAGGGCTCAGCGAGTCTCCTTGGAAAATTCCGCGTCTTATTGGAATAGGTCCTGTTGTAATGGAGCAATCTGCTGCTTTCATTTGAAGACTAGTACGCCAGGTTGACATGGCGTTTTTCAGGAACTTAACAATATTAGGATCCACCTTGTAAATCTTCAATATCGTCAAGAGCCATTCGTGAGGTATAGAATCGAATGCTTTCTTGTAGTCTATGTACGCAACGTAAAGATTCCTTCGCTTGGAGAACGCTTGATTGCAGATAACTGAATCTATTTTATTATTAGTTGTTCTTTGCACCCTCGGCTGTCTTTGGTGCATCCTTTCTGTTGCATGGCGATGATGTTATTCCTTTCGCAATGATTGTGAATTCGGTTTGAAATGCACGATGTGATTAATTTGTACATCGTTGGAAGACATGTGATTGGTCTGTACTTGGATGGGTCTTCTGTATTCCTTTGGTCTTTAGGTAACAGGTATGTTGTGCCATGTGTAAGGAATACTGGCATTTCTTCAGGATTGTCAATGACATCATTTATTGCGGAGGTCAATTTGTCATGCATGATCCAAAGTTTCTTGATCCAAAAGTTCTCTAATCCATCAGGCCCAGGTGTTTTCCAGTTGTGTAGTCCTCTGATAGCTGATTTTACTTCTTCAATTGTGATCATGTCATGCTGCATCGGCTCATATTTTATAGCTAGATTTTTCATCTTCAATCTATAATTGCTTTTATATCTCCTCAAGCGTTCTGCATACAGACTTAATTTTTGCTTCAGAGTGTCGAGGCAATGGTGAGCTGTAGCATTCTCCATCTCTCGTTCTGTGTGTGTCCTGTTTCTATCCATGATTTCTTTGGCAGCTTTCACAACCTTTCTTCCTCGATTCCCGTTCAAGTACTCCGTCATTCGTCCAATGTCTCTTCTTAGCCTTTCTGTTTTGTGTTGAAGACGTTTCTGCCATGCTGGCGCGTGTAATTTGTGTAATTTTGGACCATCGTTGTTTGTTCGGCGAATTTTTGCCCCTATGGTTTTCGCTGTCGTTAGCGCTGCACAGTAGTAAACTAGATGCAGATATTCCAATGAACTTCCGTTCTGTAGGTACTCAGGTAAAACGTCCTTATTCAAGATGTCGATTATAAGTGACAGTTTCTTGGATGTATTGAGTCGGGGAGGTCTATTCGATGAAGAGGATCTGTCCCTTTCAGTTCGGCGAAGTATCTCCTCATGTCAGAGTCAACTTGTCGGTGGAGCTCTTCCCTATCGTCCTGGTGTTCAGGCTCACTTGCGTTGCAACATGGACTTTCAGTATCAATTTCTTCTGCCTGTTGTTGCCCAGGCATGTGAGTTTCATCAGAGGTGTTGGTGTTATTCTCTATTGCTAGCGGACGCTGAAGTTCTCGTCTAAATTTTTAGAACTGAAATATGCAAAAGAGCATCGAATGTATTAGGGTTGTATTACATAACGCCATGGGTTTTCAATTCAACATTTAACGAGTTATTTTCATGTGTTTAGGAGATTAATGCTCTTCAAACCGAGCCTAATTTGTGAAAAATCATAATATGACCTCACAAGAAAATGAGATATTAGACATAGAAAATTTTTTCTGTAAACAAAAGTATATTTTCCTTACCATTCAATAATTGGAAAAATTACGAAATAGGAAATATAGTTTCTAACGTTGCAATTTCTTTCCAACCAATTCTTTCGCAAAATAGAACAAAAAAAAAACTATGAACATGAACATAGTTGAAAACACTTTTTCTAGCTGATTTTGTTAAAAATTTCCTCACGAGTCATTGAACATGCGGGTTCCAAAATATGGCCTGTCGCCACCCTTGATGAATCATCCCGGGAGATACAAGTGCATTCATCGTAAAGCTTATCAGCCAACTCAAAGATTATGGAGTTAACTCTATAATCTTTGAGCCAAATAGTCCGGTTAACAACAAACAAGATTGGGTACTTCTACTTATATTATTCTAGAATTCAACCTTTGGTATTTTGATGAAGAAGTTCGCGGCATCATTCTTGTCTTCATTATCTCCTTCTGCTCATTCAATTTCCCACAAATTATGAATAATAACATAATCATTAACACTACACTTTTCCCTCACACTCAAAATAGCATGTCATGAATTTTGTCATCAAGCGTTTTGATTTTTAGATTCGTCAATAAGAATTCGTTGAGACACAGTTGAAACAAATATATGTTCATTCTCCAATTTCCCAACTGCTTAACAGAATGCTTTTCTGCTATTGAAATATGTGAAATTCATACAAAAAATGGCTCAGGGAAAGGTCTTCCAAACTCCTAATATGCTAGTCCAGGGAAGTTTCGTAAAGTCCGGAAAAGTAATTCCAGGAAAATGATTCCAAATAAATGGTTCCAGAAAAAAACTGTAAACATCGACATGAATGAGAACAGTGAAGCACATTAAAATATTGGCACTTCTGTATCTATCTCATGCAAGAAAAAATGAAAAAAAATTCTCGTGCAGAATTTTTCGCTATAATATAAATTCATGATAATAATTCAAGAAGTCTCATTCTCTTAGTATATGAAATTATTGAGACAGAAGTCTCTTCTTCACAAGATGGCGGAGGCGTAAAAAGAAAACTGAAAATGAAAATTTCAAAGAATGTTACATAAAAGAAACAATCGAATACACAAAGGTGAGAAGCGATTTAGAAATATACTTACCCCTTCTTTGAGGGTTTTCTTTCAAATATCAACAATCTAAAAATTGCGAGAATTTTTCGATTGTTTTCGATTTTCGACATTTGTATAGAATTATAAGAGAGGTGACTGAAGTTAAATGATCACTTCTAGAAAGATTTGGTTTTCAATCAGTATTTAACGGGTGTTCAAAATCGACATGCTTTCCTCTACACTTTATCGAATTTTCGGATACTGCTTATATGAACAAGAGCAGAAGGACGGTCATATAAACTAATTTTTTTCAGTGTTGCTTTTGAACAGATAATAATTTCAAATGAAGAGAATGTTCTTTGGAATAAACAAATATTTAGTGCAAGTAACTAAATATTTTGTTGAACTGAGTAGATGAATTAATTGATGCTACAAATTCAAGTTATTAAACCGAATAAACACGTTAGTTGATTTGATGATAAATATAATTGATTAGAATAAATATATATAATGAATAGAGACTCAATTGCGTTTCTCTGAAACAATAGAGGGAAACTTTATTAACAATATCAAAACTCACAATATAACAAACCTGAAACAATAGAGGGAAACAACATTTAAAGCCTCTAATTCAATCTTCTGAAACTATTTATTATGACGCTTCGAAAAACTTCAATTCAATTTATTTTAAAGTGTCAGTTCGGCCATTCCAGGTAACACGAATATAATATTTAAGAAAAGCTTCACGATTATAACGCTTTTCTTGATATTTTGTCAATTTAGGGTCATGAAAGTTCTTCTATGAAGAATTGGGGTAATTATAGCAAAATTGGAGGAAAAGTAATTAATATGTACTTTTCAGAAAATTAATTGAGCAACAGTAAATACGGGGTCTTCATTAAAGATTGTTGCATAGCATTCGGCTTCGAATGATGCTCCTTTCTAGAGGGTTTTGAACTGAATAACATCATAGAATTTCGAAATTGACGCCAACTGGTGTAAAAATTATTTATAAAGAACCTGTCAGTACTAGATGATACATTGGTGGTATGGAATATTTATAGTACTGAAAAGATACACACTACTGAAATAGGTTTTCTTCAACTTGTCTAATTCCTGATCGGTGTGATTTTTGCTATTAGAACAAATAGATGTTAACAGAAGATTATATAGTGCAAGTCTCTAACTTTCAACAAATTCGGTAAATCGAAGGCAGTTTTTTTGTTGTAAATATGCCCGGACAGAGCGATCGGTAGTTTAAGTTGCGCTATTTTTCATGCAGAAAAATGTTGTAGAGCGTGACCTTAATTTTAGACATGACGTCAGTGATGAATTCATGTAATCTCTTTAATAAATATTTGATTACTGATCCTTCAAAAAAAGTTCCTGGCTTTGATCTTCCAAGAAAAATTTGGTGTACACTAAATCGACTGAGGACTGGCCATGGTCGGTGTAATAGCATGCTCTTTAGGTGGAATGCTGTTGATAGTCCAAGATGTGAGTGTGGTGCAGAAGAAGAAACTATAGACCACTTGGTGAAGAGTTGTAGAATATATCATTTTCAGGGTGGTTTCGAAGGTATTCATTCGGTTACCGATTCTTTTTTGAGATGGGTTACTAATTTCAAAATTATTTAATGAGTAATATAAAATTCAATACACCCCTCTCGTTTTTTTTCTTTCTTTTTTGTTTTCAGATTATTCTTCGTCAACCATCATAGTAGAAAGAATGGAAGGAAGTTTTTGGATTTTGTCATATGAAGAAGATGTCCTTCAATTTCAATTATTTTCAGCTTATTCTTTACACAAATACATCATCATTACACTTATACGGGCAAACAGAGAGTTTTTTGGAGGTTTTTATCTCTGTTTTTTTCATGTATCATACGAAGACATGTATGGTACCCCGTTGACATTTTTCCTCTGCTTACACTGAGATCTGGAACGAGGAACAGGTTTTTAGGATCTGTCTCTTGTTCCATTTCTTTACACCCGCTTCATTGTTATTTCAGATTGTGAAAGTCTGTAACACTCTTTTTCAAAAGAATATATATATATAGTAATGACTGAATCAATTCAATATTTATAGAGAATTAATAAACATATTATTGAGAATCTTACTGTGATCTATTCATATGACTGAAGTAACTAGAACCTTCTTACAAAAAAACACACTACCACGATCAATTCAAGATTCATGTCTCTTACGTATGAAAATAGTGGACGGTTAAAATTTTTACGAAGAAGTTTTCTAACCGCCTCAGATTGTTTGGATTCTTGTCATCTTACTCAATGAAAGAAATGCTTTTCGAACATTGGGTGAAATTTACAGGTAACCTTTTCTGAAAAGTGCCTTTCCGTAGAAAATTACGATATATAGGTTAATGTCATCATTGTTTACATTTTGGGAAGATGAAGTAATTCAAGGAAAGACATACGTTCAGCCACCGAACATCAGCCTTCAAAATTTCCTAGCCTACTTGACGACGAATATTTTTGAACGCACGTTACAAGAATAACTATTTTTTCTTCAAGACTGAAATGTTCGCAGTAGTGGAATTCACCACGAAGGAGGTATTTGATGTACCCCTAATATGGATAAGGGACAGCGAGAACTGCCTGTGGCCACCAAAATGTACAAATCAATCAATCAATAAAATTGTGCAAGCTTTAGAAATACCGAAGTCAGAGTGGACACCACACCCAATCCGAAAAATTCATTTCACATCTGGTTAGTATTTTGTCATAATATATTGAATACATTTGTCATAATAGATTGAAGAGTTGGAGACAAGGAATATTCCTTGTCTTCGACTGGTCAATCTGATTTCGAGAGTCTCTTCAATTCATTTTTTATGTAATGATTTTAAATCATAAAAAATATCACCGATGCAAGAAGGAAAATGGACGATATAATTGGTACAGTTTCCACAGATAGCGGGGCTGTTGAAAATATTAAGGAATCAACGCAAATATTTGAGACCCTGGTAATATGGAAATTAGCTTCCATATTATGTTCCAGAAATGAAGGTGCTGATGAAACGTTTCAAAATACAACTCTTGTAGATATAACATCTTGAGTTGATTGATATTATATGTTTTGAAATTATTTACTGCTTGCCATCAATACATCAATCTCAAATAATCTAAGCTGAATTTAATGAATTCAACTTCTTCACTAACCTTCCAAACAATTAGAAAAAAAACTTTCAAATTATAGGAAACATGAAAAATAGTTCATCGACGGTATAGATATGAATAATTTCTTCTCTTAATTGAGCAGTTTTTCATTTTTCAGTTTATCGAACACTGGATCGGGATCGTCCAGCATTATAAGCTGTTCGAGTCCAAGAGCATTCGGACCATCGAGATTTTATGGGAAAATCATGATGCGATTGGAAAGTATTTCTGAGGAAGTAGCGCAGAATACTTATCGCACTCAAGAAATTCTCAGAATCTTGAGCAATAATCAGATGAATCAGATGGCAAAGCCCCCGGAGTTTCCCAATATGCCTCTCAAGAAGACTCGTGATGTGAAGGCTTTGGAGGAAAAGCTTGATGAACCACTTTATGCCGATTATTTAGTAAGTACTAACTTATCGTCTCCTCAAATAGTTTTCTTTCTCACACAGAGATGTTCTTTAGAGAAAAAGACTGGCGACATTGGGTGGCACTACCATAAAACACGCCAAAACGAATATGATGAAATTCCTCCTGACAAATAGATGTGCCAGAAAATTCAGTTGGGCTGGCGAAAAATCAAAACAATCTTTTCAATCCTTAAAATGCTGCAGAATATTGATTGGTAAGTTGAAAATTTCGATAACCTTCGGAACTATTCGAACACTGAGCTCTTTTCCTGAAAAATGCCAGATTCGAATATCCACAAAAACGGACGAATATTTTTTCCTTTATACCGTTTCAATTTCTTTTAAATATGGAAAAAAATCTCACTCTTAAAATGCATATATCGTTTTAAAGATCATGCATTATTTTCTATAGAATTTTGAAATCATTCTTTTCTTGAAAAGATTATTTTTTATGCATATTTTCTCGACTTGTAAGGCGGTGAACACATATGAGCGGCCGCGGCCACGATCACGATCACGATCGAGACTCGTCCCATGCAAATGTCATATTCCGCACATAATATCACGATCTGTTCAGCGATATAGCGGCGTTCAGTCGCGATGTCTCACGATCGTGATCGTGATCGTGGCCGCGGCCGCTCATATGTGTTCACCGCTTAATTGATATTCAATCAAAAAATATTCAGCTAATTGTATTTTGTGTTGCTTCCAGAGGTTGTATATGTTCTTTTCGAAAGTGAAACGCCAGCAGACTTAAATGATGCCGTCATAAAACGGGTCATTCAAGACTGGTTACGACTAGCCAATCAACGCTATGAATATGAAAGGAATAAAAACAAATAGACGATAATTCCATCTATTTATATTATGTTTTTTCCAATTTTATGAATTTGTGTTATGTTTTTGAATTATATTTATTTTTGTTTTTTTTTATTATAAATATATTTATTCATCAGAACCTGTTTTTTCTCTTCCAACTCCCATACGAACTGTCAACCATTCCGTATAAATATGAACTCACCCATCACTAATCTATTGATTTTCAAGTGGTCAGATTTTATAGATATGATTCGAAGATGTGGATCTTGAATCTATGGAACGTCCATTTTCTTTCAAATGGACCCTTCTTCGAAACATATCTTGTGAAATAAATATGTCTAGTTAAGAGGTCATTAATATCACGTTTTTTAAATTATCCTAATATAATTTCAAAGTTGACAACAATTAGAGGACAAAAACTATATATACAATACAAGGTTATTCTAGAAATATCTAACAAACGTTCATCTTTGATCATCTAAAATAGGTGAATACTAACACTATCTTTTTCAATAAATAATCTCTCCTCTAATAGAAATCCGATTTCTTCAACGATAAAGACAATGCTCCAAAGTCTAAAGAAGATCTTTAGTGCTACATGATTTAGATGTCCTGATTGTCCATGTTTTTCAGATCATCTATATATTATCAGATTGTTGATCGAAGAAAAATGTCAAAAATCTAATGATATATAAACGTTATCGAATGATTTTAATAAAGTACATCCTCAGACGTGATGTGAAGACGGTTATCACCTGTATTTTACCTTTTCGGAATCCTCACAAAATGGGCAACTTTTCAACGTAATATGAAGAAAAGCTCTAGTGTCTTTTTTTTATACCACGTCAGATAGAATTCAGCACAAAAAAACACTTCCTTCAGAACATGAATTTTAATTTTTTTTTTTTCAGAATCCCTGTATAATATTTTGTGGTATTTTTCATTGCATGAATTGAAGTAATCATTCAACAAAATTTACGGAAAAAAAAACCGATTCGAAAAGTATTTAATTGCAGCTTCCGCAAGACAGAAAGCATTTTAAGTGAAAAAATTCAACTTTTTCATAAAACATTAAATATCTCGAAAACTGTGAGACTTTCATAAAAACGATTTTTTCACATCAGTTAGAGCACATTCTTATCTACTTTCCGTTTTCGTTTGACGTGGTCTTTACGGGACACCCTGTATATCAAACAAAATACCAAATCAGGATAATCTGGAGAATATCAGAAATCGTACTTGTTATAGAAATAATTAGAATTACGTCGAATAGACGTCTAGAGAAGTGATACTTTTCAACGTAAATCTCGCGGACATTTTCCCGTCGAATCTAGGTTGAAGGTTCGATACTTTCTGATGTTTTATAGATCAGCGCATTTGACAGGGTGCCGATTAAGCGGTTACTTCATAAAATGGAACACTTTGGTATTCGTGGCCGTCTACTTGGCTGGATGAAGGCATTTCTCTGCGGGCGGCCCTTTTCAGTCAAAGTTGGTGCAGCGCGTTCTTCGTTCAGGTCAGTTTCGAGTGGTGTTCCTCAAGGTTCAGTTTTGGGTCCTCTATTGTTCCTGCTCTATATCTCTGAGTTGCCCAGTCTGATATCGTCCACTAGTGCTTGCTACGCCGATGATGTGAAGTTTTTCAATAACCCATACAAATCTGACTGTGTCCTGCAAGATGATTGTGATGCCATATTGGGGTGGACCAAAGAATGGATATTACCCCTCAATCTCGCGAAGTGTCGAGTGTTACATCTTGGTCGAAACAACCCCAGAATACAATATTATTTCGACGGAAATCCCATTGAATCTTGTGACTCCCATAATGATCTGGGTGTTGTAGTGGATAGTAACCTTACATGGAGCTCACATATATTGCAGTGTACAACCAAGGCCAAGAAATCCCTGTACATGATCCAAAGATGCTTTGATCGGTGCAGCAGCCAGACCTTGTCTTCACTATATAAGACTTACATACGTCCGATATTAGAGTTCGCTGGTCCGGTGTGGCATCCTACTTTTAAGCAAGATGAACTCCTGTTGGAGCAGGTGCAGAGGAGGGCGACCCGAATTCCTTTTGGTAACATAAGACCAAGTTATGAAGAACGATTATTCATGATGAAATTGGACACCTTCACGGATCGAAAGCTTAGAGGCGATATGATAACTGTTTTTCGAGCTATTAGAGGATTCTTTGGAGTGGATTTGTCTTCGCTTTTCACCTTAAATACGAATCAACTAAGGGGACACAACTATAAATTAAGAAGAGAGCAATTTTTCACCTGAGGACGGGAGTATTTTATATCAAATAGAGTATTCCAGCCTTGGAATGGGCTCCCCTCCGAGATAGTGAACTCCTCTAGTGTGAACATTTTTAAGAATAGGTGGGATGCATGGAGGTGTGGAGGATGACTGGCCAAGGCGTTTTTTCTTCAACTTTTTTTTTTCTGGAAAGAGTATTTGTTTGATTGTTCATTTTCTGTACAGGATGGTGAATTTATCTATTATTCCTTTGCCTTGAGTTATATAGATTTATCTCAACTCATTTGTACTTTATAATAATAATAATAATCTAAAAATCTATAAGCTATGGTCTATAAAATGTTTTAAATATGTGTATGTGTTGTTTGGGATATTTTCATTACATATTCGGTTACCAGTGGACTATATTCAGAAAATTTTTCAGATGTCTAACTAGAAAAATAGGCATAAAAAAAAATAGAGTGAGTATTTATATCAGCGTCATTCAGTTGAGAAACTATTTACCAAATTTCACTATAATTTTAGGTTAAGAGATATCTTTGTTCTAGATGAATTTTCTAGTGTTGGACGATTAAGAAAGGCAATGCGAATATTCATTTCCATGATTTTGATAGTGCCGAGAAACCTGAGCAGAAGAAAGTATACGAGATTAAATTTCTGACATAACTGAAGTTGTACATGCATTACTGGACTTGCAATCTTCAAGAAATGATATGGTGGGAAAATTTCAAATGAAAAGTGGTGATTTGACTTGGAATTTTGCAAGCAGTTGAGAGTGATCATTAATTAAACCGTTCGACAAGAATTTCAAATTTCGTTAATGAAATTACAACTGTAGAATCAATTTTCAGGCGGTCTTGTTGAGTTGGTTGTAATTGCTGGAAAATAATTTCTGTGTTGGCATTTTGAATTGCATAATATGTTTTCATCCAAAAAATTATCTCAAATATTTACATTCATTTATTTCCACAAATTACATTATTCATGTAAGTGAGATGATAGAATGAAATTTTCTAGATATAAGTTCTTGTAAAATTGTCATCAAACGACACCAACATGTTCAGGAAAGTTTTGGAGGAACTCGAGCACAATCAATAATCCCATAATTATTCACTACCTTTACAAATATATCGATTCGGTAGTTGGATTCGCTTATTCTAAAACAATTTACGTGCAGATAGTCTACGCCACTGCTAACGACACCAGTTCTGACAATTTAGCTTGACATAAGCGTCCAATGACGTCAGAATTTTCCCGACGAACTGGTGACCTGCGCCTTTTTTCCTATATCTCCTTGAGTCGTACTATGTAACGAATCGAATGACGAGGTGTTAGAAATAAATAGTTATTATAAAAGTTATTCTGGTTTAATCAGGTTATGGGCCCAGTGTAGAGATGTTTTGTATTATTGATCTGATTTCGGCAATCAACCTGATTACCTGAATACCAATCATTGTTATTGATTTCAAACACCTTGCATTAATAGTTATTATTACAACACTTGCTGTAATCGCAAACTTACTCAATTGATATAAATTGTTATTGTTGTTATGAATAGGGGAATTCAATTAAAGAAAGCTGAAGATTAAACATCTCATCATTTCCACCGGTTTCCCATTACATGACGATCCTGCCATACTAGTAAAACATAAACATCAGTGTTGAATAATTCTGACCAATATTCGTAAAGTGTTTAGTCGGATGAATAAAGTGATGGCAAAGTGAAAAATTCGAAGAACTTAAAATGGGAAGTTCAAATTCCAAGGACACCACCCAGACGCTAAAAGAAAATGGAGCGATCAATTCGAACTTCATTGTACAAGAGAGTGAGTACAACATCTCAAAGGACATGAAAATCGTGTTGTATTTGATTTTGGCTGTGTTGGTGCTCAACTTGATTTTCAAGGCATATAAAATGCACAAAAAAAATTTGGTGAGGAGGTTCAGGCGAGAGGCTACTGCATCAAGGGCGTCTGTGGCAGCAATCTAGTGATAAGAGGCAGCGACGAAAACATTCCGTGAGTGAAGTTAAAGTGCTGTTGTGTGCGTGGAACAAAGGGTGAGCTCGTTTTGACTATTTATGATGACAATTGCGGTTTATTTTTAATTAACAGTTGATAGAAATTTTATGCAGGCTCAAAAAAGAGAAGCTGTATTAGGCAACCTTTCAATAATAATAACTGAATTGAAAAAACAATCTAAAAGAATACTAAAGAAAAATGTTCCAAAGAGCAATTCAATTAGAGTTGAAGTTCGAGATAATTTGGTAGCTCTCTTCAACGAGTTTACAAAAAGCGTAGCTAGTTCTTGGCAATATTTAGATAATACAGATAGGCAATCAATAAAAACTGATTTTCACTATATCCGAGACAAGGTTATTCGTTCTTTTCAAACTTTAGGTGTTAAATATCAGGTTCCAGTGTCTTGTGTAGAACAAATCAATATATTATCGTTAGAAGAAGAGTCCCAAGACGAAGACGAAAAAATCATGGCGATGACTACAACAGAATTTTTCAATTTGGCAAGCAAAATCATTCCAAATCAGTTCGACGGAAATGTAGATAATTTGAGATCCTTTTTAGATTCGTTAGAACTCCTTCAGGAGAATAGCGCGGATCACCAGGATAGAGCCGCGTCTTTTGTAAAAACTAGACTAGTCGGAAAGGCGCGTAATTTAATTTCTGACGGAGATGATCTAAATGATATTGCGAGGAAGTTGAAACATGCCTTAAAAGGTGAAAGTTCGAACCTTCTAACAGCCAAATTATTGAATTTAAGGCAAAACCATAAGGACACTTCCACTTATGCAGCAGAGATTGAGCAGTTGGCTCAGAAATTACAAAATGCTTTCATAAGTGAGGGTGTTCCTAATGAAGTAGCCGAAAAATATGCAGTTCAAACTACTTCCAGGGCACTTAGTCAAAATTCAAATACCGAAAGAGCTCGTGTAGTGATAGAAGCTGGCAATTTCAGCTCTGTCCAGGAAATCATGACAAAATTTTTAAACGTTAACACTCAACCGTCGCCTGCAAACAACGTATTCTTTATGAATAACAGTAATAATTCACGCAACAGACATCCGTTCAATAATAACCGGCGTGGTTCAGGGAGAAATTTTCAAAATTCATACCGTGGTTTCAGAAATTCACACAATTTCAATGCCGGGAGAGGTCAATATCGATTCGCTGGAAATAGGTATGACAATAATAGTAGACCTAGTGGCAGAGGTAACGGACAAACCAATGCCAATGTCAGATTTTTAGAATTGTCAAACCAGGGAAACCAATCGGACCCCCAACCGGTTCGATTGGGGGAGACAGAGCAATAAATATTTATCAGCTAGATTTATCTCTTTCGAATTTTGTAGCCGTTGAAACTAAGATAACTCAAGAAAAGGTCACTTTGTTGGTAGATACCGGGGCTGATGTTTCTATATTAAAAGTAGGGAAAATTTTGTTCCAAAATTCTGTTGATAATTCTAAAATAATTGATATCAAAGGTGTAACTGAGGGATTGACAAAATCTTTGGGTGTTATTAATACTGAAATATGGGTGAAAAATAATCAAACTATCCGACATAATTTTCACGTGGTAAGCGACGACTTTCCAATTCCGGGAGATGGAATTCTAGGCAGGGATTTTCTTATCAAATATAGTGCTAATTTAGATTATGGTCGGTGGACGTTGAATCTTCGATATTTTAATAAGAACTTTGTGATTCCTATTCTAAGCGGAGTTGAGGAAAACCAAATTCATATACCACCACGTTGTGAAGTAATTAGGCAAATACCATCTCTTAAAAATATTCCGGAAAGTGTATTAGTGTTGAATAACCAGGAGTTTTCATTGCACGAACGGTCGTGTCTCCAGGAGAAGGTTTGGTAAAAATCATGAACACTACTTTCGAAAGTGTTATTTTGAAAAACATTCAGCTAGAAGTAATAAGTCTAGATAAGTTCAACATCTATAACATTAATGCTGATCATAATGATAGGCATGAAAAACTAATGAATCAACTAAATAAGGAAATGCCGGATTTCATTCGATCAGAAGTTATTAGTTTATGTAAAGATTATTCAGATATTTTTGCATTGAAAGATGATATTTTGACAGTAAATAATTTTTACAAACAAAAATTAAAATTATCGGATCCGAAACCAGTATACACAAAAAATTATAGGCTACCAATGGCACAAAAGGAAGACATTAAAAATCATGTGCAAAAGTTGCTTCAACACAAAATCATAGAACCTTCAGTGTCAGAATACAATAACCCCATTTTATTAGTACCAAAAAAAGGACCAAATGGCCAAAAATCCTCAAGGCTTGTTTTAGACTTTCGAAACGTAAATAAAAAACTAATTGCTGATAAATTTCCTCTTCCACGTATAGACGACATTTTGGATCAGTTAGGTCGAGCAAAATGGTTTTCTGTTATTGATTTATATTCAGGATTTCATCAAATTGAACTGGACGTAGACTCCCGTGACATAACTTCATTCAGTACGGAATCAGGTTCCTATAGGTTTACACGCCTCCCCTTTGGTTATCTGTAAGTCCTAATAGTTTTCAAAGGATGATGACAATCGCTTTTGCAGGTCTAACCCCAGAAAAAGCTTTCCTCTACATGGACGATCTCATTGTAATAGGATGCTCTGAGAATCATCATTTGAAAAACTTGAAAGAAGTTTTTGAAACTTGTAGAAAATTCAATTTAAAGTTGAATCCAGAAAAATGCATTTTTTTCAGGAACGAAGTAACTTTTTTAGGCCACAAAATTACAGACAAAGGCATTCTGCCGGACGACTCAAAGTTCGAGGTAATTAACAAATATCCAACTCCAACTAATGCAGATGAAGTTAAAAGATTTGTTGCGTTTTGCAATTATTATAGAAGGTTTATTCCTCGTTTCGCGGAAATAACTCAACCATTAAATCAATTAACAAGAAAAGGTAGTAAATTTATCTGGTCCAAATCATGTCAAGATTCTTTTGTTGAACTAAAAAAAGCTCTCATCAACCCACAAATATTGAAATATCCAGATTTTTCCAAACAATTCATTTTGACCACAGATAGCTCAAATTTAGCATGCGGAGCCGTTCTTTCTCAAATTATTGGCGGACAAGAGTTTCCAATTTCTTACGGATCCAAAGCCTTTACTAAAGGAGAATCACATAAACCGACGATTCTGAAAGAGCTCACAGCAATTCATTGGGCTGTAAAACATTTTCGTTGCTATTTGTATGGACAAAAATTTTTGATAAAAACTGACCATAAACCGTTAGTCTATTTGTTTTCGATGAAAGACCCAAGTTCTAAATTAACACGTATGAGATTAGATTTGGAAGAGTTCAACTTTGAAATTGAATATATCAAAGGCAGGCAGAACGTTTGTGCAGACGCATTGTCTAGGATAAACATTGATGACCTTGAAGAAATTAATCATAACACTTCTCAAATTCTTGCGGTGACTAGGTCAAGGTCGAAGTCATCGAACAATACACCAAG
The DNA here is from genome assembly GCF_907165205.1 of Coccinella septempunctata. Taxonomy (NCBI): domain Eukaryota; kingdom Metazoa; phylum Arthropoda; class Insecta; order Coleoptera; family Coccinellidae; genus Coccinella; species Coccinella septempunctata. The sequence continues at coordinate 1,086,532 of NC_058194.1, read as the reverse complement.
CGAAAAAGATGCTGAAGCGGCTCAAATAACAAACCAAGTAAAAGTTTATAATTCAATAAATAATTATGATTCATTGAACTTGCCCTATTTAAGATTCAAGGTTGAAAATATAGGAAAAAGCACTCTCGAAAATTATGAAATTGATATGTTAATATATGATAAGAGAAAAGTGAGTACTCATGTAAAAATTTCAATCACTAATGGCGATAACCTCGCTTTAGAGCAGGTATTGTCTAAGCTTGATCAGTTGGCTGGTGAAAGAGATTATAAAACATTAAGAATGAATGTGAATGATCCCATATTTACGAGGTTTAACATAAATGAATTCAAGAGAGTGGGGCAAAACATTTTACGAAACATATGCATAGTTTTACTTGAACCACGAATAGTAATTGTTGATAAAGATGAAAGACTAAAATTAGTTGAAAAGTATCACAATGATCCTATGTATGGTGGTCATTGTGGACAAAAGCGGTTGCTAAATTAAAATCGTTCTACTATTGGAAAGGAATGTCGAGGGATGTTGCTCAATACACTAGGCAATGTCATAAATGTCAAATTAATAAAATTAACAAAAGGCATAATCAACCCTTCGTGATAACACCAACTCCTCAGAATGCTTTCGATATAGTATGCATCGATACCGTTGGACCATTTCCTAAAACATCGCGAGGAAATCGATATGCGGTAACTATACAGTGCGAATTGTCAAAATATGTAGTCATATCGCCAATAACCAATAAAGAAGCTCCTACGGTAGCGAAAGCAATCCTAGAGGATTTCATTCTTATATATGGACCCATGAAAGAAATTAGAACGGATATGGGTACAGAATACAAGAATGAAGTTTTCTCGAATCTTGCGGAACTGCTCAAGATACAACACAAAATTTCAACAGCGTATCACAGTCAGACTATAGGAGGATGTGAAAGGAATCATAGGGTCTTAAATGATTTCATTAAAATGTATATCAATGAAAGTCAGTCTGACTGGGATACGTGGACTAAATATTTTACATTTTGTTACAATACAACCCCAATGACGTATCACAATTATACACCTTATGAGTTAGTTTTTGCAAGAAGGGCTAACCTTAGCTCGGATATATTCTGTGATAATCGAGTAGATCCTCTTTATAGTATTGAAGCATATGACCAAGAAATACGTTTTAGGTTACAATTCGCGCAGAACAGAGCTAGAAATTATCTTGAAAGTGCCAAAATAAAGCGTAAGGAGTTACATGATAAAGATGCTTCTCAATTGCACATTGAAGAAGGAGACCTTGTTCTCATAACGAATGAAGCCAGACAAAAATTTGACCCTTGGTGGAAAGGTCCCTATACAGTTGTCTCTGCAAGTGGGCCTAATTGCATAATTGTCGACAAAGATGGAAGACGCAGTACTGTGCACAAAAATAGAATTAAGAGATATATGGGATAGTGTATCTGTATAGTAGTTTGTAATAATTTTCATTCATTTATACCTAGGATTATTACCAGTAGGATGGTAGCTACCTGTAGGTAAGAAAACATGTAACTTAGCAGTAAGACTTTTATATCTTCGCTTATTCTATCCCGATGTAAATTTATGGTAATTTTGGGTTCAAGTAGATATTTCGAATAAAAGTTTAAATTTCAGAATTGTTAAGAATCTTCTAATTCTTAGGGATCGATCTTCATAAGTGGCCATAGTGAAGATCGTTCCTCAGGAAGGGAAGGTGTAGAGATGTTTTGTATTATTGATCTGATTTCGGCAATCAACCTGATTACCTGAATGCCAATCATTGTTATTGATTTCAAACACCTTGCATTAATAGTTATTATTACAACACTTGCTGTAATCGCAAACTTACTCAATTGATATAAATTGTTATTGTTGTTATGAATAGGGGAATTCAATTAAAGAAAGCTGAAGATTAAACATCTCATCATTTCCACCGGTTTCCCATTACACCAATAACGGCAAAATAATTTTGGGAATATTTTGCTGGAATTTTACAAGTTGAAGAACATAAACGTATAAAACGGAAAGCACACGCCAGAAGATGGAAGCGGAAGAATACAGAATATGCCAATTCGATGGTAAAAATTTGGAAGTTTTCAATTCATACTAGATGCATTCCTCGAACAGCATGATCTCAAAAAGTTCACCGAATATGACATAGATTTTTTAACCCTTAACAAAACAGCTCAAGAAAAGGCTGAGTTGGAACTACAAGAAAATAATGTAAGGCAATTATTATTAACCATATCCCGGATGATCAGCTGGAACATATGAATCAAAAATCAGCAAAAAGCATAATTGACACATTGAAGTCCATATTTGATAGGAAAACTATATCGAGTCAGTTGTTCCTGAAGAAGAAATTGCTTACGATGAAGTACCAAGATACCGATGACATTGAAAGATATTTATTGCAGTTCGACAAGCTAATAAGGGAATTGAAAGATTCTGGAGCGACTGTAGAAGAAGCCGACGCAGTTTGTCACCTATTATTAAGATTGCCCAAATCATATGAAGCGGTGGCAGCAGCTCTGGAAACAATTGACCAGACCAAACTCACGTTAGATTTCGTTGAAGCACGTTTATTAGACGAAACTAATAAACGCAAACTCACTGGACGTTCAAATGTTGCACAAACCTCCAACGCTTTCCATACACAATCGAATTACAAAATACAGTGTCACAACTGTGGAAGGTTTGGACATAAACGCTCGGAATGTAGGAAGAAGCAGTATAACAATTCTCAAGGAAGAAACTTCAACAAAAATTCAAAAACCCAAGAAGGAAATCAACGAATGATAAAGGCAAATACTTGTCAAACGCATTCGGAGGATTCCAATGAAGAAATTTGTTTCGTTGTGGGAAATGAAGACTCCGGAGTAATTGAAAGAATAGAATGGTTTTTAGATTCAGGTGCTACAGAACACATGATTAATAATGAAAATTATTTTTACAGCTCAAAATTGTTGCAAACTCCAATAGAAAATGCAGTGGCTAAGGATGGGATGAAGTTGAAGGCAACAAAGAAAGGAATAATCAAGATGTCCAACAATGGGAAGATTATAAACGTGGTGGATGTATTATTTGTTCCAAATTTAAAACACAACTTGACGAGTGTCTATAAATTGGAAGAAAAAGGTTTCCAAGTAATTTTTGGACAGGGAAGAGCTATCATCGAAAGAAATGACCAAATATATGGAGAAGCACTAAAAGGTATGATATTATATAAAATAAATCTTCTAAAAGATCAGATCAGATAAACTGATAGCATGGCTTCACTTGTTCGGCCCATGAAAAATGAAACTATGTTATTATGGCACAGAAGGTATGGCCATTTAGGTAAATTTAGTTTGAACAATTTATTGAAGAATAATATGGTCGAAGGTATCCCAAGTGATTCAAAAAGCGAATCTCAATTAAGTGAACCTTGCATCAAAGCAAAACAAACAAAATTACCATATCATACTGTTGATAAACCACTGTCAAACAGGCCATTAGAACTGATTCACACAGATGTTTGTGGACCGATTAAACTAGAAACCAATGAGGGTTATAAGTACATACTACAGTTCATTGATGATTTTACACATTTTGTTACTGTTTTCTTGTCTAGAGAAAAGAATTCTGTTTTTAAGTATTTTAGACAATACAAGGAAGCTAGTGAAACCCAATTTGAGAGAAAAATATCTAGATTGAGAATGGATAATGGAGGGGAATATGACTTCATGGATTTCTGCAACGAACATGGAATTAAAATGGAATATACTGTCCCCTACAATCCACAACAGAATGGGGTAAGTGAACGTTTCAATCGAACATTATTAGAAAGAACCGGAGCAATGATCTCTTTGATAGTAATCTATCAAAGAATTTTTGGGGTAAATCTGTACGTACGGCAGCATATCTGATGAATCGATCATCTTCCAGAAGTTTATTTGTAGAAAAGAATAAAACGCCAGCAGAACTATGATATAATAAAAACCAAATGTCAAAAATTTGAGTTTTTGGATCTATTGCATATCATCATGTACCTGACTGTAAAAGGTGAAAACTAGATGATAAATCTGAGAGGATTATTATGGTTGGATATAGTAGCAAAGGATATAGATTGTGGAATCCAAATACTAATTCTATTATAGTTTCAAGAAATGTAATATTTGATGACGATATTAACGTCAGACAAGAAAATGAAATTATAACAACATACAATAATAAAGAACCACAAGAAGTTGAAGATGCAACAGATAATAGTAGAAGTGACGACAATAATATTTTGGTTGAATCAAGCAGAAATGTTGATACAAAGAGGAATGTCAAACCTCCTGTATGGCATAAAGATTATGTAACCCACTATAATTCTGACACTGACAGTGAAGAAACATTAATGATTTATGCATTGAATTCAGAACAATATGTCGAAACAAATATACCAGAAACAATACATGATATTGAAATCACCCAGACAAAGAAGAATGGATTGAAGCAATCAATGAAGAATTGCAGTCAATGGAGAGAAATGAAACTTGGACCATGGTAGACCTACCAAAGTATAGAAAAGTAATTGACTGCAAGTGGGTTTTTAGCATATATCTATTATACCAATATTGATAACACGCGTTCTAGACTACGACAAAAAGTGAATCCAAATCGTTGGGAGGAATTCACTTGTACGCATGCGCGAATTAGAAGTTCGAATATGACAGTCAAGATATTGGTTAGGTTGTTTTCATATATGACGTTGAATGGAATGAATTCGAATGATGATTTATTTCAAATTGTTGTACAAATTTTGAGAAGAATTTTATGTGAGGCGAAAATTAATGAATATTAAATTCACCGAGAATATATCTATCTTTTTCAACTTTCAGATGAATCAAAGAAAAGAGAAACAAACCAAATAATTGCATAAAAAATATTCACCCAATAGTATTATGATTTGTGAAATAATAATTAAAGTGCCGAGAAGGGATGGTATTGTCCATACTCAGTAAACTCAAGAGTGTCATAATAACAAGTTCGTTTTATATTTGTTTCGTCCTGAGCTCTTGTATGAAGGAGATACTTCATGCGAAGCCCCGGTAGATATTATTTTTTTTTATCGCGCATCTCTGCACGGGTCATATTCAACATATGGGGCTGGACAGAAGAGGACAATCTTGATTAAAACCTTGAAGGGTGACGACACAAAAATCGCCGCTTAAACTTATATGAACACAAATTTTCCTCGCAGATATAAAACGCTAATTCGCGTATCCCTAGAAAACTGTGACTTTCGATCTAAAGAAATTGTTACGCCGCAAAAAGGACGTTTGAAGTGGCCGGGAGTGTCGGCTGTGTGTGGACTTGTGGCGAGCGGAAGACTGGTGAGTTCAGCCCCCTAAAAGAAGATCTAAAAATTATCATTCAAAAATACAGTCCACTGAATCTATCGAACATATTTGATCCTTGCAGAGCCGGATTATTTTCACCATCAAAGTCTGGACTACATTTTCTTGTTCGTACCTTAGTCTGAAGTGCTTCCTTCACTTGCAGCCATTTTCAATTTTCATATTTTTCTAATTTTCATCATTGCGCTGGTCATTATACCGCTCTCTCTTTCTCTCTCTCTGAAATTATCTACCCCCATCGGGTACAATTTTACTCGCACATTCCTTTCTCGCTCTCGCTTAAACATATCTCACTCTCGCTTTGATACATCTCACTCTTGCTTTTATATATCTCTCTCATACGCATTAATACTCACCATTTTTGAAATATAAAATATTTCATTTGTTTTCCTAATATAAACAATAAGAAAAATACGCGATCATAATTAGTTATTGATATCTGGAAAAATAATTTCTCGAAATGTCCTCCGATAGGAAACTTAAGGGCTTATTAGCTCAACGCGATAGCACAATTGCAAAAATCAAAGATTAACAGCGGGTTTCATAAAACTCTTACTGCCCGATCAACGATTTGACAGTCACTGGATTTCAAAAACGAAATCACTAAAACTTTTTCATTCCTACATATATTGAACAAGAAGCAATTTAGAATCATTGAATAGATGTATATAGATCATAATTTGATTCGAGAATTGAATTCCGAATTCTTATGGCTGAATTATTGATTGAAAACAAATTGACGTTTATCTGTCAATCAAGCGTTGATTCCCCGATCGAGCTTTATGAAACCGGGGGTTAAAGAAAGTGGCTGATCAGGCATTGACTGACCCTAATGTTCATACGAACTTCAAATGTCGTTACAAACGCATTGACGCGATATTTGAAAATTTCGAAGCAATTCATAGTGAAATCATTTCTATACTCGCTGTAGTAGAAGGAGTTGATCTAGAACCACATCATGAAATTTCATCTGCATTCAACGATGATTATTACTATATTCAGTCCTTATATGAGCAACTTATTGTTGAATCCTCGCTCACAGAAAATAAGGAAATTCATTGTAAAGTTAGACTGCCGAAACTCGAACTGCCCACATTTGACGGTGATCTTAGGCAATGGCAGACATATTCAGATATTTTCGATTCATTGATTCATAATAATACTGCGCTGTCCAATATCGATAAATATAATTATTTGATCTCTTCACTTAAAGGTAACGCTCTTTCCGTTGTCAAATGTACCCCGATAACCAGTGCGAACTATCTCATTGCTTATTCTGCTCTCAGAAAGAGATACGAAAATAAAAGATTGATAGCAGCGGCCCATTGGCAAACAATTGAAAGAACTAAACGCATTAACGTGATTGATAATTTAATGGGATTGCGTGTTCTCATCGATACATTTTCCGAAAATCTCTCAGCTTTGGAAAACCTCAATTTTTCAGTCAAACAATGGGACTTCGTCGTTTTTAGTATGTTGTTTGATCGATTAGATTCCGTTACACAAACAAGATTCGAGTTAGAATGCGGATCAAGTATTATACTTCACCACTATTACAAAACTTTATGCGAATTTTTGGAAAGGCAATGTAGTGCTTGGGATAATGTTCCTCTATGTAATTCAAACACTAGAAGATCGGATATTCCGAAAAATAAACCTGTTTATAAGAATATTGCAGGAAAGGGAGGAATGAGCTCAAGTTGTTTGCCGAAAATGTTCGCAACAACATCATACTCTTTTGCATTTCGGCTCAGACTCGCTAACCGAAGGTGCAGCGACTAGCACAACCGGCACTAACAGTTCCGAGGACGTTAAAGATAGCGTCAATTTATTCGTTAATTCTCAACGCACTATTTTATTGTCTACCGCCTTGGTCAACATACTCGACAATTCTGGCGAATATCGCACGTTGCGCGCACTGCTAGACAGTGCAAGTCAGTCATCATTTATGACGAAAAGATGTTGTGATTTCTTGCGACTGCCCACCACAGCACTTTCTGTTAATATTAAAGGGGTGGGTCAGACAGCTACTGAAGCTAATCGAGGTGTTTCTTGCATATTAAAACCACATAATTCAGATGAGCCAGAGTTAAATGTTGACTTCGTGATCATCCCTCAAATTTGCTCCAATATGCCCCAAACCACAATTCCGCGAAGTAAATTTGAACAGTTTAGTAACTTGACTCTTGCGGACCCTGACTTCAATAAGTCAGCACCAGTAGACTTATTACTGGGTGCGGATATTTTCGCACATGTGTTGAAGGGCACAAGTATTCGAGGTTCTGCGGATGAACCGGTAGCGCTTGATACAGTTTTCGGGCATGTGATTATGGGAAACATTGATTTAGCTCCAACTAAGATCATCAACTCGTTTTTAGAATATTATGATAACACTCTAGAAGGCTTTGTGAGAAGATTTTGGGAACTCGAACAGGTTGAAGCTCGTGAGGTGCTTTCACCTGAGGATTCATTGGCGGAGAAGGTTTTTGTTGAAACTTTATCTCGAAGCGAATCTGGTCGCTTTATCGTTTCACTTCCATTTATTGATTCGGTTCCTGATTTCGGTGATACTCGTCAGAAGACATTGAAACGTTTCTTATCTCTAGAAAAGCGATTGATTTCGCATCCGCTCTTATACCAACAATATCGCGAGTTCATGCAGGACTATTTAGATCAAGAGCACATGCAATTGATTACCGAAAATTTTGAAAATCCTTCGGTTTATTATATACCTCATCATTGCGTCTTAAAACCAGAGAGCTTGACCAAGAAATTAAGAGTTGTATTATCTCTCAATGACACCCTTCTTCGTGGACCTAAACTACACCAAGATATTTCGTCAATTCTCTCGCGATTTCGACTTCATGCCGTTTGTTTCACCGCGGACATACGACAGATGTTCAGACAAATACTGGTCAGAACGGATCACCAAGATTTTCAACGCATATTATGGCGCTTTAATCAGTCAGAACCGATTCGAGAGTATCGGTTAACAACTTTAGTTTTTGGTATTAAAAGTAGTCCCTTTATAGCCATGCGTTGTATAAAGCAAGTAGCTAATGAAAATAAATTTGCATATCCTATCGCGTGCTCTATTTTGGAGGGAGATACCTTTGTAGATGACATTGTGTCTGGTGCTGACTCGCTTGCGGAAGCTCTTAAAATACAATCAGACCTCACTCATATTTTAAAGAAATCAGGCTTCGAACTCAGAAAGTGGGCGAGCAATGATCCTCAATTTCTTGCTCATCTTTCTGATTCCGTGGAACAAACGCAATCAATAACTCTTGATTTGGAACCTGATTCGACATTAAAGATATTAGGATTGCAATGGAATCCCTCAACGGATTCATTCTCTTATAGCGTGAAACCTCTCGGTGAGACTTGCTCGAAACGCAGTGTACTGTCAGAATTAGCTCGTATATACGACCCACTCGGGTTTTTAACGCCATTCGTTTTGAATTTAAAACATCTAATACAGCAACTCTGGAGTTTAGGATTGGATTGGGATAGTTCTCCGCCTGACCATATCATTCAAATTTGGTCTCACATCAAAAAGGAAATGTGTCAACTCTCTAATATTACTATTCCGCGTTTTCTAGCATCGAAAGGCATGCGATCATGTCAACTCCACGGTTTTTGTGATGCTAGTAATGTCGGTTATGCCGCTGTGGTTTATGTGCGATTGATGCACGCAGATAATTCTATATCAACGCATCTTCTATGCGCTAAATCGCGAGTAGCTCCTTTAAAACGCATATCAATTCCACGCCTTGAACTCAGCGCTGCTCTTTTGTTAGCTGAACTACTACACAAAGTACAAAAGGATTTCGACAGAAAACTAATATTCGACAGAATATTCGCATATTCAGACTCTACTGTCGCTCTTTCGTGGATAAAAAGCAGTCCACATAAATGGACCTGTTTCGTTGCTAATCGCGTAACGACCATTCAAGGGTTCACACCCCCATCCCTTTGGTATCATGTAGGCTCAAGCGAAAACCCAGCTGACCCTGCTTCTAGAGGAGTTACTCCAGTCACTCTGGTTGGACTTTCCTTATGGTGGGCGGGGCCATCTTGGTTGAAGCTCGCAGAAGAAAAGTGGCCTTCGAATATAGTATTGAAGGATAAAGAGTTACTACCGGAAACAGATTGCGAGAAGCTTTCATCAGTTTTAACTGTCACTGTTGAGCAAAGTTCGGATCTCATTCAGGATTTATTGAACAAATTTTCCTCTCTGGATAAAATACAAAGAATTGTAGCTTATGTCAAACGCTTCATTTTCAACTGTCGTAATCCTAAAAGTGCGATCAAGGGTATAATTACCCTATTTGATTCAGAAGCAGCTCTCAATGAAATAGTAAGGAGCACTCAAAATTCTGTATTCGCAAGAGAAATGGCTCTTTTATCTCAAAAGAAAGCTCTTTCTAAGCCGCTTCGCAAACTAAGTCCGTTCTTAGACGAACTGGGAATCCTCAGGGTGGGCGGCAGATTGGTCCATTCAAGATATTTAAATTATCATTTCAGGGCAGACTATCAGGACGCCGGAAAATTTGAGATTGAAATATGAGTGTTTGAAGAAGGATTTGAAGAAGAAAGTCATGAAAAATAAAGCAGAGACGCTGAAAACAGGGGGTGGAGTGCCGGAGTATATAAGTATTGATGGGCCTGAAAAGGAACTGCTTGAAGTCCTCAGTCTTCAGGTTGAAGGTACACCAGCAGATATGGATTCTGACAGTATTCTTCCCAAAACAAGTTAAGTAGTATATTTTTTGAAATAATTATTTTCTCGTTTAAAAAACCTGTTTCATTTTCTAGTTATCACTAGTGAAATGAACCCTGAGGAGGTGAACATCATCGTCACGGATGCAGAAATAGCTGAAGATGAGTTGGAACTTCGGAATATGTACATGGTAAATTGAATGAAGGGTGGTTTAATTAATCTAGTTTAATATTGGTAAAACTAGTGCGGTGCGACTGCATATTTTGATGTTACTATAATCATTCCAAAAGATCTGAAGCTAGTCTTACCAATGGAATTTGCTGTAAAAGGAATTTTCATTAGTAAAACTGGCGCGTCTTGAATGCATGTTATAAAAACAGAGTAATTATTTGAAGATATTCCAATTCATATTTGATGTTCTGTAATCCAGTGCAGCACTAGTTTTTCAAAAGAAAAAGCCATAATAGTCTTCCTCTTTCGATTGGAAATGTATCAGAAGGGATTAAATCATATAATGAGGTTAGTTTTTGCTCATAAAGATCCCTTCAGAATGAAATCCAAATTCTGATTTGGCTCCCGTTCAATGAATATATTTGCATTTGTTACTTGAAAGTATCAAAATAAACAACAAGAACAAATCAAAAACATCAATCAGAATAAGCAATTACGATCCAACTGACTCATATCCGAAGGTGGAAGAAATTGCTGATCCTGAGACTCCTGTGGATCCTGGTGAAGGCAATTCCAGAAATATTCCAACCAATTCTGTTACATCATCTCAGAGTAGCAGGGGAAAGACTGAGGTGAGTAGAGTATTATAGATTAACCAAAAAGTTGGATATAAAGTCTGTTCAAATCAATAAATATATATATATATATATATATATATATATATATATATATACTAACCCGATTCCCTTACAAACTTATCTATATATATATATATGTGTGTGTGTAATATCCTCAGGTACATACCCTCTCCGATACTTACTATAGATGGCTCTCGGAATATTAAATAAGTACTAAAAAGTCATCGAACAATAAACTGTTAGAACCCGTTCCCTCTACGCCGCTGATCCAAGATCCAAGCGAGACATCGATGCGAGCGATTCGCCGAAAGGAGGGGATACGGCAGGCATCGACAAGAAGCGAGCATACACTAATTTCTCCCTGATGCGAACCAATCAGGAAACAGCACATGTCATGCGACAACGATAGAGAGAGAGGGAGAGTGGGAGTTGTCTCTGTCGTATTCTTCAACTTGAAGAATTTGTAACGGTCTTTCCACTCTTTCCGCCATTCAATTCTGAATTGTTCTGATAGTTGCTTACTTGCCCAAACATTTGTGCTCTGAAAGCTGCTACTGAATATTTTGAGAATATATTTGGAATATCTTCAAGAAATTTTCATTGCTCTAATTTATATCTATTATATTTCAGGAGTTTCTTCAAATTAAAGCAATTTTTATTGCTCTAATTCATATCTATTGTATTTCAGGAGTTTCTTCAAATTAAAGCAATTTTTATTGCTCTAATTCATATCTATTGTATTTCAGGAGTTTCTTCAAATTAAAGCAATTTTCATTGCTTCAATTTTTAACTTGTAGTTTAGCTTTCAGGAAATAGATTCTTGAACATGGATGGGGAAAAGTATGTATTCACTGTTATGTTATGTTATTATACATATTATTGATTCATTATTAAAACCTCATATTTCAGCGATAAACTGATTTGTCAAATCTGTAAAAAGAAATACTCTAGTGTTTCGGCGAAATATCGCCATTTGCGAGATGTTCATAATGAACAACCTATTGCAAAACAGACAGTGCATATAAAATGCCCCATTTGCCCTCAAGAAGAAAAAGTAGCTCTTGAGTCTCATGATATGCTGATTAATCACTTACAGCAGATTCATTCTCTAAGTATCAAGACATCACTTTTTACTTTTAAGAATGAAGAAGAATTTGAGACTTGGAGAGCACTTGATAACAGAAATGTGGATTACGTAAAACGAAGAGATCGTAAAATCATATGTAATACAGGTAAATATTGTAATATTTTAGTTGTATTCTCTAGAGCGATATACTGAATATGTTCAAGGGGTGGATGTTAAATTTGTTGAAACACATGTTGGTCATGACGATCTACTGCGATCTAAACATTTGACAAAGGACCAGCAGGAAATGATTGCTAGTAAATTGGCAGCTGGAGTCACAAAAGAAAGAATTTTGGAAGATGCAAGAACTATAACCGGCAATAAGCTAGAAAGAATTAATGTGCTTAAAAGGGCAGATCTTGCTTATATTATAAGAAAATTCAACATAGAGAAGAGGAGACATGATGATGACATGGTTGCCACCACTTTAAAAGTGAAAGAGTGGAACAGTCAAGGAAAAAATTATGTTTTTTTGTTCAAGCAAATTGGTATGTATATTATTCAAAATTGTGCCTACATTCCTATTCTTTCTTTACAAATTGTAAAATTATCAGGAGAAACCTACCCAGGATTGAAGGCAGAAGACTTTGCTCTAGGATTCATGAACGATGATATGGAGAGAAAGCTCAAACAATTCAAAAGGATAATATGCATCGATGGAACCCATGGCACGAACTCAAGACATTATGATCTGACTATAGTTTTAGTCAAAGATGAGAATAAAATCGGTTTCCCGGTGGCTTTCTTATTATCGAATAGACTGGATCAAACCATCCAAAATATTTTTTTTGATGCTTTGAAATCTAAGATTGGAGAGCCAGTGGACGCAGAATATATTATGACCGATGATGATATAAAATATTATAATGCATGGTGTCAGGTATTGAAGAACATAGCTACATATTGGATTTATGTTACAGCTATTAAATTTTTAATACATTTTCCAGGCAATGGTAACTGAAAGAAAGCCAAGAAGGCTCCTCTGTACTTGGCATGTTATTAAGAATTGGAATATACAGGGGAGAAACAAGTTGAAGAATGTGGACAACAAAAAAGAGATGAAAAATAGAATGCGAAAAATTTTGAAGGAGACTGATGTATCAACATTCCACAAGATGAAAGACGAATATTTCAAGCATTTGGAAGAAGGACAGGAAAATGAATTTTTGAAATATTTAAAGAAGTGAGTTGTTTTAAATGTGGAAGAGTATAATTGAAGATTTTCATAAATGTTTTTCAGTTATTATTTCCAAAGTGAAGAAAGAATCATGATGTGGGCTCACTGCCACAGAGTAAATGTTGGGATTAATACCAACATGGCTATAGAAAGCCTGAATAAAGTATTGAAGTACAATAAAATGAGGGGAAATCAGAATTTACGGTATTGTTTTGAAGGATGCACCATGAATAATAATCATATTCTATAAAATGTATTGTAGGGTAGAGAAATTACTGGACACTTAGGAGGAATTGGTAAATGAAAAGATGTGGAAAAACATTATTGACACTGAAAGACCTTCTGCCAATCAATACCAGGCCAGAGTTAACCGAGAAGCTCATTCGAAAGCAGAAAATGGACTGACCGATAAAGTAGTATGCTTAGAAACTGGTGAGTTTAGAGTACCATCGGAATCCGTGAGTAATAAATTTTATATTGTGTCATATAATGAGTTGTGTGATAAGGATTGCACATCTCTATATTGCATTAAGTGCAAAATATGCATCCATAGGTTTAGATGTCAATGTGCAGAGTTTACTATAAAAACTGCCATGTGTAAACATATACATGCAGTTGCTCTGGTCGCAGAGAGAAGCGATTCTGTTTTAGGTGTGAGAACTGTAAATGATGATGAGGACAACAACTTATATATATGTCAACCATCAACAAGTAGGGCTGCTTATGAAATGGATGTCCAGAGTGTCGTAGGTGGATCCAGTCAAATTACAAATGATCCAATAGATTCTACTACAAAAGATGTAAGTCTTTGTGATGATTCATGCATATGGTTCTTCATAGTTTATTATAGATTGTATTAGAACAAGCTAGAATGCAGCTTGGTTTATTGGATGTGGGTACCCTTCGTAACATTGCAAAAATTATTAGAGACGCTTATAACTTGCAATGCAATAATGCTTCTACCAGCAGAAAAAGAAAAATAGAGAAACAGTTGTATTTCCCAAGTAAGAAGTAGTCAAGTTGCACATCATGTTGGTGGAGTCAAAAGGTTTATTGTCTATGGAATAAATGTATGTTTTCTAATGTATTGGGGCTTGGTATGATGTGTAAATGTAGCTTATTTTGATAATTCCAGATCAATATGAAGAAGACTCTTTGCCTTTTCAGTTTCTTTTGAAATACTGCATGTCATTTACTCAAATCTACTAACTAACAGGTGATATAATGGAAGGTTGTAAGGTTATCGACAAATAAAGCATGTTTTTTAACACCAAATAAAAGTACGATTCAAGGTAGTGGTAATAAAAAGAATTTCAAAAAGGAAGTATTTTTCCTATAATTTATAGAAGCTTGATGTACATTTGACTTTTATTTTTTGAGTATTCTAGATCTAAATGAGATAATTAAATAATGTTAGAAGAGGAAAATTGGAATTGAAAGAGTCCTTATGTATTTTTCTATTGCAACATGTTGGTGTAAGGATGGTTTTAAGGCTATACTTGAAAGAGGTTGGTCAATTTTTAATTGATTTGACACATAATTAATTTTTAATCTTGTACAGCTTTCTATTTCAGACTTTGAATTTCAACCACCTCGGAGAAGACTCTAATTTCCCTTTATGGAAGAATCAAGATAAGATGTCCTTCAGTATTGAATATCTCCTGTTAATTTTGTTTTGTTTTTTTTTTTAAACACGGGGAGGCAGGGTTTTTTCTTCTGAGGTTTTTCCCTGAGCTCTTGTATCATACGCAGAATTGTATGGTTCCCCGTTGCACTAACCTCAGCTAAATATTAACATGAATAAAGAAGATATCGATTGAAATTTATTTTGGGAGGATTTTGCATCTCTTCACAAACCTTTTAGGGCTTTCACTCCCAATCTCTGAAACAAAATTAATTAAAAATGCAATCAACGATTTGCTCCTGCGTGAATTCTTGCACTAATTTGTCAGGAGCAAATTAACTAGAAAAAATTGTTGCCTGACAATGAACTCAAAAAATAACGTTGAAACTATAATTCTTCGTAACGTTTCGGAGTCTATATCAGACTCCTTCATCAGACGAAAAAATCTACTTTTGAAAATCTTCTGGAATTGTCGCTTTTTGTCTGACATTAATTGTCAACACACAGAAACAGAGACTGCACAGAAACGTTGATTCATTTAATTTTGAAATTACCGGATGACAGTTCCTTCTTTAATAAATTGATCCAAATATGATCTATTCCTACCGAACAATTTGCCAAATTATTATCCTGATCTAATAGAATACACGTAGACTCTTTAATTTTTCGTTTATAATGGTCTGGTTCTGTCATTAAAATTTTTGTGTTGTCCCAATCCATCATGTGGTCTCCCGTATTAGAACAAATGTGATCTGCGATTTGCGATCGATTAATTTCTCTATTTTTAATATTATTTTTATGTTCGCGTTTTCTTATTTCTAGAGGTCTGGACGTTTCACCTGTATAACTTTTACCACAAATACAGGGTATGTTGTAAATACAATTTTTTGATTTTTGTTTTTCGTTCAAAGGTTTAGTTTTTGTTAATATAGATCTTAAATCATTTTGCGTTTTAAAAACAGTTCGTATGTTGAACTTCGAACCGATTCTTCTTATTTTTTCTGAAAGGCCATTAACATAAGGAATTACATTCAACAAATTTGGTTGTTCTTGACGGTTTGTTGGTTGTTCCTGATCATTATTACGATTTTGGTTAGTCATTTTTCTCTCTAAATTTAATATTGTTTTTTCAATAAAATCTTTTGGGTATTGATTATCCCTAAGAAAATGTTTAATGAAGTCAACTTCATTATTTCTAATTTCGGGTGTAGATGAAATTAAATTAGCTCTATCATAAAGTGTTTTAATGATACCTCTTTTGACACTTACTTGGTGATTGGAATAAAAATTTAAATATCTATTAGTATGTGTCTTTTTTCGGTATACGCTCGTTTCGAAATAATTCGGAAACTTTTTTATTGAAACATCTAGGAATGAAATTTTGTTATCCTGCTCTAATTCCATTGTAAATTTTATTGTAGGTTCTTTGTTGTTGATATGATCAAAAAAATTCTCTAGTTCATCTCTACCATGTTGCCAAATCACAAAAATATCGTCTACATATCGCCACCAAGTCTTTGGTTTTAGTGGGTATGTGTCTATATATTTTTGTTCGAAAGATTCCATGAATATGTTACTCATTACTGGTGATAAAGGAGAACCCATAGCCATACCAAATTTTTGTTTATAGAAAACATCATCTAATTGAAAATATGTGGAATTCAGGCAAACTTCTAATATCTCCATTATATCATCAATAGTCAATTTCGAATTTTCATAAATGGTTCTATCATTAATCAATTTTGTTCTCACTATTTCAAGAGTTTTATCAACTGGAACATTTGGAAAAAGATTTACTACATCAAAACTTACTAAGATGTCTGTTGCATTTAAGTTAGAATTTCTTAATTTTTCAAGAAAGTGTTGAGTATTTTTCAAAAAACTAGTTGATTTTCCTGTTAATGGGTTCAAAAATTGTAAAATATATTTAGCAAAATTTTGACAGGGGGATCCGAGTGAACTTACTATTGGTCTCAAAGGAATAAGAGGTTTATGTATTTTAGGTAGGCCGTATAAATGTGGGGGTTTGCTATAAGATGGTGTGATAAATTTCTTTTGAGCATATGTGAATTTTTTGGAATTTTTTGAAATAATTTTCTTCACTTTATTCTCTGTGAGAGAAGTTGGATCTTTTTTGATTTTGGAATATTTATCGGTATCATCAACAATTTCTAAAAGTTTTCTTTTATATTCACCTGAATCCATAATAACTGTTGCATTTCCTTTATCGGCAGGTAAAATTTTAATGTTATTATCATTTTTCAATGAAGTTATAGTTTTATTCTCAATTTTATTTAGATTTGGTTTTATTTTAAAAGGTTTATCAAGTAACAATTTATTTAGTACTCTAAATTCATTCGATTTATCAAGAGGAAGTTTTTGGGCTGTTTTTTCAATAGCTGTAATTATATCTAATGTTGGAATGTGTTTTGGAGTTATAGCAAAATTGAGTCCTTTTGATAATATCAATTTTTCATTTTCATTCAAATTTCGTGAAGATAAGTTGATTACCGTTTTATTAATGAAGTTGTTACTGATTTTTGTATTGTTGAATTTTTGTTGGTTTTCTTCCATTAGTATATTAAATTTTTTGAAATTAGATCGTTTGCTCTTCTCATATTCATGGAAATACGAAATATTCACACAATGTAAAATATGTTCAAAGTCTTCCTTTGAAAGGTTACGGAAAATTTCTTCTTCTAACCTTAATATATTTTGTTGAAATCTTACCTTATTATATCTGAGAAAATTTATTCTTTCTCTTACCAACGCATAACCGAACCTGTTTTTAATCTTTTCCGAACCATTACTCCGAAATGGTAGCCTAATTCTCAGGAATTTTGGAATCAATCTATTATCTCTGCATCTACACATGAAGGTGAGACTGTTTTCTGTGTGGGATAGTTTTTTGTACAATTCTTCCAATTTTCTAAAACTTGAAATAGAAAAAGGCCCATACCTTTCTTTCAGATATCGATTGAAATTTATTTTGGGAAGAGATGAATAAAGAAGCATGTTAATCATAGCAAGACTTTTTTTTCCTTTACTCCTTAGAATGAAACTGATTTAAGTTTTTCCAAATCATAATACAAAATTTAAGTATGTTCGGTACTAATCAGAGAGAGATGATCAAATCTCAGCTAAATACTAACATAACAATAATGAAGCACATTTATCAATAGCGAGACATTTTTTCTTTTACTCCTCAGTAGGAAATTAATTTCAGATTTTTTGAGCCTTTCCAATTATAATACAAAGTGACCTACTGTCAGTATGTACGAATCATAATTTTTTAGAGATGATCAAATGAAATATACAAAAAAAGATAATATTATTTGTGGCATTATTTTCACTGCTTCACAAATAATGGATCATGCTTATTCGTAACTCGTTATCGAATTGCTGTAATCAAAATTTTTTATTTTTCACTTCAGAGTTTTTGAATTGTACTCGAACTGTATGTAATTTGCGAAAAGTTGAACTCGTAATCGTAATGCCCAAATGAATTACTACAATATTTCTGCTTGTTTTTTATTACAAAATTGATGACAAATCTATATATTCTAACTTTGAATTCATTTGATAATCCGCAAGTCTTCGAAAATTCAGAACAAAATATATGCACACGTACAAACAACACGCAAACATCTTTGCTCTCCACAAAAGTAATTAAATTTAGGCCTTAAAATAACACGCAAATATGAAAAAGAATAGCATATTCCACCTGCTACAATCAAAACATTTTTGTTTTGATCATGTCGCTGTCACTCTGTCACTATCGGAATACAGGTTATGTTGTTTATGGTGCATTTTGGTTTTCCTACACGTCGACGACCTAATCGTCGACGTGGGGAGGAAATAAGTGGTATACAGTGCTGTTTCCTGATTGGTCGAGAAATTTCGTACCGGGGAGAAATTAGTGTATGCTCAAGAAGCGCGGCAATTTTATTCATTCGTCTGCGATACACGCTAATGTAAACATCACGTTGAATAAACGTAATTATTCGATATTTGTCTTTTGTTGTTTTTTTTTACAAATAATTCAGAAAATTGGTGTCGTCTACACACAACACACATACAAAACATATGGTCCTTCGTTCCGGATAACATTTTCATTGAAAACAGTGGAAATTAGTTGAAAACACCTGCACCTGATCCATCGTAAGAGCCTGTTCAGCCGCTGCGTCCATCTTCACAGTCAAGACACGTGATCAACCCCTCGACCGGAGGCAGCTACATACACTTTCGCTTCGACAACGTCTACCATAGAAGTCGTTCACACAGCTGGTTGAAATTCTTGGAAAAAAGGTCAGTGCGCAATCCTTTTCTATACCAATCCTTTGAAAATACAAGCAAGATTTTATTTGACTCTTTGTTGTTCACATTTTTAATTTATCGCTTTACAATTCTCAATTAACTATGTCAGACCCTAAACAAAAGAGAACAGCCATTAAAGGCTCCCTTACACGTTTCACGACTTACTTCAATAGCATTAAATCGCTCACACCCGATCAAATAAATATCTGTGAACTGCAAATCAGGTTGAATGCAGCTGAAAAGTTGATACATGATTTCAATAATGCTCAGTCGGAAATAGAAATCGCGGATCAACAATATGACAATAACATAGATACATTACACGCTAAAGAACGTGAAACTTTCGAAAATCTCTTTTATACAGTCACAGCAAATGCTACAAAATTCATATTTGATTTCAATAACGATCAAAATTCAGCTAAGGCGTCTACCTCCAATCAAATTTCTACCAACGACATAAAATTACCTTCACTCAATTTACCTAGCTTTGATGGAGCATACGACCAAGGGCTTTTTTTTCGGGATACTTTTATTTCAATAATTGATCAGAACTCTTCCTTGTCAAACATTCAAAAATTTCATTATCTGCGCCTTTCTTTGAAGGGTACTGCCGCAGAAACGATCAAAGCCTTAGAAATATCTGCTGATAACTATGATGTTGCCTGGAAACTCATCACTGAACGTTTTGAGAACAAACAAATTTTAGTAAATAATCACATAAAGCATCTTTTCAATTTGCCTAACATTTTGAAAGAATCTAATCAAGGGCTTAGACAACTTTTAGATGGATTGCAAAAACACTTAAGAGCACTTGAAGCACTAAAACTTCCCATTGATAAATGGGATGCATTAATAATTTACCTAATATCCACAAAATTAGATCACGCTTCCAGGCGTGAATGGGAGCTATCCAACAATTCGACAAAATTACCGTCACTCAGTGAATTCATTGATTTTCTAAAGGGTCGCTGTAGATTTTTGGAATCGCTTGAGTTGAATAATGAAAATATGCAGCATAAGGTCCATAACAAACAACACACTAATGTGAACGTAAAAACATCCAGGTCGTTTGTGACCACTCATAATCATTCCTGTTCATTTTGCAAAAACGATCACCTAATTTACGCTTGTCCTGAATTCTTGAAATTAGAATCCACTTCGAGATTGGATGAGGCCAAACGATTGAGATTGTGTGTAAATTGTCTACGAGTGGGGCAATTAACAAGAGAGTGCAGATCTGCTGGTTGTAGAAAATGCAACAAACCTCACCACACTCTTCTTCACTTTAACAGTAAAGCAAATACTTCCACATCATCTGCATCCACACAACGCTCTTCCAATTCTGAAATTCAATCTACTGCATCTAGTTCACAACAAAATACTTCCGTGAATAACTCGGAAATAGCTCTCACATCCATGAATACCTATATGAAACCCATTGTTCTACTTTCCACAGCACTTGTCGAAATCTTAGACAAACATGGTAATCCACATGACTGCAAGGTTCTGCTCGACTCTGGATCACAGAGTAACTTTATATCCGAAAGAATATGCAAAATACTAGGTTTACAAATGAATAAAATTAATTTCTCTATCTCTGGAATCAACCAAGTCAAGTCCAACATCAACTACACGACATTTGCGAACATTCACTCCAAAACAAACGATTATCAAACAACACTACCATGCTTCGTTCTCTCAAATATTGCTGGTAATTTGCCTTCCTTCACATTCAATAAAAATATTGTGAAACTCCCGCAAAATATTACTTTAGCTGATCCAAATTTCCATGAATCCACCCCTGTTGATTTACTAATAGGAGCTGAAATCTTCTGGGAACTTGTCAGTATTGGTCAAATAAAACTTGGCAACGGCCAACCAATTCTCCAAAAAACCAAACTAGGTTGGATTCTTTCGGGACCAATTCACACGAAAGGGCAAACAAATCCTGAATATCAGTGTAACCTCAGTATTAATACCCTCGAATTGAACGAACAACTATGCAAGTTTTGGGAGATTGAACAATGTCCGGAGGTGAAGTACGTTTCCGAAGAGGAAAATGCTTGCGAAACTCACTTTAAACAAAACACAATTCACAGACCTGATGGACATTTTTCAGTATCTCTTCCCCTAAAAGAATCACCTGTAAAACTGGGCGATTCAAGGACATCTGCTACCAACAGATTTCTTGCCATGGAACGAAAACTACTGAGAAATCCAGAATTACAGGCCCAATATCATGATTTTATGAAAGAATATCTTACATTGAATCACATGTCTCTAACTGACAATCAAACTGACGAATCTGGTTTTTTCCTTCCCCACCATTGTGTCTTGAAAGACACCAGCTCTACCACAAAGCTACGTGTTGTCTTCGATGGCAGTGCCAAATCCTCTTCTGGTCTGTCCCTCAATGACATCTTAATGGTAGGTCCAACAATACAGGACGACTTATTCTCAATAATTCTACGATTCAGAAAGCATAAATTCGTTCTTAGTGCTGACTAACCAAGATGTATCGGCAGGTCTACATCAATCACGAACATCGTTTTCTGCAAAAAATTCTTTGGCGTTTCAATCCAAATGAGAAAATCTCAACCTTTACCCTCAACACTGCTACTTACGGAACTGCCTGTGCAGCTTTCCTGTCTATTCGATGCCTACATGAAGTAGCATATCTTCATCAAGTTGAATTTCCGAAAATTGCTTCAATCATACTGCAGGATTTTTATGTAGATGATCTACTTACTGGAAGCGATTCACTCGAAGAACTTCTTTACATAAAACGAATTTTATCCAATCTTCTTGAACAGCACGGTTTTACCTTGAGAAAATGGGTATCAAACTTTCAAGAAATACAATCACAAGAAGACTTTCTACTCACCATCGGCAGTAGAGAACAAAATAAAACCTTAGGCTTACTATGGAACTCTTCCTCTGATGTTTTAACCTATACTATCTCCAGTAATAATTTTACCGAAAAAATCACAAAACGTCAAATACTGTCATCCATTTGCCAAATTTTCGACCCACTCGGGCTTCTCTCACCTGCTACGATTGTTGCCAAGATCATCTTGCAACAACTGTGGAAATTGAACATCTCTTGGGATGAAAGCATTCCCATGGATCTACATTCGAAATGGCTATCTTATCGTTCACATCTCAACAAACTGAATGAGATTGAATTCCCTCGACATGTTCAATGCAGCGATTCTACTTCGATAGAACTACACGGTTTCTGTGACGCCTCAGAAGCTGCATATGGGGCATGTGTATTCATTCGTTCTATTGATGCTTTCGGCAATTATACTTGCAACATTCTTTGTGCAAAAACGAGAGTTGCACCTTTGAAACAAACCACAATACCCAAACTGGAACTTTGTGGGGCCACACTGTTGGCTGATCTCATGAACAAGGTGAAGGACTCAATCAAAATATCATTCAATAGAACATACTATTGGAGCGACTCCACAATCGTATTAGCTTGGATAAGGTCTTCTCCGAGTTTATTGAAAACCTTTGTTGCCAACAGAGTAGCTCAAATTCAGAATTTAACCGATCCCGATTGTTGGAATTACATAAACACCGCAGAAAATCCCGCAGACTTACTGTCACGAGGAGTAACCCCTACAAAACTCATTAATAACAGTCTTTGGTTCCATGGTCCCAAGTGGCTTGTCCACTCGGACAGCGATTGGCCAATGAATAAACTTTCAATCCCTACACCAAATGATCTTCCCGAAATGAAACATATCAAAACTTTTCTCAGTATCGATCACAACTTCCTGGAAAATATCGGCAGATTTTCATCCTTCTTGAAATTACAAAGGACATTCGCCTGGATAGTCCGTTTTAAAAATAACCTCAAGACTGAACCCAATTCCAGAAAACTTGGTGTTTTAACGCCTTCAGAACTCCAAGAATCCTCGAATCTATTGATACGCATTGTCCAAAGGCACGCTTTCCCTCAAGATCATAATGCTCTTTCCAAGGGACACGACGTCAATTACAAAGGTAATCTCGCAGGTCTGAACCCATTCTTGGACAGTGAGCAAATCATCAGAGTTGGTGGTAGAATACAAAATTCGAACTTCCACTTCCACAAAAAACACCCAGCCGTGCTACCAGCCAACAATCATTTCACGACTCTTTTAGCTCGACATGAACATATTCGCCTATTGCATGCCGGTCCACAGCTATTATTAGCATCTTTGAGAGAAAGATACTGGCCAATCTCTGGTCGAAATCTCGTAAGGAAGGTCGTACACGAATGTACACGATGTTTTCGCTTCCAAGCAAAATCCGAAAAATATCTTATGGGCAATCTTCCCAAAGAACGAGTTTCGCCATCGCGTCCATTCTCGACATCTGGTATTGACTATGCAGGTCCATTTTCAATCAGAGACAGAAAAACAAAAAATTATAAAACTACGAAGGCTTATATAGCTCTTTTTGTATGTCTCAGTGTTAAGGCAATTCATCTAGAGGTTGTGAGTGACCTAACCACCGAATGTTTTTTAGCTGCTTTGAGGAGATTTTTTGCGAGACGTGGAAAATCGGCTATCTTATTTTCGGATAATGGCACTACCTTTGTAGGTGCGAATAATGAAATAAAAAACTTCTTCAAACATAATAGTGAAATCATTGCAAACAATTTAACCTCTGATGGAATCTGCTGGAACTTCATTCCGGCAAAGGCACCCCACTTTGGTGGTATATGGGAGGCTGGTGTGAAATCAGTGAAGCATCATCTATACAGGGTGATGGGAGATTCAAAATTAACCTACGAAGAATTTTCTACGGTATTATGCCAAATAGAATCTTGCTTGAATTCCCGCCCGCTTTATCCTCTTTCTAATGACCCAAATGATACATTACCTCTCACTCCTGCGCATTTCTTAATTGGTGGATCTTTAAACACCATACCTGACCACAATCTGCTAGATATGAAAATGAATCGTCTCTCACGATTCCAAAGATGCCAGCAAATTCTGCAACAATTCTGGACCAAATGGAAAAGCGAATACATATCCAGCTTGCAACAGCGTACGAAATGGAAAGAGCGCTGCAATGATTTGCTGAAGATTGGTGTTCTCGTACTGTGCAAGGAAGATGGGCTTCCTCCTCTAAAATGGAGAATTGGGAGAGTCATCGAGATCCATCCGGGAAAAGACAACATCGTCCGAGCCGTCACCATCAAAACCGCCACTGGTGTCTTCAAACGACCAGCGGTGAAACTGTGTGTCCTACCAAATCAAGAATAGCCTTATTAAAAGCCTGGAGGCTTTCAAGGGGGGCGGTATATGTTAGAACCCGTTCCCTCTACGCCGCTGATCCAAGATCCAAGCGAGACATCGATGCGAGCGATTCGCCGAAAGGAGGGGATACGGCAGGCATCGACAAGAAGCGCGGCAATTTTATTCATTCGTCTGCGATACACGCTAATGTAAACATCACGTTGAATAAACGTAATTATTCGATATTTGTCTTTTGTTGTTTTTTTTTTACAAATAATTCAGAAAATTGGTGTCGTCTACACACAACACACATACAAAACAATAAACATTTTCGTAATTTCAGGATAAAATGCAGAAAAGAAAAAGGATTTGGACAGATTGGTCACCCGCTGTCTTGAAGTCAAAGAGGCATCCAGTGCTTACTCCACGTGGGAGAAACGAAGAGGACAATAATCAGAAAATAGACAATCTCCTGAGGCTACGGGAAGAATTGCTGATACAGCAGATACATAATGCGAGGCAGGAAGATAGACGTGCCGAAGAAAAAAATGAAAGAGAAAAAAAAAGGCAGAAAAAGAAATGGAATTGCTTGAAATTGAAATAAGTTCAAGAAAAAAAAAACTCCAATAATTTAGATATTCTGTATTAGAAATAAATTTATTATTTGAGAAAACTAGTCTGTGTTTCCACTATTTAACAATTGTTCGAAATAATCTAAGAAAATCATCAATATTATCTTCCGGAAATTCTTGAAAATTGAAACCATTTGCAAAATGCCGTTCTTTCTGCTGAACGGCAATATTGTGTAAAACGGCACAAGCTACTATTATCCTTTTTGTAAGGGTCAGGTCACATCTTATTCCGATGGATAATATTGGAAATCTCCTTTTCCACACTCCAAAAAGACGCTCTATGGTATTTCTGGTTCTGATGTGAGATTCGTTGTACAAAATTTCTACCTCGCTTTGTGGATTACTCAATGGGGTAATAATAAAAGATTTGGCCGCATAGCCTCGATCAGCAAGAAGGACTCCATTTCCCATTTCATTATTTTGAAGTCTCATTTTCACTGCAGAATTTTCAAATATGTGGTTATCGCCAGGCCAGCGACACACCAAACCAATAATTTGCAATTTTGCATTGCAAACGACCTGACAGTTCAATGAGAAGAAGCCTTTTCGATTGCGAAAGACTTCTGCATTTGGTCCACCAGGAGACTTAATTCTTATATGGGTGCAATCAATTGCACCTACAACTCTAGGAAAGCGAGATATATCATGAAAATCTCTTTTTCCCGCTGCTTGTTCCTCTTGTGTTCTTGGAAGATATACGTGATGAGGAAATAGTTTACAAATAGCTGTTACTACTTGCTTAATTATTCTACCAGAAGTGGTTTTGTGAATGCCTAGAAAGTCTCCCATGGATATATAAAAATCTCCTGTTGCCAGAAACCTCAAAGTGAGTAGTAACTTATCCATTGGACTGACAGCACGATTCGAATTCCTGAAGTTAAAAGAGGCAATCACAACAATTGTAAGGGAATATATGAATTTATTATAATAGGAAGGTATATGTTACAAACACCACATACCAATCAGTTCGATTACGAAGATCTGATTCAATTTCTCGTAAAATAAAAGAAACTGTAGCTTTGGAAAATCTGAACCTTCTGAAGAACTCTTCATCATTCCATCTAGAACAGTGATCAATTCTTTGCCTTAAATGATACCCTCGTTCAGGATATGTATATTCCAAGAGCTCAAGATCTGGATCGCTGAATAACTCGAAAATATCATCCATATTAAAATTCAATGATATATCCAGCAAATATTTATAACAAATAACACAACGAATCACCATATATCAAGAATCAAAACTTTCAACTAATAATAACGTACTGACATTCATATCTCTATGTTCATATCTGACATATCCTTATTCGATATATATCTTATTCGGCGAATAGGCATTATTTATTCGACGAATAACACTATCTGGAAGTGAAAAGACGATCATTTTCACTTATTCTATGAATAAGACTTATCTGTCAAATAAATTTAGTTATTCGAAGGTGAAAGTACCGGGCCTAAGTAAAAATGCAGTCTTTTCAGTTTCAGATAGTGTTATTCATCGAATAAATCTGTCACTGAAACGTAATTGAAAGAGATAGCAGGAATTTGGACACTTTTTCTTCAAAAAATCCTTTATTTAAAAATTCTCCGACGAATCTCTTCCAATTTGATAAACATGGATGCAAATATTAATAGTAATTGAAAGAGTTTATTTGTCATAGATCGAATATCGGTACGTCATTATTGGTTGAATTTTTTAGATTCTTTATATATAATTATTCTTTGTGTGATTTTCACGAAATATTTGCTTTCTAGTTGGAATAATGACAATTTCTACAATGCGGTGTCTTATTTTACATTAATCAGTGAAAAGTAGTATACCGTGTTTTCATAGAATTGTTATTCGTCAAATAATTTCATCTGAAAGCACCGAAATAAGGCATCCTTCAGATAGGAAATTATTTGACGGAAATTTATTGACAGTGAATAAAATTTATTCGAAGGTGAAAGTACCGGGCCTTAATCAATTTTGGCTTTTCAATTGCTGAATCAGATAAATGTTTATTAACAAAATTTATCGGTACTTGTGTTATATATTTGATAATGTAGGTTGATGATTTGCTCATAGTTAGTAATGATAATGAGTGTTTAACTACTTTGAAACAATATCTAAAAACAGCATTTATAATGAAAGATCTACGCGAAGTAAATTATTTTTTAGGTTTGAAAGTTGACAGAGATATACAGAATCAAATTCTTGAATTGAGTCAAACAAATTTCATTGAAAGATTATTAATTGAATTCAATATGGAGCATTGTCGTGGACAGTTCACGCCAATGCAACTCAAACCAACTTTAGGCATTGATGATGATGTTTATTCAGAGAGTGTTTCTGTTTATGATAAGCCGTTTAGAGAACTTATTGGGTGTTTGATGTATTTATCTTTAACTACACGAGCTGATATATGTTTTGCGATATCATATTTGAGTAGATATCAATCGAAACCATACTAGGTTTCGATTGATTGATTTGATTTACTTTGGAAATATTTGAAAAGAATTTTAAGATACCTCAAGCGTACAATAAATCTAAAATTAGTATATAAAATTTTTTCGGGAGAAAATATTTTACAAGCCTTTTGTGATGCTGATTGGGCTAATGAAGCTAATGATCGTAAATCTACTTCTGGATTTGTTATCAAGATTTATGGTAATACAGTTCAATGAATATCGCGAAACCAAAAGAGTGTGGCTTTGTCTTCTTGTGAAGCTGAATTTGTTGCACTTAGTATAACTATTCCAGAAATATTGTGAATGCAAAACCTATTGTTAGATCTAGGTATAGTAGAGAATATCATACCATCTCAAATATATGAGGATAATCAGAGTGTTATTCACATTGTTAAGCAAAATAAGTGTGAGAACGAACATAAGCACATATCTATCAAGGTGAATTTTGTTCAAGATATTTATGTTAAAAAATTAATAAACATTACTTATGTTAGTACATGCGAACAAGAAGCAGATTTGCTACTAAATCAATTGGACGAATTCAATTTGAAAAATTAGTTTCTTTATTAGGTTACTTGTAAAGGAAAGAAAAATTTATCAAATTGTGGAGGAGTGTTAAGAATAGGAAAAAGAATACTTTATTTTGTTCTATGTTTTCTCTGTGGATTAGGATTCTAACCTATGTTTAAGTTAGTTAATAGTTGAGTCGTACTATGTAACGAATCGAATGACGAGGTGTTAGAAATAAATAGTTATTATATTTCGCTATCCAGTCCAAGGATGTTAATTATTTCACCATATAGTCCGCCTTTTCGTACTACTCATCCACAAGATTTTAAAGTAAACGTATCCCCACTACCAGCACTACCCCCGGTAGCCGAGAATCAAGAAAAAAGTGTTTTGACTCCATCCCCAACCTGCAAGTTTCTTGGATTTATTTTTCATACAGATACCCTACAAATTGAACTTCCGGTTGAAAAGAAAAATAGAATAATATATCACATAAAATTTTTTCAAATGGAAAAGAGTTTTAGGATAAGGCAGTTTGCTAAGTTCATCGGATTATTGAGGTCTATGTCTCCAACCTCCCGAAATTTGAATTTTTAAATTTTTTTGACACTGAAGTTTTGTACTAGTTTTGTACCGAAATGTACCGTTGATAAAAAGTTTTGTACCCCTAATTAAAATGATGAAAACACGGTTTTTAATTTAGAGGGGTCGTATACATGCTCACCCCCCACTTCGGAAATTGCAAATTTTTTTATCTCAAAGTTTTGTACTAGTTTTGTACCGAAATGTAGCGTCAAGAAAAAGTTTTGTACCCTAAGTTTAAGGGGTCTTAGGAGGGTTTCAAATTGGGGGGGCTGGAGACATGTTTTCGAAATAATGAGATTTCGGTTTCCGAAACAAGCTAAAACATGTATACTAGTTCTGTACCGAAATGTACCGTCACAAAAACAGCACACTTCTCTACCCCGGGGGTGTACCTGTGCTCCATATAAAGTACTGTGGCTTCAGGGGTGTTTTTTTTACACCAAGGAATATGGGATATTGGTTTTGTACTTTTTTGATACTGAAATGTACCTTCGATAAAAAATTTTGTAGCCCCAAATAGAATGAGTGAATTATCATTTTTAATAAGGGGCTATAGGCAAGTACACCCCTTTTTTGAAAATGCGAATTTTCTCTATGAAAAAATTTTGTACTGGTTTTGTATGGTCAACAAAAGTTTTGTACTCTGAGATTTGGGGGTCTTAGGAGAATTCCAGGGATGGAGACATCTTTTCGAAGTAATAAGATTTTGGTTTTCGAAACAAACTGAAACATGTGTACTAGTTTGGTACCGATATGTACCGTTCTAAAAACGAAATTAATCGTTGATAAAGTCAAATTTGATCAACCTAAGATCAGAAAGGAATACATGGCGACGCGACGTTGAGAAAAGTCATCAATTTTGCACTTGTTTAACGCTAAAGTTCTGTACCGAAATGTACCGTTGAAAATGGTTTTGTACTCCTAATCATAGGCGTAGCCAGGGTTGTGTTTCGGGGGGGGTTTTGAAATGAAATTTTTCTGATTTTGACATATAAATTGAAACTATTTGAAACTAATATTATGTAACTATATTATTTCGGGGGGGGGGGGGGGGGGTTTGGGGTTTGAACCCCAAAACCCCCCCGCCTGGCTACGCCCGTGCTCCTAATTGAAATGACGAAAATACGTATTTCAGTTCGGACGGGATGTTCACGTACTCACCCCCCACTAATTAAAATTAAAATTTTTTCTCTTTCGAAGTTTTGTACCGAAATGTAAAAAAGCGAAAAGAATTTATAATTGAATCCTACTCCAGAAATGGTCAAATGACAGAAGGGAAATCTGAAACATTCTGTTGATAAATTGAGTACCCCAATATTACTGAAGATTATCAATCTTTCGAAAGAACCTATTTACAGTTTCGCCATGTGTTAGCTTTTTCTGTGAATTAGAAAGTCTTGAAAGACAAAGAGGTTGTGAGTTTCCCAAAGAAGAGAATACCATAGCATCAACATTGTTGATAGTATGTTGATTGTTCATGTTTTATCTCTAGTGGTTGGAGTCTGTGTAAGAATATGCTACACGATTTTGAAAAAAAGACGTCAATGTGTTTTCATATTATTAGTATAGAAGATTCAACTGTTATCAGAAAATTGAAGATTTTCATTTTTCTCGTAGAATGGCCTATGACCTCTCAATCTTAGATTACAAAACTTTTTTTGACGGTACATTTTGGTACAAAACTTTGAAATGAAAAAAATTGGGGGTGAGCATGTCTACAGTTTCCCCAAACTGAATTCCGTATTTTCTTCATTTTAATAAGGGTACAAAATTTTTTTCAACGGTACATTTCGGTACAAAACTAATACACATGTTTCAGCTTGTTTCGGAAACCGAAATCTCATTATTTGGAATTCATGTCTCCAGGCCCCCAATTTGAAACCTTCCTAAGACCCTTTAATCTTAGGGTACAAAAATTTTTCTTTTGGGTACATTTCGTTACAAAACTAGTACAAAACGTTGAAAGAAAAAAAATTTGCAATTTCAAAAGGGGAGGGGGTGAGCATGTCAATTGTTACCGCGAACTGAAGTCCGTATTTTTTTCATTTTGATTAGGGTACAAAACTTTTTTTCAACGGTACATTTCGGTACAAAACTAGTACACATGTTTCAGCTTGTTTCCGAAACCGAAACTTCATTATTTCAAAATACATGTCTTCAGCCTCCCCCAATTTGAAACCCTACTAAAACCCCTTAATCTTAGGGAAAAAAATGTTTCTTGAGGGTACATTTCGGTACAAAACTAGTACAAAACTTTGAAGTATAAAAAATTTGCAATTTCGAAAGTGAGGGGTGAGCATGTCTATTGTTACCCCGAACTGAACTCCGTATTCTCTTCATTTTAATTAGGGTACAAAACTATTTCTCAACGGTACATTTCGGTACAAAACTAGTACACATGTTTCAGCTTGTTTCGGAAACCGAAACTTCATTATTTCGAAAACATGTCTCCAGCCCCCCCAATTTGAAACCCTCCTAAGACCTCTTAATCTTAGGGTACAAAACTTATTCTCCACGGTACACTTCGGTACAAAACTAGTACAAAACTTTGAGATATAAAAACATTGCAATTTCAAAAGTGGGGGTGAGCATGTCTACGGCCCCCCCAAACTGAAAACCGTATTTTCATCAATTTAATTAGGGGTACAAAACTTTTTTCCAACGGTACATTTCGGTACAAAACTAGTACAAAACTTGAGCATAAAAAAAAGATGAAAATTCAAATTTGGGGGGGCTGGAGACATAGACCTGGATTATTGGTATCAGCTTGTCCGGCAGTGAACAACGGATGGCTCTATACCAAAGCATTCGAGAGAGAAAAAATTCAAGCTTTGAAACAAAATAACATGAATTATAATGCAAAAATGACCAACTGTTTCCACTCTGATTTAGTCTGGTGGTTAAATAACATTAATTCGAAAAATGATATTAAAAAAGACGATTTTCAACTAGAAATCTACACAGATTCCTCCCTCACAGGTTGGGGCGCACACTGCAATGAGGAAAACACACACGGTTGGTGGACACTAGACGAAAAGAAAAATCACATAAATTTCTTAGAACTACAGGCAGTCTATTATGGGCTCAAATGTTTTGCAAAACAATCAAGAAATTGCAGTGTTCTGGTAAGATGTGATAATACCACAGCCATTGCCTGTATAAATCGTATGGGTAGTGTCCAATACATTCACCTTCATGAATTGTCAAAAAAGATATGGCAGTGGTGTGGGGAACGTAATTTGTGGTTATTCACATCTTACATCAACACACAAGAAAACTGGAGGGCCTATTCGGAGTCGAGGGTATCCACTCTTCAAAAAGCTTTGTTGCAAAGAACCAGTTATATTTAAAACAAATGCAAAACTATTAATTTCTCCTTTCAGTCTGGACCAGCATCCTCTATCTGCGAGTATTTCGTTGGTAGCAGCGAGATTATCAGGAGATCTTTAATTATTCAGGGGGTTCCTGAATGTGCAATAGAAACAACTATTCAGTCCTTATTAGCGTGTACCATTAAGCAGTATGGAATAACATATAAACTTTGGTGGAATTTTTGTGAGAAATCAAAACTAAACCCGTTTGAAGGTAGCATCCGGGATGTTTTAAAATTTTTTCAGTCTATGTTAGAGAAATCAGATAATGTTTATTGCTCTTTCAATTCGCACAGATCGGCTTTGGCACTTATACTCCCAATAGATATCGGAAATAATATGATAATTAAAAGGTTTATGAGGGGTGTTTCCAAAATAAGACCCCAGAATCCTCGTTACAATTTTACGAGGGACCCTAAGCAAATATTTTAAAATGTTGTCAATTAAGCTTATAACACTTTTAGCATTAGCAACCGGTCATAGAATTCAAACCTTATCCCTTATTAAATTATCGAATATAAAAGAGTGCGAGTCAAATATTCAAATCCTTATCGACGATCGAATAAAATCATCCGGTGTAGAAAACAACCCTGTTTGCTAATTCCTAGGTTTGTTTAGTGCAAACCAAATTTATGTGTTGTCTCTTGCTTACAAAAATACATCGAAGAATCGCAAAAGTTTAGGGGACCTGGTTGCGATAAGCTGTTCATAACCTTCCAAAAACCCCATAAAGTTGCCTACAAACAAACCTTAAGCCGATTGGTCAAGTGTGCCTTAAGTATGGCATCGATGTCGGTATCTTCAAGGTACACTCCTGTCGACACGCTTCGACGTCAGCAGCTCAAAGGACTGGCGTCTCACTTGATATAATCAGAGATTCGGCAGGTTGGAGCAAAAACTCTGAGACCTTTGCAAGGTTCTATAACCGTCCCCTAATAGAACGTGAAGCATCAAATATTTTTGATATTTGATTAAATGTTTTTGTTATTAATAATCTTATGATTATGTATTTTGATAATAGTGGAGTATGTTTCCACATAGTTTTGTTGTCATAATATTCTTATACTTAGGTACTTGTGTGTGAAAGTTAAAAATTTGTTCCTGTTCAAAGCTGTATTTTGTTAACGGCTGGTTCCAAATATAGTTACCATTTTTCCATATATGTGATAGTTGTTTTATCGTTAATTTCCTTTCTACCTATTCATAACCAGCATATCTTTAAACAGCTACATGGTGAAATAATTAACATCCTTGGACTGGATGGCGAAATATAATCTAACGATCAAACGAACTTACCTGAAGTTCGATCGTGATTATAAGAGGCATCCAGTCCAAGAATGTTAATCACCTTCCCAGCCACATCCCCTGCTGGTTATGAATCAAAGAAAATTCAGGATTATTTAAACAAATGACGGCGTACGACACATGCGGACGGGTCTCGGCTGCCGGGGGTAGTGCTGGTAGTGGGGATACGTTTGCTTTAAAATCTTGTGGATGAGTAGTACGAAAAGGCAGACAATATGGTGAAATAATTAACATCCTTGGACTGGATGCCTCATATAATCACGATCGAACTTCAGGTAAGTTCGTTTGATCGTTAGATTATAAAAGTTATTCTGGTTTAATTAATTCAGTCACGCTCCATCAAAGTTTGCTCTGCTCATCAAATAGAATTGGGAATTCAAATGTAGATTGCAGCGACATAGTGGTGACAGTTCGAAGTAAAAAGTTAATGCCTTTACGACATTGTTCTACGTTCCTCGATGTAAACCATAGACCTAATAATACATTTTATTTTATTAGGTTTATGATGTAAACAAACAAATGACAAAAGTGCCTTAACTTTTTATTTACAAAAATAGCCACCAGAGGGCGTATCGCTTGTTTTGAATTCCCAATCCAATTGTTCACTATACCTTTTCAAGTTCAAATTGGCGCTAATCAAAATCAAAATGACATTAGCCAAAATCAAATTGACAATATCAATTTCAAACTGGTATTAATCAGAAGCAAATTGGCAATAATCAATTTCAAATTGGCATTTATCAATTACAAATTGACAATAAACAAAATCAAATTGGCAATTCTGAATTTGAATTCTTCATTGGAATGAAATCTATTTTTTTTTTCATTGAATGATATACACAGTAAATAACTTCATAATTAATTAAAACTATTCGAGAATAACGAATTTTCTCAAAAAATTTATATCCTGCATATCGAATGCAGAAAAAATGAATCTTTGGATATGAGCGATGAATTTTGCACAATTAACAACCGTTGCCTTGCCAAGTGTAGCGTCTGTCGTACGTGAAGGTACTGTTCCGGTCGCTCCATAATTAATTGAAATTAAGTGTGTTAATATATTGTGAATAAATCTGTTAACTTCACACTGAAATCAAGGCTTATTGACCTTACTGGGGGTATATTCGGAGAAATCTAAACGAGAAGCATTTTGTTCTTGAAACTGTAAAATGTCTTTTTATGTACGCTGTAATGAAGTTGGCTCAAGGAGATCGCCGAGTATTATTTGCAGTTTTTGTCGAAATCATTATCACGCGAATGGCACCTGTTCCGATGTCACAAAGAATCAGTTATCGGCAATCAAGAACATGCCTGGTACGGATTGGAAATGTGATACATGCCGCCAAGTAAATGCACATGTATCCAGTGGTGGAGATCGGAAGAGGCAATCGACTTCTGCTGGCCGTCCATCCCTGGATGGTCAGTCTCAACGAGTTGAGAAACCCATCGTCTCAGATGATGAATCAGACACTGAGGGACGCAATGGTGATGTTTCGCAACCCATTCAATCACTCACTTTGGAAATAAGGAATCTGCGAGAATCAGTCAATTTTTGTTCGGGAAAAATAAGCGATTTCGAGATCAAGCTAGGCAGGTTCAATGAGCTGGTCACTAAGTTGGGTAAACTGGAGAGGGAGAATGAACTGTTAAAAAAGCAGGTCACAGATCTCAACTCTGAAGTGAATAACCTTGAACAATTTTCCAGATCAAACAATATAGAAATTCAAAATATACCTGAGAAGCCAAATGAGAATATCATGGAAATTATTTCATCAATTGGAAGAGCTATCGATCAGCCGGTTGACTCCTCCTGCATTGATTTTTGCAGCCGTGTTCCTACAAACATCCAAGGGAGGCCTAAAAATATTGTTCTAAGATTCATCTCTAAAATCAGGAGAGACGATTTTCTTGACGCTTATAAGGTTAAGCGAGTGTCGAACTCGGGTTCTGATGGATCGGGAATTAGGGTTGAAAATGTGTCGGAAAGGCTATACATCAATGAACATTTGTCGATTCACAACAAGAAACTCTTCAAAGAAGCACGAGACATTGCAAAGAATAAGGAGTATAAGTATGTATGGACCCAATCTGGTAATATTCTTTTACGCAAAAACGACGCGTCTAAAATTCTTCACATTCGGTCAAGCGAGGATTTAAGAAAACTATAAACCCATATAAATTACAAGCAACTAATTGAACTTATTTTCTGATCCCCATGACTTTTTCGATATATTTCCAGAATGTAACGGGACTTAGAACTAAGCTGGAGGAATTCAAGATGAGCGCCACTGTCAATGACCACGATATAATTTGTATTACCGAATCTTGGTTGAACGATGGGATAATGGAATCAGAAATAATTGATTTAAACCAGTGAACTAATAACCCATTGAAGGAGTGTAGAGAGAGACCCACGGGAACGTTTGTGAGATAGAAGATAATCAGCTGATTCGGGGCAAAACATAGGCCAGTTCTCTGTAGTCTATACGTGAATCGCTTAGTTTTTTAGTTTTATTTGTACTTTTCCTCATCTTTGTGCGAAATTTTCGTGAAATTATTATTTACTTCTGATTCTTTAGGATGGTAAAGTCGTGTACGCAAAGGTACAGAAAAGGCAGTGGGATTTCATTTTTCTCGTGAGTACTTATAAATCTAATCTCTAATCTTTGTACCTGATAGTTCTTGAATAATTATCATATTGATATAAAAAATTCTGTAGGTTTCCCAGTGATTCAAAACTGAGATCCCTATGGGTCTTAGCCAAAAACATAAATTACATAGCAGGGTGAAGGGTGATAAAGTTGAAAGAACTGATATTGCAAAACTTCTAAAAATGTCTCTCAAAATTGTTATGACATAATGCAGGTAAAAGACAAGTATGAACTGGAGGCCTATAAAGAATCATAGACTGATGCAAATTAATGCATGTTGAGGAATTACATGTGTTTCAGAATTTTATTTTATTTTGGCTCAATAAGGATGGTGCTTCCTTTTTCCAGAAACTTAAAGGTATAGCTCACATATTATCTTTCATTTCTAAATATCTGGGGTAAGTATGTAGGTGAGTAATCTTTGAATCTTGGTATTCCATAATTTTTTTTTTTAGATTTGTGGGTCGGAGATATTTGAATTGTTTTGTGATTTGCTTAAAATATTTTATGTTACAGGAATGTATTCCGAAGGCTGAACAGGACTTATTGTTGAGACAACTAAAATTTCAACAAATAATTTATTCAGATTTGTAATTTTAATTATTCCACCAGATGTTTTCAAATTCTTTTCAACTTGAAAATAAATTTCTTTGATCATTTTTGTATTTTTTTACCAACATATTATAAGGAATTATTAGTTTGAGATGACCAAATATGATGGGTTGGTTTGTCAATCTGATTATAATTATATCAATGAGTATTAAACCACATGGTTATATGAAAAAAATTCATACCATCTTTGGCTCAAAATTCGAAAAAAATACATTTGGGAAAAATGACCATGCGCTCGTTCTTAAGAAAGAGTTCAATTTAAATGTGAGAATTTTCGATCAGGAAACTTTGAATAATCACCTTTAATTCGTGTACAGTAATTCGAAAGTATTTTTAATAAACATTCCTGAGAATACATCAAAAAAGAAATTATAAACCATTGATATAGAAGATACGCATATATATCTAATTCATTCTTTCAAAACGACTATGATCATAAGAAACATTTAATGTTTTGATAATTCATTCAAATATATTATTGAATTTGATTCCTATGGAACACACGAAATGTTAAAAATTTCTCTTTCATTCGTAAAGAAATTAATTCAACATAAATTAATTCATATTTTATTATCAAACCATTTGCCTAGCTCCAAAGTAATACAAGGAATTGTTAGTTCGAGATGTCTTATTCTAAAATAATGAGTGAGTACGTCGAAATCATTGTATAAATATTCGAAATTGAAGAAATAAACCGAAATCGCTATGAATTCGGTTCAAGCGCCTCGTTTCTTGCCCCGAGTCACGTGACTTTTATCTTCGTACCCGCGTTACGACCGCATCTGACGGTTAGACTCCTTCCATGGGTTATTAGTTCACTGATTTAAACTGCTACACTATCTTCAGGCGAGATCGGGCGAGTTCATGTAAGGGTAATGTCAGACGCGGCGGTTTTGTCCGAGACCAAAGATTATAGAGTTAGGAAGATAGGAAACAGCCTCATATCGCTAGTACTAAAAAGCGTATACGTTTTGGCCTGTGTTGCACACAATTGACAATCAGGTGGCGCTGAAATCGTGCTCTCAAACTGTTGAATAACAGTTTTCTATTTCATAATTGAAGGGCGCGAAATTCGAATTCTGTTCCTCAATAAAAGGGCGCGAAATTCGAATTCTATTCCTTTTATTGAATTCGAGTAGACTTGGTCGAAACCAGAAAAAACCTCCTGAGCGACAAAACAAAAATAGGCCTTTGTTTTGTGATCAAGATGTTTTTTTCATCTAAACATTGTTGTGAATCAATTAATATCAATGAAATACTGTGTTAGATTTGCTATACTTTTTATTTGAAATATATAGAAAAATTTGACAAAATTGAAGATTGTACATGGTGTATTCAAAGGTCAGGCTTTTTTTTAACGGAAGGTACAATTGGTGAAAATAATTCACCTTTGAAAACATCCTGTACACAAATAATTGAGCTCTGAATATAAGACACAACAGAACATGATGGAATGTTATATATCAAAGGTGTAATTTCTACACAATACATTTTTTTCCAATTAATAGAATCAGTTGAATTTGTAAAATTTTTATTAGAAATTAATATGAACAAATATTCGATACAACATATCTCAAGAATTCTTTTACATATTAGTAACAGAATTTTCAGAACCACAATTAAAAACAAATTTACATAGGTGTAACCTGTATGTCGGTAAACATATGTAAGAATAACAAGTCAACTCCGAAATGCAAATAACTTCACTAATAACATGAATTGCATATCAACATAATAATACATATATCCAGCTATAAATGATAAAATTCAGTGATAAATTGAAATACGTGTATCTATTCTAATGTATAAAATTGTAGTGTAAGAGCCTTGGAGTACAAGTGCATTTTATTTGGTTTTGAGAAAATCAGATTTAAAGTTAAAAATTATTTCCAAATTCGACCAGTTGGATTCTCTAGTACTTTGTATTGCTCTGTCGTTTTCACTTGAAGTTTTGGACTTACTCTTTTATACCATCCTCAGCTTGTCTCACCTCTTACTTATAGACAACGTGGTGATCGCCAAAGTGCATCTCTTCACAAAGACTAATTTCATCGTACATCAGAGAACAAATTTCTTTTTTTTGCTCAGTATTTAGGAGATGCAACCTCAAAGAATCTATAGACTCTATGTATTCCAGGAGAAACTTTTTTACTGTAGTTCACCAAGTCAATGTCTGGACATACTGAAAATCCTATTCACTTCAGAGTACTGAAAATAAAAATCAATCAATATCAGAGTCACATTGTACGAGTTTCAATACTTACGTTCAGATATTTATGGTAAATTCGAAAAACTTATTTTCGGAGAATCTTTTGTACTACAGTTTCCACAGTTCCTCACCATACAATAGTTTCCATAAGACATTTTGAGCAAAGATATTTTTCTTTGATTTTGAAGTTTTCACTAAGGAAATACACAAAAACTCTAATTAATTAATTAATAATAAATTAATTAATTAATTAATTAATTAATAATAAACGACTAAAATGAACTAAATAAACGACGAGCGGAAAGAGAATCAAAACAAAACGGCCATGTTTCTTCAAATCTTACAAAAGTCAAATTATGTTTCTCCAAATGGCCGTCGAATAAATATTTTAACCATTCTTGGCATCTTAGTACAACAATTGAACCACCAGGTGGCGCTACCGCAAGTGTATACGCTTGGTTTCCTATCTTCCTAACTCTATAATCTTTGGTCCGAGACGTTTCTCGAGAGTAGAACCGTATCGGAGAGTCGTCAATGGGTTTCAAATGGACCATGTCAGACGTAGCGGTATGAATCGCCAGGCGATTTTAAAACCGACTCGAAGGGTCGTCGGGACCACTATCCGCCTCGGTTTTTATGAGTCTTTCGTACAGTCATCAGTGGTATGTATATGGAACATGTCAGACGCGGCGGTTTTATCGTTCTATTCACGACCTCACACCGCCTTGTATTTTGGATATAAACCGACGCGATTAAATCGACGCGTGTGACATCGAACAGGCGATCGATAGCGGGAACCGTCTCGGTCAAAACCGCCGCGTCTGACATTACCCTAATGTAAAAACCGATGGAGGTGGTGTTTTCATTGCTGTCAAAAACAAATTTAAACCGACTACAGCTGCTGAACTTCAAAGAGATGCAGAGGATATTTGGATAGCACTTAATCTAGGTAGTATTAAGCTTTTTATTTGTTGTGTGTATCTTCCACCCGGCGAGCAAGTTGCTAGCGCCAGCTTCATTTCAAAACTTTACTCTAACAAAGCAAAATTTGAGGATTGTCTCGTTGTGATTCTTGGCGATTTTAACTGTCCATCGATTTCATGGATTTTTGATGATGATAAAAACTATTTGAATGCTTTTAATGTAGAGAGTAAATTTGAGCATATTGTTGACGCTTGTATGTATTTGGAACTAATGCAATATAATCATATAAAAAACTGTAATGATAGAAATCTGAATCTTGTATTCAGCAATTCTAACAAAATTAGTAATTTGGAACATTGTTCATCTCCACTGGTTCTCGAAAATCGTCATCATCCTGCTTTGGAGTTTTTATTTGAGAATGAAACATTCAGACATCTTCCAACCAATATCTCTTCTTTTTTTAACTTTAGAAGAGCTCATTACAATATTATAAATCAGTCCATATCAGACGTTGATTGGGAATGTTTATTGACTAATGATAACGTCGACTGCGACTTGAATATTTTTTATGATAAACTTTTCGAAATTATTAAGAATCATGTACCTGAACAAAAAATTCGTAAACGTTTTCCTGTTTATTTCTCTAAAACTACAGTAAAACTAATTAAACGTAAAAACAGATTTCATA
The DNA here is from genome assembly GCF_907165205.1 of Coccinella septempunctata. Taxonomy (NCBI): domain Eukaryota; kingdom Metazoa; phylum Arthropoda; class Insecta; order Coleoptera; family Coccinellidae; genus Coccinella; species Coccinella septempunctata. Next base: position 1,046,191 of record NC_058194.1, on the reverse strand, counting down.
CCAAATGGAAAATCTTTAAAAATATGAAAGATTAAGTAGAATTTAGAAATTTGCTTACTGCAACTAAAAAAGCTATTGAATCAGATTATAAAAAATATATCTCAAAGATTGAACAGCAGGTAACTGATGATCCTAGAAGTTTTTTCAAGTTTGCGTGGAGAAAAGGTCGCGATCAGGGTCTTCCGGAGACGATGTCTTATGGACACAGATCAGCGTCGTCTGAAGTGGAGGTGTCTGAATTGTTTGCGGAATATTTTAAGAGTGTGTATGTTAAAAGAAACCGACCTCCCACATCAAACCGTCAAAATTCCAATTTTCCTCAAGTTAATCTTCCAAATCAACTTAATTATATTCAGTTTTCATCTCATGAAATACGTAGGGCACTGCAGGGTCTCGATGAAAGGAAGGGTGCTGGACCTGATGGAATTCCGTCATTTTTTATAAAAAATTGTAGTTCTTCTATTATGAAACCACTAATGATCATTTATAATAAGTCTCTGAGATCACCATACTTTCCGACAAGATGGAAGACTGCATCCATTACCCCAATTTTCAAGGCAGGAGATGAGAGTTCAATTAGTAATTATAGACCAATAAGTAAATTATCCGTAACAAAATCAGAAGTAGATCGGTAAAACACCTTTTATTGATACTTGTTGGGGTGGTATCTCAATTGTACCTCAAGTTCTAAGAGTTCTGGGTTGGTGAAAACTTAGGGACTCGAGGATTGAGATTGATAATGCGGATCACTTGTTAATGAACGTTTATTTCCTAATCTAACAAACTATATATAGTCAAATTGTACAATGACGTCAAGACCACATAATCGAAATCGACTTACATTCTGCATATTCAGTACATTTTTCTTTACTTGCAAAATTGCCGTAGTTGGATTAAGGAATGTTAGATATTAAAGCAAACTATTGCAATCCTTTGTCTCACCTGGCCTACTTACACAGGAAATAACAATTATGAAAGAGCGGATGATCTAAATAATTTCGAATGGAAATATTTGGTTGAATTGAGTTTATGAATTTTTGATATATTTAATTTTGGATATTTATTGTACGTTTCGTACATATTCCCGGCGGCCATGGTGATGTGGTTGGGGTCTTGATGTCTTTGCTGGTGGTTGTCATCCCTGGAGCTGGACACCTAGTCTGGAGTCATTGTATATTGGCTGCAGCTCGATCTCCTCAGGATGAACTGGTCTATTGCTCGCGTGTGCATCAGCCGGTGCTTGTTGTTGTTTCCTATGTTTCAAAAAGTAAACAATAAGTAAAACAATGACAATGATTATTACGATGTTCGTGCTGGAGTTTATCGCTGAATGCAAGTAATATTGTTTCCAACGGTAGTAGTACCAGTGACCTTGACCTAGCAGGTTAGGGATTTCTCGAACTCTGTTTGCGACGAACATTTTCCACTTTCCAGCGTCAGCGTTTATCCATGATATTACTACTTGAGAGTCGGACCAGGTGAATATTTTTGAATTGTTGTGATTCAGGGCCGTAACGCAGCGTTTGATGAGTTTGGCTAGAAGAAGGGCTGCGCAGAGTTCTAACTGCGGGATTGTCTTTGAATTTTTTAATGGTGATACTTTTGATTTGGAAGCGAGGAGTCCCACGTGGGTGTTCCCATTTGTGTCTGTTGTTTTTATGTATACTACAGCGCCATATGCTTTCAGAGATGCATCTGAGAATCCATGAATTTCCAAGAGTTCACCATCCCGTAGGTGAATCCAGCGTTGAACTTGAATTTCTTCTAATTTTGGAAGCTCGCTTCTGAAGTTTTTCCAGGTGTTCCTGATGTACTCTGGTGGTGCTTCATCCCATGATGTGTTGGTTTTCCATATTTCTTTCATTAACAGTTTCGCCTGTATAATGACTGGAGATAATAATCTAAGAGGATCGAAGATTGTGGCGATTTCTGATAAGATTTTTCTTTTTGTTAACCGATGTTCGGAGTTTCGTTTTATTAGATACTGAATATTATCTTCTCTGGGAGTCCATGTTATACCGAGCGTCTTGGTTGGTCCATTTTTGTCGTCCAGCGTGACGGTGGATTTGCTTTCGGTCATTACGTTATATTTCCACTTTCTTATATTGAATCCTCCCTTTTTGAGTAGGTCAGTTACTTCCTTTTGTATATGTCGTGCTTCTTCAATGGTGTCAGCGCCACTCAGAAGATCGTCCACGTAGAAATCCCGTAGCACTATTTCAGCCGCAAGGGGGTGGTTTTTCTTTTCATCTGTAGCTAGTTGTCTCATTGTTCTTATGGCCAGGTAAGCTGCTGGTGCTGTACCGTAGGTTACAGTGGTTAATTCGTAGGTTTGAATTGGCTCATCTTTGGTGTTTCTCCAGAGTATAGAGTGTAATGGCTGGTTTTCTCTGTCCAATTTCACCTGCCTATACATTTTCTCGATGTCAGCTGTTATGGCTATTTTGTGTTTTCGCCATCTTATCAGAATATCTATGAGATCTTGCTGTAGTTTAGGTCCTGTGTGAAGTATGTCGTTTAGGCTGAGTCCGGTACTTGTCTTTGCGCTTGCATCGAATACGACTCTTAGCTTTGTCGTATCACGTTCTTCTTTCAATACAGGTTGATGTGGAATATAATACCTCTTCGCTGAATTATTTGAGCTAGCAATTTTCATATGACCTAGCGCAATGTATTCCTGCATGAATTCTTTATACATAGTTCTAAGCTTTTCGTCTTTATCCAGCTTGTTTTCCAATTGAAATAGTCGTGCCAGTGCCCTCTGCTTCGATTCTCCTAGCTGAGTTGTACTTTTCTTGAATGGAAGTTTCACAGTATAACCGTGCTCGTCCCGTCGAAAGATGTTGGAGTAAAATTTTTCGACGAAAGTATCGTCGTTTGTTGTTTCCTCGGAATTTTCTGCTTCTTCGATGTTCCAGAATTTTGTGAGTTGTGAATTTTCATTCAAATTCGTGATCAAGCTTGCTACACGAAGTTGTGGACTCGATGATGCGGTTCCGCTAATAATCCATCCGGAATGAGTGTTTTGTGCCACTAGTCCATCTTCTGTTGCCTTGAATCCCGACTTCATATACTTGGGGAAGTAGTCAATTCCGAGTAGAACGTCGATTGGACCTGGTACATGGAATAATGGATCTGCGAGTTGTATATTATCCCAGTTGATTTTGGTATAAAGGTGAGTGGATGGCATATTATTTGTTACTTTGCCTATTACATTGAGCTCAGCGTCCATCGCAAATTCACTGTCGAAGTTGGGTGTAATGTTCGTATTTATTTTCCACCTGGATTCCGTAGCGGTATTTCCTAGGCCGGTTATTTCAGCGTTTTGTTTGATTTTTTGTTTTCCCAATGCTTGAGCTGCGGCTGTTGTGATGAAAGAGGCTTGTGATCCTGGGTCAATCAGGGCTCTTAGAGTTATTTTTTCATCGTTTTTGTTGGTGGCTCTGATGAGGGCGGTTGCTATCACTGAGGTCTTTGATTCTTGAAGGTTGTTCTTTGCTTGTCCCAGATGTGAATTGATCCTTTCTTGAGTGGGGTTGGAAGGATGTGTCTTTTTGTATCATCATTTCGCTTTTCTCGATGGAGCATTGTATGATGGCGACCGTTGCATTTTTGGCATCTTGAATGACAGTGACAGGTTTGTTTGAAGTGGTGACTCAGGCAGTTCCTGCATAGTTGTTTCTGATTGATGTGTGCTTCTCTTTCAGCTACGCTAAGATTTTTGAATTTTTCGCATCTGTAGATCTCGTGGAGATTATTGCATATGCTGCACTTTGTGGTTCTCTGGAGGTGACTGTTTATTTTCTGGTGTTCATCGTACTTTCTTTCTGGTTTTTTTGTATTCGTTCTGACGACTTCAAGTGTTTGGAAACGTTGAGCTAGGATGCTGATGAGGTCATCCAGGTGCTGAATATCTCGTGGCTTGTTTACACTCTGCTCGTAGAGATTTGCTGTAGTTGAATCCAGTTTTCTTAGCATGATATATGCAATTATGTCTTCCCATTTGTTTATATTCATGTTTCTCAGGGCTTCTGTGCTTTCCCTAATAGTGTCGTGTAATTTCTTCATGGCTCCTGCTGATTCAGAATTCAGATTGGTGAAATTGAGAAGATTGTCCATGTGTTTATTGAACAGCATCCTTGGGTTGTTGTATCTTTCCTCTATGAGTTTCCAGGCTGTTAGGTAGTTGGAAGATGATATTTCCAGATGTTGGATAATTCTGGCGGGCTCTCCTCTGAGATTTGTTTTCAACAGTTGCATTTTTTCTACACCTCCGAAGGAACTGTTGTTGTCTACTAGTTGCTTGAATATATCTCGGAAGTTGGGCCATGAGTCATACAGTCCAGTGAATGTCGGAATAGTTGTAGTTGGAAGATTAATTTTTGAGGATCCTGCTGAATTTTCTCTTCGGATTGTGGTTATTAATTTGGCTTGGGTTTCTTCGTACTTTTCATTTGCCTCATCGAAGTATCCATTTTTTGAATATAACTCTGCATCTTCTGTTCCCAGAGCGTTTATTTTGATTTCCAGAGAGACAATTTCTGACCATCTTCTTTCCATATTTTGTTGTTTGACCTTCAGTAGTTCGTAATGACTTTCATCTTCTAGTAGGTTGTTGATTTTGTTCAGATCTTTCAGGAATAATTGAATGCTCGACATCTGTTCTTTGATGATTTGGGAATCGGTAATTAATGGTTTGTGGGCATTTCCTTCCGTCGTAAGTCCATCTTCCTGAAGTTTTTGCTCAATTTTTTCCAAATGGGCAATTGCTTGATCATAAATCTTTTCGGCTTGCCCATATACGTCCTTGGTATGGTATTCATGGGTTTTCGGAAGTTCTTGTAGCTTCTGATGAGTTTCTTTGAAGTTGTCCCATTCTTCATTTAATTGTGCCATCTTCCTGTCGCAGTATTCTTTGGTTTTTCTCGATGGTGAATCTTTCTTCATATTGATATGAGCCCTTTTTATGGCTTCGGCCGTTTTGAGCTGCTCGGCGACGAGGTTTTCCATTTTTTTTTTGATCTCTGTGTTGCTGGCTGATGGATTCAGTGGCTGGATATTATGTGAGTGGTTGATTTCTTGTGGATCGTGGATACAGTGGGTGTTTTCCAAAGTCCCTGGTGGTTGAGTCCGTTGACTGCTTCTTGTTGTGTGCCCAGTGGATGTATTTCCCTGGTGGTCGAGTCAAAGGGTTGTAAGTCCGATGACTGCTTCTTGATGTGTGCCCAGTGGATGTATTTCCCTGGTGGTTGAGTCTGTTGACTGCTTCTTGTTGTGTGCCCAGTGGATGTATTTCCCTGGTGGTCGAGTCAAAGGGTTGTAAGTCCGATGACTGCTTCTTGTTGTGTGCCCAGTGGATGTATTTCCCTGGTGGTTGAGTCAAAGGGTTGTCCGATGACTGCTTCTTGTTGTGTGCCAGTGGATGTATTTCTCTGGTGGTTGAGTCAAAGGGTTGTCCGATGACTGCTTCTTGATGTGGGTTCAGTGGATGTATTCCAAAGTCCCTGGTGGTTGAGTCCGTTGACTGCTTCTTGATGTGGGTTCAGTGGATGTATTCCAAAGTCCTTGGTGGTTGAGTCCGTTGACTGCTTCTTGATATGGGTCCAGTGGATGTATTCCAAAGTCCCTGGTGGTTGATTGTAGGCTCGAAGGACCAATGATGGGGTGGTATCTCAATTGTACCTCAAGTTCTAAGAGTTCTGGGTTGGTGAAAACTTAGGGACTCGAGGATTGAGATTGATAATGCGGATCACTTGTTAATGAACGTTTATTTCCTAATCTAACAAACTATATATAGTCAAATTGTACAATGACGTCAAGACCACATAATCGAAATCGACTTACATTCTGCATATTCAGTACATTTTTCTTTACTTGCAAAATTGCCGTAGTTGGATTAAGGAATGTTAGATATTAAAGCAAACTATTGCAATCCTTTGTCTCACCTGGCCTACTTACACAGGAAATAACAATTATGAAAGAGCGGATGATCTAAATAATTTCGAATGGAAATATTTGGTTGAATTGAGTTTATGAATTTTTGATATATTTAATTTTGGATATTTATTGTACGTTTCGTACAATACTAATAATCTATGACAATCGATTTCGGCCGTGGGGCCATCATCAGGTCAGCTGAAAGAACACAATAGTAAGAACAAGAATTTTAAAAAACCATCTGAACATGTCTCATGCTATATAGCATTTTTATACACTCACCGTCGAGAAATATGCAAATTTACAATGATTATCTTTGAAATCAAGAATCAGACAAAACATGTAGATATTATAGAAGTATAGGTTAGCTCAATTTTTCAGAATGGAATGTGCAGCACAGACGGGTACATAACGTGATCTTACAAGGCTCACTGACAGTTGACGGTTGAGTATGGCACTTTGACGTTCTATGGTCGAGTGGATATACAGGGGTAACGAGAAATGAGAGTCACTGGTTGGGAAAGAGAACTAGTTTGAACAAATTTGGGTTAGGAAAATCTTTAATCTCGTTGAGGAGGTGTTCACTATTTTTGTTCTTCAGAATCTCGAGTTGTTCTAGAAGAGTTAGTCTCCAGAAGTCGTCGCTTTCGTGAATTATGGTCAGTCCCTCGAGTGAAGCGGAATGTTCATTTTCATGCAAGTGGCCACCCATCGCTGAAGCTGGTCTATTCTTGACATGTTCATTAAATCTGATTCCTGCGGCTCTGGTTGTCATACCAATATAGAAGGCAGGGCAGTTGTCGCAATTTATTTTATAAATTCCACTTTTTTGGGCGTTGTTTTTCTTTGGTTTATTGTTAACCAGTAGTCTCTCTAAAGTTTTATGTGAGCTGTTAATGAGGGCTAGGTCGTGATTGGAAAGCAGAGATTTTAACTTGCAGTTGAATCCATGGAAGTAAGGAACCACCACATAAGTTTTCTTGATAGGAGTATGAGGGTACACTTTCTTGTAAATGCGTTTTTCTTTGATAGAGGCTAAGATGTTGTCCACAAATTGTACAGGGTAGCCATTGTTGGTGGCAATCTTGTAGATGTTACCAAGTTCTTTATTGTAGTCTGTTTTAGTAAGGGGAATGTTAAGCAGGCGGTTCAGAAGAAAGTAGAAGGCTGTCCTCTTGATCTGGGGTGAGTGGTAGGAGAACTTAGGGATCACAACGTCAGTTTGTGTGGGCTAAAAATGCTATATAGCATGAGACATGTTCAGATGGTTTTTTAAAATTCTTGTTCTTACTATTGTGTTCTTTCAGCTGACCTGATGATGGCCCCACGGCCGAAATCGATTGTCATAGATTATTAGTATCAATAAAACGTGTTTTACCGATCTACTTCTGATTTTGTTATTGATTTCACAACACGTTTATGGAGAATTTCATTCATTAAATTATCCGTCTTCGAGAAGGTGTTTGAGTCATTAGTGTATCCATATCTTTCAAGTCTAGTAACATCGAAAATTGTCCCGGAACAACATGGTTTCATCAAGGGGCGTTCAATAGAAACCAATTTAGTAACATTTGTGGAATTCCTACAGTCTGAACTCGACCGACGTGTTCAGGTTGATGTCGTCTACACTGATTTCAGCAAGGCTTTTGATAAAACAGATATCAATGTTCATATCTCGAGCCTTGCTGGGGTTGGTGTGGGTGGCAGTATGCTTGGATGGTTTGAGTCTTACTTGTCCGATAGGCAGCAATTCGTCTCAGTGGAGGGCTACTCATCGAATATTTTTGAGGCCCCTTCTGGTGTGCCTCAAGGTTCCCACTTGGGACCTTTATTGTTCCTAATCTATATTAACAAGATCGCTCAATGCTTCACCAAATGTAAATTCCTTCTATTCGCTGATGATTTGAAGGTGATGAGAAGTATCAGCTCCGAACAGGATTGCCTGGATTTGCAGTATGAATTGAATACTCTTTTTGCTTACTGAAGCGATAATCAACTTCAATTAAATTTAGATAAATGCCGGGTGATAACATTCACGCGCAACATCAATAAGATCATCTATTCTTATAGTCTTGGGGATACTGTCTTGTCCAGGGTGGATAACATGAAAGATTTAGGGGTAATTTTTGACTCTAAGCTTCTTTTTGACCATCATATAGATCAGCTAGCAAGTTCCTGTAATAAAATCTTGGGTTTTGTTACCAGAAAAAGTAGACATTTTATTAATTTGAAAACCTTCACCATTTTATATAATTCATATGTTTATAGTAAACTCAATTTTGCATGTGTAGTTTGGAATCCAAAATATTCAGTGTACATCGCCAGGCTTGAGAGAATTCAGAACAGATTCTTGAAGTTCATTTCATACAAGTTCAACTTTCGTTTAACACCTAGAAATCCCGAAAACTATTATCTTCGTTTAACTCAGTTTGGTTTCATTTCCCTTGAAAATAGAAGAAAGATCAGCGATGTCCTTTTCGTATATAAGCTCCTGAACAATATCTATAATTCTCCTAACCTTCTTTCCTCCATAACTTTCCATGTTCCGCGTCGTCTCCTCAGAAGTAGTGATATGTTCCATATCCCTTTTCGTTATACTAATAGCGCCATGAATTCACCTCTCTGCAGGATGATGCGATGTTGTAATACTTTAAGTAATATTGATCTGTTTCATCTTAGTCAAAATTCAATAAAACAAAAACTCAAAAAAATATACTTATGTCAATAGAATGTTCTTCTTCTTTTTCAATTGATCGTATTTTTGTTTTTTGGCTAGCGTTTCGATACCGCATTTTTCAAAGTGAAGAATATTGTTTCACTAAAACTCATACTTGTTATCATTGATTTGCTATATTTTTGATTTTTCTTGTTTTCTTTATCACTATAGTATAATATAAATAATATAATTGTTCTATTAGATGAGTTAACTGTAAACTGTTCACTCTGACACACTTGGTATTTCTTAATAGTGGATACTGTGTTGGGTGTTTATCACCTGTTTGTGTTCCTAATTGACTAAATAAATAAATAAATAAATAAATATTATTTCGAACGATATTCTCTAATTTCTGGATTCTACCATTTCGTTTCATTTACAGAGCAGAGACGGAAGATCCTGTGTTTTTTAATAAAAAGAGACGATTTCAGACTCCCATTGTGTTTCAAAATCAACGTTTATTACTATTCGCTGATATTTGGATACCTATTAACTATTTCATTTCGCAGAGTATGCAAAGATTAGAGAGACTCCGAATACATACTTAGTAATACTTTTCGAGATGTTGCCATCAGAAAAACTCATAATTTTTGAACGAAAAAGACGGAGAAAAAGAGCTGTGTTGATCTGTGTGTCAATTGCAATTTTATTATGTTTAATATCAATTTGAAATTGATAAATACCAATTTCAACTTGATTAATGCCAATTTGCTTCTGATTAATGCCAGTTTGAAATTGATATTGTCAATTGGATTTTGACTAATGTCATTTTGATTTTGATTCGCGCCAATTTGAACTTGAAAAGGTATAGAATTTCTGTATATTTAAATCAAGTATCCTGCTTCGGATATTGTTAAAAAAACGTTCATTTGTTCCACAGAGTATCAAAACGTTATCGAACCGCTACGATGGCAGGTAACGAGCTAGCAGTTCTCGAACTGAGTGTCTATACGAAGAGCAAATTAATTGATATAATTTTGACTAGAAAGATTCCTAGTGATACTAAAGTCAGTGATTCAACTCGTGAACTTATTGAATGTAACCAATGTAACGAAGTATTGAATGAAAATGTTGGTTCCATCAAGAATATTTCGCAGTGAAAATGAGCTGAAGTGTGCAAAACAAGAAATAAAATGTCTCAATCGCTCAATTACCGAGTTAGAGAGATCTATTAATAATCAACAGGTAACAATATCATCTCAAGAATATTTGATATATGTATTCAAGCAAAATAATGGCAATGTTAAGATATGCGACGTTGTCAATCCTCAACCAAATTCATCGAACCGAAGTAAGGAACTTGTTGAACATGAGGACATACTGGAAGATTCTCCCAATGTGCTCGAATATCGAAAGAAAATTGGCAACGGTACATCTATCGGTGAACTGAATGAAGATAATCAAACTGATGTCAAGTTGAGTAAATATAAACAAAACACATCGGTTCGATTTCCTGAATTGTCTAACGAGAAAACGTCGATGTCTCACGGAAATGGGGATTGGAAAACGGTGGCTTCAAAACGTTGAATCAAAAAAGGAACGATTTGTACAGGAATCGATGCTCCAAAACAAGAGAATACTATTGCGAGAGCGCCCAGAAGACATTGGCTTTATTTAGGAAGAATTATTGACGATACCACTGAGGAGGTAATTTCTGCGTATTTAAGTAATATGGAAGGTTATGAAAATATCGTCATAAAGAAGTTAAAAACTGTTGGTTCTAATTCTGCTCTAAGCATTGGTGCCCCAACACAGGATATTTACGATTTGCTTAACAATGAAGACTCAAAATCTTTTTCGAATAATGTATCTTTGATAAATATTCCTCATGTTAATGTGCAATCTTTACGTAATAAAATAGAACATATTGAAGCTCTAAATTTGAATCATGAAATTTTTCTAATTAGTGAACATTGGATGTCAGAATGTGAACTAGAACAGATAAGGATATCTAACTTTACTTTGGTTTCTCATTTTTCGCGGACACAGCATGTTCACGGTGGTGTGGCAGCCGCGGTACGAAATTCTCACCTTGATAAGTTTTTCCCTAGAATTGATTTGAACTCCAAATCAGTGGAGATGGAGGTCGAGGTTTGTGCGATTCAGTCCAAAATTTTTAAAATTATTTGAGTGACTATATATCGACATCTACGGGGAAATTTCGGCAAATTCTTAGATGTTGTTCCTGATATTTTGGAACTTACTGTGGGACGTGGAAGTCAAGTGGTTGTTTTGGGTGATTTTAATATTAATTTTCTTGTGTAAAGTGGCAATAGATCAGTTGTACTCGATATTTTTTCCACTTTTGGGATGCGTGGTGTAAACAGTGAATGCACTAGGGATCCCGCCTGTTTGGATAATATTTTTGTAACTAACAAGGAATGTACTGGGTGTGCTGTCGATTTGGGATTTTCAGATCATAAAGCAGTTGAACCCACCCTTGTCGTCCACACTCGTATGAGTGAAGAATGCAATGTAACTAGATATAGACCTTTCACCCAGCATGATATTTATGTGATGAAGTTTTTAACCAGGGAAATAGGTTGGGACTTTGTTCTTGATAACCATATAGATACTAACATGAAATTTGAGTTGTTTGTGACATTTCTGAAGAATTGCATGGAGGTAGCATTTGCGGAAAAAAATATAAACATTCTGTTGGTACACCCCCCACCTCCTGGTTCAATGATGATTTGAGACAAATGCGCGATACATTGCAGTACTATAGAGAACTTTTGAGATGGAAGAAAACTTCCCACACACCATGGAATATTACAGAGAAACATTTCAAAATATTTTCAAGAAAGATTTCTTAGAAATATTTACGAAAGGTTTAGGAAATATCAACGCCAAGAAAATTTTGAAGGCAATGATCAAATATTTCCCTGATATGACACAAATATTCTATGGAATATTTCATCGAACAACGAATTTATATTTCATGAAATATTCTATGAAATATTTATGCAAGCTCCTGCAATATTTCAGGAAAAGAAATATTCAGTGTTCTAGGACATATGTAAAAAAAATTTCATAAATTTTTCAACAAATATTCCGTTGGGATGTACATTAAATATTCCAAACATACCTATATGGAACATGGACAAAATCTCCCAATAATATTTCAGTGCAAGATCCTCAATCCAAAATTTAAATTTCAAAAACATTGACCGAATATTTCTCCAATAGTGAATAAATATTTCATGAAATATTTCTTCGAATAAGTCATGAATATTTCATGAAATATTCTACGAAATGTTTGAGCATTATTTTTCGATATTTAAAAAAAAAATTTCGATGTCTTAGAGGACATATACGCAAAAAAATTTCCAACAATATTTCAACAAATATCCCGTCGGGATCTTTATTAAATATCCCAAGCATAGCTATAAGGAATATTGACAAAAACTTTCATTAATATTTTAGTGCAAGACTCGGTGCAAGATTTGCAACCCATCATTGAAATCTTGAAAGCATTGGACAAATATTTCTCTGATATGACAAAAATATTTTAAGGAATTGTAATGAACCCCAGTTTTCTGAGGAAAATTGGAGTTCATCTTAGTGCATTTCTTTCGTTTTAAATTTCCGTCTTTGAAAATATTTTAATTCTCGAATATTCCGTACGTTCATTCCGATAGGCAGAGTAAATGTAAAAAACCGCTTATCTGTATTTCACGTTGTTTTTCTTACATGCCGCTGAAGATTTCGACGTTTTCATCTGTTGATATGCGATAAACCGGAGCTGACGACGTTTTTCATTCTTGTCGCATTCTGGAATTTTCAGATTTTTACCGTGAGAGGGGATATGCCTATAAAAGCAAATTTTCCCCCGCGACGGTCACTTTTCGACTTTTCGACTGTTACTTCAGTTCTTCGGCTGACTTTTGAATTTTACTTCAGTGCTTTCCTTTCGCTTGAGTATTTTTCGCTTTCTAACGTGGTTTCTAACTTCTGTTATAAATTCAGTTGATTTTCCGTATTTCTTTCGCCGTTGAAGATAATCATTTTGTGTTATTTGCATCAGTGCTTAGAGTTAATTTTTTAGTTTTTCTTTTAAATCCTTTGAGTTTCGAGTGCTTGAAACAAAGGAGGTAGGTCCCCGTCTGTACCGTTCAGTGTTCAGTTTCTTTGTTAGACCTACGCCGTTACTTCTTTAACTTTGACACTGCTGTACTGTATCGTTTCCTGTTGTATTTTATCGTTCTTTACCCTGTCCGCGTTCCGCGTCATAAGTGTTAAATCCGAAATCTCTTCTTTTCTGTCAGTCATGGCGTGCTATAACCCTTGGGGCAGAGAATAAGAGATACCGCACGTAGTCAGTGAGATCCCGTAGTTGCGTTAAAAATAGACATTTTCTTCGCTGTCAGTCATGGCGTGCTACAACCCTTGGGGCAGCGAATAAAAGTCTCGAACAGATCCGCCCTAGCCCTTGGGGTACTGAAGGGAAAGTTCCGTCAACCCCCCTGTCCGCGTCCCGCGTCATAAGTGTTAAATCCGAAATCTCTTCTTTTCTGTCAGTCATGGCGTGCTATAACCCTTGGGGCAGAGAATAAGAGATACCGCACGTAGTCCGTGAAATCCCGTAGTTGCGTTAAAAATAGACATTTTCTTCGCTGTCAGTCAGGGCGTGCTACAACCCTTGGGGCAGCGAATAAAAGTCTCGAACAGACCCGCCCTTATTGTGTTTCATTCCCGGAGAAATACAACTACACACCGATACCGTATAGCAAGTCCTTAGCATTCGTCAGTTCTGGTTGGCGCATTTTTATTGAACCGTTAATTTTTCACTACACCCGGTATAAATTTCATAAAGCGCTCGTGACCGGATAAGATTTCCCGAATGTATTTTCACTTATAGAATCACTCATATCTCACGTATCTCCCTTGTACATATAACTAGTTTCCGAAGGTGTGAATAAACTTTTACATAATTCGATTTTGACTTCTTCGTTGTCGCTACTACCCTAGACAACACCGAGCTCTGTCTCCGGCTAGCAGCTACTCTGGTAGGTTTGCTATTCTTCCTATTGAAAAGAATAGCTGGCGCTCGAGATTAAGGCTTCTCCGAGAAACGCGCATTACAGAATATTTCATCGAACATCGAATATATATTTCATGGAATATTCTACGAAATATTTATGCGAGCTCCTGCAATATTTCAGGAAAAGAAATATTCAGTGTTCTAGGACATATGTAAAAAAAATTTCATAAATTTTTCAACAAATATTCCGTTAGGATGTACATTAAATATTTCAAACATACCTATATGGAACATGGACAAAATCTCCCAATAATATTTCAGTGCAAGATCCTCAATCCAAAATTTAAATTTCAAAAACATTGACCGAATATTTCTCCAATAGTGAATAAATATTTCATGAAATATTTCTTCGAATAAGTCATGAATATTTCATGAAATATTCTACGAAATGTGTAAGCATTATTTTGCGATATTTTAAAACAAAATTTCGATGTCTTAGAGGACAGATGCGCAAAATCAGTTTAAAAATTTTTTCAACAAATATTCCGTCGGGATCTTAATTAAATATTTCAAACGTAGCTATAAGAAATATTGACCAAAACTTTCATTAATATTTTAGTGCAGATCTCTCATCAATATTTTCGGTGCAAGGTTTTCAATCCAGAAATTTCAAATCTTAAAACGAAAATGAAATAAATATTTCATGGAGTATTCCTTCAAATATATCCTTCAAAGGGTATTACAAGTGAATAATTCATGAATATGTTAGGGAGATATCTCAAAAATTCCTTAAAATTATTTCTGGGGGAAAACGAAGTTCATGTTCATGGAATACACTGAAACAATCTACCTTACAATTAAAAAAACATTGTAAATATCTTCCATTGACTTCACAGAAGTAATGTACCATCAATATTATAAGCAACATAACAAATATATGAATATTTTTGCAAGGCCTGCATGGGGGCCTTTCATAGGGGAGAGTGTCCTAAAATGACATACCGTGTAAAATGACATAGTGCTATTTATTTCGGAACTGCTAGCTCTATCTGGCGAATAGTAGTGGTTTTATGTACACAAGAGTAACCGAATGTCATGTTTCCACCCCATTTGTGCGGCTGTGATAAGTTAAAGTTAACCTCAAAAAATATTTTTTACGGGTGTAGAAATTTTTATAGTCGTCTGCTACAAGTTTGTTCTTACTGCCGAATTGTGTTTGTTTGAGGGAGAAATTTCTCTGGCAGGTAACGGTAAGTATATGTTACAGGTATACCTACGCGGAATAGTCGTTAAATATCCAGATAAAATAATTCGGTTACAATAGAGACCATGTTTAACTGCGGGTAAAACGACATAGCTGTGCATGAAGGTAAAATGGCACACTATGTCATTTTACCAACACTCTTTGAATTACTGGGTGTTTAAAAATTTCATGATATTTGTCTTGATTTTTATCCCTTTTTTAGCTGTACCTACTATGGTGGGTAAACGTCAACGAACATCAACCAGACAATCGTGGGATGAAGAAGCAATGCGTAATGCTATCGGGGCTATAAAAAGTGGTCAGATGGGTTGGTTGAAAGCAGCCAAACTCTTTAATGTTCCCCAGGCCACTTTGAGACGAAGAGCAAATAATACCAACAAAAGAGTCAAAGGCTGCGCCAAAGTATTGGGACGATTTGCAACCACATTTACTGAAGATGAGGAAAAAGACTTTGTTAATCATATACTTTTATTAGAGTCTAGATTGTTCGGGATAACTACTAAAGATATCAAAGAACTTGCATTTGAATTTGCCAATAAAAACGGTATTCCAAATAGATTTAAAGACCGTAGAGCTGGACGGGAGTGGCTGAGAGGATTTCGTATGCGACATCCTGAAATATCCCTAAGACAACCTGAAGCTGTGTCTGCGGCAAGAGCTATGGCATTTAATAGGTAACAAATACAAAAATTCTTCACTACATTGGAAATGACTCTGGAAAAGGAGAAAATTGATGTTCATCGCATTTATAATATGGACGAAAGTGGTTTATACACAGTGCAGAGGCGTCCAAAAATTTTTGCGAAGACTGGAAGAAAGCAAGTTGGATCGCTAACCAGCGCCGAAAGAGGTCAGCATGTAACATGTGTCTGCTGCATGAATAGTGTAGGAAATTTTGTGCCGCCAGCTCTGATCTTCCCTAGGAAAAATAGAAAGGAGGAACTTCTAGATTGCCTCCAGGGTCCTTGGGATTATTCCACGAAACTGGATGGATGACGAGTGATACTTTCATTTTGTGGTTGGAGCATTTTCAGAAATTTGTCAAGGCATCAAGTGAATCAAAAGTTTTATTACTTCTGGATGGACACACTAGCCACAAATCCCTGAAAGCATTGGAATATGCCAAAAAAAATGGAATAGTTATTTTATGTTTTCCTGCCCATTGCACACATCGTATGCAGCCGCTCGATGTCTGCTTTTATGGTCCTTTGAAGACATTTTATAATCAGGAATGTGCAGTTTGTTTAAAGAACCATCCAGGACGAATTATCACGCAAAATCAAATCAGTGAACTGTTTTCTTCTGCTTACGGAAAAGCAGCAACAATAAAAAATGCCACAGGCGGGTTTTTGCCCACTGGCATTTACCCATTTAACCCAAATATTTTTCCAGACGAGTTATTTGAGCCGGCTGAAACCACAGATAGGTTATTGGAACCAAGCAGTACAGAAGGAGAAACTTTAAGTCAAACAGAGTCAATCAGCTATGAAATAGAACAAAGCGGTGTTATGGAAGATACAGAGCAACAAGAACAAGACGGAACTAACAATAAAGAAAATGATGCCAGAGATTACCAGAGAGATAACAATAAAAATCAAAAATCACTTTTGAAAAACAAAATTACTCTGCAGGAAATTTCACCAGTGCCTACAGCAAGTGGAACTAGAAAAAGAAAGACAAGGCAGACTATAACCGGTGTTTTAACAGCGACTCCTAATTTGGAAGAACTTAAGCAGAAAGATAAGAAGAAGAGACCAGGAAATGTTCTTCAATGCAAAAAGAACGTTTTCGGTAGGCCATCAAATTCCACTACGCAGATAGAAAATGATGAAGAAAATCCACTTACTGCAATGATTTGTTTGGAAATTCTCGTTCCAGGGAACCTTGGATTAGTTGCATGAAGTGCAAGAAGTGGGCACATTGTGAATGCGCCGGAGTATTTCCGAAGATAAAAAAGTTCATTTGTGACATTTGTCTAGACTAATTTCTTGTTTTGTTGCTTTTGATTGTTTCTACTATTTGTTTAGGGAATATGCCATTTTATACCCCATGACTGTGTAATTTTACATTATACATGTTGGTAAAATGACACAGTGTAAGGTTTTTGAAAAACTTATTTTTTTTTGGTTTTCAATAGAGTTGAGATGTCTTCGTTTGGAATATTAATGAAGTTTATTCGAAGGAACGCGTAACTTTTTTTTGAACCTGATATTTTGAATGATACCTGCAAAAACAAGTTTCAAATAAAAAGTATGTCATTTTAGGACACCTTCCCCTATGTCTTGTTCCAAATTCCTTTCCCTCCAAGACTGCCTATTGATGAGCAAAAAAATTGTTTTATTCGGCATAATGCTATTCATTGAATTGTCATTTACATCGAGAAGAGCAGATCTCAATATTTGTCATCATTTCTGTTTTTGACTTTTTCTCCTGAAATTGTTCGTCGAAAAAGTCGAGACACAAAATGTGCTGGATTCAATATATTTATCTTTCGAGTCAAATGTAAGAATCGAAAAGATCTGAAGATCTGATATTGTTTCACATGCTATATTCCTTGAAAAACTTCACAAATATCTATTTGTTTCCTCTTATCCAATCCAATATTTTCAAATCAGAGGTATCTGTGGCCCGCGCGCTTTACTCCGCAACAGCAGTAAGAATTTAATAAATTATCCATTCGGCCAGGGACGACCTCTGATTCGGCTTGCGCCGAAGCGGCTATCTAGAGCCAGTTGCCCAACGGCAGCAGCGATGCCACGTTTGAGGATTATTCCCTACATTTCATTTCTAATGTTTGCAAATCCATTAGAGGGTCCTCATAAATGATTGTAATATCGAATTTTGCTTTGAATTATTTTATGCCGTTCTTTACTCAGGGCCTTTGAACTAAATATCATATATAATTTCAAAATTGACTGCCACTAAGATGTTTCGAACATTTATAAATCCTGTGTATTATTCTGAATACAAAATAGTTTCAAATTCACGCACCTGCTGAGCTGAAAGAAATGAATAATTTTGAAAATAGAATTCTTACTTTGTATCATATTCTCTATATAGACTACTGTCACGACCCCTGTATTATTTCATTCGATTCTCTCTACAACAATTTTTTTAAACGCTTGATTTAAAATAAAAATCTGGGTTATTTCATTCGAAATCTGCCTGGCAACAAAACATTTTGGGGTATATAGTTGAGTGAGGAGTTTCTCTAATCTCCCATACTGTATTACTGGGGAATAAAAATTTACAGTCCTGGCAACGCTGAAAACTAGTCAGAAGCACGCAGTCCATTTACTATTTAGAGCGCAAGCCTATCCAAGTAAAAAGCTGGAAGCTTCCGACTGACGCGGCTGCCATTTTCAATTTTCGTATTGCAGTTTGCACACTTATTGATTCTTATTATTAGTGTACTGTGTTGTTTTCATTGTGTGTTGGGAAGAGCAAATTGATTTCCTACATAATTCTAGGTAAGTACCTTATTTCCACTTTTTTTTATTCACGGGTTATGAAATCTATTCGTATTCGTGTACACGTGCATGAACCATGAACTCATTGCATTATTTGTAATTGATTACTGATGTACTTTATTAATTAATCAATGAGTTTATGTGTTATGCTTGTGCACAGATTATTTCAGTTACCAACTGCTTTTGTGCAATTTCTCATGCTATTCCTTTTTTTCCCTGTATAAACCTAAATGATCATGATATTCAACGAATAATTAATGGACTCATTGTCGTTATCTGTGTGCTTTTCTTAATTCTGTTTTGGGATCTTTTCTACTTCGGTACGAAATTTTAAAAGGTGTTTCTTTAGCCTAGATCGTTTAGAAAAAACGTTCCTATGAACATATATACGTCCGGAGTTGCTTCGCTTCTGAGATACAGGGAGTTTGAAAAACGATTTAGCTAGAACTACATTGAAATTATTAGGAACAGCCAGTACAGTTGCATCTCATTGCGCACCACAGTCAACATGATTGAAAGTATTTTTTAGATGGAGCAACTTAACATTCAACCTTTCGGTTTCATGTCTTTTCTTCATATCATTCCCAGCTTGTCTGCAGGTGTTCGTTATATGCAGATTGGCTTAATTTTGTTTTGTTTCAAAAAAACTGATTTTATTATGAAGTGGTACAACCCAACTTCACGGACGATGATCGTTTTTGTTTGTAATTCTTTTTACATGCAGTTTTTCATAAGGAATCGATTGGTACCAATCTCAACTCCGGCAGGCTCGTAGTTTAGGAGGAATTAATTTTTTAAAATTGCATTTTTCCAATATATTTTGATAACTTCGATATTTTTTTCTAGGTTTATCAGTCAAAACCACAGAATATCAATTGTAAATTGTGTTGTTTCTATACTACTTTCCAAACGTCAATGCGTGTGGAAAAGTAATACTTTCGAAACGCTAGTAGGAAAACCCTTGACATTTTACACTATCATTCCAAAATATTTAGGTGCCGATTAACCGATATATCATATAGGCAAGCATAACACCATCATAAACTAGCGAAGCGAAAACCGGGGAAGTCCCGTTTCATAAATCCTTTACGAGAAAACGTTTTTAATTGGTAATGAGTTACATTTCGGACAAGCCTCTAACATTCTGTTTTTTCGATGAATAATGGTGAGACCTATGAATGATTTTCCACAGGTTTCTAGGTCCACGATTTAGAGTCTTTATTAGGGCTCTGAAATGGTACAACATGAACTAAAATAATCTTAAAAATTATATAAACACACAATACATAGTGAGGAAACTTGTTCGGAAAATTACCGACTTACATTTTCACTTTGTGTGGTTCCGTTATCAATTATTGAAATTTTGGAGATGACAACAACTGCTTTCATGAAAGACTTTGAAAAGACTGCCTACCTAATATTCCCACTGAGCCAGGATCGAAATTAAAGGAATGAAAATAATACGGCATTAGCGGAACATGTAAAAAATCTTCTTCATTCCTTTAATTTCGATCTTGGGTCAGTGGGAACATTAGGTAGACAAACAAATTAAAACAAACGGTCATTGAATGAAATGATATCCATAAGGCAGGACAAAAATTCCATCAATAAACGAAACGACATGAAAAATTTGTATACTGCGTGCTACTAATTAATTGGAAAAATCAAAAGTATATAGAAGTTTGTTGTTCAACCCTACGTGTGTAATTTGATCTCATGATCCGCGCAAACTCCAGAACATCTAATTTTTTGACCTCTGTCTTTTCAAAGTCTTCCATAAAAGCAGTTGTTGTCATCTCCAAAATTTTAATAATTGACAAGGGAACCACACGGAGTGAAAATGTAAGTCGATAATTTTCCGAACAAGTTTCCTCACTTATGTATTCTGTGTTTGTATATTTTTTGAGATTATTGTAGTTCTTGTTGTACCATTTCAGAGCCCTGATGAAGATTTTTTTTTTGGTCCGTAGAATGATGCTGTAGTTGAAAATTGAAATCTAATTCTTCTTTTGGTCTCGCTAGGTGAATATTCAGAAAATGCCGAGAACTCGAAAAGGAACTTTACCCACAAGTTCAAGACACATTCAGCGATTAGTGCAGAAAAAAACTGAAGACTATTTAAAAGGTATCAAAACTCGACCATCATTTCTTGAAGAAACAGGCCAGTGTTCCCAGTCAAGTGATTATTTCATTGATGAAGTTGTTACACACGCTCCCAGTATCGATAAAATCTCTATTACACAAGAAGCTGATATTTGTATACCCAATGAAAATTCAAAAAATTACATTCATTCATTGCCGGAGGAAATGAGTTCTTCAAATTGTAATTTTACAACGCCTACTATTTATTTTGACAACTCTACTACTAGCAATTTGAGTGCTGATGATTTGGATTCAACTTATCGGTATAGTGATTCTGATGCAGATAGTATTCCAGAAGATGATAATGATTATGCTGGCGTTGGAGACTATTTTTGTTTATTAAACAATGGAGATGTTGATGGTCAGAAATTTCGAGATGCTATTATTGAATGGGCGAAATCGTATAAAATTCACCACAATGCTCTGAAAGCTCTATTAGCCATATTGAACGCCTTCACTGACACTGTGTTTCCTAAGGATCCTCGAACTTTGTTGAAAACTCCGCTATCTATAATACAAATATTGTCAATATGGACGACGGTCATTATTGTCACATTGGCTTCAGCAATGCACTAAAGATAATTGTAGAAAATCGAAATGCTTCTGATCATAAAACAAATTCTATAAATGTTATGGTTCATGTGGACGGAGCTCCTTTAGGTTCTTCAGCCGAAAAAGGACTTTGGACCATATTGTGTAAAGATTCCGAATTTGAAAATGTTTTTGTTATCGGACTTTATCATGGCGTTAGTGAGCCTAAAGATCCTAATGTGTTCCTTAGAAAATTCGTAGAAGAAGCTACTGCAGTTTGCGTTAATGGTTTCGAGATTAATGGTGAAATATTTCAAATAAAAATACATGCTAACATCTGTGACGTCCCGGCTAAATCGTTCATTTTGAATACTAAATATCATAGTGGTTACCATAGTTGCAGTAAGTGCACTATAGAAGGAGAATTCCACTCATCAGTTTGCTTTCCCGTAGCAGATATTAATATTTAAAAAAAATATTGCACTGTTAATCTAAGAACTGACGAGGCATTCGAAAACTGCGAGTATTTGGGCGATTATCAAAAAGGGTCAAGTATACTGAATACTCTACCAGACGTAGGATTGACAACAAATGTACCTCTCGATAGTATGCATTTAGTATATTTGGGTATAATGAAACAGAAAATCAGACTTTGGTTAGGAGAAAAGGGAAGGGGAAATAAAAATTACAAGTTATCCGCTTCACAGATCAACATAATTTCGGAAAGGTTGGAAAATTTGAAACACCACTTACCATTTGAATTTAACAGACGGTCCAGATCTTTGAAGTTTTGAAAGCTTTGGAAGGCTTCGGAATTCAGGCATTTTTTATTATATTTTGCACCAGTTATTTTGCAGGACGTTCTACCGTCAAACGTTCATTTTAATTTCCTGATGCTCCACGTGGCCATTACTATATTATCTAATCCAAAGTTAGTGAAAAATAATGATATGATGAGCTTACGCTGAATCTCTGTTACTGGAATATGTAATCGGTTTTCAAAGAATATACGGTGCCGAAAATGTATCATTCAATATTCATAATTTGATACACTTATCTAAAGATGTTCGTAAATATGGACCTTTAGATTCTTTCAGCTCATTTCCATTCGAAAATTTTATTTGTTCGTTAAAAAAATTAGTTAGGAAAGGCCATAAGCCATTGCAACAAATATCAAGAAGACTTGTGGAATATGAAAATATATTAGTAATAAGAAGTCACCCAATCTTGAACAATAATACAGTTGAAGCCTATAAAGTGCACTTCAACGGAATTGTTACGGATCACCGTAGGTTTGATGAACAATTCAAACAGTTGAAAATGAATTCGTGGAATATAAATATCAAAGACGATAGAAATAATTCTGTTCTGCTCGTTGATGGTACTGTTGTCAATGTATTAAACATAGGTAAAAGTGATGGAATATTATATTTGATCGGCCAAAAGTATTGCAAAGTAAACGATCTCTATACTGTCGGAAATTTTTCTAGTGGTGTATTATGCATTAATAGGGTTAAGGAAAGTGATACTATTGAGGATTGGCCTTGTGAAATGATTTATGCAAAAATTTTCAAAATTCCTGGTGTTACAGAATTCATAACATTTCCTATTCTACATATTATACCACAATCCATAATAAATGAGAAAAATGTCAAATTCTTGTTGTAATTTCAATGTTATCTCCATTGGTAGATGCGTGGTGAAACCAATCAAATTTTTTAGCTTGTAGCTCTAGAAGTGAAAAAAAAATCAATCATATGCGTAAGGCCTAATTTTTTCGTTCATCACATTTTTAGTGTAGAAAAATAATTTTCTGTGAATAATAGTTTTTCATCTGCTAGCAAATCAATTTTTAGTATTCAGAAATTAGTTGCTGTACATCAATTTTTTTTGCAAAGTAAGTCCTCTCCCTCTGAGCTGAAGCTAACGAAATTGGCTTATATTTCCTAGGAGTGACTATTCTATTCTCCTACACCACAAATGTAACATTAAAAAGTGGTTGTATTTTGGTTTGGTTACCTTCTGATATTTGAATAATGCTACTCCTTTTTTTTTGTATTTTGAAATTTTTATCGTTTAGGATTTAAGGCTGCTGTACCTATATTTGTGATGTAACAAAGTATTATAGCTGCTCTGAAAACATTTTCCAATTGTTTGTATATAGTCGCGGTTTTTGATGAACTCAAGTCCAATGCAAACTTTACTAAATTTATTCAATATTGAATTGCCCTTGGTGAAAATCCATAATGAAACAAAAGAAACTGAACTACATCATTTTTACTAACGATAAGTTTTGTTGCCTCTACTTATGAAAGGAATACCCTCCACACCACCAAAGGTGTTTCGCTATTACAAAAACTACTTTTGTGATAGTATGATGTTCAGTTTCTTTAGTTTTATTTATCAAACTTATCCATGACACACTCCGTAAGTTTCGGATATATGTAAAGTGAAAATTTTTACCTTGATGGTAATTTTTTTCTTAAAATAAACTTAACATAGTATTGTGAAATATTTGAGGTGGAATCAATCTTCATGTAATTTTTTTAATAATGATTATGTTTTTTATAGTTACTAATAACAATGAAGAAATACGCAATCATTGTAGACGAGAATAATGAAAAAAGAGTGGTTCCAAGTAAATGGATGAGGAATAATAATTCAACTCTATTGTGGCCACCTTACAAAAATACGGAGAAAATTCGAAGAGCTATTCTACTGGAAGATCCCTCAGAGGATTGGGAAGACTTTGGCGGTATGTGCTGGGGTGAGTTCACGCCATTTGAAGAATGGCGTGCTCTTGGGGTGATTGTTTCGTCCCACTGCTAGGGTCGGACTCATCAGGTTGGTTAATGAACCCTAGCAGCTACCTACGACAATCGCCGAAGCAGCGTAGTTTGTGCCTGCTATAAACGCCGGTTACGTCGAGGGTATAGAGTGTTGCGTCGCCGGTGGCGCCATCGTTTGGCGTATGCTGCACCGCAATAGACGTATAATCTACCCTGTGATCGCAACCGTCGTGCGCAGTGATGCCATCGTTTGGCTACCCTTGGTACCATCATGGTGAGATGAAGTATTCCTCTACCATGGGTACAACTACGCCGCCACAACACTCCCCCACCAGCGGCGCTGAATTGGGGAAGCGATGCGATACGGTAGGCAGGGTACCGCCGTTTACGAAGATGGGAAAGGGCGTCTAGAGTAGCGTCAGAAATACCAGAGATGGGAGCGTGCATTGTGAGCGAGCTATTGTCTCAACCGGTCTGGCCTTCTGGGATACGTCGTTAAGACGGCCCTCCCTCATCACGTCGGGGTCACCACTTTGGCGGTATGTGCTAGGGTGAGTTCACGCCATTTGAAGAATGGCGTGCTCTTGGGGTGATTGTTTCGTCCCACTGCTAGGGTCGGACTCATCAGGTAGGTTAATGAACCCTAGCAGCTACCTACGACAATCGCCGAAGCAGCGTAGTTTGTGCCTGCTATAAACGCCGGTTACGTCGAGGGTATAGAGTGTTGCGTCGCCGGTGGCGCCATCGTTTGGCGTATGCTGCACCGCAATAGACGTATAATCTACCCTGTGATCGCAACCGTCGTGCGCAGTGATGCCATCGTTTGGCTACCCTTGGTACCATCATGGTGAGATGAAGTATTCCTCTACCATGGGTACAACTACGCCGCCACAAGACTATCAAGTTGATTTTATAAAAAACAAAGGTTGATATATTATTTTTTTACTTTCCCTACGAACAAATTAAATGTAATTCCGGAAGTGACTGTCATTCTAGTTATTTCAATCTCGATTCTTATTGAAATTTCATATGTTAAATTTGTTGTAGATGATTATGTTGAAGCTGTGGCTGAAATCAAAGCTAATTTAGATGAACTAAGTGGAGGTAGCGATGCTGAAAAAATGAAAAAATCCAGGGCAAGAAGAAAGAAAATTTCTTATCAAGGTCTTGGTAAGATTTCAGTAAAAAAATTATCGGATAATTGAATCAACCACTAATCATACTGCCCAATTCAAGATTTGTCAGAATGATTAGCGTTCTCCATCTCATCAATAAAAACGACAGAAATGTGGCAGGAAATAGGACAAAGAGATAGATGGTAACGTTTATTCACATTCGTGGCGACGTTTCGCAAAGGTGTCCCTCCGCTTCTTCAGGCCTGCAATTTATTAAAAGTAGTATTAACATGGTATACAGTTCACCAAAAATCATCAACTAACTCACCAAAAACATGTATCAACTTAAGCAAAAGTTAAACATTACGTCAGGATGAAGAGGATCAAGAAAACCATTAATATAACTCGGAAACAGAAAAACGGCAGGCCAGCTTTCTTAAAAGAACTCTACAATAGTATAACTTAAACTACCAGGTACAATATTTTCTCATCAATCCAGATTGATGTATACCATGTAAATATTCCTCTTAATAAATTGTAGGCCTGAAGAAGCGGAGGGACACCTTTGCGAAACGTCGCCACGAATGTGAATAAACGTTACCATCTATTTCTTGGTCCTATTTTCTGCCACTTTTTTGTCGTTTTTATTCGTATGCAATGTGTATTCTTGTAGGTGATTACAGTGGAGCTGTTGCAGACGCTGAAATGAAGGCTGATTCAGATGTACCAAGTAGTGAGAGTGATGTTGAAAGAATGAAAATTCCCAAGTCGAGGGGAAAAACAAGTTTTTTCGAGAACAGAAATAAAAGTATTTCGATAGATTCAAAAGACAGTGAAACTGATGAACACGATGAAACATTAAAAAATACAGATGAAAACAGCTCTAAATCATTGCCTTCATCTCTTTCATTGTGTGTGTCACCTCAAGTTCAAAATGGGCCCACAGTTGCAGATACTCAGATAGATGAGCAACTAAATTCAGAAAGAGATATACTCTTCTCTATGCATGGTAAATATAAGTAGCTTATATAAGATTTACATGTGCCATGAACACTACACATGTGTAGTATAGTAGTATGGTATAGTATACCTATGGTATAGTATACCTATGGTATACTAAAATGCATGAGGCATTCAAGTGCAGGTCTCTAGGTAGAACTTCACTTTATCGCCTTGACTATCCCTTGAATAGTGAATTTATAAGTTAGCTTTTCTTAGTGAGATAGTGAGCATAGTATGCTTTGTAGGTATGTTGAAAAAAATAATGACCAGTATTCATGCATTGAGCATGAAGCAGGACAGACTAGAAGGAAGACTGAGGCAGTTAGAAAGTCGCGGCCTCATGAATAATGCAGTAGCTAGTGTTACTTCAAGTTTTATGGTGAACGACGCTATAGTAAAACGTTTTCCAATAGATTCTAAAGAAAAATTGGAAATAATGGAAAATGATTTGAAAAAACGGAATATTTTCAATGATGTGGTGAGTTATTTATTTTTTAATTACCTTTTCTACCTTCATTAATTCCATAACTAAAAAAATTTTGCTTTGAAGAGTAAGTTGAATGAATTATTTTCAACTCATTTTGGACATACTTCAGCTGTTAAGAAAAATCATGCCCATGCAACATTATTTTAGTTTAATTGCCTTGAGATCATTTTTTAAGTTATGGATGAAACGCTTGGGGTAAAAAGTTAATTATGATAATTGTTTTTGTAGCCAAAGTTTAGATAATTCTAAAGCTTTTTCTAACATTTAAGGCATCAAAACAGAAATATATGCTTGTATTCGGGTAGAAACATCATTACCATCCTTGAAATATAGATCTTAAGAATAAATTTTTCTTACTTACCAAGAACTTGAGTTACTTCACAAGTTCATTTCATGAAAAGCAAGGGCGGAAGCAGTGCACATGACTTAATTTATAATATATTAGGATCTATGGTGACAAATGATCTGGCATCCCATTACAGCTTTTACGGGCAGAAGAAAAAAGGCAAATTTCAGGAATTGCTTTTATGCTCCTGTATTTTCTGTAAGTATAAGATACAATGCTATCTTCCTACACTCCTGCACTTAGTGCATAACATAAAAACTTAAATTTCTCACTATTCCATATAAAAATTTTTCTTTCTTCCATGTAAAGTGATTATGACATAATGAAAGTGATACGTTTTCACATTTGTTCACTTTTTTATGAAAGAAAAATTCAATTCATCAATCTTTTCAAATGATCACTTTTGTGAATATTTATTTATTCAAATTATATAATTTCACTATGATAATAAAGCTCTTATCTGTTTTACAGTTGCCGTAAGAACAGTTAATGACAAGATCACAGATGCAGAAATCATTACCAGCATTCGTATGTGGTTGGACAACTCAAAAACGAGGGCTGAAAGAAATAAGAAGTAAGCTAAAGAATTTTACTATTTCCTGGGATTATTCATGCTTTTTTTCTGTCCACCTTCATGACAGAATTAATCTTTTTGTTGTTCCCGATACTTGGTATCAAAAACATGATTTTTTTTCCATCTTTTCAATAATAGAAATATCCCATTTACTTACATTTTTAAACCCTTCAAGAAGAATGTATATGTTTTATCAAATTTTTTACCTTATTCATTCATACAAGAATGAATTTACATAACTTCAATTTTTAAACTATATGAAGCTTTGTGATTCTGAAGTATTATAAAAATATATTCATTTCAGGAATGCCAGTAGTGGTCGACGGGTATTCTCCCTGGTCATGCCAGAAGATGATATACAGGAAGATTGAGAGATAAATGGTGTTAAGATGATGAATAGATTCCAATAAAAAATTTTTCACTGATTTGCAACTACTTAATTCAAATGAAAAACCTTATGCATATATTATTTCCAGGAAATGCTTTTGAATGTTTCAATGGTCAAAAATTATACTCTGAAATCTTCCCGAAAATATTCTCGCAAGATTTGTTTGGAATAACAGGAAATATTTCTCAAAAAAATGTGAGAAACATTTTCAACATTGCAATTGTTTTGAAATTTTTCAGCAATAATTCATTATTTTGTGAAAGTTTCTAACAATATTTCGCAGAATACAGGTATGGCTGGAATATTCTAAGACATTTGCAATATTGAAAACTTGTCTACCATTTTCTCGGAAATATTTCTTGTTATTCCATACAAATCTTGTAGAAAGATTTCAGAGTATCATTTACGATCATTGAAATACAGATGAAAGGAGTTTCCTTAATATTTTATGAGTCATTATCAATAACTTAACAAATATTGAAGAAATATATTTGGAAAGATTTCTGTGCCCTTCATTGGAATATTGTGAAAACCACTCGTGAATATTTGAAAAAATATTTCCACCATCTCAAGCTTATCTTGCAGAAATATTTCACCGTCCCTTTGAAGCAACAATATCTGTAATATGAATGAAATCTTCAGGAGAATCGTCATGCTATGTTTCTGAAAATATTTCGAATATCTAGACAAAATTTTTCATGAAACATTTCAATGTGAGAAAAAGTAAGACATAACTTTATTTCATGAATATTTCAGTGAAAGATTTATTAAATATTCAGAATCTTGCTTACAAATATTTCATAAATATTTGAAAAATTTACATGCAATGTTTCTGAAAATATTTCGAATATCTAGACAAAATTTTTCATGAAACATTTCAATGTGAGAAAAAGTAGGACATAACTTTATTTCATGAATATTTCAGTGAAAGATTTATTAAATATTCAGAATCTTGCTTACAAATATTTCATAAATATTTGAAAAATTTACATGCAATGTTTCTGAAAATATTTCGAATATCTAGACAAAATTTTTCATGAAATATTTCAATGTGAGAAAAAGTAGGACATAACTTTATTTCAGTAATATTTCAGTGAAAGATTTATTAAATACTAGCTGACCCGGCAAACGTTGTTTTGCCATATGAATAATTTCCATGTTGTATCATAAAAAAATAGAAATTAAAAATTTTGTCTAAAAAATAAAAAAAAAAATTTAGGGGTGGACTACCCCTAACATTTAGGGGGATGAAAAATAGATGTTCGCCGATTCTCATAGATAGCTGACCCGGCAAACGTTGTTTTGCCATATACATAATTTCCTAATGATTAAATTACTAAAATGGCTATTAAAAAATAAGGGTTGATCGTAGAAGGGTGAAAATTGAGGATTGTATGTATTTTTGTATGTTGTATCATAAAAAAATAGAAATTAAAAATTTTGTCTCAAAAATACAAAAAAATTTAGGGGTGGACTACCCCTAACATTTAGGGGGATGAAAAATTGATGTTGGCCGATTCTCATAGATAGCTGACCCGGCAAACGTTGTTTTGCCATATAAATAATTTCCTAATGATTAAATTACTAAAATGGCTATTAAAAAATAAGGGTTGATCGTAGAAGGGTGAAAATTGAGGATTGTATGTATTTTTGTATGTTGTATCATAAAAAAATAGAAATTAAAAATTTTGTTTAAAAAATACAAAAAAAATTTTAGGGGTGGACTACCCCTAACATTTAGGGGGATGAAAAATAGATGTTGGCCGATTCTCATAGATACCGGATAAGCACAAAAAATTTCATCAAAATCGGTCAAGCCGTTTCGGAGGAGTATGGTAACGAAAACTATGACACGAGAATTTTATATATTAGAAGATTCAAAATCTTGCTTACAAATATTTCATAGGTATTTGACAAATATCCTATGCTATGTGGGTTCTTATCTCACCAAGTTATGCAAGGAGTATAGTAATCTATATCGAATTGAACTGAAAAAAGCGAAAAACCGCTTCAATGATAATTATATAAAAGTAAATAATTTCAATTCTAAGTCTATATGGAACGTTGTTAAGAATACTGTAAATACTTCGAGAAGCCATATCTCATGCAAATCTGAGATTTCCACAAACGAATTTGTAATGTATTTGCGCACTCCCCTCTCATCAAATGGTGAAGTGTGGGAGAACTCATATGTTGTAAAAGTAATAAATGTCAGTTAAAGGATGATTTCGTGTTTGATTAGACCCTTCCAAATATAAACGAGCAATAAGTGATTAGTAGAAACATTACATTTGGCAACGAGGAAATCAAGTCAATCCACGAATTAACCCTCTAATGCCCAAGTTTTTTTTTCCTTTTTTATAATTATTTCCATATAGTTTCAAATTAGCTTATGTAATCTACATCTTTTTCTCGCAAATAGTTAACTGATTTACATTAACACCTGTTCTCACAAAATGAACCTATACTGAAGGCGGACATGGGCAGAATAATTTTGTATGCACTTATATGCAACCAGTCTCAAGGCGGACTTGGGTATTAGAGGGTTAATCGATTAAAAAGTGTGGAGTGAACAAACGACAATAATTGTTCAAGATTAGGTACAATAACAATAAGTGTCATCACGATGACGGAAAGCGTAGCCGCCGACGTATCTACACGTAACATCATTGGTCAACTACGGGAATTTCAACTGAATATTTCAGATTGGAATATATACAAAGCCCGATTTCAGAATTACATCGATGCAAATGAATTGACCGATGATAAGAAAAGAAGATCGATTTTATTAAATATGCTGGATAAAGATGCGTATAAGCTGATGTTCAACATGTGCAGTCCGCACTTGCCTGAAACAAAATCATTCGTGGAGCTGGTAACTGTTATGGATAAATATTTTACACCACAAAAATCAGTACTAGCCGAACGATACAAATTTTATAATGCTACGAAGAATGCGAGCGAGACGATTAAGGAATGGTCGGCCAGAGTGCGAAGTTTGGCGGTGCCTTGTGAGTTTGGAATGGAATTGGGAGCGATACTTCGAGACAAATTCATATGTGGATTCGGGAAAGGGCCGATTCTAGACAGAATGCTGGAAGAAAAGCATCCATATCATTCGAAGAAGCCATTGGAGTTGCAGAGAACAAGATGGCCGCCCAACAAAGCTACCGGATTTCAGGCGTGAAGGAAGAAATGGTGAATCATATTCGCGCAGAAAGAAGAAATGAAAATTATGACGTCAAATACCAGAGTAGAAGTTACACGCAGAAGCAGTGTCAGCAGACACGTGATAGAGCAAGAACACCACCAAAGCAAAAACCACAGAGCTGCCAATGTTGCGGGAAAAACGGACATTCGAAAGATAAGTGTGTTTATAAATCTTTTGCATGCAGAATTTGTAAAAAAAGAGGTCATTTGGCAAAAATTTGTTTCAACAGAGGTGATTTTGAACAGAATTTCCTTGTAGATGTACTGGAGGATGAAACAGAAGTAAATGATATTGAAAATTATGATGACCTTTGTTTGCATTCCTTATCAGAAGTTAAGAAAAAAAATGATGCATTTTGGACTAAAGTTTGGGTAGGAAATGTTCAAATGAATTTTCAGATTGATTCTGGTGCTAGTATATCAGCTATATCCGATAAAACATATAAAGAAAAATTCAATAAATAAACATTAAAACCTTGCAACAAGTACTTGTATTTTTATAATGGTGCCAGAGTACACCCGAAGGGAATTTTGGAAGTTAAGGTTAGTTTTAAGAATTTGCAACAAGTACTAGAATTATATGTCTTGGAAGGTGGTGGGCCACCAATATTAGGGAGAGACTTTTTGAATATGTATAATATTAAATTTGAAGGAGTTAACTTTGTGAATTGCACCAAATCAGAATTAGAAACTATTTTGACGGAATTCAAGGATCTCTCTAATAAAGAATTAGGGAAATTTACAAGAGGAGTAGATTCTTTGAAACTTAAAGATGAAAATGTGGAGCCTAAGTTCGTTAAATATAGACCGGTACCGTTTGCTATCCGGAGAAGTGTTGAAGATGAAATTGAAAGACTTTGTTCTCTAGGTATTTTGACTCCTGTGGAGTACAGCAGTTGGGCGACACCGGTGGTACCAGTATTTGGTTCGGTGAGGTTGTGTGGAGACTACAGGATCACAGTTAACCCTCATATTGAAGTGGACCAGTATCCAATTCCCAGGATTGAAGAATTGTTCTGTAGGCTGCAGGGAGGTGAAGAGTTTAGTAAGCTTGATCTTTCTGATGCTTATCAGCAAATTTGCCTTGATGAAAAATCACAAGAATTACTCACTATATCGACACATAAAGGTTCATTTAGGTATAATCGATTGAATTTCGGCATAGCCTCAGCACCTGCTAAATTCCAGAAAATTATGGAATCTGTTTTGGGAGGTATGGATGGGGTGGTTGTCTTCCTGGATGACATTTTGATAGCGGGTAAGAATAAAGAGGAACACTTACAAAGATTAAGACTTGTTTTGGAAACATTGAGAAATTCAGGTTTCAAAATTTCCGTAGATAAATGCGAATTTTTTCAAAGTAGGGTTAATTATCTGGGGTACGTGATCGATAAGGAAGGGTTGCATACAAATGCTAGTAAAGTGTTAGCTATTAAAAAAGCTCCGAGGCCGATAAATGTTACAAGTTTGAAGTCGTTTTTAGGTACGGTCAATTACTATGCGAAATTTGTAAAGAACATTGCCACAGTTTTATATCCATTGTATAGGCTACTGAAGAAAGATGTAAAATGGAACTGGGATGATAATTGTGAAGCAGCTTTTGTCAAAATTTAATCCCTGTTGATATCATCTGAGGTCCTGGTTCATTTTGATCCAAAGTTAGAACTTAAATTAACTGTGGATGCGTCTTCCTATGGCGTTGGCGCAATTTTGAGTCATGTAGTAGCGCCAGGAATTGAAAAACCGGTAGCGTGTGCTTCTCGAACTTTAACCAGAAGTGAACAGAATTATTCTCAGATTGAAAAAGAAGCACTAGCAATTATTTTCGGGGCATTTAAATTTAATCAGTACTTATTTGCTAAAAAGTTCACATTGGTCACGGATCATATGCCGTTGGTAGCAATTCTCGGTCATAAACGACAAATTCCGCAATTCTCGGCGAATAGATTGCGCAGATGGGCTGTTATACTTTCAAATTAAAATTATGAGGTTCAATATGTTCCTTCCAATAAAAATGTGGCCGACAGGTGTATGTCTCCAGCCCCCCCAAATTTGAGTTTTTAAATTTTTTGACACTGAAGTTTTGTACTAGTTTTGTACCGAAATGTACCGTTGAAAAAAGGTTTTGTACCCCTAATTAAAATGATGAAAATACGGTTTTTAGTTTGGGGGGGTCGTAGACATGCTCACCCCCCACTTCCGAAATTGCAAATTTTTTTTATCTCAAAGTTTTGTACCGAAATGTACCGTCAAGAAAAAGTTTTGTACTCTAAGTTTAAGGGGTCTTAGGAGGGTTTCAAATTGGGGGGGCTGGATACATGTTTTTGAAATAATGAGATTTCGGTTTCCGAAATAAGCTAAAACATGTGTACTACATAGTTTTGTACCGAAATGTACCGTCACAAAAACGGCACAATTCTCTACCCCGGGGGTGTACCTGTGCTCCATATAAAGTATTGAGGCTTCAGGGGTGTTTTTTTTTTACACCAAGGAATATGGGATATTGGTTTTGTTCTTTTTCGATACTGAAATGTACCTTCGATAAAAAAATTTGTAGCCCCAAATAGAATGAGTGAATTATCATTTTCAACAAGGGGCTATAGGCAAGAACACCCCACCTTTGAAAAAGCAAATTTTCTCTATGTAAAAATTTCGTACTGGTTTTGTATCGTCAATAAAAGTTTTGTACTCTGAGATTTGGGGGTCTTAGGAGAATTCCAGGGATGGAGACATCTTTTCGAAGTAATAAGATTTTGGTTTTCGAAACAAACTGAAACATGTGTACTAGTTTGGTACCGATATGTACCGTTGTAAAAACGAAATTAATTGTGAGACTAATTCAATTTTTTTCTCAACATCCTCCGCCCTTGATTTATCTCCCTTCTGCACACATCATAATTTTCTTCTTGATAAAGTCAAATTTGATTAACCTAATATCAGAAAGAAATACATGGTGACGCGACGTTGAAAAAAGTCATCAATTTTGCACTTGTTTAACGCTAAAGTTCTGTACCGAAATGTACCATTGAAAAAAGTAATTGAAATAACGAAAATACATATTTTAGTTCGGAGGGGATGTTCACATACTCACCCCCCACTATTGAAAATTAAAATTTTCTCTCTTTCGAAGTTTTGTACCGAAATTTACAAAAGCAAAAAGCTTTTATAATTGAATCCTACTCCAGAAATGGTCAAATGACAGAAGGGAAATCTGAAACATTCTGTTGATAAATTGAGTAACCCAATATTGCTGAAGATTATCAATCTTTCGAAAGAACCTATTTACTGTTTCGCCATGTGTTAGCGTTTTCTGTGAATCAGAAAGTCTTGAAAGACAAAAAGGTTGTGAGTTTACCAAAGAAGAGCATACCATAGTATCAACAATGTTGATAGTATGTTGATTGTTCGTGTTTTATCTCTGGTGGTTGGAGTCTGTGTAAGAACCACCACCTGAACACCAGGACGATAGGGAAGAGCTCCACCGACAAGTTGACTCTGACATGAGGAGATACTTTGCCGAACTGGAAGGAACAGATCCTCTTCATCGAGTAGCACCTCCACGACTCAATACATCCAAGAAACTGTCACTTATAATCGACATCTTGAATAAGGACGTTTTACCTGAATACCTACAGAACGGAAGTTCATTGGAATATCTGCATCTAGTTTTTCACTGTGCAGCGCTGACGACAGCGAAAATCATGGGGGCAAAAATTCGCCGAACGAACAACGATGGTCCAAAATTACACAAATTACACGCGCCACCATGACAGAAACGTCTTCAACACAAAACAGAAAGGCTAAAAAGAGACATTGGACGAATGACGGAGTACTTGAACGGGAATCGAGGAAGAAAGGTTGTGAAAGCTGCCACAGAGATCATGGATAGAAACAGGACACACACAGAACGAGAGACGGAGAATGCTACAGCTCACCATTGCCTCGACACTCTGAAGCAAAAATTAAGTCTGTATGCAGAACGCCTGAGGAGATATAAAAGCAATTATAGCCGGAAAAGTCGGAAGAATCTTTCTACCGGTCACTCACATCGTCGGATAGAGAAAATGGAAAGTTACCACCAAAGGAAGCCATTGAACAATTCTGGACCGAACAATTATCAACGAAACCTCACTTCAATGGAGATACCGGATGGATTGAAGATGAAAAATCTGAAGCTATAAAATATGAGCCGATGCAGCATGACATGATCACAATTGAAGAAGTAAAATCAGCTATCAGAGGACTGCACAACTAGAAAGCACCTGGGCCTGATGGATTACAGAACTTCTGGATCAAGAAACTTTGGATCATGCATGACAAATTGACCTCCGCAATAAATGATGTCATTGAAAATCCTGAAAGAATGCCAGTATTCCTCACACATGGCACAACATACCTGTTACCTAAAGACCAAAGGAATACAGAAGACCCATCCAAGTACCGACCGATCACATGTCTTCCAACGATGTACAAATTAATCACATCGTGCATATCAAACCGAATTCACAACCATTGCGAAAGAAATAACATCATCGCTATGCAACAGAAAGGATGCACCAAAGACAGCCGAGGGTGCAAAGAACAACTAATAATAGATTCAGTTATTTGCAATCAAGCGTTCTCCAAGCGAAGGAATCTTTACGCTGCGTACATAGACTACAAAAAAGCATTCGATTCTATACCTCACGAATGGCTCTTGACGATCTTGAAGATTTACAAGGTGGATCCCAATATTGTTAAGTTCCTGAAAAACGCCATGTCAACCTGGCGTACTAGTCTTCAAATGAAAGCAGCAGATTGCTCCATTACAAAAGGACCTATTCCAATAAGACGCGGAATTTTCCAAGGAGACTCGCTGAGCCCTCTGTGGTTCTGCATGGCCCTGAATCCCTTGTCTCATAGATTGAATTCTACGGACTACGGATTTTCCATCAAAAGCGGCAGTAGAACTATGATGAAACTGAATCATCTCCTTTACATGGACGATTTGAAACTCTTCGCATCTACCAAAAAACAAATGCAACTGATGCTGAAAATGGTGGAAGGATTCTCGGAAGACATCAAAATAAAGTTTGGACTAGAAAAATGTCGACTGCTAAACATAACGAGAGGGAAAATAGAAGATGGTACGTTTAAACTCAAGGAAGGTGCAGAAATTGAAGCATTAAAGGAAGGAGACACATACAAGTATCTAGGCATAAAACAGGCAAGAAAAATCAATCAGACTCAGATGAAGAAAGAATTAACGGAGGAGTTTACCCGAAGATTGAGGAGGATAATGAGAACTGGTCTTAACAGCAAGAATCTGATAAAAGCGATTAACACCTACGCTTGCTCGGCGCTGAGCTATTCATTTGGTATTATCTCTTGGACGACCACCGATTTAGCAGCTTTACAGAGAAAAATAAGGACGATGCTGACTAAACACAATAAACATCACCCCAAAAGCTCAATAGAACGGACAGAGCTGCCACGACATCTTGGGGGTAGAGGAATTGTTGATTTGTCCAACCGTATGTCCCAGGAAATTGAAGGACTTCGAAACTATTTCTTGAGCAAGGCAGCTTCGTCAGAACTCCATCGAGTAGTTTGTGTTGCTGATACTTCAACACCGTTAAAGCTACACCAGGATCACTTGGAAACCGTCGAACACTCTGCAGAAAATAAAATGCAGAAACTGATTGGCAAACCTTTGCATGGGAGGCACCAGAATGAGGTCAACCATGATTACGTCGACATATCTGCGTCGAACTACTGGTTGACTTCCGGAAGGTTGTTTCCTGAGACAGAGGGCTTCATACTCGCCATCCAGGATCAGGTGATTCCAACAAGAAATTACATGAGATACATCGCCAAGGATGCCTCAGTGGCGGACGATAGCTATCGTTATGGCTGTGCGACACATGAAACTATCCAGCACATCACCGGGGGATGTCAGAAGTTCGCGGGCACGGAATACAAAAATAGACATGATGCTGTTGCCAAGATTCTTCACCAAGAATTTGCACTAAAACACCAACTTCTAACTTCGAAAAGGGTTCCTTATTACAATTACCATCCAGATGCTGTGCTGGAAAACGAACATCACAAGCTCTACTGGGATCGCACTGTTCTCACAGACCGGAAAATAACCCACAATAGACCAGACCTCATATTGCTCAATAAGGATGAGGACACAGCACTATTCATCGACGTGGCAATTCCAAATAATAACAATCTTCTAGATAGACACACTGAAAAAATTTCAAAATACAGAGATCTCGAGGAACAAACCAGAAGACAGTGGAAGCTGAAAGTGTCAAGACCATCCCTATTGTCATTTCATCTGCAGGCCTGATACCGAAGAAACTACTAGAGAACTTGAGGAAACTTCAGTTGGACGAAAATATCTATAGAGTCATGCAGAAGGCGGTACTGCTCGGAACGGCGAGAACTGTACGCAAGTACATGGGGAATGCAGAGGAACACCGTCTGCTCCGACAGGAAGTGCGGGTGGAGCAGGAATCCAACCTACAGCAGGGAGGCGAGGAGCGACCCGGACCCGACCACCACCACGAGCCCGAAAACCTGGAAAGGGCTCCAACAGAGCTTAATCCTTTTGATATCTGAGATATCTGGGATAAGTGAATTTTCCTCTGGAGAGGAGTGTGAAAGCCGCAAGGCTAAAGTCATTTTATTTTCAGAATTATCATCATACAGATAACAAAATGAAAACATGTCACAAAAAAGAAAAGAAAAATTCAACCCTCACACATGTACCCTACAAGCCTCTCTGAATTCGGTGAGAGTATACGGTGGACAGTTCAATATCAACATATATATTGCCTTACGATATGGGTCGTACTTTAAAATATTTCTAATGGATTTAGGGAGTAAATTGTACAACTTGATTCCCATGTATAGTGTGCCACGCTCTGTATTAGAATACTTATGAATTGGATAAAAATATTCATGTATTCTTCTTGTTACATTCTCATTTTTGTACATTTCAAAATAGTGGGAATATTTACGAAAAAATAATAACACTCTGTAGATATACAAACCAGGCACTGTTGAAATGTTTTTTGCTCTAAAAAAACTTCTACATGATGATCTGAATTTAATATTAAACATCGTTCTCATTGCATATTTTTGAGTTATAAAAATATGTTCAGCCTGTGAACTAGAACCCCAAAAAACAATACCATAGGATAAGATTGATTGGAAGTTAGCATAATAAACGGTCTTCAATATGTTAATATCTACACAGTTTTTAATAGCCTTAAGTGTATATATCACTGAGTTGAGCCTTGGTACCATTGTTTCACAGTGTGGACCCCAATTTAAATATCTGTCAATTGATATTCCGAGAAGTCTTGTATTTGGGTTTGTAGCTATATCATCATCATCCACTCTGACACTTTCGGGGTACGTGATGCTGGACCTGTTATTGGAGAAGTATACTACATTTGTTTTTTCGGAATTTAGTGTCAGTGCATTGCGACAACACCAATGCTTTATCGTTGAGACAGCAGTTTTCAGTCCATTTGTCAACTGTTCCACATTATGGGATGAAATAAGAACATTAGTGTCATCAGCGTACAAGAAGGTATCTACTTCTAAGTGTTCAGAGGTGTTCACCCTCTCCAAGGCACATACTTCTAAGTGTTCAGCGGTCATTTCTTGCTCCAAGGTATCTGGAAGGTCATCACCATAGACAACAAACAATATCGGGCCCGCCATAGTACCCTGTGGAATCCCCACCGATAATGTTACCTCGGAAGAAAAGAGTACCTCATCTCCTACATCCAACATAACCAACTGTTTTCTCTCTGACAAGTAACTTGAAATCAGCTTCAATGGAATACCCCTAATTCCCTTTTCTGCTAGTTTCTGAAGTAGTATTTTGTGATCAACGCAGTCAAACGCTTTAGACAGATCGACGAACAATCCAGCTGAAACATTGTCCTGTTCAAGGGAAGAGAAAATCTTCTGTGTAAACTCGAAGACTGCTGTTTCTGTACATTTACCACTGGTAAATCCATGCTGTTTATTAGACAAGAGGTTAAACTTTCTGAAGAACTTCAGCATTCTGACCACAAGAATTTTCTCGAAAATTTTAGCAAAGGATGTTATCAAGCTTATTGGTCTGTAATTGGAAAGATTATCGAGGTTGCCTTTCTTGTAACAGGGCTTCACTAGAGATATCTTTAATGCTTCAGGAAAAATTCCAGCTTTGAAGGATGCATTTATGATGAAGCAAAGTGGGGTTGCTATAAACGAAATATGATGTTTGACCACAGTGAAAGGGATACCATCATATCCGGAGGAAAATTTACTCTTCATTCGACTTACAGTTGATAATATCTCGTTTTCATCGACTTCAAATAGGTAGAAAGATTTTGAGTGATTTCTGTTACTTACAAATTCAGGTGTGTATGCAGAACTCATATTGGATGCGATGTTGGAGAAGTGATTGTTGAAGTCGTTTGCTAGTTGTAAAAACTCAGATTGATCAATGTATTTTGGAGGGAGTTTACAAGTAGGCTTTTTGGGTTTGTTTGTTACCTCCTTGATGATATTCCATACAGCTTTCGTCTTGTTGTCTGCTTTGTCAATGACTTTATTATAAGTATTTCTCTTATGGGAACTCAATGCAGTATCATATGCTCTCTTCAGTTTCCTATATTGGTCTAATAATTCAGGCTTATATCTGGTTAGGATGAACAATATATCCATCTCATGTTTTAGTGATTGTATCTCTCTGGTCGTCTTTATTCTCCTTCTCTTCTTAACATCTATCATTTTAAGCGGAAAAGCTATATCAAAATTAGTTTTGAAATTATCAAAAAATAACTTCCACATTTCATCCACCTCATTCTCAGGTAATTTGTATAGATTTGACCAATCCAAGTCTTCTAAAAGCGTTTTAAAAACTAGGTGGTTTTCTTCAGAGTAATGTCTGATTTGTTTTTGTTTTGATTGTAAATTCTTCAAGAGTGAAGTAGAACTGAATATAAATTTCTGACCTGAATGATCCGATAGGTGTTCCTCAATAACTGTGGTATTTCCATCAACGTTGGTAACGACATTGTCTAGACATGCATTTCCTCTAGTGGGTTCTCTCGTGGTTATCTTCATATCAAATTCATCTAAAATTCCTAGAAACATTTTAGACTCTTTAGAATGGGATAGAATATCTATATTGAAGTCACCTGCCATTATTACATTGGCTTTTTCAATAAGGCATTGTTCTAGCACACTGGTTCTTAACCGGTGGTCCGCGGACCACTGGTGGTCCCTGGAAGCATCCGAAGTGGTCCGCGAAGCCATCCGACAGGACATAGGGTTGAACCAGACTGAAGAGCACTTATTGATTTTAATTATTTTATATTAGTTTTCTAGAAAAATGCCACCAAAACGAAAATATGACGGCTTTCATATTGAACTGGGTTTCTTCAATAGAAAAAATAGGGAGACTAGACCCCAATGATCCCTCTTTTCAAGGACATATTTATGCGAGCAGGGGTTTTCGATTCTACTGATAATTAAAAACAAGCATCGAAATCGGTTTTATGCCAGTGCCGACATGCCAGTTTGGCATTAAGTACCTAGCACTGAACCAAGTATTTATAAATAGGTGAAGAGTATGCAGTGAAAAAAAGCGCATTGAAATAATAAAGTTTCTGTTTATTTATCTGCTTAAAAATGCAAATATAAAATACTGTTGGCTCTGAATGATTGTTGGCGTGTTTCGTTCATTCAAATTTATAACTACAACAACCTTGTTTATTCATTTACAAAAATAGACATCTACGTACTTAGGCCCGTTTGCACCAATCCCCCTTAAAATCAGTACTTAACTTAGCGTAGTTTAAAGTTAATGAACGCTTAATTTTATTGTCAGTTGCACGATTGCGGCTTAACAGAATCTTAAGTAAGGGACCCTTAAGTTTTCATATCTAGTGATATTTCCGTTTTTTTATTTTGGTGCAACTTCATTCTAGTCTAATAAAGCCTTTTCATTGGTTGGCCGGTTGCCGATGATCGTTATCATTTCATTAACTTAACTTTATTATCCTGTCAGTCAGTGTCAAGTAAACTATTACACCAGGTAAGAAAATCAAATCATTAATGATGCCACAGATTCAATAATCAACAAAATGAAAACATTATTGAAGCCAACTGAGAAAACACTTCATAATTAAGTCGGAAATCGTTTCACGAATTGGGACTTGAATATTTCTGTGGCATCATTAATGATTTGATTTTCTTACCTGGTAATCTGATTAGAGATATGTACGTATTTGGACTTCTTGGAGATTTCTATCGATCAAGTGTTACCGCATGTTATTGGAAATACTGCAAACTATATCGAAGATAATTTAGATTGAGTTTCAGCAAGATTGAGCTCCTTCGCAATACGCTTTGTTTGTTCGACATCTTGATTAAAGATTTCTATGTCAGTGGATTGGAGGAAGGAAGCCACAGTCATGGTTGTTTTGAAGCTCAAAATGTCGATTTTCCACAAAAAAACACAAGTGCCATGAAAACACCACTTCATTTTCAAATACTTAGTTGAGAATATTTCGAGAACTAATGCATAAAATGAAAAAACAATTACTGTGCTGAATTCAGTATAAAAATACCTTTCAAATGAGGTATCACTCACCCCATCTTCCCTATTCAAAAATTGGGGGTGAGGGTTGTAGTAGCAAGGGTTGAAGCGCTATGCGTCCGTAACCTACATCTTAAGTTGTCTCCCTCGAAACAGAAATCGACCTGTCCGAGCATTTCTATCGAAAAAATTTATTTCGTCTGTAATCTCGTCTGTTTCGTTTTCAAATGGCCACCCTGTATTATCATCAAAGAGTGACAACTTTTTGTTGCTGAATTAGCATTATGATTGATAATGAAATGGATTGTCAAATAAAAGGTACTTGACGTTATTAGAAAAACCACAGCAGTTCTGCAGCCAGTTTATGAGTTCAACAAATTATTTTAGGTTAGAATCCCGCCCTTAAATACCTAAGTGGTCATTACAGGAGCGCTTAAATTTAAGCCTAGCTTTAGCCATTTAAACGTCACTTTACAGTTGGTGCAACGTTATTTAAGTTAAGGGTTCATTTTAAGGGACACTTAACACTAAGTGCGTTTGATGCAAACGGGTCTCAATATTGCCTCCGAACAGTTGGTGGTCCGTGACAAGACAACAATTTTGTCAAATGGTCCCTGATCACTAAAAGGTTAAGAACCACTGTTCTAGCAATATGTTAATTTTCTCAAAGAAGATATCAATGTTAGGTGTGGTGTTCGGCCTGTAAATACAAATTATAATATACTTAATATTATCAATAACTAATTGAGTAGCGCAGCATTCAAACCAGTTAGGTATATTCAACGATTTGAAATCAAGTCTATCCAAGCATTCTATAAATTCTTCGACATAGATTGCGCATCCACCATGATGACCTTTCTCTCTGCAAAATGACGTGGCTATTTTATACCCTCCAGGAACATAGTTTTTCAGTTCCTCCTCAGATTTCCAATGTTCGGTAATACAGGCTATATTTATTTGGTGGTTCAGCAGTACACGTTCTAATCTTAGGAATGATGTTCCTATTGCCTGTATATTCTGATGGAAAAGGCATATCGTTTTATCTACCGTGATGTTTCTTTTGGGGGTTTCCGGAAAAAATTTCGAAAGTTGAATTCCCGCAGGATGACTCCGGTTGGCCAGAAATTAGGATCATTCAGATTGCCATAAAGTGTATCATCAGGAGTACCGATACTGAAAGCCGAGTTCTCACCTTTTGTGGGTAGTTTCTTAACCTCGATCATTTCGCTTCCTTGTAGATCAGAAAGATAGTTTTTAATATCCGACTCGGAAATATTTGCACCAGCTATTCGACCCACGTAGATCCATTTTTTCTTCAAGGCACCTTTAACATTTGTATTCGTTTTTGTTGATCCAGTACATGTTACTATTTTCTTGTGTTGATTTTGATTGATTGGTGTGCGTTTATTCTCTATAGATTGAGTTGATGCGGGTCTTTCTTTATTCTTCCTGTGAACAACTGTACTCCATGATAATTTATCATTTTCATTTTCATTCTTGGTTAGGTCTTTGTTTACATAACTGTTATCTGTTGCCTCCAAAATTGACGTAGACGCCGCAGACACAGAAACTGCGGAGTTGCGGTAGGTGATTTTACTGTCTCGGTTTTCTGTAGGCTGAGTGACAATTTATGCTTGTTGGAAGATAACGCTTGTTTATATGTTTTTTGTCCCGTGTTATTTTCTAGATAGTTGATTCTTTGGATAAGGAGATCGTTATTTTGCATCAAAATAAGATTTTTGCTCCTGACTTCTTCTAATAAATCATTAAGTAGTTTTACTTGCATTTTCAGGTAATCGTTTTCAATATTACGGTCATTTATAGGCATTGATACAGATCTTGTTTTTTCCACATCGGTGCTCGAAACGTGCATACAGGACGACGATTTTTTGGACTTCTTCCAGCACGCTTTATGTAACGTTGCGTCGCACTT
The DNA here is from genome assembly GCF_907165205.1 of Coccinella septempunctata. NCBI lineage: Eukaryota > Metazoa > Arthropoda > Insecta > Coleoptera > Coccinellidae > Coccinella > Coccinella septempunctata. Next base: position 1,002,706 of record NC_058194.1, on the reverse strand, counting down.
TATACATATCCTAGGGTCCAACACTTTTCTATTGCACTGGTTGCAGATATTTTGTTTCACATCCTCCGCGTTCAATTTATTTGAATATGAGTTACCGCGAACTGAACTCCGTATTTTCTTCATTTTAATTACGGTACAAAACTTTTTTCAACGGTAAATTCCAGTACAAAACTAGTACACATGTTTCAGCTTGTTTTCGAAACCGACACTTCATTATTTCAAAAAACATGTCTTCAGCCCCCCTAATTTGAAACCCTTCCTAAGACCCCTTAATCTTAGGGTACAAAAATTTTTCTTGAGGGTACATTTCGGTACAAAACTAGTACAAAACTTAGAAGTATAAAAAATTTGCAATTTCAAAAGTGGGGGGTGAGCCTGTCTATTGTTACCCCGAACTGATCTCCGTAATTTCTTCATTTTAATTAGGGTTCCAAATTTTTTTCCAACGGTACATTTCGGTACAAAACTAGTACACATGTTTCAGCTTGTTTCGGGAACCGAAACTTCATTATTTCAAAAACATGTCTCCAGCCCCCCCAATTTGAAACCCTCCTAAGACCTCTTAATCTTAGGGTACAAAACTTTTTCTCCACGGTACATTTCGGTACAAAACTAGTACAAAACTTTGAGATATAAAAAATTTGCAATTTCAAAAGTGGGGGGTGAGCATGTCTACGCCCCCCCCCCCAAACTGAAAACCGTATTTTCATCATTTTAATTAGGGGTACAAAACTTTTTTCCAACGGTACATTTCGGTACAAAACTAGTACAAAACCTCGTACAAAACTTTAGCATCAAAAAAGGTGAAAATTCAAATTTGGGGGGGCTGGAGACATGGACCTGTGGCCGACGCACTATCTAGATTACCGTTGGAAAATGAAGAAAATGAGAAGAAAGAGCTTGAAGATGTAGAAATAAACTATTCTTTTTTTTTTGCGGAAAGTAGGGATATCAATGTGAACTTCAAATTGATTCAAGCGGAAACAATGAAAGACCTTGTTTTACAAAGGGTAATAGATCTGGTAAAAAATGGTTGGCCCAAACAGTGTTCGGATGTCTTAGCCAAACCGTATTATACGAAAAGATTTGAATACAATATATCAGATCAGTGCCTCAGTCATAGAATTGTAATTCCAGAGAAATTGAGAATTGATGTCCGGAACCAACTGCACGAGTCCCATCAGGGTGTAGTAAAAATGAAAGCATTAGCTAGAGCGTATTTTTGGTGGCCAGGGCTAGATAAGAATATCGAGGAATTGGCAAATAGATGCGTATGTTGTTCAAGTTTCGGTAATAATCCTCCTAAAGTTGAACTAAATAATTGGAAGTAGCCCAGTGGGCCATGGGAAAGGATTCATATAGATTTCTTAGGGCCATTGAATGGTCAGTTCTTTTTCATTATCATAGTAAATGGCTCGAAGTATTCATAACCTCGAGTACCTTCTTCCTCGCGTGTAACGATAAGGGCTTTGCGAAACACATTCGTAAGATATGGACTCCCTAGAGTCTTGGTTTCAGATAATGCGTTAGGTTTTGTATCGGTTTTTTTTTTTTTTTTGGTGTAGCAGGGGGAAAATCTGCAAATCAGACGAACCACCCTCTCCTGAGGGGGAACAAGTGTGGGGTTTCTCACTCTTCTGAGCTCGAAACCCACTAAAAACCCTTAACTGCTTCTTAAATTTTGGTTCCGGGCATTTCCCTATAAACCGTTCGTCTCTTAGTCGGTTTTCTTCTCGCACATTAGCGTGCTGGGATTTATGTGTTTATCCTCTATTGGATTAACACTTTATTGAATTTTTCAATAAGTTTCTGTTGTTATTTTAATCTCTTTTTAATTGATCTCTTGGTCTCCTTCGGTAAATTCGCATTCTCCTCTTGTCTTCCTCTGGGTCGTAGTTCACTAGTCTCCTGAGTTCTTGATTCGGATGGTTTTTCGCTGTTTCGAATAATTTCTCTGCTTTTCTGTTCATGAATTCCGTTATGGTTTCCCATTTTAGGTCCCTATAAATCTGTCTATTCCTGACAAACCAAGGTGCATCTATTGCACATCGTAGCAGCTTGTTTTCAGTGGCCTGAATTCTTTTGATGTGGCTCTTTGCCGCGAAGCCCCAGGCAACTGATCCATAAGTCAGTTGAGGCCTAGCAACGGCTTTGATTATCTTCAATTTTGTCTCTTTCGACATGTGGCTTCTTCTTCCTATTAAAGGGTAGAGTCTATTCATCGCTGCTTTCGTTTTGTCGATTGCTTGTTTGATATGACTTTTCCAAGTAAGTCCTTTGTCAGGCGTTATTCCTAAATATTTGGCTTCATTTTTCCAGTCGATTTCTTCGCCGTCAACTTCCAGTTTCGTTGTGGGTCGCAGTCTTCTCTTCTGTAGTAATATTGCTTGGCTCTTTTGTCCATTGATCTTGATTTTCCACTTTATGCACCAGTCATTTGTTTCGTCAATCGTTTCTTGTAGAACTCGTTCTATTACTTCTGGGTTTCGGTGTCGAGTTGCTATGCCTGTGTCGTCAGCATATAACGTTAGCATGGTTCTTGGATTCTTCGGAATATCGTGAATGTATATGTTGTACAGAAGTGGCCCAAGCACTGACCCTTGGGGTACTCCAGCCTCTAAATCTCTTGTTGTGGAGCATTCTCCTTCTACTTTCACGTAAAATCTTCTATTTTTGAGATAATTCCGGATCAACTTGCATATTTTGATCGAATATCCAGCACTTCTCATCTTATATATTAATCCTTCATGCCATACTCTGTCGAAAGCTCTGGCGACGTCTAGTAAAACAAGACCTGTGGCTTGTTTATTTTGGAATCCCTCTGTAATGTACTCTGTGAGCCTTAATAATTGTTGCTCTGTTGAATGCTCTCTTCTGAATCCGAACTGTTCTGGCGGTATCAGTTTCAGATTTTCGATTTCCTCATTTAGCCTCGTGGCGATAATCCTTTCTACTACTTTTCCTAACGCCGACAGTAGACTTATCGGTCTGTAGTTTTGTGGGAACTTCTTCTCTTTAAATAGTTTATTGAATACTATGACTTCCGCTGTTTTCCATTTTTCTGGGTAGTGTTCTGTCCTCATGATTCCATTCGCGATATTTGTTAGAGCGGCTATACCTTTTCTAGGTAATTTCTTTAACATAACATTCGTTATTTTATCGCTTCCGGGAGCTTTCCTCTCCTCCAAACTTCTAATTATTTCCCTGATTTCATTTGGCGATGTTGGCTTGTCTATTTCAGCAGCCGCTGGTAATTCATCCATTTCTTCATCATTTTCTTCAACCAGTTCTTCCAAATCTTCATTATCGTCGTCTATCCTGTAATTTATTCTCGATTCTCTTTCGATCGAGTCCGCCAATGCATCTGCCTTATCAGTATTAGTATACGCCATTCCCCTTTCTCCTTGTAAGGGTGGAATTTTAGTTTTTTCTCCTCGTAGGCTTTCTTGCATTCTTCATGCAGAATGATCGATTGTATTCAGTTCTTGAACTCTTTTGTTCCATCTGCTTGTTCTTAGATCTTTCAGGACATTTTTCAGAACTTGGCTATGTCGGTTGAGGTTCCTTCTATTCAGATCATTTTTATTCATCCGATATATTCTTCTTAGTCTTCGATTTTCTCGTATAAGATCTTTTACTTCTTTAGGCGTATCGCCATGCGGATGACTTGGTGCTGGTCTCTTCACTCTTCTCGTACTTTTTTCGTAAGCTTTCAATATAATCTCTTCCAGTTTATCAACCGCACATTCCAAATCCTCTGGAGTGCTTATTGTTGGAATTTCTGTTATTTCCGATTGTATTAAATGGCTGTATTTAGCCCAATTGGTATATTCTCTTATCTCCATCAGTTTTTCTCTTTGCTCTTCTCCAATTGTCAATTCGACGGGATTGTGGTTTGAGGTTCCATCTTCCAAAGTTTCAATAGAGAATTCTTGAGTTATATTTTTCAATATCGCGATATCTATTACATCTGGTATTCCTATACCAAAAGCAAGATATGTCGGTAACTCTGGTCCAATCACTATGGCATTTTGTTTTTCGGCGAAATCCTTGAGTTTTTTGCCATTTCTATTCTCTGCTCTGCTGTTCCATAATGGGGATTTACAGTTGAAATCTCCGATGCAGATTTTCGGGTTTGTCCCTTCCAACATGTTGTTTATCTCTTCTTCCAATAAATTGTTTGGTGGTCGCTTATACGCCGAGGTAATTTCGACTCTTTGACGATTCAATTCGGCAACAATCGTAATAGTCCGAGAGCTGGCAGCAAAAACAACTACCTCATAAGTTACCAAAGGTGTGGTTTGGCACTTTGGTTCAACTTTATTACCAAAACTTGAAACCGCCCGTCTGCCGGGCGTGAGTGGTCGCCTTATGGGATAAAAAAAATTGAAAAGATGAGAAAAAATCGATTGAAACTTCCTAATAGTTACCAAGATGAATGTGGTGTCAAAATGGTCTAGAATCTTAACTGAATCGAAATCGTAAGCGTCTGCCAACAGGGGTGGTCGCTATTTCGAAACAGACGCTGTTAAATACAGGCTGGTCCAGATCATAACCAAGAAATTTTAACCACGTATTCTACATCAAAAATAAGACTTAGTTTGTCATACAAACATATGTCGAGAAATGTTTCCTCTCCGAGATATTGGGTGTTAAAATTATAGAAAAAAAAATGTTTTTTATTAATAACTTTCACACCTCTTGAAATATTTTTATGAAATTTGAGACATAGGTTTTGCGCGTCAAGGAGCACTTTTTGCATAATATCATTTCTTTTTTATTCTAACAGTGGCGTCCGTATTGCAGCGAGACTGAATATTTTCAGATAAAAAAATGATACGCCACTGGTTTTTCCGACAATAAAAATTACTTCTTGAATCCTTATTTAATTTGGAGCAAATTCGGTCTCTTGACTTTTTGCTGTAGGAGGCACCGTTTCCGGTTAAAAAAATAAAACATGCATGAAGAAGTCGCCAAAATTTGATATTGTAGGTATATAATAATAATGAGAATATTTTTGAAGGGTTTCTATGTTAATTTGTGTCCTTCCTACGGCCTAACACTCGAATTTCAGACATTATTGTACATTATTCATTATATAGTCACCGAATTTACGAAATCACAGAACGCACTGTAGTATTTTCATACTCGGGATCATGAGTTACGGTGCACCCGTAAGAAACCGTTGCTGGCAGAAAGCGTTGCTGTTATCACACTCATAAATGCTAGCCCAATCTTTTTGAAGCCCAGAACGGTGCCTCTGGCCTATAAGCAGATGATGGATGATCAGCTGAGCTTGCTGGAGGAGTAAGGCATCATAACAAAGGTGGACTCTGCTGACTGGGCGACGCCATTAGTGCCTGTTATTAAGCCTGATGGATCCATGAGAGTGGTGGGAGACTATAAGAGTACTGTGAACAAGTTCTTGAAGGAAGAACACTACCCGGTCCCCAGGATAGAAGAAATTTTTTCAAAATTACATGGAGGTGAGTACTTCACCAAGTTGGACTTGTTGCAGGCATATCACCAGTTTGAGCTCGATGATGAAGCCAACTTTTAACTTGGAGTACACAAAGAGGGCTGTACAGGGTGAATCGCATGCCCTTTGGAATTGCTCCGGCGACAAGTAAGTTTCAAAAGTACATTGAATCACTCTTTTACGGCATGGACAATGTAATTGTATATCTGGATGATATCCTCATCACAGGAAAAGATACGAAAGAGCACCTGGAAACATTAGAAAGAGTCCTGCTCATATTGGAGAAGGCTGGACTAACTAACGGTGAAGAAGTCTAAATGTGAGTTTTTCCAGGACAGAGAAAAAGGTCAAGAGTATTTCCGAAGCACCCAGGCCTCAAAACGTGTCAGAGGTTAGAACGCTCATAGGTATGGTTGCATATTATTCTAAATTCATTCCTAACTTAGCAGATGTCCTAAAGCCCTTATATGAACTTCTTAAAAAGGGTTTTGTTTTCAAATGGTCAGAAATGTGTGAACAGTCGTTTCGGACCATGAAGCAAATGATAGCATCTGACATTACATTGGCACATTTTAATCCTGATCTCCCTCTATATTTAGCTGCAGACGCTGCAGAAGGAGGCGTTGGCGCTGTGATGTACCATAAGGACACAAAAGGAAGGGAACGATCTGTAGGTTTCGTTTCGAGAACATTGGCTCCAGCAGAAAAGAAATATTCTACAATACACCGAGAGGCATTGGCCATATACTTCTGTCTCAAACGTTTTGAACAGTATCTGCTGGGAAGGAAATTTACTCTCAGAACAGACCACAAACCATTGTTAGCCATATTAGGAGAAGAGAGGGGCATATAAGTTGTACGAGAGTCGACTCCAAAGATGGGCTGCTTATCTGGGAGGCTTCGATTATAGAATTGAGTACATAAAAGGAAAGGAAAATGTAATGGCTGCCTTCTTATCAAGATTTCCTGTGTTGGATGAGGAAGGTGAGAATGCTGTGAGTTTTGTAAATTTCATTGATAATTCCAAGTCATGGCCTATAAACAATAAAATCTTGAGAAATCATATTAGAGAAGATTCCGAATTTCAAGACATTATAAAATATGTGGAAACTAACAACTGGCCGGAAAATCTAGGAAAGGAACTAAAACCCTTTTTGTTTAGGAAAGATGAACTCACACATGAGGACGGAATACTTTTGTGGGGTTTGAGAGTCGTAATCCCTAGAAGTCTCAGGAAACAGGTTTTGGATGAACTCCATGAGGGACACTTTGGAATGGTAAAAATGAAGGCTTTGGCTCGCTCGGCAGTGTATTGGCCTAACATTGACTCTGACATAGAGGAAAAATGTAAGAAATGTGTTCATGCCTCATTAACAAAGCCAATCCACCACATACGGAGCTGACACCATGGCCATTGGCTACGAAACCATGGGAAATAATCCATGTTGATTACATGGGACCGATTAAGGGTTTGCATTTTCTGATTATTACAGATGCATATACCAAGTGGATGGAGGTTTTTCCTGTAAGCAAGATAACATCATCAAATACTGTGAGACATTTAAGGGAGAGTTTTGCCAGATATGGAATCCCAGAGTTGGTGGTGTCTGATAACGGAACTCAGCTGGTGTCCAGAGAAATGGAAGAATTCCTTAAGAGAAATGGAATTAAACATATGACGTCCCCCCCTGGTCATCAAAGATCAAATGGTCAGGCAGAAAGTGCGGTAAAGATTTTCAAAAATAAGTTGAATACCTACTTGGCTGACCGTGAAAATGTCAGAGAAGACATGTTCACTCTGACTTCTAGATTTTTGTATCATTACAGGAATTCCGTACATTCGTCAACATCAGAAACACCTGCCAAGCTAATGTTCAACAGAGAGATAAGAACTAGATGGTCCCTGTTGAAAGACAAAGCCCATTGTGCAAGAGACACTGCAGACAGCGAAGCTCTTGAGAGTTTGGAAAGGAGCAGAGAAAGACAAATCCGAAATTTTAAAGGTGTTAAAAGACATTTCAGATTAAACCAAAAAGTGATGGTGGCAGACTACAATAAACCTAACAATAAGAGTTGGACACCAGCCATCATCGAGAAACAAGTAGGGCATTCGGTATTCTTGTGCAGAACAGAGTCGGGAAAACTTTGGAAGCGCCACAAAGACCAGATCCATGGCAGAGCGGAACTTGATGGAAAAAAAAGAAAATGTTGCAGAAACTGAATACAAGGGTTTCATACCTTATGCTCCTGTTCATGATGGAGTGGATGAGCTCAAAGAGCATTCCAGTATCACTGACGAAAACCAGTATGCATTGGACACTCCAGGAAGAAACAAGGATGAATCATATATCAGGGCAAAAACGTCCGGTGTTGCTAGAGGGAATGGTAGGGGAGAGTTCCTTTGAATTGGACAGCCCATGAATCGGACGCTACAGTTTTCTACTACACCCGTTAGTAATTTAGCATCTTTTACGTAAATCCCATTTTCTCAACATCGATCGACATCTCTTGGAAAATGGTTAAATCTGTGGCTCGAGCCTTGTTGCGGAGACATGCATTGTAAAATCCGTTGCCGTTAGAGTAAATATTTACGTGAATTTGCGAAGTGAATAGCTACGTTTCTAGTGACGATTAGTTGCCGATTTATTTATAAAAACATCAAGTGATTATCCCCCATCAGACAGGTATGTTAAATCCTTGATATTACGATTGGTAGAAATTATATTTTGAATTTATTTCGAAAACCACGTATTCCATGAATCGGACATTCCGACGCCCAGGAAACGGACGTCCAGTTCATAAGCTGCAATGTGTCCGATTCAAAGGAGATGTGAAATGTCAAATTTTTTCTTTTTGAAAGTTGCTGTCCATGATGACTAAGCTAGTTAGAATGTCTGATGAAGAGATTCAAGATGCAATAAATCAAAATCTTTCCATAAGAAGTGTTGCCAAGAACACAGGCATATCGAAATCTTTATTGGCCGATTTGGTAAAAAAAACATAAGAATTCTCCAGATGGCAATTTCAGATACATAAGGAATATTGGAAATATGAAAACATTCACGGAGGATCATGAAAAGTTACTAGTTTCTTACCTTCGCACAACCTCCAAAATGTGCCATGGTTTGACAACAACGCAGACCAGAAATTTGGCTTACCAATTCGCTGTTGCCAATAAAATAGACATACCAGAAGAATGGAATAAAAATAATAAAGCAGGCATTCATTGGCTTCATGGATTCATGAGTCGCCACAAAGAACTCTCACTGCGTCAACCCGAAAGTACATCATTGAGCAGAACTTCCAGTTTCAATGAAACAAATACCACAACTTTCTTTTCAAATTTAGAAAAATTGTACCAGAAACACAATTTTGCACCAAACATGATATGGAATCTTGATGAAACAGGGTGCATGACAGTCACGAAACCGCCCAAGGTAATAGCTGTACGAGGGACGAAACAAGTAGGGCAAATCGCTTCGGCAGAAAGAGGAACTCTGACAACAGTTCTTTTTTTTATTAGCGCTTCAGGAGGGACGATTCCGCCTGTATTCATTTTCCCACGAGTTTACTTCAAAGATAACATGCTCAAGGGAGCTCCGGTTGGTGCCAAAGGTATGCCAAATCCATCTGGTTGGATGACTGAGGAAATTTTTGTTGAATCTTTGAAACATTTCTCGAACCGCGTTCAACCAACCGCTGATAAGAAAGCATTAATTATTATGGACAATCATGCAACTCATGTGAATCTGCAAGTTGTGGTGTTTGCAAGAAAAATCCACATAATAATTTTAACGTTGCCTCCGCATTGCAGCCACCGAATGCAACCTCTTGATGTAGCCGTTTATGGTCCGTTCAAGTCAAGGTAATACCATTATAAATTAATTTCATCATTATTATATATTAATAATGTTTATTTTTTCATTTTTAGATATAAACAAGCTATGAATAATTGGTTAACAAGTAAACCAGGGAAAACCGTAACAATATACGAAGTTGCTGAGTTCGTGAATCCAGCTTTTAGTGAGTCATTTACAATCAGCAATATCTGCAAGAGTTTTAAAAAAACTGGAATATACCCATTTAATACGAACATCTTCACTGACGAAGATTATCTACCTTCAAGTATAACTGAGAGACCTGATCCCACATCTATAATAAATCGGGAAATCCCAGCCATTTCACAATCGAAAGGCAACCTACCAGAGAACGACAATATTTTAGATCAGCCATCTACTTCTGCTGATCCAAATCGTCCTTCTACAAGCGGCATCGGCACTGTGAAGAGAACGAAGGAAGGAAGAGAAGAGTTAGGAATAGTTTCTCCAGAAATGTTAAGACCATATCCTTCAGCACCTTTGAGAAAACAATGTAGAACTCGTGGCCGAAAAAAAGGAAAATGTTCAATCATTACAGAGACACCTCCACGGGATCTTAAAGAAAATTTTAATCAAATAGAACAAGAACTTGATCCTTCCAATGTCGAAGAGAAGAAAGATTCCGAAGAAGATAATTCTAGATGCGTAGCTTGTGGTGGTGAATATCGACTTAGTAGAGAAGAATTTATTCAGTGCCGTTTGTGTAACCAGTGGTCCCACAAATCTTGTGGTATTATTGGAAATTTAAATTTTTTCTGCAAAAAGTGTTTTCGAATTTTATTCTCTTTTATTTTACCTGTTTTCATGTTTTTGTACCATTGTCCACTTCATGGGAATAACTGTCCATAACAAGGGAAACATCCCATGAAATGGACATTTTCTATAATAAACTAAGACTTATTTTTTCGAGTGACTAGCTTTTTTTTTCTAGCTTCTCCTGAGATAGTGAATCCACAGATCTTACGCTCATATTATGACGGTAAAATTTGAACTTTTTTCCTTTGAAATAATATTTTACACCAAAAATAATTAAATTGTCCGTTTCAAGGGAACTCTCCCCTATGCCCGATAGTAACGGTTTGGAATACAACAGACCAGAAGAGAACACAATGGCGGAAACGCCAGGTATTACTGGAGGGAATGGCATGCCCGAAAGTAAAGTTAAAGGAGTGGAAAGACAAGAAAATAAAAAGGCAACAACGCCAGGGTTTACCGAAGGGAATGGCATGCCCGGAAGTAACTTTGATATAGGAGATACACCAGATAAGACCGAAAAGGAACATCACAAAGCCTGCTAGGTTTAGACAGTAGGGAGTTCTTCGGTACAGTGACCTTGAAAAAGAAAAGTCCTTTTGGGTGAGATACAATTATCTCACTGTGTTTTGTTTACAGCTCACACAAAGCATGCTCTTTTACATATAATTAATATGTTTTTCTGTAGGGTTACTGGAACCATCTAACTTTCCCTTACATAGAAGCCTCTAGTCAAAAGGGGGAGGTGTTGGGTCCATTCAAATGACCCGCCTAAATCGACCGGAAGCTACCACAGCGACCGCCAACCGAGTATCCGGGAAATTGTTCCTACAAGAGGAAACAAGGCAATCGAGAACGTACCTCCCTAGGCGAAGCACACGCGTGGTTACTACGGCTGTTCACATTATGTTACCTCGGGCTACATCTTACTAAATGTGTACAAACAATAGAATAAACGTGTAGATTCCACCGCAGTTTCTATTTCTCACCTGTTCAATTCATCAAGAACTCACAAACATAACAATATTGTTGCCCTAAACCATCAAATATTCAAATCATCCAAAGACTCCAATCTAAAATACTACGTTCAGTGGTTAGTGCCCCTTGGTATGTCCCCAACAACACCATCCATGAGGATTTAAGAGTCCCATATGTCATCAGAAGCTAGAAGGACATGCCAACCAACTGATCGACCAACTGACAGAAGATCCGTTCAACTCACGAAGGTTGAAAAGAACCTGGCCAAACGACCTAACTGGATAATCTTAACTATGAATTGATGTTCAATACTTTCTCTTAGTCTCTACATACAACACATTTACTTAATACATTCTCTCCGCATGTGTCATTGCGATTAGACGTCAGTTTACCGCTCCGATAAGTTAAGTTACTATTAATATATATAGTTATTGACAATCCTGGAAAATGGTATTAACCCGTGAAAATAAGGAGGAAATAAAGGAAATCATAAAGGATACGGTCATTTCAGTACTTGATCGTTACCTAGATAAATTAGCTGATCAGGTCATGGTGAAGATTAAGGACAGAATGGAAGAAGAGTATCAACAATTACAGTCACGAATCAAAGAGGATGAAATCATTCCTGTTCAAGAAGCCTTCAAGGAAATACAGTTGAAACTTCAGAAAACGGAATCAAACCTGGAACAATTACAGCAAGAAAATAAAAGAACTAATTTGGTAATATTTGGGATTCCGGAAACCGAAGATGAGAAAGTGAAAGAGAACCTTGTCACCATGTGTCAAGATAACAAAGTAAACATCAATGCACAATCAATAAAATATTGTTTTCGTTTGGGAAGAAAAGGCCGAAAGGAACCACGTCCCGTCATAGCAAAATTTATGAATGAATTACACCGAGATGTATTTTATTCAGCAAGAAAACTTTTTCTCAAGAACAAGATTTTTGTTAGTGAAGACCTTACAAGGAAACGCATTGAACTGTTTAAGTATGCTAAAGGAATATATCATAAAAATGTGTGGACAGTTAATGGTGATATTAAGGTTAAAACTGACAAGGGAATAATTACAATTAGGAATAAACACGATATAGATTCCATGATTTGTTCATTGGGTGAAAATTAATATATTCTATGTGTCTATATTTGATAAGGGATTTGTTTTTTTGTTTGAAAGTGTACAACTTATTGGCGGTATTTGTCGTAAATTATAGTTGCCTTGTTTATAAATTTCTAATTAATAGAGTTACCTTATTTATAATTTTCTATCACATATTTGATAATTGATTTTTATTATTTCAATTTGGACTATTGTTTTAATGTTTGGTTCTGTTCATTTTTCACAATCGTAGAATGGAATACCTCGAGTCGGAATTTGATGAGAAAGCGGATAGATATTATGATATTGATGGTGCTAAAGAAGAAATTGCACATGACAAACTCCTTAATATTGTTCATTTCAACATACGTAGTATACGTAAAAATTATGATGATTTATTGTTATATCTGAATGCCTTGAATTTGGATAATCTTGATGTGATTGTTCTGTCTGAATGTTGGGAATTGTACGATGAATCAAATTATAATATTTCTGGTTTTGATGTGTTTTATAATGAATCAAGATATAATCAAAATGATGGTTTGTTAATCTATGTCAAGTCGACCATGAATGTGAATGTTCAAGTGGTGCATCTCTCTCAGTCTAACTTTTTGCATTTGTCTTTCATGATGAACCATATGAAATATGGATTAACTGCATCATATAGGCCCCCTTCTACTGACGTAAGACTTTATATTGAGGAATTGAATGAATATTTGATAAACTTGAGTTCTGGGGATGTAGAAATTTTTTTGGGTGATATTAATATTAATATTGGGGATACAAATAACTTGGATGTATTAACATATGAAACTTGTATGGGACAAAATGGTTACATTTCTGAGATAAATTCTCCCACTCGGGTAACTGATAGTTCCGCCACTATAATAGACCATATATATTATTACGTGAAACATAAAAATAGTTTTCGAAAGAATTTTTTAGTTAGTTCTGGTATTATTAGAACTTCGATTACGGATCACTGGGCGGTTTTTTTGTCCATTAAATCTAGGATTGTTGATAGTCATAATTCACAAGCTTTTAAAGCGGTGCAAACATTCCTAGACAAGGATAAATTAGTGTTCTGTCTGAAAAGGGAAAGCTGGCGGACGGTGTTGGATGATTCTGACCCCCAGACGGCTTGTTCTAACTTTGTGTGTTCTTTAAAAAAATATATAAAGGAATCATCTTATACAAAAAGTGAGACAGTAAAAAACAGTAGACGAAAGCAGCCTTGGATCACGTCTGGGCTAATAACATCTATAAAGCGACGAGATAAAATGAAATTATGGCTGAAAAAGAATTATACTGTTGAAAATAAGCGCAGTTTTGCGAATTATAGGAATTCACTGAATAATTTGTTGAGGAAAGCTAAAGAATCTTTTTATGCAGAACAGTTCAGATTGGCAGGTAAAGATGTTAAGAAATTTTGGAAAACTCTGAATCATTTAAATAACACAAATACTGTTAAATCCGGTATCCCTAATGAAATATGTGATGAGGAAGGTCATATTATTACAGGATTGAAGGAGAAGGCTGAGAAATTTAATGATTTTTTCGTCAACATAGGTAAACGCTTGACACAAGATACAATTAGGTCCTCCAGTGCTGTTACTGCGCATGTTCCTCCAAGTCGGTCCTCCATGTTCATCAAACCTGTTGATGAAAATGAAATTGTGTGCATTATTGCTTCACTTAAAAACGGTTCTTGCCCTGGACCCGATGGTATTTCATCATCCCTTATTAAACATATACATTCATTTATTTTGAGACCTCTAGTTCATATTATAAATCTGTGTTTTTTTAATGGTATAGTACCGACAGAGTGGAAGGAGTCTCATGTTACTTGCGTTTACAAGTCGGGGGATAAAACTGAAATGACGAATTACCGTCCAATCTCAGTAATAAATAATTTTGCTAAGATCTTTGAAAAATGTCTAAAAAGAAGATTAATATCCTACTTTGAAGAGAATAAATTGCTGAGTGACAGACAATTTGGGTTCAGGGAAAATATGTCGACAACTGATGCGATTCAGGAATTTATTGAAGGTGTCATTCAACCTATGGATAGGGGTGATAAGGTACTGGCGGTGTTTTTAGATCTAGCCAAGGCCTTTGACACGGTGAATCATGGGAAGCTTCTTGATCGACTGGAAAATCTTGGTGTCAGGGGTGTTGGCTTGAATTTGTTTCGTAGCTACTTGGAAAATCGAACTCAGCGTGTCAAGATGGGGAGTGCATTGAGTTCTCCACTGGGTGTTGATGTTGGCGTCCCACAGGGAACCGTACTTGGCCCGATCCTCTTTCTGGTTTTCATTGACTGGGTCCTTCGTGCTGCCGGTCTTGACATGATTGCTTATGCTGACGATACTGTTGTAACTTTTAAAGGGAGCACATGGGAGGAAGTTTATAACGGTGCTGTGATGGGCTTGGAAAGGATCTTTGCGTTGCTGTCAGTGTCTTCGTTAAGTTTGAACACCCATAAAACAAAATTTATCACTTTTTCCCTTAAAATAACTGAACAACCAGAATTTGAAACGATATTTCTGCATGAGGATAATTGTGACCAGGTGTGCTGTCAGTGCACTGGCATCAACAAAACCGAGTCAATAAAGTATTTGGGGATCTTAATAGACCAACATCTTAGATGGAGTGAACATATAGCTCACCTGGTGAAAAGGATAAAAAAACTATATTATGTTTTTTATAATGTTCGTAATGTCTTGTCACGTAAAGTGTGTTTACAGGTGTATGAAGCTTTGGTATTATCATTGTTGAGGTATGGTATTGTGGTGTGGGGTGGTGCTGGTGAAACTAACATGAGAGGTCTGGACATAGTACATAAGGCCATAATAAAAATAATATTGAAAGTTGGGAGAAGATTTGGAACTGACAGACTGTACGTAGAATCTCAGCAATTAAGTATTAAACAACTATATATATATGAAGTCATTCTGAATCAGATGAAAAAGAGAAAAAATCTTGTTCTGCATGCAGTCCAAACGAGACAGGTTGAGCAAGGGAATCTTGTTATACCATTATTCCATAGAAAACATTTACAGAGTAGCCTTTTGTACTATGGTCCCAAATTTTATAATCTTCTCCCTCATGAATTGAAGGCATCATCTAGACAAAGGAGTAGAGTATATAAGAACCAACTCCGTACATATATAAGATTAAACTCAAATAGATTCGAGGATGTCATTTCTGCATAGTAGGTATTCTGTATTCAATGAAATGAACTCATTGGTGTTTTTTTGTATTTTGGCAGTTCTCATTTTCTGTTTGTTTTCGATGGAGAGAGTTCATCATCGGTTCTTGCAGAGCTTGACAGTATACAAGCTTGCTTAGACTGCAGGTTCTGCAACTCAATTTTGTGAATTCTTATTTCAAATGTACATTTTCTTTGTGATGAATAAAATTGAATTGAATTGAATTGAATTGAAAGTAGATTGTAAATCTCTATAAATTCAATAAAAAAAAACATTCATATTGTGATTACTGAAATTCTCTTATTTTCATCTTGAAATTGATTCGATTATTATATTTTAATTTAAATATTACATTCATATTGAGATTTATCAAGTTGTCTTATTTTTAGCTCGAAACTGATTTCAATAGGGATAACCCAGGAAGAGTGGATATCATTTATTCTCAGTGGCCTAAGGTTTTTCCAGCTATTTTGAGGGAGTTATAAATTAGAAGAATAGCGGTAGCTAAAGAATTCAACTCCCATGAACTAGGTTTGTTCAACTTTTTTCTATACAGATATTGATTTTTTTTACCTGAAATTGACTTGTATTTGTTTTCCCAGTCTAATATTAAGGGAAAAAACTTCCACTAGAGGCCATCAAGAACTGAGGTGCAGGATAGCATTTTTTGTGTTGTCAAGGTACCTATATAAACTTCTTCATACTTGTATATCATTATGCTTAAATATTAGACATGACTGCTATAGTTTTCTTTGCTTTTTTGTTTTTCAGGATGATGAAGAATTAGAGGAGAGGATTGAAAAAAGGAAATTGTTTTTAGATAAGGGTAACCTTCCCTTACAGCCCTTAGCTTATGCTGTTTTTGTGTTGGGGGAGATTACATTCTTCATGCATTGTTATGGGAAAACAAACAAAATTGAAACAAAATTGATGTTCAGAATTGTACTCGTTGCATAGAGCTTCTTTATAAACTATACCAGACATTAAATCTTGAATATCCTCCAGAAGGAAAGAGCGTTTGGAACTTGGTGCAGGAGTTGGTGTTTTATACTCCTTGTAAGGAGAAAAACTCAAGCACATCTAGTGTATGGCTGTCATACGTCCCGGTACACCGGGACATGTCCCGGTTTGAGGCATTGAGTCCCCGTGTCCCGGTTAGTTGTTCGGTTGTCCCGGTCATTAATTTGGTCGTTATCGTGATTCATATTTCCTAACATATGGTAGTTAAGAGGTGAGCACGTAATCAGCCGACGTCTCCCTGGCAGTCCAACAAAGGAGGGTCTACGCTACGTCTACACTCTACGCAATCGCACACCAATGGCATGTCACCCACACCCCACGTACGGCGTCGGCGCGGCGGATAATAAGTACATATTCACCATTCAGTCGAAAACGTACAGCGCTGCCCAGTTTTACGTAGGATTTGTAATAATCGTAATACTCAATATTCAAAAAAAGTTATGCCGAAGAGAAAGTGTAGTTTTTCCGCCGAATACACTAAAAAGTGGTCATTCATTAAAAAAGGAAGAAATGACCAGGAAGCTTTATGTTCAATTTTTGAATTTTATATATCCGTAAGTCATGGCGGTAAATCGAGTGTGAAAGATCATATTCAAAGCAAAAATCACAACTCCAGATTGTCAGTTGCATCAACGTCGAAAGATATATTGTCTTTTATGATCAAACAAAATTCGACAGAAGATACTCTGATATGCGCTGCTGAACTTACCACTGCTTATAAAGTTGTGAAGCACCACCAATCGTTTAGTTCGATAGATTGTTCGTGTTAAAAAATCGAGGGTGTTATGATTTTTAATTAAAGAGTAGTGGACTGTATTAAAAGATAATTGAGTTGGAGATGGTATAAAAACATTTATTAAGTATCATTCACAACCATAAAATGAATATGTCACCTGCATGAAGCTAATACAGTAAAAAGCAACTAATATTAACCACATCTATAAACTCAGAGAGACAATATCCAATTAAAAACAAGAGATGGTCCAGAGCAGTTCAAATGAGAAGTCACTTGATGTCAGACTTAAACGTTGAGGAGTTCAATAAATTCAATATCAACACAACGGTTACACAGTGATAGGGCAATCAATTGAAAATTGATTGCGAGAGCCTCCTTTTTCTATCAGAAAACGCGAAGGTTAGAATACTGAATTTTAAAGAGAAGACGCGAGAGTACAGAGAAACAGGCCCGAGGTGAAACTGCAATGTCTAAGTCTGATCATCAACGAGAAATCGATACACTAAATTTGAGTTGATCAATAATGTTAATGTAAGTATGAGCAGAACAAGAGTAGCACAAGTTAAATGAGAAGCACAGAATTAATGAATTTGAGAAGCACTAGAATATCAAAAAAAAATAATATGAAAAGGGCAATAAATTCCAATTAAATGAGAAGTTCAATGATAATTAATTAAATGAAAAGGACAATCACAATCAATATGAGAAGAACATAGTACAATTCATATACATTGAGATGATCTTGAAGAGTGCAAAAATTTATCAATGAATTCAGCATTTACAGAGACGAACTGCTTACAAGCAAGCACGATTAGAACGTTCATCACAAAAATAGAAGAAACGATTGATAAATTAAGAGAAGTCATGAGAGTACTGAGTTGAATAAATCTCTAATCGTAGATTTTGAGATGTGCTGAAGGCTGAGAAAACTAACATGCATGTTGAGTCCGATGAATGAATATAGAAGAGAAACAATGAGAGTACATATTATAAAGAGTAGACCATACCAAATGAGTAGACATGAGTGTTCGAGCAGACTTTCCAGGGTGGAGCCTAGGTCGAGGTGTATCGAGCAATGTCATTGATCGTTTGACCAACGTTGAGGTGTTCACATCCTTTTCTGAGGAAAACAGCTACGTCCAGGGTCCACCCTGGAGAATATGAGGATTCATTCATCTGAAACACAACACCATGAATTAGTCATATGTATAAGAGGTGATCATACGAGGTGTTATAAAAATGATAAAACTGATTCTAATAATAAAGAATATTAAGAGAAGACAATGAATCAGATATCAATTTTATGGAGATGAACTTGAGAAGTTTCAATCCTGGTGCTACATACCCATTTTCATGTGAGATGATCTAGAGAAGTCTGAAAATCTATATAAATTATGAAATATAATAAAATATATAGTTCTGAGAAGACAATAGTTCGATTTGAGTTGAGTAGACATTTCAATTGAGTAGTGCTCGCAAGGATTCGGAATCTATTTCTAGATTCTGAATCTCTTGCACGTGGACTAATTTCAGTACAATGAAATTATCATGAAAATGGTGTAATGTATGATGTTGAGCAGTCTGAGAGTACTTTACCTTATGAGATGAACAATTTAGCACCAGGATTGATGCGAGATGATTTGAAAATTGAGAACAACTAAAAGAGGTGAACTTAAATGAGGTGTTACAAAATCACATTGATAGCAGCGCGAAGTCAATTCAACGGAGCTAACAAAGAGAATCTTTAGAAAAATGTGTAAAAGTGTGGTTTTTCACTCCTGAAAAACACTGAAAGTGGGGCCGCTGCGTCGTTCAACCAGCGCACCGCCGAATCGGAGTACCATACGCGGCCACCGGAGCTGGTCAGGAGCGTAGACTAGAGAGAGGTCGGAGGAGGGCTTCGCTCAATTTTTAACAGTTCGACAAAACTGAATGCTATCATGTATCCGGATTCGAGCATCGCAGTAAAACAATCAACTGCCAGAACCAAGGGTACGACAATAGTTAAAAATATTTTATTCCATTTTGACGTTTATACACGACATAACTCAACCCATAGAAACAAGGGTAAGTTGACATTTATCCATTCAGTGAAATAATTTTTTTTAACTCACAAGTTGAATCAAATAACATGAACTAAACTAGATAACCGTCATCTTGATCTTGTCGCTATGGATTGAATAATGCCCTAGCAACATTCATCCGAAGAAATAAACCTACTCGCCCTTCGGGCTCGTGGGTTAAACTTTCTTCTCATGAATAAACATTCATTCAACTCACTTGTTGTATAAATAACTATTAGCTCCACACTCCATTGAGCAAATCAAAACAGAAATGGAAAATATTGTAGTAAATAGGAATTTTGACGAGATATATATGCTGTAGAATATTGGGCTAGGAAATTCTTTCTCGGGCTCTCAACGAATTGAAAATAAAGGTTTTGATGACAAGCGTATGAATGATAATTTTCCACTCGGAAGATAAGTGTCGAAGAAGTAGAGTTTCATGTCGGACATGAGGCCGATTTTAAGTTAAAAGGAAAACCATTTAGTTTAGATAATAACTCGCCCATAAGAGCTTATATATCAATTCAATATTCGAAGATAATTGATTCGGCGTTGTAAGAATTAGCAGGCTCTTGAGTTTTAACCGGCTAATTCAATTAGTTCAGAAAAATGCAAGGTTAGCGCGTCGTGGAATAATTGGGGAAACACCCACGAGAGGTGGAGAAGGAATTTGGATTTTTGATCTAAGAAGGGGAATGATAAAAGGAACCAAAAAAGGGAAGGGAGTTAGTAAAGGAAAATAGACGTCGGGAAGACGGGAAGTAGAATATCGGATTTGAATAGAGTAGATTTGGAAATCCGAGAGTAGATTCGGAAGTTCGAGAAATTTAGAAGTATTTTTCGGAGTTAGGTCTCAAAAAGGGAGACGGGTACAAGCTATTCGGGGAATAGTGTAAGAGAATTTGTACCGTGGTTAAAGTCAGTTTAGGGCGTAATAATTGTTTTTATTTGTGGTATAGATCGGATATAGAATTTTAGGGATTTTCGATAGAGTCGAAACGCAGAGCGTTAATCGTTGACGACGAAAAGTGCGGTAGAGTGTAAAGAATTCACCGTTCTGTGCGAGGAAAGTTTGGTGATCGAAAAGTTCACCAGCAGCCCCAGGCGAACGACGGTCGCTGGTCGCAGAAAAAGGTAGAAGGTTCCAATTTTTGTTTGTCCAGAGTCCTGAAAGCTCCTCTAGAATTCATCTGATTTTTGATCATATTCTGATTGTTGTTGTGCAATTGAGAAAAGAGAATTTTAATCCAAGATTTTATTGACGGAATTTTAATGTTTATTGCTTTGCGTACTTTGCATGTGTGAAAGTAGTTGAGATACATGCTTGTGAAAAAGTATTCAAATTTCTGCAATAGATTTATTCGTTAAATTTCACCTGAGTTTCATTAAAATTTTCTCCCCAGAAAATATAGAAAAATATCAAAGACCTGTCCTTCGCGCGACGGGCCGAATCCACCATTTTTGTCTTTAAAGGGGCCTTCAATTTTGTGTAGTTAACATCTTGAAAATAATCACCCCTGTTCAGTGGAAAGCCGCTCTTCCATTGATTCCAGATAAGGGGTGTTTTATTTCAATATTCCGTTTAATGGAATTTCAACTGATTCCAGTAATCATAAAGCCGAAAAGATGTTTGCGGTTTGGGATCAAAATTATTAAAATTAGATGCATTGCCAAATAAATCGTCTGATTCATTCTTCATCAAATCTTCAGAGAATCTAAATATTCCAATACAAAATATTGCTGCTTTCAGCGCGGATAATACGAATGCTTATTTCGGAGGAAAAGATAGGCGTGGAGTGAATAGGTAATGTTTTTTTTTAAATTAAAAGAGATTTTGTCTAAAGACATCAAAGGCATCGGTTGTCCTGCGCACATACTTCACAATACTGCTTCCAGTGCCGCCGATATGATGTCCATTGATGTGGAGTCTATTGTTCTCAAAATTTTCAAATTTACCTACTGTAGGGGTAGAACGACTGAATAGCTTTAGTGAGTATGGTGAAATAACTTATAGCAATAAACTCTCTCATTCTAGAAGTCGATGGCTTTCACTACTTCCAGCTGTCGAACGATTGCTAAAGTTATATGTGCCATTGAAAGAGTTTTTCCCAGATGATCATACAGTGCATAATAAACAAATGATAAATTAATGACATGTAGACAAACAAGACATCAAACATAAAAATAATAATAATAAAAAAAATCATAAACCTATCAGATGAGTTTTTAACGTTTAGGATTTTGAACCTTCTTTTGTCTTTGTCCCGGTCGATATTCCGACATTTATGGCAGCCCTAATCTAGTGTCTTATCTGATATTAAACATCATTTAATGTGAGTGCTAGTTGTGAACATAGATATTGCTTTTTTTTGAAAAAAACTGTTTTAATTGATCTCAAAAATCAGGTTATATAATTGAAAGATGAAAGATTGACTCAATTTGCTAAATGTTGACTTGTGGTTTTTGCAGAATATCTCCTTGTAGTTTGAAGGTTTTGATGCTCCACTTGAAATTAGAGCATCGATGTCATGATTGTAGCCAGATAAGGTGTGGTGAAATTGATTGTTCATCATTCAGACAACATGTCAATAGTAAACATATATTACACCTTGCAGATTCGAAACTGGTTAAAAATGAAACTGTGCATTAATGAAAATATCAATTCCAACAGATTGAACAGAACGAAACTATTCCACCAAACGGATGAAAATATCTCTAACAATTCACATAATGAATATAATTGATTTGTTCAAGGATTCCATTGATCGTAATGTGCTAATCTTTATGCAGACAAATCATTAAACAGAAAACATGTTCAAACTATCATCAGACTTATGAAAGAAATGAGTTCGGAACCTTTATCAATTTTCAAGAATTATTTGGCAAAATTTGATCTGAAACAAGAAATTTCAAGCATCAGGATACTTCGTTATTCCAGAGGAAATCATTGTTGGAGAACGTTTAGAAACATTTCATGATCAAATTACGACATGGCGGAGCACGAGGGCGTCCTTTCCATTGAAGACATCGTTGAAGACACAGTGAGAACACTGAGTGTAGGTGATAGAAACAGGGCAAAAATAGGGACTGAAGTATCCACATTAATCCCCAAGTTTAGTGGTGAAAACGACACATCGATAGTGCAATGGTGGAAAAGGATCGAAGCAATCCAATCAGTCTACCATATAGAAGAACAGGTACTCATTTACAAATTATTGCTAAATTAGAAGGCAAAGCGAGACAATGGTTCGATTCAAAGGCCGAACATGTCACCTACAATTTAAAACAAATGAAAGAAGCATTATATCAATTATTCGAAATTAAGGACGACACCGTCGTATAAATGAAAAAATTCCAAGCAAGGAAATGGAAAAGAGGTGAGAAATTCAGCGACTATTATACTGAAAAGGTCGTTCTAGCAAATAAGTTGGGCTTAGATGAGAAAACAATTATTGCCCATATTATTGATGGAATCGACCACACATTTTTGAAGACACAAGCCGTGTTGAAGGAGTTCAGATCTTCAAACCATATGCTTACTCTGTTCAACGAGATGACTAACGATAGTAAACCAACATCAAATGGAAGTGAGAAGGGAGCAAAACCTTTCAACTCTGAAAGTAAACAGCACCGTTGTTTTAACTGTTTGGGAGAAGGTCACATTGCAAAAAATTGCCCGAAACCGACCAGAGAAAAGGGAAGTTGTTTCGGATGCGGTAAATTGGGACATGTGAAGAGAGACTATCCGAACGAGCAAGCTAAAAGGAATTCGACACAGGCAAAAAATTCTACAGCCGCTTTTGTAACTGTTACTCCAATGTATACAGTGCCTTTGTTCATAGACCATCCTAGTATTGGAAAGTGTATGAACGCAATATTAGACTCAGGCAGTCCTATTTCTTCAGTCAATTATTCATTGATAAATAATGTAACTTCAGAGTTAGAGCCAGTAGGTAATAAACTTCAATTTCAAGGTTTGAACGGCTCAAAGTTAGATATATTAGGCATCATTAGCAAATGTAAAGTACTTACCAATAATATAGAAGTAGAATTAGACTTAATTGTAGTGGCAGAAAACACCATGCCATATGAAGTTCTGCTAGGTAGAGACTTTTTTACTAAACCAAACTTGAAAATTTCATTTGAGGGTGGTAATGTAAAAATTAGTTCTGCAAACATTTTAGTTGAGAAAGAGTTAGAAATTTTAGCAATTGGTTATGTGAGTCCAAAGGAAAGTAATCCTTTAAATATTGAAGAAACTTTATAATGTAAAGAGTAACAGTTAGTTGAGGAAATCTTTGAGAAAGAATATAAAAACGCAACCAGACCTGAAAATCCTTTGACGAAATTTGAGATGAGAATAGTTGTAGAAAAAAATCATGCACCTTTTTTTTCAAACCTAGAGGTATGGCATATTCACAAAAATTGATATTATTGATGATCTGCTTGAAAGAAAAATAATAAGACAAAGCGAGTCTGAATTGTTTTGGTTAAGAAAAAGTCAGGTAAATATCGATTATGTTGTGATTTCAGGTATCTAAATAAAATAACGATGAGAGACAATTATCCAATGCCATTAGTCGAGGATCATATCAGTCAATTAAGAGATCAAAAATATTTTAGTAGTCTATATTAAAAAAGCGCCTTCCATCATGTTGACATGAATGAAAAGAGTATCAAATTTACTTCTTTTGTAACGCCTGATTCGCAGTATGAATTCCTCAAAATGCCATTTGGCTTAAGAAATCTTCCTGCAGTATTTATGAGGTATATAAATAAGATATTTGAAAATTTAATTAGGAGGAAGAAAATTTTAGTCTTTGTTGATGACATTTTAATTTTTTCGGAGACATTCGAAGAACATGTAATTATTTTATGCGAGGTTTCGAGAATTCTAGTAGAAAATGTGTTGGAACTGCAGTTAGATAAGTGCTCATTTTTTAAAAGGAGTATTACATATTTAGGTTATGTCAATTTTGAAAAAGGAATTACTCCGAGTAAAGAGTATATAAGTGCTATTGAAAACTTCGAAATTCCTACCAATGTTAAATCTGTCCACAGTTTTCTAGGTCTAGTTTCATAGTTCGTAAATTTGTGCAAAACTTTTCGGTCATTGCCAAGCCACTTTATGAGCTTGTAAGAAAAAATGCAATATTTCATTTCGGCCCAGAACAATACAGAGCATTCGTTGAACTGAAAGATAGGTTAATGGCACAGCCAATTTTAGCTGAAACACAATTGCATACAGATGCGAGCGCATTAGGTTTTGGAGCTATAGTTCTGCAAAAGCAACTAGATGGTAAATTGCACCCTGTATTTTATTTAAGTCAAAGAACGACTGAGTCAGAGAGTAAATTACATAGTTTTGAATTGGAAATGATGAGTATTATTAAGGCACTAAAAAGATTCAGAGTTTATCTTATTGGTATAAATTTTAAGATAGTAACAGATTGTAATTCATTAAAATGCGCGCTAGAGAAAAAAGATATAAATCCTAGAATATACAGGTGGTCACAAGAGTTGCAACATTTTGATTATACTCTGGAACACAGGCGCGGCGAGAGAATGAAGTATGTAGATGCTTTAAGCAGAAATACTATTTGGTTGGTTCAGTACGAAAACTCAAGTAAAACGTTAGCAATAAAACAGGGACAGGATAGTGAAATTTCTAAAATTAGAGATCAGCTAGAAAGATCAGAACACAAGTTATTTGAATTGAAAAACGGTTTGGTGTTTCGAAAAGAAAAAGGCAAATTAAATGATTCCGTTCTGTTTTATGTTCCAAAATGCATAGAAGATAATGTGATACGCACTTGTCATGATGATTTAGGTCATTTAGATATCGACAAATGCCGTGACGCGATATTGAAAACTTATTGGTTTCCAAACATGAAAGAAAAATTAAGGAATTATATATCCAATTGTTTGAAGTGCATTGTATATTCATCACATCATGGTAAAGGGGAAGGATTTCTTCATAGTACCGAAAAGGGTAAAGTTCCATTCAATACCCTTCATATTGATCATTTGGGACCACTTGAAAAAACCTTCCAGAAAAACAAGCATATCTTAGTAACAGTTCACACGCGTTCACAAAATTTTTGAAATTGTACCCTTGTCGTTCCACGGACACACGAGAAGTAATAAAACACTTGAAAACGTATTTTGAACACTATTCAAGACCGGACCGTATAATTTCGGATAGAGGTTTTACTTCGAAAGACTTTAAAGTTTCTAGAAAACCAAGACATAAAACACGTTTTGATAGCTACGGGAACACCTAGGGCAAATGGCCAGGTGGAGCGTATTAATAGAGATATTATTCCTATCTTAAGTAAAATATCAAGTTCGCCAGGATCATGGGATCAGTATTTGAGTGAAGTCGAATTCGCCATTAACAATTCTCTTTGTATAAGTATAGGGACTTCTCCTTCAGTATTATTGTTCGGTATCGAACAGAAAGGTAAAACGAATGATCTAATAAAAAATTGTCTGTCAAACGACATTGATAGAAATTTCGAAGAAATAAGAGAAACTGCATCAGAGAAAATAAAGAAAGTTCAATGTGAAAATAAAAAAGGGTATGATAGAAAGCACAAAGCTGCAATAAAATATAAGGAAGGAGATTACGTAATGATACAAAATATTGTAGTTACACCTGATATCAATAAAAAATTATTACCTAAATATAAAGGGCCTTATGTAGTTGAAAGAGTTCTTCCGAATGACAGATATATTATTGTAAATATTCCGGGATTTCAACAAATCGCCCTTACGAAGGAACTTTAGAAGCAGGAAAAATGAAACCATGGATTAAACAAAATTATGATATGTATTAAGTTATTATTATGTATTATTATGTATGTATTAAGTTATTAGTTGATTGAGGTCAATCAAGTGTCAGGATGGCCGAGTTGTAGTAGATATTAGGCCAGATAGCAGTAGGTCACATAGTAGTAGTTCCGTCATACTTACGCGGAGATGCCCGCCTTAATGAACGGGGGAATCACTCAGGCTTGGGAGAGCGTCAGGCTAGGTGTATAAGCTGATTGTAATACGATTGTGTGAGTCTCAATAAATGTGTGAAGAACAAAGGCATTTTATTTAAGTGACTTATCTACATACATTTAAGTGAGTTATCTACACATCTAAAAAAATCAGAATGTCACATTCGGAAATGAAAACATTATTTTGTATTTTGGAATAATGTTCGGCGATCTAATTCTTCCTGGTAATGCTTGTTGGGAATTATATTTCCTTTTGAGACAAATATTTGTTGAAGTGTCAATCTTTCCTCTATGGTTAGAATGTTTTTTAGGTTAGTAATTTTTCTATGATTAGTGAGTAAGGAAAATGGTTGTACCTAAGATGGTGGTATTTGAGACAGAATAAAGCTATTGTTAGAAGAAGAGTATTATTCATAAAAATCACATCAGCACACTGCTGCGAAGTAAATTCAAGAGGGTTATGGGCCCAGAGCGTTTGCTGATTATTGAAGGTAACCAGGATTAAAAAGGATGAACGCACGTGAGAAATTCAACTTGAAACCCTTCTCTGGGGACAATTTTCTGGCCTGGGAGTTCAGAATAAGAAGCATCT
Organism: Coccinella septempunctata; assembly: GCF_907165205.1. NCBI lineage: Eukaryota > Metazoa > Arthropoda > Insecta > Coleoptera > Coccinellidae > Coccinella > Coccinella septempunctata. The sequence goes on along the minus strand of NC_058194.1, from coordinate 975,887 downwards.
TAAGGGAAAATGGAGTAATAAAAGCTATCGAAGAAAAAGAATTTTACGATATATTCGCGGAACATTAGATTTGAAATTGCATTATAGTGTTCATGAAGAAAGTTCACCTTTGGTAGGTTATGCCGATTCTGACTGGGCTAGAGGAAATGACCGAAAATCTACTTCGGGATATATATTTCAAGTTTTTGAAAATACTGTTGTTTGGAGATCTAGAAAACAATCAACCATAGCTCTCAGTACTGCTGAAGCAGAACTTATATCTTTATATGAAGCGAGTATGGAAGCATGTTGGATCGCTAAGTTAATGAATGATTTAAACATTAAAATAGATGTTGTGAAAATTTTTGAAGATAATCAGAGCACCATAAGTGCTGTCAAAAATCCGGATCCAAAAAGGTTGAAGCATATTGATGTTAAGTATAATTTTATAAAAGAGAAAGTAGAGGAAAAACTTATATATGTAGAATATATTAATACTAATGAACAATTGGCAGATATATTTACAAAACCTTTAAATAAAGTTACATTCAATTATTTAGTTGGGAAATTAGGATTAAGTAGATAAGAGGGAACGATTGAGGGAGAATGTTGAAGTGTCAATCTTTCCTCTATGGTTAGAATGTTTTTTAGGTTAGTAATTTTTCTATGATTAGTGAGTAAGGAAAATGGTTGTACCTAAGATGGTGGTATTTGAGACAGAATAAAGCTATTGTTAGAAGAAGAGTATTATTCATAAAAATCACATCAGCACACTGCTGCGAAGTAAATTCAAGAATATTGGATATTGTTCTTTCTGATTGTACCAAACAAACAGATCCAGTTTTTTTTAGCTCAGCTCATAAAAAAAATCATGAACTTTACATGCAACTTTTCAATTTGAAATTAAAGCCAAAACATCACATTGTTACACATTATCAAACCATCCTTCGAACTGTGGGACCTCTAATACATTTATCAACTTATAGATATGAATCAAAACATAGAGAGTTTAAAGCTAATGCTAATATTGTTTCGTCACGTGTAAATATTACACATACTTTAGCGGTAAAGCAACAGCTTCGACTTTGTAATAAATTTTTATGCAAGAAAGGATTCAGTAAAGGATTTGAGTACAAAGGAAAATTCATTTATGATATCAACACTAGCAATTTTGATAAGGCTTATTTGAATGCTCTTAGAAATGTAGTGTTCTTTGATGAATTAAAAAAAAATGTAACATTAGTAAAAAGTATTAGAATAACGAATAAAATTTATAGAGAAGGTGATCTTATTCTAAATGGAAAAAGAAATAAGTTTCCTGAATTAGCTCTAATTGAAGCTATTCTCGTTAATGAGCACAAGGATGTATGCTTTGTCAACAAAAAAATTGATGTTATAGAGTTCAACGCTCATTTTTATGCCTACAGAATATCCATATCAAGAGAAATTATTGTCGTAAAGCTAGAAACTCCTAAATTTGTTTCTCATCCCAACCATTTCGAAATTAACGGTATTTTATATGTAACATTATTTTGGAATAATTTCAATTAATTTCACCTTTTGCTCCATGCTTGCGAAACTTTCACCTTTCAAATTATATACATTCTTTTACCAAATATCATGACAGCTAGTTATTATTATATACCATATATATGTATTTTTTTGTTGTTGAAAATAGCATATATTATATCTATGTTATATTATAGGTTGTTTTTTGGAGGATGGTTTAAGTTTAATCAATTTCACCTTCACTCTATGTTTGCGAAACTTTCACCTTTCAAATTATATACATTCTTATACTAAATATTATGCTATGTTTAAGAAAGCTAGTCATTATTATACCATATATATGTATTTTTTTTTGTTGAAAACAGCATAGTATATTATTATATGTATATCATATTATAGGTTATTTTTTGGAGGATGTTTCAAGTTTTATGAACATTTAATATATATAAATAAAAAAAAGTTTTTGATAAATTTATTTTTTTGTTTACTCTATCACAAACACAACGAATTGCATTGGGGTAATACTGGGTTCTATAGTAATAATAATTAAATGAGTTGTTCAGTGCAAACAAAAGATTTTATTTCGATAATTGAATGAACTGGACCCCCTATTAATTTCTCATCGTTCAGGTACGAGGCTAAACATCGCAAATCCAAATTATCTTCGTCTGTAGTAGTCTCAAGAGTTAATATTACAAGAACATTATTAAACACAAGTTGATACAATGTGAAAAATTTGTATCCCATAAGGGATTTTCTGATAAACTTAATATTGAGTCTGGTACTATATTAGAAACCACAGGAGAATATTTCAATGACCTGAAACAGACATTTATATCCTGTTATATGAACATCGATTGCAACCAATCTTTCACTGAAGCCAATAAGATAACAGTTCTAGTTTTAAAGTGCGGAATATAATATTTTTCGATCACAAAAAAAATCTGAGGAAAAATTGATGGGATATTAATATCTAGTGTGGAAACATATGTGTCTTTTATAGTTTCTGTGATATCCTCATTCCTAGATAAACACTTGATGGCTTACGAGGTCAATATATCATCAGAAAAATGTAATAGGAGCGTTGTTCAACACGAAGAATATGTGAATTTTTCTAAGACACATACTCTACTTCAGCATAACAATAAAAAATATATCATATGTGACCAATGAAATTGATTCATCATTATCAATTATGTACCGATATTGCGTTATGGTTCATATCATATCATATCATAAATATTTTACGCTAGAGTAAATATTATTGCAAATAAGTATATTTTATATTTGTGAAAATAAATTTGTAATTCAGTACATTATGTTTCAATTTTGTTACGAATAAACTTTGAAAATATTTGCAAATTTGTCTTCCTCTTCAACATTCTTTATACAAGCAGCGTTATTAGGTACCTATATAATGAATAATAAGTAAATGCAAAAAATCTGAAAATATGAAATATATTTTGCAGTTCAATTATACAACGTGTCCCAAAATTCAACGATAAGCCGGCGCCGTAGGGTGTACATGGTCGTGACTACTTCAGAAAAAAAAAGAAAAAAAATCCAGTTCACTTTTTTATTTAATTACAAAATAACTTAGGAATTCTTCGAAAATTAACACCCTTCATGACATTTTGAGTTACCACGGCCACAATTTTTCAAAAATTTTTGTAAATTTTTTTGTGTCGGCAACTTAAGTAGTACTGCTGCCCACCACGATCCCTAAATCTCTTTACTATTACCCCGGGACTATCCACTACGGATCGCATTTTGCCGTGTGATGTTGCAAAAACACCGGGAAGATCCCCAATTCCTGGACAAAATTCTATGGTCGGACGAAACAACATGTAAGAAAGATGGCTATTTGAACCTTCACAACTTGCACAGCTGGAGCAATCAAAATCCGTACCTGATGAGACAAGACAAATCCCAATATCAATTCAAGGTTAACCTATGGACGGGCATATTAAATGGACAAGTGATTGGGCCCTTTGAGTTGCAAGGAAACTTAGATGGAGATAGTTATTTGAACTTTTTACAAAATGATTTGCAAATATTATTAGAAGACGTCCCCTTAAGTGATTTACAAAACCTGTGGTTCCAAAATGATGGTTGCCCAGCACACTACGCCTGTCCTGTACGAGAATACTTGAATCAGGAGTATCCAGGGAGTTGGATCGGCAGACTTGGCCCTATCTTATGGCCATCCCGTTCACCCGACCTGAACCCCCTGGACTTTTTCTATCGGGGTTGTCTCAAGGACAGGATCTATGCGACACCCATCACGACATTCGACGAACTTCGGCAAAAAATCTGTCAAGCTGCGGCTCATATCAGTGGAAAAAGATATGCACGAAGCATTAAAAGCTCATTTTTAAGGCGATGTCGTGCGTGTATTGATGCTGGCGGCAAGCAATTTGAACATTTTTTGTAAGGTTTATTATCAAATAAATAAAAAAAAATTTTTATTAGTACGTATACAAGCAATCAGAATGTATCATTCTATGGGCCTGTTTGCTGGTTCAGAGCTGTAGGCTCCTAAGTGGCGTTATGAGGTCTTATCCAGTGATAAGTCCTCAGGCATCCTTCAGATCTGCTGGCCAGTTTCTCTTCAGTCGTCTGGTATCTGGGGGTTCGGTCAGTGGTCGGATTAGGGCGTTAGGATGGCTTTCGAGTTTTGCGTGATGTCTGCAACTTCTGTCCTGGATGACTTCTTTCACGTATGGGATCTTTAGATCTGTATGGAGCGTTTGGTTCGTAACGTACCAGGGTGTGTTTGTTAACATTCTTAGAATTTTTGATTGGCTTCTCTGTATTATGGAGACATTGGATTTACTTGAACATCCCCAGAGCTCAATTCCATAGGTCCAAATGGGTTTAATGATGGTTTTGTATATGAGGAGTTTGTTTTCCAGAGATAATTTTGATTTTTTACCAATTAGCCAATAAAGCTCCTTGACTTTCAAGTCGACTTGTTTTCTTTTCTTGGTTATATGTTCTTTCCAGGTGAGTCGTTTGTCAAGATGCATGCCCAGGTATTTTGTAGATGTGGATTCCGGTAGCTGGATATTATTGAATTGTATCCTAGGACATTGTTCCTTGCGAAGAGAGAAATTAACTTGTACTGATTTTGTCTCATTGATTTTTATTCTCCACTTGTTGGACCATTTTTGAATTTCTAGGAGGTGGTTCTGAAGCATTTGAGAAGCTATATTTGGATCTTCATGGCTTGCTAATATAGCGGTATCATCAGCGAATGTACCAGTTGTTGTTACTCTGTGTGTTGGTAGGTCGGCTGTGTATAACAAGTACAATAGAGGGCCCAGGACAGTTCCTTGCGGAACTCCAGATGTTATGGGGAGATAGTCTGTGATGTTGTCGTTTACTTTGACCCTGAATTTCCTTTCAGTAATAAAGGATTGTAGTAGATTGAAGTAGGTTGATGGTAGGAGCTTTCTTATTTTATAGCAAGCCAGGATGCCAAACTTTATCAAAAGCTTGGCTGACATCCAAAAACACTGATATAAAGTATTTCTTTTCTTCAAGTGCTTTATTCACCTCTTGAGTGACTCTGTGGACTTGCTGCACTGTCGAATGCTCTGACCGGAAGCCAAACTGATGAAGTGGAATCCACTCTTCTGTATTTGGGTCATTCTTTATTCTTCGAAGGACCAGTTTTTCGAGAATTTTCGAGACAACAGGTAGCAAGCTGATTGGACGGTAAGAGGTAACACAGTTTGGGTCTTTTCCTGGTTTTAGAATCATGATTATTTCCTTTAAAGTGTTCTGGCCAGTAGCTTTGCTTGATGATGGCGTATAATCATGAATTGGGCAATTCCTCTTTCTGGTAGCTCTTTGATCATTTTTGAACTGATTTTATCCACTCCAGAAGCTTTTTTTACGTTTAGGTGGTTAATTTCAGATTTTACTTCGCAGTATTTGAAAGGTCTAATGAATCTTGTTCTATCAGATGTTTTCTGTAGTTCTCTGTCGATTTCGCTGTCCATAGTATTGCTGTTTGGAGTGAATACCTTGGCTAGATGGTCTGCAAAAAGTCTTTTTCTCCATCACTTCTGGCCCAGTTGGAATCTGACTGGTATACGAATGTATACACATTCCACCCTTACGTAACCGTATTACGTATTATTGGCCTCTTGCGGTTATTTATTGGTCTCCAAAGGGAGTTGTCAAATCTGTTCAGGTTCGAAACATATTCATAGAAGGATGCTTCTTTTGCCTCATTAATTTTAGCCTTCAGTTGGTTGGTCACTCGGTTCAGGTTGTTCTTTTCAACTGTAGAATGTGTTGAATGCCATATTGCTCTTGCTCTTCTTTTGTGCGCTATAAGTTCTTTGATTTCTGTTGGGATGTGGTAGATTTTATTTGGCTGAGCTATTGTTGGAGTTGCCTCCTCAACAGCTTTAGTGATCACGTTGTTGAATGTGCTTAGAGCTTCTTCTATGTCTTTTTGAGTTTTGAGACTTATTCCCCGAGGTAAATCGTCTTCAATATTAATTCGATACTTATCCCAATCTGTTTTTCTATTGTGTTGTCTGGTGGTGTGTTTTCTGTAGATAATAAAGCTGCTAAATGTCGCTATTATTGGTGAGTGATCTGAAGACAGGTCAAAACTAGATTTTACATCCATGTTTGTTGAAGAAATGCCATTAGTAACAAATAAATCCAGAAGGTCAGGAATTTTCTTTGGGTCGGTTGGCCCATAACTGGGTGACCCTGTCGATAAGAAGGAATAGCCTTTTTGTTCTGCAAGACTTACTAGTTGCCTTCCTTTTGGAGTTGTCAACCGGGAGCCATATGTGGTATGTTTGCTGTTGAAGTCTCCACCTACTATAAATTTAGAGTCCAACGTAGAAAAGAAGTCATCAAATTGTTCTTTTTTGATGCTGTGTCGTGGCGGGCAGTAGACTTCTGCAATTGTGAGATTATAAGATAACGATTGTACTCTTAATGTTGTGGCTTGTAGAAATTCTTTTTCGTACTTTGGCAGTTCTTCATGTTTTATGGTGTTTTTTATCACAATTGCAGTACCTGCATGGGCTGTTTTGTCTGGATGGTTGGTGGTGTAAGTTTTGTACTGTGGTATGTTGAAGTACGATTTTTCAGTAAAATGTGTTTCACTCACCAGTAAGACATCTATCGAGTTATTATGAAAGAAAATTTCTACTTCATTCTTATGTTGTAGAAGGCCATTGGCATTCCATTCTGCAACTTTTATTATGTTATTGAATTTTATTTATGAGCGTTGTCAATATATTCATTATCATACTGTTTTGTTGGATTATTTGCTGGAACATAGCTTTGAATTCCTCAAGAAAATGATTCATGGTGTCGTTGATATTTCCTAGTTGCTCCCTGTTGTTGTTGACCGCATCTGCATAGCTTTTCCTGGGTTGTGTATAATTCTGAAAAGTTCTTGTTTGTTCGTGTTGATTTTGTTGGGTTTTTGGATATTGGTCATATTGTGTTTGCGTTATTGAAGTTTTATTATTATCGGTTGTTGACTTTTTGTTTTGTTGGATATTTAGTCTGTTATTTGTATTTTGTTTAGTTTTCATAAGGTTGTTATAGAATTCACAACCTTTGTAATTTGCAGGGTGGGCTCCACCACATAAACCGCACGTTGCTGGAGAGTCTCGGCTTTTCTTGCATGCAGTTGTGTTATGTGGTCCTCCACATTCCACACAGAGGAATGGTCTGTTACAATATGTCTTGGTGTGGCCATATTGTTGGCACCTTGTGCATTGGGTGATTCCTTTCGATTTTCTCGGTGGTTCTATTTTTATTGCTCTGTTACTTAGGTACTGTATTTTATACACATCTTTATTATTTGGGGCTGGTTCCAAGTCCACAAAAAAGATATTTAGTGGTTCTTTTGTTGACCTGTGTCTACCATTCATTATATTCCTTGTTCTGTGTCCAGAGTTTTCTAATTCCTGCTTGATTTCATTTACATCAGTTGGGTGATGTGAGTTTTTTATCACTATCCTGAAAGCTCTCTCATCTTTGGGTTGGTATGTATGATGGATAACATTATTGTCGCGCATAAATTTTCTGTAAGTTTCTGGTGTTATGCTATTTACTTTGATAGTATTGTCGGCAAGCATTTCGTGGTATACTGATCATCTTCTGCTACGCTTTTTAGTTTTTTGGCCATTTCAGGGTAGTGAACTATCCCATAAATGAATATTGGGGTTGGTTTCGGAATTTTCTCTGATGCGGCATCATTTCTTGTTGTAGTTCCGAATTATTGTAGAGAATGAACACGTTGCAGATGATATTGAAAATCCAATGAATTTAGAGACTTCTGATCCAGGGGAAGCAGAGATTAGAAGATCTTCAAGAAGAATTAAAATTAAAAATTGCCATTATTGTAACAAGGTCACAAATATAATGGAAGAAGAACCAAAATCAACAACTCAAGCATTAAATGGAAAAAATGCTGAAAAATGGTATGAAGCAATGGAAATTGAGATGAGTAATATGAAGAAAAATGAAGCATGGGAACTTGTTAAAAGACCTCCAAATGTCAACATCATAGGATGTAGATGGGTTTTTAAGATCAAAAAGGAATATGAGAATTTAAAATTCAAAGCTCGTCTTGTGGCACAAGGATTTAAACAGATTCGTGGAGTCGATTTTAAAGAAACCTACAGTCCAGTCATTTATAAAAATACTCTAAAAATACTCTTAGCAATTGCAGTTGAAAAGGAATGGCATTGTGAGCATATAAAAATATATAAATGCTGCCTACTTAAATAGCAAAATTGAGGAAGAAGTATATATGGAGCAACCAGAGTACTTCGAAGAGGAAAATAGAGAAGAATATGTATGTAAGCTGAAGAAAAGCATCTATGGTTTACATCAGTCAGGACGTGACTGATTTGTATATCGAAAAGGTCTTGAGGGAATTCAACATGAGTGAATGTAAAGGGATATCGACACCTCTAGATCCAACAAATACTGAAGGTACAGATAAATTTGATGAGAATACATACAGGAGAGCTATTGGAAGTCTGTATATATTCTGTATATATCTAATGGAACTAGACCTGATCTATCCTTTCCTGTTTCATATTTGAGTCAGTTCAACAACGCTCCTATGAATTGCCACTGGAATCAAGTTAAACATTTACTTCGTTATCTCAAGGGTACTTTGAACACCAAATTATTTTTCAAGAAAACTGGTGAAAAATTGAAATTTTTTGTGGATGCTGATTGGGGCAATAACAAAAGTGATAGAAAATCATGGAGTGGAATGGTAGTTATCATTGCCGGAGCTGCTGTTATATGGCAAACAAGAAAGCAACGCAGTGTATCATTATCGACAGTGGAGGCGGAATATGTTGCGATGACCGACATAGCCAAAGAATGGCTGTGGATAAAAGATTTTTTTATTAAAACTGGATTGAGTGAGTTTTTACCTGAACCATGTACGGTTTTTTGTGACAATCAAGGTGCCATTAGTTCAGCTAAAAGCAGTGTAATCTCAAGTAGATCCAAGTATATTGACATATAATAAAATTACATTTCTTGAGAGACATGGTAGAAAAGAAAGAAATTATTTTTAATTATGTTTTTTTCTGGTGATAACTTGGCAGATATTTTTACTGAAATTCTACCTGCTCATAAAACCAAGGAGATCAGATGCATTTTAGGATTGAAATGTTTTGATTAAGTTTATATTTGTAATTTTGTAGTGCAAACATTTTTTTTTATTTTTTGTTAAAAAATTACCTCAACAAGAGGAAGTGTTGAATATTATGTTTATTTAGTGTTGGGCTATTTTAAATACAAGAATGTGTATTATTTGTTGCATAAACGAAAGCCACTGTAATGTCAATCAAGTCGTTTTCTATGAAAGTATACTGACATAAAAAAGGTGAATAACGATTGTGAAGCTGAAGCTGATGTAGTATTGTGGTTGATGAGATAATAAAGAAAGTAGTATACACTTTTGTTTAATTAAAAAGGACATACATATGTTTATAACGAATATATAACTAACAACATTTGATAAAACAAATTTGTTTGTATTCCAGAAAAATTTTGGGTATACGTTCAATACAAAATTTGATTTGTCACATATAGTATACAACATTTTTTCTGCAGTTATTAAATATAATCAACAACTCTTTCACGTATGGCATTTTTCCAGATAAATTGAAGATTGCAGTTGTCAAGCCGATCCATAAAAAAGGTGATATGAATAATTACAACAATTATAGACCTATAAGTATCTTGCCAAGTCTCTCCAAAATTATAGAAATGGCATTTTGCAGACAAATAATGGAGTTTTTTCTGGAGAATGAAATATTTGGATGCTATCAGCATGGGTACTTGAAAGGAAAGTCTATCAAAACTGCAATTCATCAGTTTATAACTAAAATCATTGAAGCTTTTGAAAACAAGGAGCTTGCCCTGGGTATGTTCCTGGACCTATCTAAAGCATATGACTGAATTGAATGAGGAAACCATAAGATCAACCATACAAGATACAAGATATAATTCTAGGTATACCCCAGGGTAGCATAGCTGGTCCCCTATTCTTTATAATATACCTTAATGATTATGGACTAATATTTGAACAGGGCCGCGCCGCCCTCAGGGGCAAGATGGGCAGGGCCCAGGGGCGCCGAGTCTTTAGGGGCGCCATAGGCAACCCGGTAGCATTAATTAAATGAACGTGTCTTTCATTAATCATATTTCAGAAATAAATTTTGCACAATTCTAGTATCATCCGAAAATTACTTTTTGATAATTGATGCATAAAATAATATGAATCTCGAAAATTTATGAGCCCCTCGTATATTTCTATATATTCATTCTATAGAATGAGAATATGGAAACTTGGTTGTATTTTGCACCCCTTTCCAGAAACAATTATGTGATTAGATTGGAGAATTGAAAATAAAAATCCTTTCTGAAATATCAAAGAAGCTTCCCCGAAATCAAAGAACGATCGGTAATGGAATATCGCTCATAAAAGAGAATGCCGACAAACTTGATAAGGTATATCCAATATAATTTGCAAAAAAAGTGTCCACTACCGTGAGAGGTCGACTGATATATTTACGATTCTGATAGGACGGCGGCCCTTTGATTGCTTGTAATACATATTATAATAAAAAAAAAATTCTACTATCGTACTCCCGTAAATGATTCCACAAATAACAGGAAGATGATATATTCTTCTTTTAAATATTTATGGTGCAGTTCTGATTTATAATTTCTATACAGTGTGACGTAGCCCAAATTCATATTATTGTTTTTTCACCACTGAATAAGAATATTTCCTACTTGTTAGTAGTGGTAAAAAGCCTTTTCGCTGCCAGAATTCTTATGCTGATAACTTGAGGAAAGTAACCACGACACGTGTTTCGCGTTTCGGTATCACCATAGCATCTTCAGGGTGAATATTGTGATAGCGAAACACGTGTCGTTGTTGAAACTCAATTTGTGAAAACCATATAATCTGCTTTGACTTCAACTATGGATTTTCGTCAAATATCGGCCATATCAATTCAATGAATGGAGTATGAGAATAATTATTCATTCATTTCGTTTTTTTTTTTCGACAAAAAAACAACATTTGCCGACCTCGTTGGAATTGTTTTAAAATTCAAGTTTATATCCGAAGAATACTTACTGTAGATGTCAAAAGAGAAAAAAATTTCAGTTAATGATTATTTACACTTTCACTCTAAAGAATAACAAAAAGGGGCGGATTTATATTATTAGCCCAGGGGCGCATCTATGGCTAGGCGCGGCCCTGTATTTGAAGCAGATAAAAGTAAAGTGACCACTGTGAACTATGTCGATGACACTAATAAGCTCATATTTGAAAAATACTTCCAGGAGCTGAAACAACTATGTGAAATTGTTGTAACCCGCTAAAATAAACGAAGACATATATCTATGCATGTGACGTAAAGAAAAGGTGGTGTAAGCGCCATGACACGATGAGAAGATTTTGTAGCATTGTAGGGTGTATTTTGTATCGAGATATAAGTTGGATATAATAAATCATATTAAATATTACCGAGAGTGTTAATATTAAGATCCCAATAACAATAGGTTATGGGCCCAGTGTATTTTCCAAGGAAGATTCAGTTGAAATAAGAAGATTAGAAACCAAAGTACCAAACCAGAAGGATGGCGACGAAAAACAGTTTCAATGTCGAATTATTAAATGGAGCTAATTATGCAGCTTGGAAGTTTAGGGTGAAAGTATTACTCGAAGAAAAAAGTATAGCTACATGTATTGAAAACCCATTCATTCCACTGAACTACTCTGATTCTACGAAGAGAGACCAGGATAAGAAGAGGGACAATTTGTGCCAATCTATTATTGTACAATGCTTAGATGATGATCAGTTGGATGTAGTTCGGAACAAGGAAAATGCCTTTCAGATGTGGAAAACCCTGGAAGACAGGTATGAAAAGAAGGGACTGCCAGGCCAGATATTTTTGAAGAAAAAACTTTTATCATCGAAAATGAAAGAAAATGATAACTTGGAAAAACATATTGCCGAATTTGAAAACATTATAAGACAACTAAGCACTTCTGGATGTGACATGAAGGATTCCGATAAAATTGGTAGCCTATTACTGACGTTGCCAAGATCCTATGAAACCGTCAGTGCTATTATTGAAAATTCTAATGAATTAACTTATGAAGAAGCTAAAAATAAGCTGCTAGGAGAAAGTGAGAAAAGAGTACTCTTCACTGACAATCCAACAAGTAGCACACTGGGGCAGGCAGCATTTTTATTCACCAAAAATCAAAAGTTTAAATGTTTCAGATGTGGTTTGCTAGGTCATATTCAACGATTCTGTCGACAGGGTCAATTGCAACATAATTCACAGGCAAGTCAATCTTCACATAGACAATTCAATGGTTCAAGAAGAGGATTTAAAGGGAATGGATTCATGAGAGGTGGCAGATGTTTCCATAGAGGTTATTCCCAAGGTTTTCGACCAGATAGCTTTCGTCGAAATCAAAATGTGGATAATAATCTAGTTGTTCATGCAACACTCTTAGTGAATTGAATTTCTAAATTCAAAATATATATTTTCTTTTGTTTCGAAACGATCGCTGAATCAACGCGTCAGTTTCTATAATTGATTATCCTTTTTTTCTTTCATCCATTCATTTGTGTATATTTCAATTCATCATCGGCAAATACGCTGGAAAATCTCGGACTGCATATGGAGACATATGGGCGAGATGAATTAATATATCTTCTCGATTGACGAAGGACGGAGACTGTGCGAATTACAACCGAATTTCGTCGCTTTTTCTAAGTTCAGATTCCGTTTTTTTCTCAAATAGTGCTTTCTAAGATAGTGCTCTCAAAACGGACTTCGAAAGATAGCAGGAAGTGCGAGCTCCCCATTTTTCTGGTGTTCATCCCAACAAAGGTAGGTCGAGTGCTTCCAGCGTATCTTTATATTTTCTATTTTTCATCTTTTCTTCTCATATTCTCTGAGCTATCGTAACATTGGTCCAATTCGAGCCAAATTTTCTTCAATTTCCGTTGCTTCGGCGATTGTTTCGAAATTATTTCATTTCTTTATCCACTTCCGGTACTTTTTTCATTGCTTTTTCTTCGGTTCGCATATTGAGTGTTGCATTTCAATTTGATTTCTCATATTTACGCCTTATTCAATTCATTCATAATGAGTGTTAATAAATTAAAACAAAATTACGCTATTCGACAGTTACAAATTGATGATATTGAGGAAATTCTTTCTTTGGCAACAGCAGCTGTCGACGATGCAAGTCGTCATGTCAGATTTCGACTTCGATATGAAGAATTGGAGGATATTCATGAAAAGTTTCATACTGTTCACAATTCCATAATATCATTCCTGTCAGTTTCGGAAAACCCTGATTTAGAGTCAGAGAAACAGATAAAGTCGACATTCAATGATAATTATTTCACTATAAAAACAACTTATAGTAATTTATTTCCTTCAACAACTACTGATGATGTTTCGGTGAAGTCTTCGAAAGCCACACCTAATGTCAAACTTCCGAAGATTTCGTTGCCATCATTCAGCGGAAATTATAAAGACTGGACAACCTTTCATGATATGTTCACCAGTTTGATTCACAAAAATGCTAATCTGTCAGACATTGAAAAGTTCCAATATCTTCTAAGTTCTTTAAAATCTCAGGCTTTGTCATTATTGAAAGGTTTTCCATTAACAGCACAAAATTACCATATTGCCTTCGAAACTCTGACTAAACGATATCAAAATAAACGTCTTTTGGCAAATTCATATTGGCAGGAGATCACAAACATTTCAAAGTTGACACATGAGTCGGTTGAAGGTTTAAGGAACCTACTTGATACATTTTCGGAAAATTTGTCATCCTTGAAAAACTTAGGTTTGCCTGTTGATCAGTGGGACTTTATACTTTTCCATATGATGATTCAAAAATTAGATAATGCTACGATTAAACGTTTCGAATTGCAAGAATGCTCTTCAGATATTCCATCATTCACAAATTTACATAATTTTCTTCTAAATCAGTGCACCGCTCTAGAATCTGCTGCTCTTTCTACCTCAACTAAACCCAAATACAGTCCACTTTCTCAAACTCAAACTAAACAAAAAAATCTTTCTTCAAATAAATCAACTTCTATTTTCCTTGCTCAATCTAATAATACGCCTTCAAAAATAAAATGTAATTATTGCAATTCATCGCATAGTATTTATAAATGCTATTCATTTCTGTCCAAAACGCCAACTGAAAGATTGAAGATCGCCCAAGGTAACAATTGGTGTGTAAATTGTTTGCATTCGGCACATGACATTTCGAAATGCGCTTCTAAATCCTGTTGTCGTTCTTGCTCTAGAAGACACCATTCTTTGCTACATATCGATTCCGATGAAAAGGAAAAACAAACTTTACCATCTTCAGAAAATAATTCATGTAGTTCTGCTCAGAGTTTCACTACCACGGCATCTTCGATCACTTCCAATGTTCTTCTCGCTACAGCTCAAGTAGAAATTCTCGATGCCTGGGGAAATTATAAAACTGTGAGAGTTCTTTTAGACAGTGGTTCCCAAACTAATATCATCACTAGAAAGTGCGTTGCTTCACTTGGACATTATCCAAATCATTTTTATGCATTAAAGGAATAGGGGAAAGATCATCTCCATCATCTTCTACTGTCACTTGCACAATCCGTCCCCGAGAAATTACGCATCCAATCTTTACTTTCGATGCTGTTGTGATCCCAAAAATTTGTTCAGATTTGCCAAATTTCACAACCAAATTTTCATCATATGAATCACTGAAGTTGGCAGATCCTAATTTCAATAAACCTGGTAGTGTTGACATACTACTAGGAGCAGAAATATTTCCTTCTTTACTTCTTGATGGTCGTCAGGATGGTGGGGTAGGAGAGCCTTCAGCGCTCGAAACTGTTTTCGGTTGGGTCTTGATGGGCAGAACTCATTCTTCTTGTAACGTAGTGAATTCATTGCATGTAACCCTAGATTCATCTCTGAACGCAACTTTAAAGGCATTTTGGGAACTCGAAGACCTTCCAATTTCGGCATCGGAATCACATTCTTCCGATGAGATTCTCTGTGAAGAGATTTTCAAGAAAGATATCTCTCGAGATAGTATAACGGGTCGTTTTAGTGTCTCACTTCCCTTCAAGCAGTCTATTCCCGATTCATTTGGCGACACTTATTCATTGGCATTGCGTCGTTTCTTGTTGCTGGAGAAACGACTCGATAAAGATTCCTCTCTCCGGCAACAATATAATGACTTCATGCAAGATTATTTAGAATCTAACCATATGACGTTGGTAGAGTCAAAGCCTTCTGATGAATCTTCTTATTTCATCCACACCATTGCGTTCTCAAACCCGATAGCACTTCCACTAAACTCAGGGTTGTGTTTGATGCTTCAGCGAAGGTTGCTGGTCACTCGTCCTTGAATGATTGTCTTCTCACAGGTCAAAAACTGCAGAAGGATATTGCCACTATTCTTCTCCGATTTCGTACGCATAAGTTTGTGTTCACGGCCGATATACGACAAATGTATCGCCAAATTCTGATTCACTCAGGTCATCGTAAATATCAGCGCATTCTCTGGAGATTTTCGCCCTCAGAGTCAATAAGGTGTTATGAGTTAAACACTGTTACTTATGGGTTGTCTTCACCTCCTTTTCTGGCGCTTCGAACCTTGCGTAAGTTGGCTGCCGACGAGAAGGATAGCTATCCTTTAGCTTCTAGGATCCTAAATGAGGATATATACATCGATGATATTGTCTCGGGTTCCGATGATCTTCGAAAGGCTATAAATCTCCGAAATGACCTCATTTCTCTTTTGAATAAAGGGGGCTTTGAACTGCGAAAATGGGCGAGTAATGAGCCAAAGCTTCTCAAAGGAATTCCAATGGAACACCAGCTGATGCAGTCCTTCTCATTCACTGATGGCGAATTTATGAAGATTCTAGGACTTTGCTGGAATCCCAATAGTGATACCTTTTCCTTTGCAGCATCGAAGATAGATTCAGTTTGCACGAAACGTAGCATATTATCGCAACTTGCCCGAATTTACGATCCTTTGGGTTTTTTAACACCTTTTACTTTTTTCATGAAGCATCTCATACAGGTTCTTTGGATTCAAGGTTTACAGTGGGACCAGACGCCTACTCCTGACGTCGTGCACTGTTGGAATCAATGTAAGGAAGAACTTTCTCATCTACAAGATCTACGTATTCCACGTTGCATTTTTCGACAATCACATATCAGATTAGAATTACATGGATTCGGCGATAGCAGTGAAAGAGGTTATGCAGCTGTAGTATATTTTCGTTTCATTTATTCATCAGGACAAATTGAAACTTTTCTCATCTGTGCGAAATCCAAGGTTGCTCCTATTAAGCGCATATCTCTTCCTCGTCTCGAGTTATGTGCTGCTCTATTGTTGGCCAAACTAATTTCATTTGTGGTCTCCACTTATCCATCTGTTAGGTTTTCTGAACTATGCGCCTGGTCTGATTCAACCGTTGCTCTGTCTTGGATCAAATCGTCGCCTCATAAGTGGAAATCTTTCGTGAGCAATCGAACAACTAAAATTCAAAATCTGGTTCCTCCCGAAAAATGGTTTCATGTTAAATCAGAGGATAACCCTGCTGACTTCGGCTCTCGCGGTTTAACTCCGTTCAGATTGGTAAATTGCACTAAGTGGTGGTCGGGACCGACTTGGTTAAGATCGAATCAAGTTCTTAGCACGCCATTTACCCATACTGAAGATTCTTCTCTCTGCTCGGAAGAAGAACGAAAAATTGTCTTGACAACATCGGTTCAGAAATCCTTGACTGACGACCTAATATCACAGTTTTCATCTCTTTCGAAAATTCAAAGGATTTTAGCATACATTCTGAGGTTCTGTTTCAATGCTCGAAATTCTTCATCGCATCGCCACGGCATATTAACTATTTCGGAGTTAATACATGCCTTACTATTTCTTGTAAAGCAAATTCAGGTGTATATTTTTAGTGTGGAAATCGATCATCTTCGAGAAGGCAAACTTTTGTCAAAACCTTTCAGGAAACTGAATCCTTTCCTTGACTCGGATGATATCCTCAGGGTGGGCGGTCGAATTACTCTTTCAGGGCTCTCCTTTGAGAGCAAACACCCTGCTTTACTTCCTTGCCAACATCCTCTAACGGATCTTATAATTCGCCATTTCCACTTAAAACATTTGCACCCAGGTCACCAAGCATTGCAGTATCTTATTTGTCAGCAATTTTGGATACTTTCATCGAGACGAGCTATACATCGCGTGCTCTCAAAATGTAATACTTGCTTCCGTTCAAATCCTAAACCCGTTCAACCCTTTATGGGAGACTTGCCTTCTAGCCGTTTAAACCAGGTAAAGCCATTTCAATGTGTTGGTGTTGATTTTGGTGGTCCTTTCCTTATCACTATGTCAAGATCACGAGGTACTAAATATACTAAAGCATACGTCTGCCTTTTCATTTGTTTCGCCGTTAAGGCAATACATCTAGAATTGGTTTCTGACCTTTCCTCCGAAGCTTTCCTGGCAGCTTTACGACGATTTATAGCCCGCAGGAGGCGGTGTAATATGATCTTTAGTGACGGTGGTACAAATTTTCGTGGGGCCTACGGCCTTTTACGTACTTTGTTCCGCAATGCTACCGAATCTAAGCATATTGATTGGAGCTTCAACCCTCCATCCGCACCTCACTTTGGCGGTCTCTGGGAAGCCGGAATAAAGTCAGTTAAAACGCACTTAATGAGGGTAATAGGTGAACAGAAACTGACTTACGAAGAACTGTATACGGTTCTGACGCAAATCGAAGCGGTTCTGAATTCGCGACCACTTTGCCCGTTGAGCAGTGATCCAAATGACCTATCCGCCTTGACGCCAGGTCATTTTTTGACTCTTGAACCCTTAACATCGCTCCCAGATGATGATTTGTCTCATTTGCAAATCAATAGGCTATCTCGATGGCAATTGCTCTCGCGACTTCATGCAGATTTTTGGAAACGTTGGCACACAGAGTATCTACATACGTTACAGCAACGAAAAACATCCGAATGCTACCCTAAAACCGGGTATGCTTGTCCTAATTAATGATGGACCTATTTCTCCCTTGCGCTGGCGGTTGGCACGAATTGAGAAACTGCATCCAGGTTTAGATGGAATAGCTCGTGTAGCTACCGTTCGTACTAGCCAAAGTGTGATGCAACGTCCTATAGTAAAGTTGTGTCCATTACCCCAGCAATAATCATTGCTGAATTTTAATTTTTTTTTATTTTTTTTTCTTCTCTTTAAAATATGTATATTTTAGGTGGGCGGTTATGTTTATGCAACACTCTTAGTGAATTGAATTTCTAAATTCAAAATATATATTTTCTTTTGTTTCGAAACGATCGCTGAATCAACGCGTCAGTTTCTATAATTGATTATCCTTTTTTTCTTTCATCCATTCATTTGTGTATATTTCAATTCATCATCGGCAAATACGCTGGAAAATCTCGGACTGCATATGGAGACATATGGGCGAGATGAATTAATATATCTTCTCGATTGACGAAGGACGGAGACTGTGCGAATTACAACCGAATTTCGTCGCTTTTTCTAAGTTCAGATTCCGTTTTTTTCTCAAATAGTGCTTTCTAAGATAGTGCTCTCAAAACGGACTTCGAAAGATAGCAGGAAGTGCGAGCTCCCCATTTTTCTGGTGTTCATCCCAACAAAGGTAGGTCGAGTGCTTCCAGCGTATCTTTATATTTTCTATTTTTCATCTTTTCTTCTCATATTCTTTGAGCTATCGTAACACTAGTAGAACAAGGGACAGAAACAAACAACCAAGTGGACAAAAGTGTATGTTTCCTTGGGGAAAGAAGAATGGAGAAAAATGAAGACCAACTAGGGGTAATTAAGTTTTTTATTGATTCAGGTTGTACTGACCATATGGTTAACAAGAAGGAATATTTTTCTAGTTTAATTTTGTTGAAAGATCCTATAAAGATTGCTGTTGCAAAGAATAATGAATTTTTGTATTATATAATATAGTTCTATGATGCATGACATTTGACATGACGCAGTCATGACAAGAAGATAGACAGAAATGAGACTAAGATGTCTGAAACACTGGTGTGTGCACTTGTCACTTTTTGCAAGCATCAACATTTCAGAAAATCGGGGATATGGGATCAGTTTCGTGGCGGCGCCACCATGTCATTTGCTTCGTTCTATCCTTGTTCTACCAAAGAAAGTCCAATGATCTCTCGTTTTATTTTGTTTTGCGTTGATATATCGATTATCGATCAACGAGTTCGAAATATGAACTGGCCCATTTTGTCAGCTGTTAACGACTCTTTGTGATTTACACTTTAATTTTCTTTGTAAAAACAAATCTGTCAATATTTTCAACACTATCGAATAAGGGTTCGGAGGAGTATTTACTATTTTTCTTCAAGATAATTTCCGTTTGACAAATTGAATTCGTGAGGGGGATAATTCAATATGATATTAATAAAACACAGTTGATTGGTGAAATATCCAATATATTCAGTTGACGGAAAGGGAATTTTCACTATATCTACTCAGGAAGAATATTTCAAATAACAGACTCGAATAGATGTATGTATTTCTGATTCTCAATACACGCTCACAATTCACATTACGTATTTCCAATACAGTTTCTTTGAAACATTGCTGAAGTTTCCATAAAACTTAGCTATATCGGTCCCGAATGTTCGTTCATCTCATTTGGTTCTGCTTCAAATTCCAACAACACCGAATTCTTAGTTGTAGTTCTTGATCGTCCATACAGAAAACTGAAAGACATGTTGAATGAATGAATGTTCTACATCCCTTTCTCGAAACTAATACATTTTCACACACCAATAATCGTGAGTCGTAGGAAGTATTCAAATCATTCTCAAATATCAATTGACAATGCTCTGTCAAATTCCAAACAGCGCTACCTACAGTGGGAAAAACGAAACTGATCCCATATCCCCACGAAATTAAAAACAAAATCGTGAATACACCAGAGTTTTAGACATCTTAAATGAGACGATGGCCACGAACAATGTGTTCTTGTGCCTCATGTAGTATTTTGTATTTTTCTTTTAAGTAGTTTGGCATAGTAAAACTTGAAAGCTGAAAATAAAGATTATACTGAATTAATCACGAGTCTCAATAATACATGGTGTCAGGTAGGCTCAATTGAACCCCGGATTATTGAGTTGAATTACGATTGAAACTTTGGAACCATGGATTCGATGTCGATGTTTAAGCCACCAGAACCATTGATTGTTCGAGGAAACCTCGCAGATAACTGGAAGAAATTTGAGCAGAGGTTTGAATTGTATATGACTGCTACAGATCTGGACTCAAAAGAAGATAAGAAACAAATTGCAGTGTTTTTGAGTCTAATTGGGGAAGATGGACTGAATATTTATAACTCGTTCACATTGACGGCAGCAGAGAAACAATCCCTGGTCGAAATAAGGAAGAAGTTTAGGGAGCATTGTGCCCCTCAGAAGAATGTAATATATGAAAGATTCGTGTTCAATTCTTTGATTCAAAAAGAAGGACAGACTTTTGATAGTTTTCTAACAGAGTTGAAAATAGCAGTAAAAACGACTGAGTATGCTGATCAATTGGACATGGTAAGAGACAGAATAGTCATGGGAATCTATGATAAGACAACGCAAGAAAAATTGCTAAGAGCAAGAAATCTAACGTTAGACAAAGCAATTAATTTCTGTAGAGCCATCGAAGCTAGTAAGTCTCAAGCAAAAGCCTTTCAAACTGAAATGTCAGTAAATGCAATAACGAGAAGGAAACAAATTGATAAACAAGACAGGTTGTCTAGCACAAACACACCAGGTAACAAAGTGTGCAAGTATTGTGGTCACCAGCATCCAAAAGGCAAGTGCCCTGCATTTGGAAAGATATGCCTGAAATGCAATATAAAGAACCACTTTGCCAATGTATGCAGAAAAAGAGAAGCTCCAACTAACCAGGTGAAGAAAAAGGAAAAAGCAGTTCATGAAGTGCTTGCTGAAGATGATACGCCTCAGCCTGAGGACAGTGAAGCAGAAAAATTTTATGTCAGCTCACTCGAGAAGAAAGTTGATGGTGTTCAATCTGGAAGTGAGTCTATGTGGTTGAAGCTGATAAAAGTAGAAGGTAAACCTGTTAAGTTCAAGCTTGATACTGGTGCAGAGGTGAGTGTGATTCCACTTAATGTGCTAAAAAAAGTTGAAGCAAGATGCCAAGATGGAACAGACGAATATAATGTTGATTTCGTACGGAAGTAATAATTTCAAAATTAAACCTGTTGGTCAGATTACTCTAAAATGTAGTATCAAAGATAAGTCTGTAGATTTACCGTTTGTTATTGTTGAGACCAAAAATCAGATCCCTTTGCTAGGATTAAAAGCATGCATGATTTTGAAATTAGTTAAGAAAGTAGATAATTTAGGTGTAAAACAGATTAATAGTATTAGTGACATTGAGAAACTTTATCCTATGTTATTTGCTGGATTGGGGTGTTTTCCTAATGAACATAAAATTATATTACGAGAAAATGCGAGTTACATATTAGAATCCTCCTATCTTCATATAAAAGACCCATGGTTCATCTTGGGATATCATATTACACTGATACCAGGAATTATCCTATGAGTAGGGGAATAGTAGGTTACATGTAATATTAATTACGTTAGTTAAGACATCAAAGTTATTAATTCAGAAACATAAGTGGCGCAGTCGGTAGGATACCCAAAACATTTTTTTTTGACAAACATCGCAAAGAAAATTGTGTTCGTTTCAACGATTAGTTGGGTATTCTGAAATTTTCATCGAACCTTGGCCCCAAAATCGACCAAGTTCAACCCAGTGGTACAACACCAGCGAGCAGAAGTCAACATCGCGGAAGCTCATAGTTAGGACAACCAATCATCAGCATTCAGGAGGAGAAATTATAGTTAGGTACGGAGTTTCTAGAACGAAACTGCCTGCTATAATCGCTGTATCCCCTGAAGCAGAAGAAAAAGAAGAAAGAAGAAATCTTTATGAAGCCAATAGCGTAAGTTTCACATCCTTTTTCCACAATCCAATCACTTCATAGTTTTATGCTCATTTTAATTTTTTTTCTCATTATTGGCATACTTGATTTTTTCTCGTGATTTTATTGTGATATAGTTGATATTCAGATGAACAATATTAGAGATCGTAGTCCTTTAAGAAGAGAAAACAGAGAACAAATAATGGCAGTTCCTCAAATTCAAAAACATCACATTGATTGCATTCCAGAATATGACGGAAATCCAGGAACTTTGGCGATTTTTATTCAATCCAGCGAGTATTTGATTAATAATTTTTCCGATCAAAATAACATTGCTAACCCACAAAATGAATTTCTGCTTCGAGCCATCATTGGCAAGTTAACCGGAAGAGCACTTAATTTAGTAGGTAGTAGAGGAAATCTGAGAAACTGGCTATCAATTAAGAACTTACTGTTGCAATTTTTCTCAGATCAGCGAGATGAAAATTGTTTAGTTGGCGATTTGATGCATTTAAGACAGGGAAAATTCGAAAATCCGGTCAACTTTGGTCACAGATGTCAAGATCTTTTAAGATTACTGCTCAACAAAATTCAGTTAACGGAAGTAGATCCGAATATTATCGAATTGAAGAAAACTTTGTTTGAAAATCAACTTAATGCTTTTCTTAGGGGTCTTCATTCTAATTTGCCTATAAGATTGAGAAATCCACAAACCTTAGAACAGGCTATTTCATTTACAATTGAAGAACAGAATTTTGCATATGCGAATTTAACAAACACTTATTCTCCAAGTCCTCAATTAAAACCTTCTTTTCCGATTAAACAAAATATTGCACGCCCCCTGTATCAGAATTTAAGTCCTATTCATCAAACACCATTACCACAAGTTCGCCAAAATTTAATTAATTCAAGTCAAAATAATCCAAGGAACATTCAGTTTAGAAATGTGACACCAAACCGTTCACAACCGGTCCCTATGGACACATCTTCAGCAAATACAAGACGCACGGAAAGACCGCAAAGTCGAATTCAACCCAATCGGATAAATCAAAGAAATTTCATTTCCGAAGAACTCTTTCAGCATGATATCAATGAAAGTATTAATCAGTACGATGCAAACGATTCATACTACGATGATTATTCTAACATGTCCAATTACGGTTCAAGCGACCAGTATGAAGTTACGCCGCAGTTCTGTAACGATAATCAATACTCTGATTTACCTGATGAAAATTTTCAGTCTCTATCAACCCACCAGGATCAAACCTAATCAACATCACAAATATTAACAACTCTGCTCTACCCTTCATAAAAATCCCAAAAGTCGGTTTGAAATTTATGATTGATACCGGAAGCTCAAAAACCCTAATCAGCCCCCGAACTGTTGAAAAATTTTATCAAAAATTCATCAGATATTCTCCCTTCAAAATAAAAACAGCTCACAAAATTACATATCATGAATACGTTGCGCATATACGACTACCAAAAATTTTCAAAACTAAAGAATACTTCGATTTCCACATTTTTGAGTTTAATGAAGAGTATGACGGATTAATTGGAATGGATTTACTGACCCATTTAGATGCTAATATCGATCTAAAAAAAAATGTGCTCTACACAAAAAATGGACCTATTCCTTTATATTTCAAAAATAATTCTTACTCATACGCCCTACCACCTAGATCTCAAAAAGTTATAAAAGTACCCATAAATTCAATCGAAGTCAATCAAGGTATTGTAGAGTATGTGAAATTGAAAGAAGGTATCGAAATTCCACAATGTTTAATTAAAATAGAAAATAACGAAGCTTACCTAACAATAACGAATAGTAATGAGACGGAAGAACAAATTACGATAAACCCACTAGAAATCATCGAAATTAATGAATCCGATATTACGCCGATCACAACAACCCAAAATGACGCAAAAACTGATAATCTCTTGAAAGAAAACATGAAAAATCTTCGCTTAGAACACCTGAATAAAGAAGAAAAAGAAGCTATTCGAAAATTATGCTTTGAATATAGGGACGTTTTTCACTGCAAAAAGTTACCCTTAAGTTTCACGAATGTAGTCAAACATGAAATAAGAACTTCGGACGAAACAACAATTTTCCAAAAAGCATATAGAATGCCAGAAACACAAAAGAGAGAAGTTGCAAGGCAGGTTGAAGAACTTTTGAAAAACGACATTATTCAACCATCCAGTAGTCCATGGAGCAGCCGAGTCATCGTAGTTCCGAAAAAAATTGACGCATCTGGAGAACAGAAATATCGGTTATGTGTAGACTATAGATTACTTAATAAAAAGAGCATTGAATCACGGAAGTATTGGACAAGCTAGGAAATTGCAAATATTTTTCCACACTCGATCTAGCATCAGGTTATCATCAAATCGAAATGCATCCTAGAGATATACCTAAGACAGCATTTTCCACAGAAAGAGGACATTATGAATATAAAAGACTGCCTTTTGGACTGAAAAACGCACCAAGAACATTTGAAAGAATAATGGACAACATTTTACGAGGCATTATGAATGAAGCGTGTGTAGTTTATTTGGATGATATAGTTATATTTTCAACATCACTTCAAGAACATCTAGAAAAACTGCGTAAGGTTTTCGATCGCCTTAGAGCAGCAAACTTAAAAATCCAAATGGACAAATCCGAGTTTTTAAAAAAAGAGGTTCAATTCTTGGGACACATTATAACATCAGAAGGTCTTAAACCAAACCCACTAAAAATTGATTCAATCTTACGATACCCAATTCCCAAAACACCAACAGAACTAAAAGGATTTCTCGGACTCACGGGATATTACCGTAAGTTCATAAAAGACTACGCAAAGATAACAAAACCGATGACTGTTTGTCTAAAAAAGGGATCGGAAGATTTCATACAATCATTCAACAAATGTAAAGAAATATTAACTAATCCCCCCGTTTTGCAATATCCTGATTTCAGTAAAAATTTCATAGTCACTACAGATGCATCAAACGTCGCCATTGGAGCTATTTTATCGCAAGGACCCATTGGTTCTGATAGACCAACATACTACGCATCAAGAACCCTTAATCAATCTGAAGAACGCTACAGCACCATCGAAAAAGCAGTAGTTTGGGCAGTGAAGTACTTTAGGCCATACCTATATGGAAGGAAATTTACAATTTGTACTGATCATCGACCTCTAATTTGGTTAGACAAACTCAAGGAACCAAATTCAAAATTACAAAGATGGAAAATTCGACTAGAAGAGTATGACTACCAACTCGCATACAAAAAAGGATCTATAAACAAGAATGCTGACGCATTATCAAGAATACAATTGAATACTACAGACACTGAATCTCTAATAAATAACGTAGACGAAGACGAAATCGAAAGGCTATTGGAAGACACTTCATCAGTCGAGATGTCAGAATCAGAATTGGATGAAATCCTAAAAAACCTAGATACGGTGGAAGAGGGACATAAAGAAAATTCAGAAAGTAATGAAGACACAATGCACTCTACAAATACGGACACGGAAAACTCATCACCGATAAAAATATCAAACGACATCATTCACTCGAAACCAAATCAATATTTTATTCAGGAAGTGTATAATAACCCGAAAGCCGTGAGAAAAGAATCCATGGGAAACATAAAAAAATTTTATGTGCAAATCAGCACTTCGAACAACGAAGACGAGATCATTAAATTCTTAAAAGAATATACTGCAGATAAGAAGAGATATTATTTCCACTTCGAATCCGAGAACATGTTTGAAACATTCAGCAACGTTGTAAACAAGCTATTCAACAGAAACGGACCAGAGATGATATACTGCACTGAAAGGAGAGAAGTAATCCAAGATAACGAACTTATCAACCAAGCGATTAAATTCCAACACGAGGGAAAAACAAATCATAGAGGTGTAAACGAGACCCTGAGACAACTTCAGCGAAAATATTATTTTCCATCCATGAAAGAATACGTTTCGAACTATATAGCGAACTGCGAAATTTGCAAAAAAAATAAATACGAGAGAAACCCTCCAAAAATCGATATGATGTTAACAGATACCCCATTCAGGCCTTTTGAAAAAATACATCTAGATATTTATACCTTGGAAGGTACGAAATTTCTAACTATTGTTGACGCATTCACGAAATTAGGTCAAGCTATAGAACTGAAATCCAAAAATGCTGTAGATATATTTCATGCCCTATTAAATTACTTTTCTTTTTACGGAACACCGCAACTTATAAGCTCAGATCAAGGAATGGAATTTTTCGGACATATTATAAAAGAACTTCTAGAAACACATAAAATAAACACTCATTTCACAACAGCACATCATCCAGATTCTGACGGAATAATTGAGAGATTTCATTCAACAATAGCAGAACACTGCAGAATTCTAAGGTCACAATCCAAAGACGCCATAGGAATCATTATGAAATATGCTATAATAGGTTATAACAACTCGATTCATTCCACAACCAAACTAACCCCAATCGAACTCACATTCGGCCATACAAAACTGAAAGACCCCCTAGATATCTTGTATGATAAACAAATGTATAGTGACTTTTTACAAAAACATAAGGAAAAACTAGCTTTAGTTTATGATAAAATCAACGAAAATATAATTACTCATAAAAATAGGATTGTCGAAAAAATTAACGAAAATACAAAAAACCCTTTCAAAGTTGGTCAAACAGTCTACGAAAAAAGCTATAAATATGCACGAAACAAAAGCGGACCTAAATTCAGCGGACCATTTACCATTACAAAAATATTACCAGGTAATAAAGCGCTTATTCAAAAAATTGAAGGTAACAAATTGAAACAAAACATTGGCCGGACAGTTCATTTGAAAAATCTAAGACAACCTATTGTTACAGGCTCATCACCCTCGCAACAATCTGCGGGTCCATCATCGTAGAATGTACGGAAGTAAAGATAACCCAAATAACAGATAATCCCGGCATGTTACCCCTGAAAAAGGGATCATCTCAAAATATTGTAAACTATTGGACACTTATTCAAATCTTCGATTTATCCAACATTACGGTGGAATTCAATAAATTAATATCTAGCTATCAAAATATGAACACATCATTTCACAGTTCAACACACGGCAAAAGCTATTTACATGAAATCTCTAATCACAAATATATCTTAAGCCCGTTTGCAACAGCCGAGAATTCTCTGGAGAATTCTCTACAAAATTCTCGCAAGAAAAGGGCGGAGACTATTTAGTACGCAACTGAACAGAGAATTCTACCGAAAGTGCGTATGTAACGGTACATAATTCACGGCGCATGAAATCTCGAGTAAATTTTCTAGAGAATTTTCGGCTGTTGCAAACGGGCTTTAAGCCGTTTAACCGTTCTAAACTCAGTTTTCACACACATTACTCTAGCAATAGACATCATAAACCAAATATTGAGCGATATAGAAATAGCTATTTCTTTTGCCCAAACAGGAACTCTTCATATTCAAGCAAAAATTCAAAATAATCAATTACCCTTCGCCATTGAAGATGAAAACATCATTCAGTATTATGTTTGTATTAAAGTCAAAGGATTCATAAGTAAAAATCAAGTAAGATTCATTCTTGAAATTCCTCTTACGGAAATTAATAATTACAATTATTTTGAGCTATTTCCATTGCCAATTCTGAAAAATAACTCTTATCAAATTATCATCCCCCACACAAAATTCCTTTCCTTATGTGAAACAAAATACGCTCTATTCAACCAACCATGCAAAGAAGTTTTTCCCGCCAATTTCCTATGCGAGGAAAATACAAAACCCATATCATCAAGCAACCCCTGTGAAGTCGAACTACTGAGTGTCACCAAAAACTACACGAGCTGCAGCCCAAAAGTTACCAATCTAAGGGGATCAAATGTCCATCAACTAGCCGTTGATTATTGGATGGTCATCACAACTGAGGAGAAGATTGCCAGAGTGAAGTGCGCAGACAGTGCCGAAAAAATAGTGTTGTGCGGAACATACATTATTTTCGTTCCTCACGGCTGTGAAGTGAATGTGGACAAAGAAATTCTAAAAAACTGGAAGCATAGCCCCTCTAGAATGAACATTGTCCACTTACCGAACATAAAAATTCAAGAAATATTTGAATCAAAGACTCTTGAAAGAATTGATCAAGTTCCTTTAGAATTAGACGATATCGAACTTGATAACATAAGAAATATTGGACTACAAATAGAACATTCAAAGAAACAAATTCTTTCAATGAAAAGTCCAATCATCCACTATGATAATTTGAGTCTTTGCACATTGATAATATATGTAATCATAGTTTTTATAATTTTATGGTCTATAGTTAGTAAGTTTAATATAAGAAAAGAGGAAACCCTTACACTAGAAAAAATAAAAATAATCTATTGGAGGATATTGAGCTCAAAAATTAGAATTTTCAAAATCCCCAATTTTCTCACTTAAGCGCGGAGGAGTTACATATTAGAATCCTCCTATCTTCATATAAAAGACCCATGGTTCATCTTGGGATATCATATTACACTGATACCAGGAATTATCCTATGAGTAGGGGAATAGTAGGTTACATGTAATATTAATTACGATAGTTAAGGCATTATTGTATTGAATGTCGAGACTTTAACATTGTCCACTTCAACAATAGTCAATAAAGCTTTTTAAAAATCAAAGTTATTAATTCAGAAACATAAGTTGCGGTGCCTCGTGTACAAGGAGTCAGACGCATACCTCAGTCACTTCTTGAACGTGTGAAAATGAAATTAGTGGATCTAGAAAAACAAGGAATTATTAGAAAAGTAATAAAGCCAACTGAATGGTTGAATGCTTTAGTTATTGTAGAGAAAAAAAAATGGGGATTTGAGGTTATGTTTAGACCCTAAGTATTTGAATGAAAATATACAGCGGGAACAGTTTTTAATCCCGACTGCAGATGAAATTGCAAGTAAATTAAGTAATAAAGCCTATTTTACAGTACTCGATATGAAGGATGGGTATTTCCAGGTGAAAATTGATGATTTGTCAGCAGATTACTGCACATTTGGCACCCCATTTGGTCGTTACCAATTTTGTCGATTACCCTTTGGAATACGTTCAGCTCCCGAAGTTTTTCAGAGAAAAAACTTCGAACTTTTTGGAGGTATTGAAGGAGTACAAATATATTTTGATGATTTAATTATCGCAGGTGAGACAGAGGCGGAACATGATAGATGTTTGAAAGAAGTTTTAGATCGTGCTGTAAAGTATAATATAAAATTCAATAAGTCTAAAATTCAGTTTAAATCTAATGAGGTCAAATTTCTTGGGCAAATATTTTCCAAAGATGGAGTTAAACCTTGTCAATCGTATGTTAAAGCTATCGCTGATATGCCCGTGCCGAGGAATAAAACAGATCTTTTACGATTACTGGGTATGGCAAAGTTCTTAGGTAGGTTCATTCCTAATTTGTCAAAAGTGACTGCTCCACTTCGCAATTTAACTAGAGATAATATTGAGTGGAACTGGTCTAATAAGCATGATCAATCATTAACCAAATTAAAGCATTTGTTGATTACAGCTCCAGTTCTCAGATTTTTTAATCCGGCATTGCCGATAGAAATTGAAACTGATGCATCAAAGGATGGTCTTGGGTCCTGCTTGCTCCAGGATGGTCATCCAATTGCTTTTGCTTCAAGGAGTATGACAAAAAGTGAGACCTCATACGCTCAAATTGAAAAAGAGTTGTTGGCAATTTTGTTCAGTTGCCAAAAGTTTCATTACTTCATCTATGGAGTAAAAAATATTAAAGTGAACTCAGATCATAGACCATTAGAGGCGATTTTTAAAAAAAGTTTATCTTATGTGACACCTAGACTACAACGCATGTTATTACAGTTACTCAAATATGATTTGAATGTTACGTATAAGCCAGGTAAATACTTATATATTGCAGACACTTTATCGCGTGCATTTCTGGATGAAACTGCTTCAGTTGACTTAGAGTACCAGGTTCATTCCCTCACGAGTTATTTGCCTATGTCAGAGGAAAAAATGAACTTGTTTAGACAATTTACAAAAAATGATGAACAACTACAGACTGTGGTTAAATTTGTTGAAACAGAATGGCCCAACAATCGGGCGAAAATACCATTTCATGTACGTCATTTCGTTAAACTCAAGAATGAACTATCAGTATCAGATGACTTGTTATTTTTTAATTACAAATTAGTTGTTCCGAAAGGTTTGAGGGATGAAATGTTGTTTAAACTTCACGAAGGGCATCTGGGAATAGAAAAAGTTAAAGCCCGTACGAGACAAATTTTCTACTGGCCACTTATGAATCAAGATATTGAAAACTATATAAAAAATGTAAAATTTGCTAACAAAAATGTCAAAGAAAAACTACATTCCTATCCTATCTCTAAGCGTCCGTGGGAGCGTGTCGGCGCGGATATTTGAACTGAACAGAACGGAAAAGCCGAACGTAAAAATAGAAGTTTAGTTGAGAGAGCAAGGGCAATTTTGGAAGAGTCAAAGGTGCCGAAAAAATTCTGGGGAGAAGCTATTTTGACAGTAAATTATTTCATGAACAGGGGAACATCATCAAAACTTGATAAAACGCCAGCAGAAATCTGGTACAATAAGAAACCAGATGTTAGTAATCTTAAAACTTTTGGTTGTACAAGTTATTGTCATATACCTAAAGAGTGCAGAAGAAAATTTGATTCAAAAGTAAAAAAGTGTATAATGATAATGATGGGTTATGCTCAGACAGGATATAGACTGTGGGACTTAGAAAATCAAAAATTGATAGTTGCAAGAGATGTTGTGTTTGATGAAGATGAATTTAGGTTTGAGAGAGATGAATGCATGAATAAGAGTCAGTGGTTCGATGAGAATGATGTGAGTGAACAAATAAATGATGATGAACAAGTGTGTGAGAAGGGGGATGAAGGAGACACTGTAGATAGACCAGGGAATAAGAGACAAGTTAAAATTCCTGAAAGGTTTAATGATTACGAACTATACATGGCGTTTGATGCATGTAGTTTTATTGAGAATGTGCCTAAAAATTTTGATGAAATAGAAAATAGAACAGATAGGGATAATTGGATGAAAGCTTTGGAAAGAGAACTTGAGTCAATAGAAATAAATGAGACATGGCAAGTAGTTGATAAGCCTCAAGGTATTCAAATTTTGGACACAAAATGGGTGTTTTCATATAAATCAATGGAAGAGAATGAGATGGATAAATTTGAGGCACGAATGGTGGTGGGAGGTTTTGCACAAAAAGGGTATGATGAAATTTATTCACCTCTGGCAAAAATGACATCTATTCGAGCCCTGTTGATTTTGGGAAATCAATTTGGTTACATTTTTCAGCAATTAGATGTAAAGACTGCGTTTTTGAATGGTATTTTGAAAGAAGATTTATACATATATCCCCCAAAGGGAATAAACTTACCTGAAAATAAAGTTCTGAAATTAAAGAAATCGCTATATGGTCTTAAACAATCTTCAAAGTGTTGGAATGACGAAATTAATAGATTTTTATTGGACATCGGGTTTTGAAAATGATTTTTGCCTTTATATACTGTATAAATCTAATGGACATAAGATTTATTTACTAATTTACGTGGATGATATAATTTTGTGTGGACCAAGTACAACTGAATTAGATTATATCAAGTCAAAATTAATGGATAGGTTTCGAATGAAGATAAGGGAGGTTTGAAGTATTTTCTAGGATTAGAAATAGTATATGACAAACGAAATGGAATTTTAAGGATTAGTCAAACGAATTATATCAGGAAACTTTTGAAGGAATTTAACATGGAGAATTGTAATGGTAGTTCAACACCTATTGAAAAAGATCTTAAAATTCTGTAATGATATAAATAAGACATCACAACCCTTCAGAGAATTAATAGGTTGTCTGATGTACTTAATGTTAGGAACTAGAGTCGATATATGTTTGGCTGTAAATTATTTCAGTAGGTTTCAAGATAAGGCAACAGATGAAGCATATAATCAACGAATTTTGTGATATTTAAAATCTACAATTTCTATTGGATTAGAATATGAGAGAAACAATTGTAATGAATTTCGTTGTTTTGTGGATGCAGATTGGGGAAGTGATACGTTGGACAGAAAATCCATCACTGGATATGTTTTTAAAATATTTGGCAACACTTTATGTTGGACAACAAAAAAGCAAACTAGCGTATCGCTTTCTACAACAGAAGCAGAGTTAGTAGCATTATGTTCATCTGTTTCTGAAGGATTATGGTTGAAAAAACTATTTTTGGATTTGGGTGTTAATTTCGGTTGTATAAGCTTTTATGAGGATAATCAAGGATGCTAAGCATTATTCAAAAACCCAGCAAATAATAGAAGGGTCAAACATGTGGACTTAAAGTTTAATTTTGTATCTGAAAATGTAAAAAAGGGAACAATTAGAATGATTTATGTAGATTCAGCCAATCAGTAAGCTGATTTCCTCACGAAAGGTTTAACAACAAGCCTATTTGTCAAGTTTAGGAATATGTTGGCTTTGAAAGATTTTAGCGAGGGGGGGGGTGTTGTAACCCGCTAAAATAAAAGAAGAGTTAATCTTCTATGATTCCACATATATCTATGCATGTGACGTAAAGAAAAGGTGGTGTAAGCGCCATGACACGATGAGAAGATTTTGTAGCATTGTAGCGTGTATTTTGTATCGAGATATAAGTTGGATATAATAAATCATATTAAATATTACCGAGAGTGTTAATATTAAGATCCCAATAACAATAGAAATCACATTGGAGAAATCAAAATAACGGGTGTGGAGGCAGCAACGGTTTCCAGCAACGGTTTTTTCATTTTTGCTTTTACCATACAGATTGTGAAAATACCTGTTGTTCGGGATTTTTTGATACGAATGGGTTATTTAGAACATTATAAACACAGTCTATAGGGTGAAATAATTTGTGCATCGAAAACTACCCCCACCAACCCCCCGAAATTAAAATATCTTGATACACAGTGAAAAAACCCCGTTGCTCGGAGTTTTTTGATGGAAATGGGTTGTTATCCACATACTGAACACGATCTATATGGTGAAATAATTTGTGCATCAAAAACTACCCCTCCTTCAACCCTCTAATGTTGAACCCTCTTGATACTGTAAAAAGTGTGAAAAAAACCGTTGCTCGGGGTTTTTTGAAGGAAATGGGTTGTTACTAACATACTAAACACGATCTATAGGGTGAAATAATTTGTGCATCAAAAACTACCCCATTCCAACCCTTTGAAGTTGAAATATCTTGATACAGTAAAAAGTGTGAAAAAAAACCGTTGCTCCTAGTTGTTTGATGGAAATGGGTTGTTATCCACATACTGAACACGATCTATAGGGTGAAATAATTTGTGCATCAAAAACTACCCCTCCTTCAACCCTCCAATGTTGAACCCTCTTGATACTGTAAAAAGTGTGAAAAAAACCGTTGCTCGGGGTTTTTTGAAGGAAATGGGTTGCTACTAACATACTAAACACGATCTATAGGGTGAAATAATTTGTGCCTCAAAAACTACCCCATTCCCACCCTTTGAAGTTGAAATATCTTTATACAGTAAAAAGTGTGAAAAAAAACCGTTGCTCCTAGTTTTTTGATGGAAATGGGTTGTTATCCACATACTGAACACGATCTATAGAGTGAAATAATTTGTGCATTAAAAACTACCCCCCTCCAACCCTCTAAAGTTGAAATACCTTGATACAGTAAAAAGTGTGAAAAAAAACCGTTGCTCCTAGTTTTTTGATGGAAATGGGTTGTTATCCACATACTGAACACGATCTATAGGGTGAAATAATTTGTGCATTAAAAACTACCCCCCTCCAACCCTCTAAAGTTGAAATACCTTGATACAGTAACAAGTGTAAAAAAAAACCGTTGCTCGGTGTTTTTTGATGGAAATGGGTTGTTACCAACATACTGAAGACGATCTATAGGGTGAAATAATTTGTGCATCAAAAACTACCCCCTCATCAACCCTCTGAAGTTGAACTAAAATGCTATAGTGAAAAGTGTAAAAAAAAAAGTTGCTCGGTGTTTTTTGATGGAAATGGGTTGTTACTAACATACTAAACACGATCTATAGGGTGAAATAATTTGTGCATCAAAAACTACCCCATTCCAACCCTTTGAAGTTGAAATATCTTGATACAGTTAAATGTGTGAAAAAAACCCGTTGCTCGGAGTTTTTTGATGGAAATGGGTTGTTACCAACATACTAAACACGATCTATAGGGTGAAATAATTTGTGCATCAAAAACTACCCCCCTCCAACCCTCTGAAGTTGAAATATCTTGATACAGTAAAAAGTGTGGAAAAAAACCGTTGCTCCTAGTTTTTTGATGGAAATGGGTTGTTATCCACATACTGAACACGATCTATAGGGTGAAATAATTTGTGCATCAAAAACTACCCCCCTCCAACCCTCTGAAGTTGAAATATCTTGATACAGTAAAAAGTGTGGAAAAAAAACCGTTGCTCCTAGTTTTTTGATGGAAATGGGTTGTTATCCACATACTGAACACGATCTATAGTTTGAAATAATTTGTGCATCAAAAACTACCCCCCTCCAACCCTCTAAAGTTGAAATACCTTGATACAGTAACAAGTGTAAAAAAAAAACCGTTGCTCGGTATTTTTTGATGGAAATGGGTTGTTACCAACATACTGAACACGATCTATAGGGTGAAATAATTTGTGCATCAAAAACTACCCCTCCTTCAACCCTATGAAGTTGAACTAAAATGCTATAGTGAAAAGTGTAAAAAAAAACCGTTGCTCGGTGTTTTTTGATGGAAATGGGTTGTTATCCACATACTGAACACGATCTATAGGGTGAAATAATTTGTGCATCAAAAACTACCCCCCTCCAACCCTCTAAAGTTGAAATACCTTGATACAGTAACAAGTGTAAAAAAAAAACCGTCGCTCGGTATTTTTTGATGGAAATGGGTTGTAACCAACATACTGAACACGATCTATAGGGTGAAATAATTTGTGCATCAAAAACTACCCCTCCTCCAACCCTCTAAAGTTGAAATATCTTGATACAGTAAAAAGTGTGAAAAAAACCCGTTGCTCGGAGTTTTTTGATGGAAATGGGTTGTTACCAACATACTGAACACGATCTATAGGGTGAAATAATTTGTGCAACAAGAACTACCCCTCCTCCAACCCTCTGAAGTTGAAATATCTTGATACAGTAAAAAGTGTTAGTATTTCAACTTCAGAGGGTTGGAGGGGGGTAGTTTTTGATGCACAAATTATTTCACCCTATAGATCTTGATTAGTATGTTGGTAACAACCCATTTCCATCAAAAAACTCCGAGCAACGGGTTTTTTTCACACTTTTTACTGTATCAAGATATTTCAACTTCAAAGGGTTGGAATGGGGTAGTTTTTGATGCACAAATTATTTCACCCTATAGATCGTGTTTAGTATGTTAGTAACAACCCATTTCCATCAAAAGACACCGAGCAACGGTTTTTTTTACACTTTTCACTATAGCATTTTAGTTCAACTTCAGAGGGTTGAAGGAGGGGTAGTTTTTGATGCACAAATTATTTCACCCTATAGATCGTGTTCAGTATGTTGGTAACAACCCATTTCCATCGAAAAACACCGAGCAACGGTTTTTTTTTACACTTGTTACTGTATCAAGGTATTTCAACTTTAGAGGGTTGGAGGGGGGTAGTTTTTAATGCACAAATTATTTCACCCTATAGATCGTGTTCAGTATGTGGATAACAACCCATTTCCATCAAAAAACTAGGAGCAACGGTTTTTTTTTCACACTTTTTACTGTATCAAGGTATTTCAACTTTAGAGGGTTGGAGGGGGGTAGTTTTTAATGCATAAATTATTTCACCCTATAGATCGTGTTCAGTATGTTGGTAACAACCCATTTCCATCAAAAAATACCGAGCAACGGTTTTTTTTTACACTTGTTACTGTATCAAGGTATTTCAACTTTAGAGGGTTGGAGGGGGGTAGTTTTTGATGCACAAATTATTTCACCCTATAGATCGTGTTCAGTATGTGGATAACAACCCATTTCCATCAGAAAACTAGGAGCAACGGTTTTTTTTCACACTTTTTACTGTATCAAGGTATTTCAACTTTAGAGGGTTGGAGGGGGGTAGTTTTTGATGCACAAATTATTTCACCCTATAGATCGTGTTCAGTATGTGGATAACAACCCATTTCCATCAAAAAACTCCGAGCAACGGTTTTTTCCACACTTTTTACTGTATCAAGATATTTCAACTTCAGAGGGTTGGAGGAGGGGTAGTTTTTAATTAACAAATTATTTCACCCTATAGATCGTGTTCGGTATGTGGATAACAACCCATTTCCATCAAAAAACTAGGAGCAACGGTTTTTTTTTTCACACTTTTTACTGTATCAAGGTATTTCAACTTTAGAGGGTTGGAGGGGGGTAGTTTTTAATGCACAAATTATTTCACCCTATAGATCGTGTTCAGTATGTGGATAACAACCCATTTCCATCAAAAAACTAGGAGCAACGGTTTTTTTTCACACTTTTTACTGTATCAAGGTATTTCAATTTTAGAGGGTTGGAGGGGGGTAGTTTTTAATGCACAAATTATTTCACCCTATAGATCGTGTTCAGTATGTTGGTAACAACCCATTTCCATCAAAAAATACCGAGCAACGGTTTTTTTTTTACACTTGTTACTGTATCAAGGTATTTCAACTTTAGAGGGTTGGAGGGGGGTAGTTTTTGATGCACAAATTATTTCACCCTATAGATCGTGTTCAGTATGTGGATAACAACCCATTTCCATCAAAAAACCAGGAGCAACGGTTTTTTTCCACACTTTTTACTGTATCAAGATATTTCAACTTCAGAGGGTTGGAGGGGGGTAGTTTTTGATGCACAAATTATTTCACCCTATAGATCGTGTTTAGTATGTTGGTAACAACCCATTTCTATCAAAAAACTCCGAGCAACGGGTTTTTTTCACACTTTTTACTGTATCAAGATATTTCAACTTCAGAGGGTTGGAGGAGGGGTAGTTTTTGATGCACAAATCATTTCACCCTATAGATCGTGTTCAGTATGTTGGTAACAACCCATTTCCATCAAAAAACACCCAGCAACGGTTTTTTTTACACTTTTCACTATAGCATTTTAGTTCAACTTCAGAGGGTTGAAGGAGGGGTAGTTTTTGATGCACAAATTATTTCACCCTATAGATCGTGTTCAGTATGTGGATAACAACCCATTTCCATCAAAAAACTCCGAGCAACGGGATTTTTTCACTGTGTATCAAGATAGTTTAATTTCGGGGGGTTGGTGGGGGTAGTTTTCGATGCACAAATTATTTCACCCTATAGACTGTGTTTATAATGTTCTAAATAACCCATTCGTATCAAAAAATCCCGAACAACAGGTATTTTCACAATCTGTATGGTAAAAGCGAAAATGAAAAAACCGTTGCTGCCTTCACACCCGTATCAAAATAATGGTTTGAACAAAACAATCTGATAATAAATACAGAAAAAAAACAATTAATACTCTTCTCACCGACCAACTCAAAGATAGAAGAAATTGATCACATTATATTGAATCAAGTTAAATATGATCTTGCTGAATGCACAAAATTCTTGGCAGTTTATATAGATAAAAATGTTAATTGGAAAAGACATATAAACTATCTAGGCGAAAGAGTAATGACATCTATTTATGGTTTTCGTACTATATCCAAATATATCAGTAAAACTTACTTGAAAACAGTGTACAATGCAACTATAGAATCAAAACTGAGGTTTGGTATCGTATTTTATGGGGCAGAAAATATTAATTCACTTTTTATTGCACAAAAGAAGGCGGTCAGAATAATGAATAATTTGAAATATGGCCAATCCTGCAGAAACGAATTCAAGAAGACAGGAATTTTAACTATCTATGCTATATATATACAAGAGTGTGTCCTCTTCATTAAAGTCAATAATAAATTGTTTGGAAAATACGAGAACCAGAAATCCTTCTACGAGACAAGAAATGTGGACTATCTCTATCCCAGGTTGAATATGACAACATCTCAGAGACAGGTTGAATTTAGATGCCTTAAGATAAATATCAAAACTATAAGGGATGAAAAATTTTTCAAGAGGAGATTATATAAATTTCTCTTAGAACTGGAGCCTTACAGTCTAGAGGAATTTCTAAGTTGATTGTGATTGCACCCATCGGATATACCTATGTTTGTCTTTGTTTTTTGACACTATTTCACTTCGTCTCCACATAACTTGTTATTTTGGATAGGATTTTAAATAAAGAACCATGTTACTGCAACGCTCAGTTATAGTATTTATTCGGTTTCATAATTATTCATTATTAATATTCAGTAAAGTTTATTTTTCGGATTTGAATTGAGCGTTGAATCAATAGCCGCGTTTCATTTTTATGTTGTAAATAAATACGTTGGAAAATCTCGGGCTACATATGGGAACATATGGACGAGAGATGAATTCAATTCGAATTCTCGGTTCACGAAGTGCGAAGCAAATTTCTCATTGAATTCTCGATATTCGAAATCTCATAATTTCAAGAAAAGGTGTGTGAAAGCTTTCCAAGGACTGCAAATAGATACCAGGATAGTACCAGCTCCCCATTCTGGCGATCGTTCCAATAAAGGTAGGTTCGAGTGCTTCCAGCGTATCTTTTGTATTCTCCATTTTCTTTTCTAATTTAAATCAAACGTTAATTGAGCTACCGTAACATTGGCCCTAATTCGAGCCGGATATTATCTGTTGATTCAGCGTTCATTCAAAATAATATCTAGATTTTTTTGTTCGTATTTCTCTTCATTCATTCCTTTAGTTTTTTTTTTTTTCTCTCATTCAACTTCATAACTGAGGGTTGCAGTTTTCAAATTTATTTATCTCATAATGAGTGCTAATAAATTAAAGCAAAATATTGCTCTTCGTCAGCTTCATATCGATGATATCGAGGAAGTACTTTTGTTGGCACAATCCGCCATTGGTGATGAGAGCCTCCATACTCGTTTCAGACTGCGTTATGAACAATTGGATCATATTCACCAAAAGTTTCATGACATTCATAGTGCTATTATTGCCTTATTATCAGTAGTTGAAGGCTCTGATTTAAATGCGGAAAAATTGTTGAAGTCATCCGTTAATGAATCCTTTTTCACCATCAAAACTATTTATAAAAATTTATTTTCTGATGATGACAGTAGAAGTTCAGTAGTCAGCATTACTAAAGGTGCACCTAACGTCTAGCTTCCAAAAGTTTCGTTGCCAACGTTTAGTGGAAACTATAAACATTGGACTACCTTTTATGATATCTTCGTAAGTTTGGTACATAATAACGATAACTTATCGGATGTTGAAAAGTTTCAGTATTTACTGAGCTCCTTGACTTCACAAGCTTTTTCACTTTTAAAGGGTATTTCATTAACATCTGAAAATTATCAAATTGCATTCAATACTTTAACTAAAAGATACCAAAACAAACGTCTTTTAGCAAATTCTTTTTGGCAAGAATTAACAAACGTCCCAAAGCTGTCACAAGAATCCGTTGAAGGTTTGCGCAAACTAATTGATGTTTTTTCGGAAAATCTTTCATTCTTGAAAAATCTAGGTTTACCGGTTGATCAATGGGATTTCATTCTTTTTCATATGATGATGCAAAAACTTGATAATTCGACTATTAAACGCTTCGAATTACAGGAATGTTCTACAGAATTACCCTCATTTGCAAGTCTTCAAAAATTTCTTTTGAATCAATGCGCTGCTCTTGAATCTGCTGCTCTTTCTATATCTGCTAAATCAAAATACAGTCCACTCTCACAGAACGAATCTAAAAAATCTCAGAAATCTACATCAATTTTCATGACTCAATCCATGAATAATAGTACAAAAAATAAATTGAAGTGTAACTATTGTCAATCTGCTCATAGCATTTATAAATGTTATTCTTTTCTTGCGAAATCGCCATTTGAAAGGCAACAAATTGCTAAAATGAACAAATGGTGTTTCAATTGCCTTCACTCAGCACATGACGTATCTAAGTGCGCCTCGAAATCTACCTGTCGTTCATGTTCGGGCAAACATCATTCCCTCCTTCATTTTCCAAATTCCGATTCCCAAACTGTTGAAGAAAATTCTAATTCAATTGTATCTTCTGCCGCACCGTCGAATTCATCGGGTTCTTCTCAAGCTATTATAATGACGTCTTCTTCAGATTCCGGTGTACTCTTGGCTACTGCACAGGTGAAAATCCGAGATGCCTATGGTAACTTCAAAATGATTCGAGCTCTCCTCGATAGTGGCTCCCAAACGAATCTAATAACGAAGAAGTGTGCTTCTCAGTTAGGTCTTCACCTTTCTAAATCATTTTTATGTATTCGGGGAATAGGAGATAGTTCGATACCATCCTCATCCAGTGTTATATGCACTGTGTGTCCTAGGTCTGCCCTCAGTCCATCATTTACATTTGATGCAATTGTTATGAACAAGATTTGTTCTCACCTGCCGAGTTCGAGAGTGTCCTTTTCGTCACCTTCAATATCCACTTTGGACTTGGCTGATCCCAACTTTGACACCCCAGGTAATATCGATCTTTTGTTGGGCGCCGAGGTATTTCCTTCATTACTTCTCGGTGGTCGTGTTGTTGGGGAGAAAGGAGAGCCTTCTGCCCTTCAAACAGTTTTTGGTTGGGTGTTGATGGGTCGAACGATAATTCCAAACCAAGGTGTCAGTTCACTACATATTTCTGTTGATTCTTCGCTGAATTCTACTCTGAAATCCTTCTGGGAGGTAGAAGAACTTCCAAATTCTGAATGCAGATCGCCAGAGGAGATTTTATGCGAAGAAATCTTCAGCAGAGATGTCAGCAGATCTGCGTCTGGACGATATAGTGTTTCTCTGCCTTTTAAAGTTACCCCACTTATATCATTTGGAGATACGTACTCCATGGCCTCACGTCGCTTTCTTTCCTTAGAGCGTCGACTTCGCACGAATCCCACCCTTCGGGATGATTACTGCAAATTTATGCAGGATTATCTGGATTCGGGT
Source organism: Coccinella septempunctata (assembly GCF_907165205.1). Lineage (NCBI taxonomy): Eukaryota > Metazoa > Arthropoda > Insecta > Coleoptera > Coccinellidae > Coccinella > Coccinella septempunctata. Next base: position 934,673 of record NC_058194.1, on the reverse strand, counting down.
CATATGACAATAGTAGATTTGGCTTCATCATTGAATGATTCTTATTTCATTCCCCATCATTGTGTTGTGAAGCCGGATAGTTCGTCTACGAAACTGAGAGTCGTCTTTGATGCTTCAGCCAAGGTTATGGATAATCCTTCCTTAAACGACTGCCTTCTTACAGGACCGAAGCTACAAGCATAAGTATGTTTTCACAGCCGACATTCGGCAAATGTACCGTCAGATCTTGGTTGACCCTGTTCACCGTAAGTATCAGCGGATTCTATGACTAATGTCAAGATAGCTGTCAGAAGTTTTCTAATTTGCTCCTGATTTTTTTAATTATTTTTCAATGTTTAATAACCGTACATCTACGGGAGATGATTCCCCAACATTAGGGTCCTGTAGCGTTCCTCGAACACCTGAAGAACGATTGAATCATCACTTGGAAGACCGGACCTGTTCCAAAGGAATCTCCCGGTCAGAGAGTGGAATTATTAGAATTATTTCGTTGAATATTGAAGGAATCTCCAAAGACAAAGGCGATTATTTATCTAAATTATCGATTGATTGCGGTGCAGACATTATTCTTCTCCAAGAAACTCACTGTGCAAACCAAGAACAACTCCAAAAAAGAGGCCTTTTAGCAGGTTATGTATTATTTGATTATCTTTTGAGTCCCATTTATGGTCTGACTTGTTACGTTGAGAATTCTTTAATTGGTAATATTAACTTAATTCGAAAAGGTGATATTGACGGAGTGTTTTTCATTGCTTTCAAACTTAATGACATTTCTATTATCAATATTTACAAACCCCCCAATACTCTTTGGCCTCGAAATTTCGATGTTATTTTTCCTCATCCTTCAATTTATTGTGGAGATTTTAATTGTCATCACATTATGTGGGGTTATGCAGTTAACGATTATAATGGGACAGCTTTAACTGAATGGATTGAAAATAACGACCTTCATCTAATTTTCGATGCAAAAGATAGGCCTACTTTTCATTCGGCCAGATGGAACAGAGGATATAATCCAGATTTATGTATAGTTTCCTCTGATGTAAATTCCAGACCTCTTTCTGTAAACCGTAAAGTTTTAAATAATTTCCCACACAGTCAACATAGACCTATTTTACTCTGTTTAGGTAATATTCTTCACACAAATGCTTCCTTACCTAAGTCAAGGTGGAACTTCCAGAAAGCTCGCTGGGATAAATTTAAGGAAAAAGTTGATAGTGATATAAGATGGTTTCGTCCTTCTTATAAAAATTACTTTAGATTTATGGGTGTTATTAAAGCTGCTGCGAAAAAATTTATTCCTAGAGGCTTTCGAAAAAATTATATCCCTGGTTGGTCAAGGGAAACAGAAAGTTTGTATGAGGAATATCAACGATCCCCAACAGAACAGAAATCAGATGCATTATTAAAATCTATTAATGTCGGTCGTAAAGAAAAATGGAATGAAATTGTGTCTAATATGAATTTTACTCATTCGAGTAGGAGTTCTTGGGATGTTTTACGGAAATTAGGAGAAGCTGCTCCTTTAACTAAAGCCCCTTCAAATGTGAATCCAGAACTGATTGCTCGCCGACTTGTAAATGTAGCGAACACAGTTAAAATCTCCCAATCGAAAGTTGAAGACATGAGGAAAAAATTACATAAATTAAGGAAATCGGCATCTATTGTAGATGTTATTTCTAATCCTTTTAATATGGATGAATTAAAATCTGCAATTAGATGCACGAAATCTCGAAAAGCTGCTGGGTTTGATGGCATTTACCCAGAATTCATAAAACACTTGGGAGTAAAAGCTTTATCTTGGCTATTATCGTTTTATAATGATATTTTGAATTCTGGTAATTTTCCAACTGAATTTAGAAAAGCAAAAGTTATTGCAATTTTGAAGCATGGTAAAAATTCTTCGGATCCGAATAATTATCGTCCTATAAGTTTATTAAGTGTCCCTTTTAAAATTCTTGAGAGATTGATCCAATTTAGGATTGAAACATATGTTGAGGATGTTTTACAAAATTGCCAGGGAGGTTTTAGAAAGAATAGAAATTGTTCTGATCAGGTACTGAGCCTGACTACTTTTATTGAATCGGGTTTCAATAATAAGAAGAAAACAGGAACAGCATTTGTAGATCTATCATCGGCGTACGATACGGTGTGGAAAGATGGTTTAATTTTTAAACTTCACAGTCACTTAAAATGTGGTAAAATGGTTCGTTTGATAGAAAATATATTATCTGATCGAAGACTTCGTGTTTTTGTTAATGATAAAAGCAGTAGTTTCAAAACTTTAAATAATGGACTTCCACAAGGATCGGTATTATCTCCTCTTCTTTTCAATTTATATTTATGTGATATCCCCGATACGTCTTCCGAAAAATTTATTTACGCCGATGATATTGCTCTTGCTTTTCGCCATTCTGATTTCGAAGTGATAGAAAATACTTTAACGCAAGACTTAGAAATCCTGAAAAATTATTTCCTTGAATGGCGGTTATGTCCTAATCCAAATAAAACAGAAGTTTCCTGTTTCCATTTAAATAATCAGCAAAAATATAGAAAATTGAAAGTAACTTTTAATGATGATGTTTTACAACATAATTTCAATCCTAAATATCTCGGAATAAAATTAGATTCTTCATTGAATTTTAAGGTTCATTTGGAGAGTTTACGTTTGAAATTAAAATCGAGGAACAATATAATTCAAAAATTAGCTGGTTCTTCATGGGGTGCTGATGCCGTCACACTTCGTACGGCAGCTTTGGCCCTAGTTTTTTCTGCTGCTGAGTACTGTTGCTCTGTTTGGTTCAACAGTGCTCACGTCAATAAAATCGACACCATACTCAATGATTCTATGAGGATCGTTACGGGGACTATCAAATCTACACCTTTGCATTGGTTACCCGTTCTGTCAAACATCGTACCACCTCATATTCGCCGACAGGTGGCAGTCTCGAAGTCTTGGAATAAATTCCATTCCTACCCAAATTCATTTCCAATTTTATCATATTTACCAGATTCTAGAAGTGCCAGATTAAAATCTCGTAAGCCTTTATGGACTAATGATTTTCTGTATTCAACTAATAACCATAAAGAATTTTGGCAATCAGAATGGAATTCATGTAATCTCTTTAATAAAGATTTGATTACTGATCCTTTAAAAAAAGTTCCTGGCTTTGATCTTCCAAGAAAAATTTGGTGTACACTAAATCGACTGAGGACTGGCCATGGTCGGTGTAATAGCATGCTCTTTAGGTGGAATGCTGTTGATAGTCCAAGATGTGAGTGTGGTGCAGAAGAAGAAACTATAGACCACTTGGTGAACAGTTGTGGAATATATCGTTTTCGGGGTGGTTTCGAAGGTATTCATTCGGTTACCGATTCTTTTTTGAGTTGGGTTACTAATTTCAAAATTATTTAATGAGTAATATAAAATGCAACACACCCCTCTCGTTTTTTCTTTCTTTTTTGTTTTCAGATTATTCTTCGTCAACCATCATAGTACAAAGAATGGGAGGAAGTTTTTGGATTTTGGCATATGAAGAAGATGTCCTTCAATTTCAATTATTTTCAGCTTATTCTTTACACAAATACATCATCATTACACTTATACGGGCAAACAGAGAGTTTTTTCTGAGGTTTTTATCTCTGTTTTTTTCATGTATCATACGAAGATATGTATGGTACCCCGTTGACATTTTTCCTCTGCTTACACTGAGATCTGGAACCTGGAACAGGTTTTTAGGATCTGTTTCTTGTTCCATTTCTTTACACCCGCTTCATTGTTATTTTCAGATTGTAAAAGTTTGTAACACTCTTTTTCAAAAGAATATATATATGGCGGTTCAGTCCATCAGATCCGGTTGAATGCTATGAACTCAACACGGTCACGTATGGAGTTTCTTCGGCGCCTTTTCTGGCCCTTCGAACATTGCATAAATTAGCAGATGATGAAGAAACATCTTTTTCCCTGGCAGCTAGAATCCTTCGTGATGACGTATATGTAGATGACGTCGTGTCGGGATCTGATGATCTCCAAGGTTCCATCAACCTCAGGGATGATCTGATTGCTCTATTGGGTAGGGGTGGATTCGAGTTGAGAAAGTGGTCAAGTAATAATCCATGTATTCTTGAAGGTATTCCAGATGACCATCAGTTGTCACAATCCTTTTCCTTCGATGAGGGCGATTTTGTCAAAATTCTGGGTTTGAGATGGAATCCTTGCTCAGACTGTTTTTCATTTGCCGTTACAGGAATAGAAAATAGTTGTACGAAACGGAGTATTCTTTCACAACTTGCACGCATCTATGATCCATTGGGTTTTCTAACACCCTTCACATTTCTTATGAAATATTTTATTCAGCTGCTCTGGGTTCAGGGATTGCAGTGGGATCAGGTTCCTTCATCGGAATTTGTCGATCATTGGAGTCAGTGCAGGTCCGAATTGTCTGATCTGCAGGAGTTACAAATTTCGCGACGTCTAAGTCTTAGTTCAAGGGTGAGATGTGAACTACACGGATTTGGTGATGCAAGCGAGAGAGGATATGCTGCAGTGGCCTACTTCCGATTTTTAAACACTGCAGGAGAGGTCTCGATTTCTTTCATTTGCGCCAAGTCTAAAGTTGCTCCAATTAGGCGAATTTCACTTCCTCGTTTAGAGTTATGTGCCTCTTTATTACTGGCCAAATTAATTTCTTTCATCAAATCCACTTATTCATCTATTAAAATAGATGATATATACGCTTGGTCAGATTCTAAAGTTGCTCTAGCGTGGATTAAATCTTCTCCTCATAAATGGAAATCCTTTGTCAGCAATAGAACGACAAAAATTCAGGATTTGGTACCGCCGGAACGTTGGTTTCATGTGAGGTCTGAAGACAATCCTGCTGATTTTGGATCTAGGGGACTCACGCCATCAAAACTGGTGAGATGCACCATGTGGTGGTCGGGACCAAGTTGGTTGTCCTCACCAGCTCCATTCAACTTGGAGGTGGAGTTTTCAGGTTCTGATGATCCCTTATGTTCAGCAGAGGCAGGAAAAATTGCATTGACAACCTGTATCGAAACAACCTTGGTTGATGATATTTTGTCCAGGTTTTCTACGCTCTCCAAAATTCAGAATGTTCTGGCTTATGTTTTGAGGTTTTGTTTCAATTCTAGATATCCTTCTCTACGCCGACGTGGTGGCTTGACTTCCTCGGAGCTAAAGAAATCTCTTTATCTCATCGTGAAAACTGTTCAATCACAGGTTTTTAGTGATGATATACTCAATCTTCAGAGAAAGAAACTTATTTCCAAACCGCTAAGAAAATTAAACGCGTTTCTTGATTCAGATGGAATTCTCAGGGTGGGCGGTCGTATTGCCTTTTCTGGACTCTCCTACGAGAATAAACATCCAGCACTTCTTCCTTGTCACCATCTCTTAACAGATTTAATTATCCGACATTTTCATATTCTTTATCTGCATCCAGGGCATCAGATGCTACAATATTTATTATGCCAACAGTTTTGGATTCTTTCACCACGAAGAGCGATTCATCGTGTACTTTCTAAATGTAATACATGCTTCAGAGTAAACCCAAAACCTGTCCAACCACTCATGGGAAATTTACCCGCTGTTCGTTTAAATAAAATTAAACCTTTTAGGTGCGTTGGCGTTGATTTTGGGGGCCCTTTCTTCGTTACCATGTCACGAAGTCGTGGAACTAAATATACCAAAGCATATATATGCCTTTTTATATGTTTTGCTGTGAAGGCAGTACACGTTGAGCTAGTTTCTGATCTCTCCTCAGAGGCCTTTCTGGCAGCATTACGACGATTTATTGCCCGTCGCGGTAGGTGTCAGAGAATTTTTAGTGACGGAGGTACCAATTTCCGAGGTGCTCACGGAATTCTACTCAATTTGATGAAAAATGCGGTAGAAAGTGAAAAAATTGAGTGGACGTTCAATCCCCCGTCATCCCCTCACTTTGGAGGACTTTGGGAGGCGGGAATAAAATCTACGAAGACTCATCTCCTGAGAGTAATAGGTGAACAAAAGCTCACCTATGAGGAGTTGTACACTGTGCTCACACAAATTGAGGCCGTTCTAAATTCGCGCCCTCTATGCCCTCTTAGCAGTGACCCCAACGATACCTCAGCTTTAACCCCAGGACATTTTTTAACTCTTGCGCCTCTCTCAGCACTACCTGATGAAGATTTGTCCGATCTACCGATGAGAAGGCTTTCTCGATGGCAATTATTAACACGAATGCATCGGGATTTTTGGAAGCGTTGGCAAAGGGAATATTTACACACTTTGCAACAGCGGAAAAAGTGGAATGAATCATCCAATTATCCATTGAAGCCAGGAATTCTGGTCATTGTAAATGACGGGCCAATCTCACCTTTACGTTGGCGCTTGGCACGTATAGAAAAATTACACCCTGGCTCCGATGGAATAGCTCGTGTGGCTACAATCAGAACCGTTAATGGGTCACTGCAGCGACCTGTCGTTAAGCTTTGTCCGCTTCCCGAACAATAGCGACGAGTTTTTATTTTTTTTTTTAATTCTCTCTCTCTCATATATTTTCACTACAAGTAATTATATAATATTTTTTTTTCCCTCTCTCACAATATTATATAAATGTATATTAGTGTTTTTTTTTTCTTCTTTCTTATCTTCTACTTAAAATATAACTATTTTAGGTGGGCGGTTATGTTACTGCAACGCTCAGTTATAGTATTTATTCGGTTTCATAATTATTCATTATTAATATTCAGTAAAGTTTATTTTTCGGATTTGAATTGAGCGTTGAATCAATAGCCGCGTTTCATTTTTATGTTGTAAATAAATACGTTGGAAAATCTCGGGCTACATATGGGAACATATGGACGAGAGATGAATTCAATTCGAATTCTCGGTTCACGAAGTGCGAAGCAAATTTCTCATTGAATTCTCGATATTCGAAATCTCATAATTTCAAGAAAAGGTGTGTGAAAGCTTTCCAAGGACTGCAAATAGATACCAGGATAGTACCAGCTCCCCATTCTGGCGATCGTTCCAATAAAGGTAGGTTCGAGTGCTTCCAGCGTATCTTTTGTATTCTCCATTTTCTTTTCTAATTTAAATCAAACGTTAATTGAGCTACCGTAACAAACCATTATTATGACTTTAGCCTTGCGGCTTTCACACTCCTCTCCAGAGGAAAATTCATTTATCCCAGATATCTCAGATATCAAAAGGATTAAGCTCTGTTGGAGCCCTTTCCAGGTTTTCGGGCTCGTGGTCGTTCCTCGGCTGCCTGCCGCCGGTTGGATTCCTGCTCCATCCGCACTTCCTGTCGGAGCAGACGGTGTTCCTCTGAATTTCCCATGTACTTGCGTACAGTTCTCGCCGTTCCGAGCAGTACCGCCTTCTGCATGACTCTATAGATATTTTCGCCCAGCTGAAGTTTCCACAAGTTCTCCAATAGTTTCTTCGGTATCAGGCCTGTAGATGATACGACAATAGGGATGGTCTTGACATCTTTCAGCTTCCACTGTCTCCTGGTTTGCTCCTCGAGATCTCTGAACTTTGAAATTTTTTCAGTATGCCTATCTAGAAGATTGTTATTATTTGGAATCGCCACATCGATGATTAGTGCTCTGTCCTCATCCTTATTGAGCAATATGAGGTCTGTTAAGTTATGACGTACATATTAACGGAGTTATCGAGTCATCGAATAAAATGCTCGGGTTTACTCTTAGACATGGAAAGTTGTTCAGGAAAAATGAAACTCTACTAACCCTTTATTATTCATTTGTTCAATAGGCTTAACTTTGCAACGTCAATATGGAGTCCAAAGTATAGATGTTACGTGAACAGATTAGAAAGTGTACAGCATAAGTTTCTGAGGTTCTTGTCTTTCAGAAGTAGAATTCAAATTGTTGATCATGATTACACAAAGCTTTGGAATATTGAGCTTGAAAAATATAAGAAGATTAAACGATATGTGTATGTTTTTCAAAATAGTTAATGGTTTACTTTATGTCCCGAAAATTCTCGAATCTATCGATTTTAGAGTTCCCGAGAGAAGGCTAAGGTCCCGTGAATTGTTCGCTGTTCCATACCGTAGAATTAATATTACTCAAAATTCTCCACTCTGTAGAATGCTATCAACATTTAACTTATATTCCTGTGGTGTTGATATTTTCAATATAAAACTCCATCAATTGAAGAAATTTCTGAAGTTGAAGTTGCCCTACGTTTCATAGTTTTTTCATCTTTTTTAGATTCATATTATGTTTCGTTTTTAGTTTATAGAATAGTGTAAATTTTCATTTCAATGATTTGGTATTTTGTATGATATATATATATATATATATATATATCATATATATATATATATATATATATATATATATATATATATATATATATTGTTAAACTGTGAATGCTGTATTGGGTGTTACCACCTGTTTGTATTCCTATTTGTCTTAGGCTCGGTACTTTCACCTTCGAATAAATTTTATTCAACCAATAATGACCTACCGACATTCGATCTATGACAAATAAACTCTTCTAATTAAGTTTCAAAGACAGATTTATTCGATGAATAACACTATCTGAAATTGAAAAGACTGCATTTTTACTAATCTTACGAATAAGACTTAATAAATGCGAATAAATTTATTTATTCGCACGTGAAAGTACCGGGCCTTAAACAAATAAATAAATAAATATAACGTTAGCATGGTTCTTGGATTTTTCGGAACCTCTGGAGAGCTTATTGTTGGAATTTTTGATATTTCTGATTGTTTTACATGACTGTATTTAGCCCAATTGGTATATTCTCTCATTTCCATCAGTTTTTCTCTTGGTTCTTTTCCAATTGTCAATTCCACGGGATTGTGTTTTGGAAACTTCCAAAGTTTCAATCGAGAATTTTTGAGTCATATTTTTCAATATCGCGATATTTATTACATCTGGTATTCCTATACCACAAGCAAGATATGTCGGTAACTCTGGTCCAATCACTATGGCATTTTGTTTTTCGGCGATATCCTTGAGTTTTTTGCCATTTCTATTCTCTGTTCTGCTGTTCCATAATAGAGATTTACAGTTGAAATCTCCGATTCAGATTTTCGGGTTTGTCCCTTCCAACATGTTGTTCATCTCTTCTTCTAATGAATTGTTTTGTGGTGGCTTGTATGCCGAGGTAATTTCGACTTTTTGACGATTTAATTCGGCAACAGTCGTCACTGTTCCTGTTTCTCCTTGTCGAATATACATTTGAAGTAGTGTTTCAGACCTGTTCTCACCAATATTGCTACTCCTCCTCCGGTGTTTGTAATTCTGTCACATCTATATGTTTCATAATTCATGAAATTCAGTCGTCTGTTCCGGTTTATTCTGGTTTCCTGTAGGGCTATAATATCAGGTTTTCTCTCTGATATTATTTCTTCTATCTCGGCTTTCCGAGTGTTGATCCCGTTTATGTTCCACGAGATTATCTTGAGGGATTTCTTCCTAATATCCGTAAGGTCCATTAATTCAGTTTACTGAATAATGCTTGGAGTTTTTTCTCCATTTCCCTCTCAATTCTCAACATTATCTTGTTGAAAATTTTTTCCGTGAAGATAACTAAATCATCGGCTGATTCAGATATCTTTTTCTTCTCCTGTTGACAATTCACAGCCTGTTTCATTGGAGGCTTCTTCTGTTCTACTTTTTTCTGAACTTCCTGAATTTTTTGAACAGTAGTTGTTGTTTTTGTTACCGGCCTTTTCTGTTCAGCTTGTTTTCGGGAATTCTTCTTTCTGGTCACCAACTTGAACTCGCTACATCCTTTGTAGCTAGCTGGATGGTCCTCTTCTTCACATAACACGCATGTGGCATTTCTCTCTTCACCTTTTCTGGTGAGTGTGCAGTCATTGCTGCTATGGCTTCCTGAGCACTCCGCATCTCCACGGGAAGGAGCATTTGTTCTGTGCATGTCCATACCTTTGGCACCTAAAACACTGGCTTGGACTTTCAGGCCTCTTTTTGTGTTCAACCACATTACAGTAGAGTCGCTTCACTTCGAAGATTTCTTTTTTCTGGGTTTTAACCAGGTAGAGAGGTATGGGCTTCTTCGTCTTGTTCGATGTCATTCTGGACACCTCAGCGTCTGATATTCCCTGGAATATCAGGTCGTCTTTAATCAACGTAAGATCAGCGTCGATTGGTGAATGCCTGATGACGGCATATATCTTCTTCTCCTCCTCCAGGCCAGGAATTGATGCCGAAATCGAAGCTCTTGTTAAAGCGTGCCGCAGTTGTGCAGAAGTAAAGAAAAGTCCAGAAAAAGCACCGCTACATACGTGGCAAGAACCAGAACTACCATGGCAGCGGATACATGCAGACTATGCTGGTCCATTTAAAGAACACTATTTCTTTGTTGTGGTCGATGCAAAAACGAAATGTGTCGAAATTTCCATATCTACTAGAGCACCAACCTCAAAATCAACTATCCTGGCTCTAGATGAAATTTTTTCTAGAAATGGATTACCACATGACTTAGTAACAGATAATGCCACCAATTTTAAATCCCAAGAATTTATCAATTTTTGCAGAACAAATGGCATACAACAGAAATTTTCTGCACCAAATCACCCAGCAACGAATGGACTTGCTGAACGCACTATACAAACCTTGAAGCAAAAACTTAAAGCTATGAGTGAAGAACCAGGAACTCTAAGAGACAAATTAAATGCATTTCTTTTCAAGTATAGGAGTACACCTTTAAATAATGGAAAAACACCAGCTGAACTTCACATGAATAGGAAACTACGAACTCGACTTCATTTGATTCAACCTCCTATTGATAATACAGATACACAAGAAACGTTTCCAGTTAGAAAATTTTACCCAGGAAGTAGAGTTCAAGCTCGAAATTATTCCGGTCCTGAAATGTGGAAATTTGGAACAGTTATAAAGAAATTAGGAAGATTGCATTATCTCATAAAACTTGACCATGGGTATATACTTAAGAGGCATATCAATCAGTTAAGGGAAACTGAAGTTTTTGATACAACACCTCCAGGAATGGGAAAATCATGGAATTTCACCCCGAAATCAGAAAAAACTAGTACATTCTCGAATCTTCATAAACCAGAAGACATGCAAGGTCAAGAACATGTTACTTCAGATGAAGTATTTGAAGAAACGCAGAATAATAGTAGCATTGAAGAGCATCCCCCAGGAAGTCATAGGGACTCTAATGCAGGAGAGGCATCCAGTATGCAACCTTTGCGTCGTTCGCGACGGGAAAGAAAACCTATTGATCGTTTGAATTTGTGAAAATTATTTTTTTTTTTAGTGACGGAGAATTGTTATATATTGTTCTATGTTAGGTTGTTCTATGTTCTATTCTAGGTTCTAGGTAGTTCTAGGTTAGGCCATCCGCCATTCTGAAAAATTAGTCATCACGATTATTGTAAAAACGTACATTATTAAAAAAGTACAAGAAAGTGTTCTATTTCATCTTTATATTAATTACCTACAACATACACAACAATTGCGTAGGTAAAAAATTCTTTACCATGCTGCTCGAAAAATTTAGCAATTTTTCTATAATAATCTAAGGTTGACGCGATGATTTTTATACCGTCTTTCACTACGGTAGCCCAGTTATAACTGAGCTCCTTGGTATAGAGAGCTTATGAGATCTTTACCCAACCTGATGTACCCATCATCGTGATGGGTGAGATTTTATCCCTTTTAGGAACTCCCGTTGTCTTCTTGACGGTCTCCTCATCAGAAGAGCTTTCTTTTCGCGCGCGTTTAGTTGGGGGCGCGTTTGGGGCCTTCGCAACCAGCGTCGCATCATTTTGCCTTGTTTCGGGTTGTGAAACAATTCCTTTAAGGGAATTATTTTAGGAACCCGCTACCGGTTTTGTAATTGCGGCGTAAATGGGAGATTTCGGCATATTATTTCGGGTCATTTCCTCCCTCAAAAGGCGACCACTGACCAACTGTGACACAGTTTCAGTCAGTTTGACAATTTGAGCTTTCAACTGCCCATTTTCTTCTCTGGGCTTTACAAGCTCCTCGTGTTCGCCGCCGCTGAATTCTTCAGCATCGATCGCTTCCATGTAGGAACCCTCACTATCTGAGGTTTCCGACATGGTTTTACACTCAAAATATCAAACAATTTGAACATAATAAAATATTCAGGAATCTTCTCTGAAATAGTCTAATATAACTATCTATCTGGCGCCCTACTCTCTTTTATCGGTTCCGAATACTGAACCCACCACATCTTCACTGAGTGAGCCGTGGATACCCTCGCTTGGCACCTCGGGTATTTTGCGTTTTGGTGTGACGAAAGGTCACATCTTTCACATGCAAGTTTCCAAATACATGCGTGAGTACAACATTTGTAGCAAGAACCTTAACCTTAACACTTAACCTGACTTTTTGTCGATTTCTTGTAGGTAGCAAAGCAAATATAATTGTAGAACATAAAATACCTAATGAATTCCAATTTGACAAAAAAAGTCTAGCATTAGTTTCGCGAATCTTTAAATTTACTAAATAGGTACAGGACAATGAACCCAACACTCAATGGAATACAAAACTGAGAACAAAACAAAATTGCAATTGAAAATTTATGTTGTGAATTGAAGAATGTAACAGTTGAAGATGTGTGAGATGAACAAGCACGAAAATATTGAAAAAAGATTCTTTTGGGTTGCTGCACAATTTTCCTTGGTATTAACTTTGTATTAAGAACAGGAAGAAATTTTCAATAATAATAACTAATGATAAGTTTGGCCTCTACTAGGAGATAACATAAGACTACAACTAGATATCTATTTCAGTTCAAGTATCTGATGAAAAATCAACTTACTAGGTTATCGTTTCAATCACAAAATATTCCAAAGGATATTTTACAATGTTGTTCTGAAAACATAAAATGTATACAAAAGCAGGTGTAAGAATGTGGATGCGTAATGTTATGCTTTTTTTAACAATAAAAACATATCTTTTTAGTTTTTGTTCATTTTCCAGTAGGTAATATGCTTCAGATTTATGTTCAACTAATGAGTACTGAGTGTCTATTATCCTGAATATTCAGTTGAAATGATAAAGTAAGGGAGGTGGTTTTTCTAGAACCTATTCATTTGCTGAGGGAAGATGGTATACTCTAAAAAAAGAACAAGCGAACGTTTATAAAATACAGAAATATTGGGTTATGCACAAGAAGGAGAAGACTTACATTTAGGGGTTTCATTATCAATATGGCTTGACGAATTTGCCAGTTTACACATTAGGCCATGAATAGATAATGATGAAAGTGAATCGAATCATAATTTTTACTTAGCAAAATAACAATTCTACAGTGAAGTTAATGGTAATAGTGATGTGAGGTCCCAACAGTATTGAATTGTGTGTGAGGTGACCTATTGTTTCCATTCTATAATAATTTATTTACTTTTTATGATGGAGAAAGTCGTAAAAATTTACGCGGTTCACATCTGCCATATAAAGCGTTTATTGCCAAGAATTCGGAAATCAAGTCAGAGGTTGTTGATTCCCCGATCAACGACTGAAAAAGCTTTGTGAAAGCCAATTTTCGCTGATCGGAAAATCAACACGGAAAATTTGATGGCGAAATCAATTTCTTGTTTCTCCACTCATAGATTTGCAGGATTAACATACTTTTTATTTTTGGTTTAGTCAAAGAGTTTATGCTCTTTTGGTTTAGCCTAAGCCCTATTAAAATGAACTCTTCCTCTTCTTGAATATCATCCGCAGAGTGAACGCTTTGTTAAGCCCGTTTGCAACAGCCGAGAATTCTCTGGAGAATTCTCTACAAAATTCTCGCAAGAAAACGGCAGAGATTATTTTGCATGCATCTGAACAGAGAATTCTACCGAACGTGCGTATGTAACGGTAAATAATTCACGGCGCATGAATTTTCGATTAAATTCTCTAGATAATTCTCGGCTTTTGCAAACGGGCTTTAAACTTGAACTTCATATTGCATTAGCAAAGATTGGACCTCAAAATGTAATCCTGCTATGAATTTTACAAGGGGGTTACGCGAGTTTTGAAGCTATACAGTATACATTGATGAATGAAATGTGGATAACCAAATACTTCTGCATTTCTCAATTTTTGCTAGTTGCTGTAGTTTACTTGTTTGGAGTAAAGTATAGTCCATCTTCAAATGAGGTTGTAGAGTAAACATTGTGTTCTTTTAACTTCATTTCAACTTTAATCACAAAAGTTTCAGAACTCTGATGAAAGTATAGAACTCTACTGTTGAAAATACTCAAAAACTCGATAAACGTAATGTTACTTCATTAAAAGTACCTACTGAAGCAATCATTATTATACAGGCTGTCCCGAAATTAACGCAAGATTTGAATTTGCCGCCATTCATGCATTTAAGTGTTGACAACTCTTAAAAAAAAAACAAATCAAAAGGCAACAGTTTAGGGATAGTAAAAATGGAGCGCTACACGACGGAACAGCGTGTCTTCATTATTAAACAATAATTCAAAAATAATGAAAGCTTGGCGGACGCAGTTCGAAAATTCCATACAAAATATGGTTGGAATATAGATTCCGAGAACCCATATGTGATGATCGAAAAACAAATGCATCCACAACGTGTCACTGTTTGATGTGCATTGTGGGCTGGAAGCATAATTGGAACATACTCATTTGAAAATGAGGCTGGCAAGCAGTGACTGTTACTGGTGCTCAATATTGCGACATGATAACACAGTTGCTTTGCTAAAATTGGATGGTATTGATGTGGCCAATATCTGGTTCCAACAAGGCGGTGCCACATGCCATACAGCAATGACTGCATTAGACATTTCCAGTTCGAGTACTCTCTCGTTTCGGTGATCCCATTAGATCGTGGTATTTAAAACCATTAGATTTTTTATGGGTTTTTTTTTTAATCACAGGTCTATGTCAACAAGCCCACAACCACGCTCATATTAAAGAAGGTAATTCAACGTTGGAGTAACGAAGTTCGGCCACATTCATGGAGAATAGCCATGGAAAATTTCTACGAACGAGAGCGAATGTGTATGCAAAGCCGTGGACGCCATTTGCACAATGAGTTATTACATAAATAACCCTATAGTCTGTACTTTATGATTCAACAAAACAATTACAATCAAAAGACTCAAAATTGTGTTTTCTATTTAATTCAAAACTTGTGTTAATTTTGGGACACCCTTTATTTTAATCAATATGAACTTTATATACATTGTAAAACCTTTTATGACTTGTGGTTGCAACTTGAGTTGATTTTCATCAAATTTCAAAATGAAATGAAATTAAATGAATATTGATTGATCTGTAGTCTCTTCATTTTAATGAAGAAACTCATGACTGTTGAGTACAAGAGAAAATTTCTTCCTCTGTTCTGTGTATTTTCTTGAGTCATTAAGAAGAATTGTAAATTATTCAAAAGAATCTTCTTGTACTCTTTCCATCGATCAGAATAGGATATATTATTCTAATATACAGGACGTGTCTACACTGCTGTGCTGTTCTCTTCGTATTCTCTAAATGTTTGAGCCATTGTGCTACTGATCGATCAATACACAAGTATAATACAAAGCGCTCTTTGTAGTATCAGTGCACACATTCCATTAGTGCTTTTATATTCTACTCCTGCAAGAAATCGATTGGGATTCAGAGGAAAGTTCAAGTCAACTTTTTTTGGTACTTTTTTAGTATCAAGCTACAACTGTGGTTGTATCTACGTTCCAACATACCAAATCGTAACCCATTACGATTTGGTAGAAAAGCAACACTACTTCTCTCGTACAATATAATTATTCCATGCACAAACACCCATTCTATTAAAAGAAAGGACTAAATTCTGAAAATTCCGAACTAAAGAAAACATGCGTCATTGGATGTCCGATCACTGAAATTTGAAAAAAAAAAACAGATTACACTAGAAAATATTTTAAAAAAATCACGGAATATGCAACTTTGTCAACCTTTTTGATTTGATACGATGAGTTTGCTTTATGAAGCCCAAATCTCCTTTGGTCGGGAATCATATTTGACGTGTGATGTACCCAGCTAGGGTAGGTTCGGCCAATAGTATATGCAGTGGAGGGATGACGAATAATAGTCGGCAGACTCATCAAAGGGTGTTTATTTCCTAAGGCATGTTGAACGGATCACAGACTATTGGCCTGTTCCGATATTGCTGGTTTTACTGGCCCGCAATTGAATAACAATAGAACTCGAACGGCTGGGCCCAATAGGCATCGTCTCTGAAATACTGACAGTAGTGTTCAGGAATATCGGAACAGACGGTATAACTCAGATTCAGATCGAATCGACAATTGTATGATGTAATTCAATGAATGAATACATACACTCAATGGAATCTCTTAGCCAAATGCTATATATTATTCATACATTGTTTACGTGCTTATAATACATCATGAATTGATAAATATGAATGACAATAATGGTTACAAACATACAGATACAGATTACGTGTTATCTCAAGATCAGTTCTATCTGAGGCACGTTTCTAATAATGATGTAAGGTTTTACAGACCTTGCCGTCTCACGTATGAAAATATACAGGTTGTTTATACTGATACATACTACAGACGGTCCATCATTTGATTCTCGAATCAACGAAGTTTTATAAAACCGGGGGTTAATTAGTGATAGAACGATATCACTTTTTTTGCGGATACGATTGCACGGACAATTACGTGCCGATATACCGATATCTCGTATCGGCAAACATATAATAACACCATCTACATATTTGTACACGACCGAAGCGAACACCGAGGAAAGCCTAGTTCTTAGAGCTTCGTAGTGTCGCCAGCGATAATCCCCACTCCTTCCTACATTCTCACATGACGTGTTGTGTTCTCTGCTGTCATAAACAGCTGATTGTCAAATATGATTGAAAAATTATATTCTATTTTGAATTTAAATTACATATATCTTTTCAAAAATGAATTTTTGAGTTGCTGGCACCATAATGTCCGAAGTAAACATGGTGTTCGAACTAAAAATGTGGTGGAAAAATTAGGTGTTGTGTATGCGGACGTAATACAATTTGAAAAATTATTTTACCAAAGAGGTCTCTTTGATTTTAGTTCTAGTTAATATAGGTATATTCAAAGATTAAATCTCTATTCTTTCATTCTTTGGATGTCTCAGTGGTTTTTCCACTAAGAGTGTTGAATAAATTTGCATTAGTACAGAGGTCATGAAAGTATTCAATAACTTGGGCAAGTCAAGCAGTATTTTGCGAGGAAATGAATAATTATGCCATCCTCTCGCATATGGATATGGAGACCGAAGAAATAGTGACAGTATAAGATAAGAAGTTTTACTCAAATGACTCGAGACAAAAGACGACTAAAATTATTGGATGCTATTGAAAGAGCTATTCAAATATATGGGTTATATTCTATACTCATTGTATTTTCCGATGTCCAGAAATCTGTTCTATTTCATATTGTTAAGAGATGATATCAAAATCTGTTGTTTTCTATGATATGTCTATGACCTGTCACTTCTATGAAATAAAAACAGTCGTTAACTATCACCACGTGCATGATTACAGGTTATGGGCCGCTTCCCTTAATTTGCCGAAAATATCGTTTAAAGTTGAGTTTTTTCGTATTTTTTTCGCGAGAAAATGGGTTCCAACTATATGACAAATATTCCGAGGCTGAAAGGACGCGAAAACTTCGATGATTGGGCGTTCGCTGTGGAAAATTTGTTGGTGCTAGAAGGTGCAGACAAATACCTGAAGCAGGAAGGAACTGAAGGCGCGGCAGCAGCAGCTGATGCTAAAGCACGAGCTAAATTAATTTTGACGATTGATTGATCATTATTTGCGCACATAAAGGACACAAAGACCACGAACGAATTGTGGAAGAAACTACGTGCTTTGTTCGACGATTCAGGATTTTCGAGGATTACTTTGCTTCGTCACATCATTTCTATACGATTGGAAAACTGTGAGAATATGACGAATTATGTGACACAAATAGTTGAAACTTCTCAACGTTTAAGCGGAACAGGATTCGCTATCAACGACGAATGGGTTGGTTCATTGTTGCTGGCCGGATTTCCAGAGCGATTTATGCCCATGATAATGGCTATCGAACATTCCTCACTTCATATTACTGCCGATTCCATCAAAACCAAATTATTGGATATGGAAACAGAAACGGAATGCAACGGAGCATTATTCTCATCGAGAAATTGGCATAAAAAGAAAATCGCTAAAGGTGGCGACACTGGCAGAAATGTCAACTTCAATGCGCCGTCGACGTCAACGTCAAGCCATGCATCAAACTCAGCTGTCAGAAGTATGAAAATAAAATGTTACAAATGCAAAGACATTGGACATTATCGTAATCAGTGTCCAATTTTAAACGAGAAAGCTGATAAGAAGAAACAAAATCACGCTTTCAGTGCTGTATTTCTCAGTGGCAAATTCAACAAAGGTGATTTTTACATAGACTCAGGTGCAAGTCAACACATGTGTACGAATGAAAGTTGGATGAAAAATCCGTCATACTCTTCGAATTTTCCAGAAATCATCGTTGCCAATAACAAGAAAGTTCCCGTTCGATGTATAGGAGATGTAGACATCACAACAAATCACAATTATCACATAACTGTGAAGAATGTATTGTGTGTACCCAGTCTCACAACTAACCTATTGTCAGTCAGTGAATTGATAAAGAACGGAAACAGCGTCTTTTTCGAACCAAATAAGTGCCTTATTCGAAACAAATCAGGTGATTTGGTTGCAGACGCAGATCTGGTTAATGGTGTTTACAAATTGAATTTACAGACGAAGAATTGTTTGTTAACCTCTACTATTGATGGCGAAACATGGCATCGTCGACTTGGACATATAAACAGTAATGATATGAACAGGATGAAGATTCATGGATTAGTAGAAGGTATGGAATATCCAGATCCATTTAGCACAAGCAAGTCCAGCTGTGAGATATGTTGCGAAGGTAAGCAAACGAGACTACCTTTTTCCCCTGGATCACGAGCCACTGAAATTTTAGAAATTATCCATTCTGATATCTGTGGCCCGATGGAGAAACAGTCGATAGGTGGTGCACGCTATTTCGTCCTATTTATTGATGGTTATAGCAAAATGACCTTTATTTACTTCATGAAGGCAAAGAGTGAAGTATTGAAATATTTTAAAGAATTCAAATCAATGGTGGAGAATTTTCAAAACAGGAAAATAAAAATCCTAAGAACCGACAATGGTCGTGAATATTGTAGCAGTATTTTCGAAGAATACTTGAAGAATGCTGGTATTGTTCATCAAAGAACAAATCCTTATACGCCAGAACAAAATGGACTAAGTGAGAGGTCAAATAGAACTATTGTGGAGAGGGCAAGGTGCCTAATATTTGAAGCAAACCTAGACAAGAAATTCTGGGCAGAAGCTGCCAATACAGCTGTTTATCTTAAAAATAGGTCTGTAGCTTCAGGCATTGAAAAGACTCCATATGAAGTTTGGACAGGCAAAAAACCAAATTTACAACATATAAGAATATTTGGAAGTTCAGTTATGGTTCACATACCAAAAGAGAAAAGAACAAAATGGGATCGAAAATCAAAGAAACACATCTTGGTTGGATTCTGTGACAACATTAAAGGTTACAGGATTTATGATCCCGTAAAGAATCAAGTTACAACCAGTAGAGATGTTCTGATTTATGAAAACATAAGGAAAGAACAGACTGTTCATTTTCCTGTAGAATGCACAGATTCAGTGGGGGAGTTATTGGAGGAATCTGTGATTAAATTGGGACCTTTGAACCAATCAACCTCGAGTCAATCCGACGATGAAGAAGATGCTAGCATACCTTCAACAGTAGGACAGCCAATACTGAAAGAAGATGTTAGCATATCTTCAGAAGCTTCAACAGTAAGACAGCCAATACTGGAAGAAGAAGACGGAGCGGTACAGGAGGAGATGGAGACAGTTCGAGAAAACAGAGAAAAGCGGAATAGAACGAAACCTTCAAGATATGGTTTTGCAAACATTTGCACTGCACCCATAGGAGAAGATGAATTGACATATGCGGAGGCTATCAGCGGTCCAGAGAAGGAGCAATGGTTGCAGGCGATAGCGGAGGAGCTGCAGTCATTCGAGGACAATCAAGTATGGGAGATAGCTGATATTCCAGCTAATACAAATATAGTGCAGTGCAAGTAGGTGTTGAAAAAGAAATACGATTATAAAGTGCGGTATCGTGCCAGACTCGTTGCAAAAGGTTTCACTCAAAAAGCTGGTATAGACTATGAGGAAACCTTTTCTCCGGTCATAAGACATTCAACTCTAAGACTATTGTTAGCATTAAGTGCACAATTTGACATGGACATTACTCATCTTGATGTCACTACAGCTTTTCTAAATGGCTATTTAAAAGAAAGCATTTTTATGCATTTGCCAGAAGGTTTCCCTATAAATGTTTCAGATAAAGTACTGAAATTAAAAAAAGGCTGTATATGGCCTGAAACAATCTTCACTAGCTTGGTATCAAAGAGTAGAAGAAACTTTATGTAATTTAGGATTCAATAAGAGCAATTTGGAACCTTGTGTATTTTTTAAAAGTCATCGTAATAATACAAAAACTATTATAGGTGTTTATGTTGATGATTTTATTATTTTTTCAAATAACAAACAGGAGACCAATTTTCTGATAGAAGCTTTGAGTAAAAATTTCAAAATTAAAAATCTTGGTCAGGTCAAACAGTATTTAGGTATGAGAATCAATATAAACAAATATTCAAATGTAATTACAGTAGATCAGGAGCATTATATTGAACAATTATTACAAACGTTCAATATGTCTGATTGTAATACAGCTGATACCCCTATAGAATGTAAACTTAATATAGAAAAGAGTGATGTTTGTCAAGATCACTTGCCTTATCAAAGGCCTGATGTATTTATCTGTTTCGACACGTCCAGATATTGCTTACTCAGTTAGCTATTTGAGTCAATTCAATAATTCATACTCTTATGTTCACTGGAATTATGCTAAAAGGATTTTAAAATATTTGTCAAAAACAAGAAATTTTGGTTTAAGATATTTCAAAGAAGGTGCAGAACTAGTAGGATTTGTAGATGCAGATTGGGCTAGTGATGCCGTTGACCGAAGATCCTATACTGGATTTTGCTTCACAAAATCTGGATCTGCAGTTTCTTGGGAAAGTAAGAAGCAAAAAACAGTAGCTTTAAGTACCTGTGACGCTGAATATATGGCTTTGTCAGAGGCACGTCGTGAAGCTATTTACTTACAAAATTTAGAATGTGAATTGACAGGATTTTTCACAAAAGTTGTATTGTATATCGATAATCAGAGCGCTTTAAAATTGGCCACTAATCATGTGTCTCATAAGCGCTCAAAACACATTGATGTCAGATATAATTTCATTAGAGATGTAATTAATAATAACAAGATTCAAACGGAATACCTTCCAACTGATAGTATGCCTGCTGACTTACTAACTAAAGGGTTACCAGGTAGCAAACATTACAAGTTTATGAAAACGCTAGGGATACTTCAAAAG
This sequence comes from Coccinella septempunctata, assembly GCF_907165205.1. Classification (NCBI taxonomy): domain Eukaryota; kingdom Metazoa; phylum Arthropoda; class Insecta; order Coleoptera; family Coccinellidae; genus Coccinella; species Coccinella septempunctata. The sequence continues at coordinate 913,090 of NC_058194.1, read as the reverse complement.
TAGATTTAAGTATGTATTTTTTTGTAGGGGTACATACATTAATGGGTATTATTATTGTTGTTTATTTTGATATAGTGGGGGTGTTAAGAGATGATATCAAAATCTGTTGTTTTCTATGATATGTCTATGACCTGTCACTTCTATGAAATAAAAACAGTCGTTAACTATCACCACGTGCATGATTACACATATATTACACTATCTTCAATTACTCTAAGCCACGGTTTTACATTCTACAGTTCAGGTTCAAACCGAGTTCAAAGTTGAATCCATTGTAATTTTGGACAGTTCAGTTCTATTTTGTCATTGTCAGGCAGTCAGTTGAATTGGGTTCAACGTTGGATTCAGCTTTTATCTGTAACTGTATAACCGGCATTCAATCATTATAAGTAATAAATAATTTGTGAAGTAGATGAATTATTCTTAATCATATTGTCTTTAGGAACTGACTTTATTTATTTTATTCTTTGGATACAAATGAACTCAACAAGAACTACTTTCAGAAGTCGATATTCTCTATCCGTTCTTCTCAAGGCTTGATAAAAATAAAAATCTAGAATCTAGGTAATTCAACATAGTAAAGATTTACTCTACTCTGGATACCGTATACTGGGGAATAAAATTTCTGGACCCGGCAACGCTGATCATTAGCCACTCTAGCCAGCTGCTCAGTGCAGAAACGAGAAACGACAGTACGTGAGATTTGGGTTTCATTCGAAGAAGCGCAAGCCGAACAAGGAAGCATTCATTGGTGCCATTTTGATTTTGTCGTTTGCGCGTTTTCCCGATCGTTTTGTGTGTTTGTGTGAGACTAACGTGTGTATTGATATGGAACGAAATAAATTCCAGTATGATTACCACTTGATTCTTGGTAAGTAACTTATTTCCTCTTTAACGTTTTCCATCTACTTACACGTGTTATTAAATATATCCATTTGTGCCATAATGTCACCGAAATATTTTTATTATTTTTCATCACAATTCAACTGTTTCACCTTAGGTCTTACCTTACCACAACCAGGTTGAACGAGAGGTTAAATCTTTTCTAATGGAATTTTCGAATTAATCCTTATTCTTTTTATAATATGTATTTTAACATGTGATTGGGAGAAAATGAATTCCATGTTTTATGGATCATATGATTGAAGTTATATCATACTTCATACTATGAATGTTTTGCAGTAGCTTTTGGTGTAAGGACAAAATATGAAGAAGCGACAGAATGACAGATGCCGAAATAATAAGTGTTACCCATACGGATATGGTTGGATGACTTCAGATGGTGGACGAAATAAAAAGTGAGTTAATTTTTTCATATCCTGAGATTTTTTGCTTTTCTTCAGTTCACTCTCAGAATAGAATGAATTTGTGTTTCTTTTCACGACTACTTGCTGTGCGAGTTGCTGTCAAAATAGAATCTGCACTAAAATTGTTCTGGCGATGTGAATTTTTTTAGGGCTTTTATTGTTTTGTAAATAATGACTTCCTTTATAGAGTGTGAGAGTCTAACTTCAAACAAATTCTGTAAAAAAGGGCAGTTTTTTTGTTGTAAATATACTAGCACAGGTTGATTAGTATTTTTAAATGGCGCTTTCTTAAGTGAAGGAATATTATACTGTAATTTGATACATTATCGAATTTTTTTTAATTTTTTCCGAGGGAGTAACCACTTCCGAAATCGATGTACTTGTGAAGACCGAAATCATCATCCGAAATCCCGAAATCATCTTGATTTCCGAAATCAATGTACCTACATTTTTCACATAGTGGTTATCCTCTCGATTTTTCAAGTCCATTTCTGAATGTTTTATCAAGTTACACTCAAGTATGTACCAAATATCAAAGTCTTATTTCTTGTCGTTGAAAAGATATTCGACAAACATCGACTAATTCGAAAACGAGGGAATCTGATTTAACTCGAAGAAATAACTCGGTTATTTCAAAAATTTAATGTCACGAGGTTCTTGATAATCGTTTTCTGTCAAATAAAAAGTTGAATAAAACTTATTGATGAGAGTAGCAGCGAACATTAACGAGGATATTCATTAGTTTGTCGTTCTGTGGGTCACAACGTTTGTTGAAAGATCGAACAAAAGAATATGAAATAAAAAGTTAATATTTGGGTGCGTATGTGTAACTTAAGAGTAGGCATAAAAAATTAGAATTGTCCTTTGAAAAAATCATCACTGACGTCATGTCTGAAATTAAGGTCACGCTCTACAACATTTTTCTGAATGAAACATAGCGCAACTTAAACTACCGATCGCTCTGTCCGGGCATATTTACAACAAAAAAACTGCCTTCGATTTACCGAATTTGTTGAAAGTTAGAGACTTGCACTATATAATCTTCTGTTAACATCTATTTGTTCTAATAGCAAAAATCACACCGATCAGGAATTAGACAAGTTGAAGAAAACTTATTTCAGTAGTGTGTATCTTTTCAGTACTATAAATATTCCATACCACCAATGTAGTATCATCTAGTACTGACAGGTTCTTTATAAATAATTTTTACACCAGTTGGCGTCAATTTCGAAATTCTATGATGTTATTCAGTTCAAAACCCTCTAGTAAGGAGCATCATTCGAAGCCAAATGCTATGCAACAATCTTTAACAAAGACCCCGTATTTTCTGCTGCTCAATTAATTTTCTGAAAAGTACATATTAATTACTTTTCCTCCAATTTTGCCATAATTCTTCATAGAAGGACTTTCATGACCCTAAATTGACAAAATATGGAACTTTCTGTTTCTGAAAATCATAAAAATATATTTATTCCAGGAATGCCAGTAGCCAACGACAATTTCCGTTTCAATTATCTGCAGATCCTGATGACGAAGATAAAGGTTTCGTGTATATTGATACATATTTTAATGTAGTTAATGGAAAATGAATAAATTTTTTCAACTGATTTTGATCTATTCAATACAAATATAACCTTGTGTTACACTATTTCAGGAAAACCTTATACGTATATGTTCCTCAAAAAAATATCTTACGAGATCTTTGAACAGTATTTAGCAATAGTATTTTACAAATCCTCAAAAATTTGGTATTACTTTGAAGATATATGTTCAAAGTATTGCTCAATTCTTCAGGAACATGTATTTTATGAAGTTATTCAGCTACCCTGGCGAAATGTTGTTCAGAGAATTCGCAAGATATTTTTTTGCATTTTATTGCAGAAATATTTCAAGTCAGATAACGCTTAATATAATTCGAAACATTTTCAAAATTTTTATGGAAATATTTCCTATTATTGCATATAAATCTTCCAAAAATATTTCTAGAAAGATTCCAGCAACTTTACACAAACATCGCAGAAATATATTTCGTAACATTTCAGAACCCCTCGTTGGAAGATTTCAGGAAACATTTGCTTCAATAAGAAGAAATCTTGCGTAAATATTCCATGTAATATTGCTATGATCTTTAGAAGAGATTTCACACAATGTTGTAGAAAATATTTCAAAAATCTATATGAAATATTTCATGAAACATTTCAATGTGAGAAAAAGTCGGACATAACCACAGATATTACACACCAAGATAGAGTATAGTGAGAGAGAAAACGTCCTCGAAATAAGATAGCTATATGTTTATATTTTGATCAGAACCAAAACAATGAACCACATACAACGATTGGTTGAAAGAATCGTTTTTTCCGAAGTTAGCCGAAGGGCTAATCACATTATTTTCTACTGAAATACTAGCTATCAACATGATAGAATCTGTATTTTTGGAATTATTGAGAAAATAAATTTTTCCTCACATCAGTGGTTTAGCAATTTTTTTTTGAAATCTACCTTTATCAAAAAATTTCCCTTGACACAATAAGCGAACGGCCTAGTCCAAAACCTGAAATACCTCGATGTATGGCAATGTTATGGATCATACTAAACAAATATTTATTTTTTGGAAGAAACCAATCTTAGACCCGAAGTTTTTTCACGGAATATGAAGTTTGGATAGTCGACAATCATATGTGTGAATACATATTTCGTTTTGACTCTCGTTAAAACTTCGGAGATATATCGGAAAAACTTCGTGCTTCAGATTGGTAACCCGAATTGATATCCCAGGGTTGAATAGGGGCGGTCTGTAAGCAGTGAAAGAAATTTTTTTACGGAATATCATAACCATTTGTACGAAAATTTCTTTTAAAACTTCGGAGTTATATCGAAAACAATTCGTGCCTCAGGTCATTTCAGTTCAATTTAACGAGAAATTATATCAAACAATTTTATTTTCCAAACGAATTGATGTAATTATCAAATTCCTATACACCCATCATTACTATTCTTCACACCGCTATAATAAAAGATATTACATATTATTATTTACAACTTTTCAACTACGCCACTGGTTTCTGTTTACTATTGCCGCGTTTGTTTGTAAACATTCAGTGTTTATTATGCGGATAAAATATTCCATGCATTCAGTATAGGGATGCTCCATCTTGGTGTGTAATATCTTTGGACATAACTTTATTTCATGAATATTTCAACGAAATATTTAGTAAATATTCAAAACCCTTGCGTACAAATATTTCATAAATATTTGACAAATATCCCATGCTATGTGGGCACGTGTTAAAACAACAGAGCGGAGAGTAGCGGCGAGACCGACCAGCTATTTTCCTGACTAAATCCGTCCTTTCACAGCCGTCTTTATCTGCCTAGTCTCTTCTAGTTTAAGAAGGTTGTGATCCTATCTAACATCCAACAGTGTATGAGTTGACACTGCGACGATAACATATCTCGGTTGGTGAGGCAAAAACACCTCACAGGTTCACGCGACAATCTACGTAAGTTTTATACTTTCATTTTAATTATATTTTTTTATTTTTATGCTCGTTGTTTGTTATTATGGAAACTACCTGTTAATTTGCATTTTTCAAAATTTGTTATTTATGTCCAAAACTAACCTGTCACCTTTGAAGTGCACGCGACTACAATTGTTATATAATGTTTTTTTTTTAGGATCACAATGAGCTCCAACAAAAATATTTTTAATTTGCAAAATGAAAATGATATAGCTCAGATTCATCAAATGTTTTTTGATGATGAATCAGATGAAACCAAGGACGAATTCGAAGTATCAGATGAATCCGACCTTGAAGAAGAGGACCAAATTGAAACTAGAGTTGGAAATTCAGATACCGAGCAAAGTGATGAAGACTGTGAGCCTGAAGAATCAGACAATGAAATTTACATACCCTATCAGCGACAAAAAGGCAAAGTAATTGACTCTATGTCATGGAAAAAAAGACCGTAGTCCGCAAGAAAGTTGAGAAAACAAAACTTACTGGTTCACCTCCCAGGAGTAGTGGGTAATGACAAGGATGCCAAAACAATGTGTCCGTGAAGTTAGCACCCACATTTTCGAAAATGAAGATAATTTTTTTTTGCATTCGTTCGTAACTCGTTAGTAACTATTTGTAACAGAAAAATTTCCGTTTGTAACCTAACCTATGATGGAAAAATTACCCCCAAAATGCGAAGTTAGCACCCATTTTTTCAAAAATGAACATAATTTTTTTTGCATTCGTTCGTAACTTTATTTGTAACTCAAAAATTTTCGTTTGTACCTCAAAGACAGTGCTAGAAAAACACCGCATTTCGCTGGTGTTAACATCACGGGCACCCACTGTTCGATTTTTCGCGAAAAAATACTGTTGGAAAGTCCAAGGTGAGTAACTATTTGTAACACAAATTTTATGGAAAATTCTTGATTTCGCTTTTGCTTTCGATAGTACCCTGTTACTTAATGTTCGACACACAAAATTTTTCGTCAGTAACCTATTCTGCAATTGACAAAATAGCACCACATAAAGTGCAAAGTAAGCATATATGTATAAACATTTTGGAAAAATCAGTGTATTGCTTCCTTGAAATAAGAACTCCATCTGTAACTACATATTTGTGACACGAATTTCTGTTTCGTTTCAAGTTTTTTTTTTCATGGAAATTCCGAGATGAATCATACAGGGTGGGCTTTTTAAAACGAAACAGACGAGACAACCACCTTAATAGTTGAAGAAAGTAATTACCAATAATAATTATTTCGTTGTCTAATGTTGACAATTAATGGTTTCCATCGTAACCACAGAATGAATTAGTCAAATAATTGATGATTTCACATAGCATGGTTAGCGGAATGACTGGTACTGTACGAAATTAAAAATTGAATATCTCGAAAACAAATACAATAAATGAGAAAAAAAATTAATACGCTGAATTCAGGATAAAAAGACCTTTCAAATGAGGTACCACTCACCCTATCTTTCTTATTCAAAATTTAGGGGTTGGTGTTCAAACACTAAGGGTTGAAGCGATATAGTTGTAAATTTGTGGGTGCCGTGAAGTTAGCACACAGCGGAATGCGGTGTTTTTCTAGTACTTTCTTTGAGGTACAAACGAAAATTTTGGTGTTACAAATAGTTACTAACGATATACTAACGAACGCAAACAAAATTTTCTTCATTATCGAAAAAGTGGGTGCTAACTTCATGGACACCAAAACAATTGCTGATTGTGGAGTGGAGTATACCAACCAATACATCGAAATTATAGCACCAGCTTATTCTAGAAGTCGAGAGGCTCGAAAAACGGACGTGATTGAGATTAAGGCGGTCTATTATATTTAGCCGGCGTTTATCGAAGTTCTCGTTTACTCCTTGAAGATGTATGAGACACAAATGGAGATGGTATTGAGACCTTTAGGTTAACAATGAGTTTATCCCGGTTTAGATTATTATTAATGAGATGCCTTAGATTTGACGACAGACAATCTAGGGCAGAACGAAAACAGCTCGATAGACTATGTCCTGTAAGAGAAATGTTTGAGAAATTCAACGAAAATTGTAAAAACTCCTATTCACTCGGTGAGAACGTTGTAATTGATGAAAAGTTAAAGGCGTTTCGTGGGAAATGTATATTTCGCCAGTATCTACCGTCGAAACCAGCGAAATACGGTTTAAAATTTTTTGCGTTAGTTGATTCACGGATATTTTATACGTCACATTTGGAGATATATGCAGGTGAGCAGCCACAAGGACCATTTGCACTCAGTAATAAAACAACAGATGTTGTAAAACGACTAACTGCTTCAATTGTCAACACAGGTCGTAATGTCACCGCTGACAATTGGTTTAGTGACGTTTCACTATTGAAAGATTTAGCCGATACGAAATTATCTTTTGTAGGAACATTAAAAAAGAATAAATGGCAAATCCCGTCAGGACTTAAAAATATCAAGTATCGAGATGAAAAGTAAAGCGTTTTTGCTTTTAGACAGGAGGGGACAATAGTTTCTTATGTTCCTAAAGAGGGAAAAAATGTTCTTTTAATTTTCAGCCTTCATTTCGACGCTTCAAAAGATGATGAGTCTAGTAATCACAATAAACCGGAGATCATTACATTTCACAATCAGACTAAAGGAGGCGTAGACACAGTAGATAAATTATGGGCAACATACAATGTTGCTCGAGGTACCGCACGATGGCCCACGGTCATCTTCTTTGCTATGCTAAATGTTGCTGGAATAAATGCACAAATCATTTTTACCGGTAATCATGGATTTACAAAGAGTCGGCGATTGTTTTTACGTCAACTTGCAAAAGAATTAATTAATGAACATATGGCTCGGCGTACTTCGAATGATAAACTTCCGAAATCTCTGCGCACTAGATTATCAGAAGTCACAAATATTCCAATAAAATCTCCATCTACGATAGAGGTTCTTCAAACTGTTGAAAACCCCCGGAAAAGAAAATTGTGTGCACCATGCCAAAAGGACAAGCAGAGAAAAAACACAAAATACTGCTGCAGCAAATGTGGTACATATCTTTGCCTAGGACATATTTTTATAACCTGCAGCTCCTGCCATGAACAGAGTTTTCATAAACAAAAAGCAAATTCTGAAGATGAGGAGGATTGATAAAAGATAGAGGAAAGTCGCCTATTATTGGATAGTTGCCTAATTTTGGATACTATTATATGTTATCTCCTATCAGGAGTTTTGTGGAATTGTATGCAGGAAACTACACGTTCCTGAACTAAATAAACCCCCTGTAAACTATGAAGTTCATCCTTTCACCGCTAGGTGGCAATTGTGAATTGTCAGAAATCGGTGAGTATTGGCTGTACAATATTGAAATTTAGTATGGCAACACAAGAATAGTTGTGGAATTATCTCAACAATTCGATTCGAACATTTTCGTTCGGTATCAATATTCATTTGATCAGATAACCTTAAACATGAAAGTTGCCTAATTTTGGATAGGAAAGGTGGCTCAAAATTGGATATCCAAAATTAGGAACCCAATTATGAGCACGATTTACATCGTGTTAATCCATAATATTTTTCAGTAAAATGCCTAAAAAAGGAGTCCCACATAAGAAATGGGATACAGAGAATATGGAGAATGCCATCAAAGCAGTTAAAAGTAAAGAAATGGGATACTTAAAGGCGTCCAAGTTGTTTAATGTCCCGAAATCAACCCTAGAACTATATGTTAAACGTGACAAGACCAGCGAAGAACAATTCACACTAAAAATTGGTCGGAAACCAGTTTTGACCGCTGAAATGGAAGAAGATTTGGTGCAACACTGCCTGGAGATGGACAAAAGATATGGTCTAGGACTTGCAGACATCCGCAGACTGGCATATCAAATTGCTCTCAGAAATAACCTTCCACACCCCTTTTCAAAAAGCGATGGTAATGCGGGTAAAAAATGGCTGCGAAACTTCTTGAGACGCCATCCAAATTTATCTGTTAGAAAGCCTCAGGGAATTTCTAAGAATAGAATCAAAGGTTTTACTCCAGAGAATGTCAACCGATTTTTTAATATTCTGGAACCAGCAATGCAGAAAATAGATTTCAACCCCTTCCGAGTATACAACTTCGCCGAAACGGGTATCACCACCGTCCAATCCAAAATTCCTAGAGACCTTCAGAAAAAGATCCGGTATTGCTCATTCTTGACGGCCATTACAGCCATACAAGGAATCTGGACGTTATAGAACTAGCAAAACAAAATTTTGTTTCCATTGTATGCATTCCTCCGCATACTTCGCATAAAATTCAACCACTAGATCTGTCTTTTATGTCTCCATTAAAGACTTACTATTCAAAAGAAATTCAAAACTGGTTGAAAAATAACCCATCTCGAAATGTTAGCTCATATCAAATATGCAAATTATTCTGCCCTGCGTATCAGAAATGTGCTACAGCTGAGATATCAGCCAATGGATTTCGCAAAGCAGGAATTTTCCCTTTCAATAGGAATATATTTTCGGAAATAGATTTTCTCATTGAGAAGCAAAGGGAAAGAACTCCCCCACGACAACAAACCCAAGATAAATCCAATCCAAAACAGATAGCATAGTTGAATTAATTCAACAGTCATTGGAGAAAACACCCCCAAGTGATGGAGTTGAAATTGAGCAGTCAACAAAGATTGTGAAAATTCAGGACTTTTTGTCTCTACCCTCATGTAGTTCATCTGCATCTTCAAGCAGGGGACGTAAAGCCGGCTCAGCAGCGCTTATCACGAGTACGCCCTACAAAGATGATTTAGAAGCGAGCATAAAAGAGAAAAAAAGAAAAGAGTCATTAAACAATGAAAAAACGTTACCGAAATTAGATTTTTCAAGTAAATCTAGAAAGAAAACATCACTGCGTAAAAAAGGAAAGTCAAAAAAAATAAGAGATGGAAGTGAAACATCAGATTCGTCGCAAGATATTCCTTATGACGATATGTCGGAAATCGAAGATGCAGAGTGCCTTTTTTGCTGTGGACATTTTTCCGAGGACCAACGTGGAGAAGGCTGGATCCAGTGTTCCGTATGCTTCAGATGGGCACATGAAGATTCTGCTGGCAGTGACAGTAACAAAGTATACGTGTGTGATTTTTGCAAAGAGAAATAGGATCCTAATTTTGGAAAGGGTATCCTAATTTTGGATAGGGTATCCAATATTAGGAACCTATTTTTGCAATAATGAAAATTGTCATTTTTCAGTTGAGCTCATTTTTTGTCATTCAGGCGAGAAATAAATATTTTAGTTTATATGACGTAGTTTCATTAGGGTAAAACCATATTTCCAGTGAAGAAAAAGAATCAAACATTAATTTTTCTGCCAAAAAATGGGAAATAAAAAAAAATATCCAAAATTTTTGCTGGGTTTTTGTTGAATTTGGTTGTTTTTATTTTAGAATGTGTATTCAGAAATACCAAAATGAAGTTTGTGTTTATATTTTCCATTTTTTCATTCGATGACTTGTTTGTATTATCAAATTAATAAATATGTTGTCTAAACAATTCGTACCATTTTTCTTGACCCTAACATTAATATGAAGTACAAAAAATTAAGCTTTAGATTATTTAGTATAACATTTCACCTAACAGGTGCCACGCGACAATCCACGTTATAAAGTGCTACCCGTCTAATGGAAGGATAATGGTTGTATTCTACTTTTCATCCGTAAGTTACAAATCTGTAAGTGTCCGATTCACAGATTATTAAATAATGCAATTCTGGAAGTGTTCCTGTAACTATCTTATTTACAGTGTTACTTTTTAACTACTAATCGTAAATAGTTAATAGCGCTATGAACTCTCCTGTTCATAGAATACTCAGTCAATGTAACCGTTTCAGAGAAGTAATTGACTCGTTTTTTTTCAGCACCAATTCTGTCAAGTCAAGGCTTAAGAGTTATTCATTCACTGGTGGTGGTAATAAAACATACTTCTTTTATTTATTTAATATTTGGCGATCGATTTCGTGTTTCTAATTTCAACTATCATCAGGTCAGCTGAAAGGTATTACGATTTTCAGTTTCAAGTTATAAATGTGGAAATTGTGTTTTAGTGAGAGTGCGTGCAATCTACTCACCGTACATAGAGGTTATTTACTATCTTCAATGTATGATTGAATATTAGCTTCAGGCTGAAAATATGGGTGAATTATAAATTATTATATAAAGATTTCCCTTTCTGAGGTTTTCGGTGTAAATTTATTCAATTTTGGAATGGAAACTAGAATATCAGGTCGTTAAGTGTCAGTTGGAATTGTCAGATGTCATACTGTGTCCAACATTATGGGGTATGTTCGGGTAATTTATCATCTCCATGAGGCTTCCATCTCGAAGATTGAAGTCTGATAATTCGTTTGATGAAAATTGATTATCTCTGTTTCTCAAAATTTCTAATTGTTCTGATAATGTTAATTTGTAAAAATTATATTCTCTATGTAGTATCTTCAAATTGTCAAAGTTAGTGTTATGCATGCAGATGGCATTCCAAGGCTGATTTGGTGTGATTCTTTCGGTGTTTCCTAACATTGCGAATGGTCATGCCGATGTAAAATGCTGCGGGCAGTCTGCGCAATTAATCTTATGTATTCAGCTCTGTTCTTCTAGTTTGGTTTTGGTTATGTCGTTAATTAACAAGTTCTCAATGGTTTTTTTTTCGACTGTTTATTGTTGGATATTTTCATGTAAACCTTTATAGAATGGTATTGTTAGGTTAGGTTAGGTTAGGTTAGGCGTAGACACAGTAGATAAATTATGTGCAACATACAATGTTGCTCGAGGTACCGCACGATGGCCCATGGTCATCTTCTTTGCTATGCTGCAATGTTGCTGGAATAAATGCATAAATCATTTTTACCGGTAATCATGGATTTACAAAGAGTCGGCGCTTGTTTTCACGTCAACTTGCAAAAGAATTAATTAATGAACATATGTCTCGGCGTACCTCGAATGATAAACTTCCGAAATCCCTGCGCACTAGATTATCAGAATTCACAAATATTCCAATAGAATCTGTTGAATATCATTTAAGCAATTCTTATGAACGCACCCCATCTGACATAACTCTGTGTTCAGACAAATGACGTAAGTCAGTCTATGTCAAACATCAATGGCACGGCGTCTTCAGTGTGTGCCACATTCATGTGTTGTATCTGAGATATTACAAGTTATAACTTAGGAAAAGTGTTTCATTAACTCTGCTAATTCATCAGGTCATGGGCCCAGAATTCCAGACACGTTAAAAACTGTGTACGGATAAAAGAAAAGGGTGATTTTTCTTTTCTCTAAGTTGAACGACTTGTGTGGTTCGGCGGTGATACGTCCATTGGCGGCAACGCAAAAAAAATTTAAAAGATGGCTACCGAAAATTCCATCAAAGTCGAACCATTCGACGGAACAGGATACGGAAATTGGGAATTTCGTATGAAGCTATTATTAGAGTACCATGAAGTACTGAATACAATTTCCGAGGAAATCCCAACTGATGCAACCAAACTAGCTTTGTGGAAAAAGGCAGATCTTCGTGCCAGGAACCTAATCGTACAATGCCTTTGTGATAATGTAGGGGAGAGTGTCCTAAAATGACATACCGTGTAAAATGACATAGTGCTATTTATTTCGGAACTGCTAGCTCTATCTGGCGAATAGTAGTGGTATTATGTACACAAGAGTAACCGAATGTCATGTTCCCACCCCCATTTGATGTGCGGCTGTGATAAGTTAAAGTTAACCTCAAAAAATATTTTTTACGGGTGTAGAAATTTTTATAGTCGTCTGCTACAAGTTTGTTCTTACTGCCGAATTGTGTTTGTTTGAGGGAGAAATTTCTCTGGCAGGTAACGGTAAGTATGTGTTACAGATAAACCTACGCGGAATAGTCGTTAAATATCCAGATAAAATAATTCGGTTACAATAGAGACCATGTTTAACTGCGGGTAAAACGACATAGCTGTGCATGAAGGTAAAATGGCACACTATGTCATTTTACCAACACTCTTTGAATTAATGGGTGTTTAAAAATTTCATGATATTTGTCTTGATTTTTATCCCTTTTTTAGCTGTACCTACTATGGTGGGTAAACGTCAACGAACATCAACCAGACAATCGTGGGATGAAGAAGCAATGCGTAATGCTATCGGGGCTATAAAAAGTGGTCAGATGGGTTGGTTGAAAGCAGCCAAACTCTTTAATGTTCCCCAGGCCACTTTGAGACGAAGAGCAAATAATACCAACAAAAGAGCCAAAGGCTGCGCCAAAGTATTGGGACGATTTGCAACCACATTTACTGAAGATGAGGAAAAAGACTTTGTTAATCATATACTTTCATTAGAATCTAGATTGTTCGGGATAACTACTAAAGATATTAAAGAACTTGCATTTGAATTTGCCAATAAAAACGGTATTCCAAATAGATTTAAAGACCGTAGAGCTGGACGAGAGTGGCTGAGAGGATTTCGTATGCGACATCCTGAAATATCCCTAAGACAACCTGAAGCTGTGTCTGCGGCAAGAGCTATGGCATTTAATAGGTCACAAATACAAAAATTCTTCACTACATTGGAAATGACTCTGGAAAAGAAGAAAATTGATGTTCATCGCATTTATAATATGGACGAAAGTGGTTTATCCACAGTGCAGAGGCCTCCAAAAATGTTTGCGAAGACTGGAAGAAAGCAAGTTGGATCGCTAACCAGCGCCGAAAGAGGTCAGCATGTAACATGTGTCTGCTGCATGAATAGTGTAGGAAATTTTGTGCCGCCAGCTCTGATTTTCCCTAGGAAAAATAGAAAGGAGGAACTTCTAGATGCTTTGCCTCCAGGGTCCTTGGGATTATTCCACGAAACTGGATGGATGACGAGTGATACTTTCATTTTGTGGTTGGAGCATTTTCAGAAATTTGTCAAGGCATCAAGTGAATCAAAAGTTTTATTACTTCTGGATGGACACACTAGCCACAAATCCCTGAAAGCATTGGAATATGCCAAAAAAAAATGGAATAGTTATTTTATGTTTTCCTGCCCATTGCACACATCGTATGCAGCCGCTCGATGTCTGCTTTTATGGTCCTTTGAAGACATTTTATAATCAGGAATGTGCAGTTTGGTTGAAGAACCTTCCAGGACGAATAATCACGCAAAATCAAATCAGTGAACTGTTTTCTTCTGCTTACGGAAAAGCAGCAACAATAAAAAATGCCACAAGCGGATTTTTGGCCACTGGCATTTACCCATTTAACCCAAATATTTTTCCAGACGAGTTATTTGAGCCGGCTGAAACCACAGATAGGTTATTGGAACCAAGCAGTACAGAAGGAGAAACTTTAAGTCAAACAGAGTCAATCAGCTATGAAATAGAACAAAGCGGTGTTATGGAAGATACAGAGCAACAAGAACAAGACGGAACTAACAATAAAGAAAATGAGGCCAGAGATTACCAGAGAGATAACAATAAAAATCAAAAATCACTTTTGAAAAACAAAATTACTCTGCAGGAAATTCCACCAGTGCCTACAGCAAGTGGAACTAGAAAAAGAAAGACAAGGCAGACTATAACCGGTGTTTTAACAGCGACTCCTAATTTGGAAGAACTTAAGCAGAAAGAAAAGAAGAAGAGATCAGGAAATGTTCTTCAATGCAAAAAGAACGTTTTCGGTAGGCCATCAAATTCCACTACGCAGATAGAAAATGATGAAGACAATCCATTTGGGGTTGAGGATGATGAGGATGAGGTAGCTTGTCTTTACTGCAATGATTTGTTTGGAAATTCTCGTTCCAGGGAACCTTGGATTAGTTGCATGAAGTGCAAGAAGTGGGCACATTGTGAATGCGCCGGAGTATTTCCGAAGATAAAAAAGTTCATTTGTGACATTTGTCTAGACTAATTTCTTGTTTTGTTGCTTTTGATTGTTTTTACTATTTGTTTAGGGAATATGCCATTTTATACCCCATGACTGTGTCATTTTACATTATACATGTTGGTAAAATGACACAGTGTAAGGTTTTTGAAAAACTTATTTTTTTTTGGTTTTCAATAGAGTTGAGATGTCTTCGTTTGGAATATTAATAAAGTTTATTCGAAGGAACGCGTAACTTTTTTTTGAACCTGATATTTTGAATGATACCTGCAAAAACAAGTTTCAAATAAAAAGTATGTCATTTTAGGACACCTTCCCCTACTGGAAATGATCAAAAGCAAGCAAACGGCAAGGGAAATTATAAATACATTAAAGAGCACGTATGAAAAAAGCGAAGTAGTATATTCTTGTATGCAAGAATCTCACTCATAATCTCCTTTCTGTGAAGAAAATTGAAAGTAAAGGAATGAAAATAATATTTGAGAACAGCAAGATTGTTGTGAAGAAGAGCAATGACAGTCCTTTGATCTCTGGTCAGTTGCAGGGTGGTCTATATGTGGTAGATATGTGCATACCAACTAATTATGCAAGTCTAACATCATCAGAAGAACAGGAATTATGGCATAGGCTAATGGGTCACTCATCTTATTTCCCATCAGAAAAAGTTTGTGAAGTCTGTCTCCAGGGCAAACAAACTAGAAAATCTTTCAAGTCCTTACCTGAGGAAAGGAAAGCAAAGAATGTCCTTGAATGCATCTCCAGTGATGTTTGTGGACCCCTGAACCCAGCTAGCCATAATGGTAAGCGTTACTTCATTTCGTTTATAGATCACTGCTCCCATTTTACAATTACATATTTCATGAAAAATAAAAGCGAGGCCCTTGAAAAGTTCAGAGAATATGTATCTCTTGTGGAAAATAAATTCAAGACTCTTCCAGAAAGATTGAGGTGCGACAATGGTGGGGAATATGTATCCCATCAATTCATTTTGGGAGGAAGCTGTAGCTGTAGCAGCATATCTCGTCAATCGCACCCCAACCTCTTCATTACCAGTTAACAAGACACCTGCTGAAATTAGGTACAAACAAAAACCAAACCTGTCGAAAATAAAAGTTTTTGGCTGTACAGGTTATGTACACATTCCGTCTGAAGATCGACCCAATAAGTTGGACCCCAGAAGTCAAAAAATGACTCTAGTGGGTTACACAAACAATGGCTATCGTTTGTGGAACCCAAAAGAAGAAAAGGTTATTTCAGCAAGAAATGTGGTCTTCGATGAAACCCAATGTGGAGTACCAGGAGTTGAGGAGAAATTCAGAGAAGTGAGTCTTCCAGAAGAGGGGAATGAAGTAGTAGGCACCAACAAACAGGAAGACAGTGTTCAATCGGATGGGGCAGTTGATAGTCCTGTCACCGAACAACATTCTAATGAGGGTCAGAGACCAAGAAGGCAGATAACAAAACCAAAACGATTCATGGATTATGAAGTTGACTTCAATGATGAAAGTATGATGGCAGCACTCTTAACAGGTCTTGACACCGACATACCCCAGTCCTATTCCGAAGCAATTTCACTAGACAGTGGATGGAAAGAAGCAATTCAAAGTGAGCTGGATGCTTTGAATAAAAATGAAACTTGGGAAATTGTTAGGAGACCACAAGGTGTGAAGGCGATAGATTCAAGATGGGTTTTGAAGAAGAAACACTGTCCAAATGGTGAAATCATCAGAAAGGCAAGACTCGTGGCTCGTGGTTACCAACAAGACGAATGTGACAGTGTAGAAATATACTCGCCAGTGGCGCGAAGGCTCTCAATCCGAGTTCTTTTGTCATTGTGTGTTGAAAAACGTCTCTTCGTTAATCAATTAGATGTGAAATGTGCGTTTTTAAATGGTGACTTACCTAAATCGGTATACATGGAAATTCCTGATGGTGTGGAAGTGAAGTTACATCCAAAGAGTGAGTACATTTGTAAACTCAACAAGGCATTATATGGTCTACGAGAAGCACCAAAATGCTGGTACCAGCAACTGCATTTTCAATTTCTAAAATTGAACTTCCAAAGATCCAAGTCAGATCCCTGTTTGTATTTCAACGACCTTCATCTAATTATCGATGCAAAAGATAGGCCTACTTTTCATTCGGCCAGATGGAACAGAGGATATAATCCAGATTTATGTATAGTTTCCTCTGATGTAAATTCCAGACCTCTTTCTGTAAATCGTAAAGTTTTAAATAATTTCCCACACAAACAACATAGACCAATTTTACTCTGTTTAGGTAATATTCTTCACACAAATGCTTCCTTACCTAAGTCAAGGTGGAACTTCCAGAAAGCTCGCTGGGATAAATTTATATTTTATATAAAAAAAATAATATATATTTTATATATATTATATTTATAATTTATACTTTAGATTTATGGGTGTTATTAAAGCTGCTGCGAAAAAATTTATTCCTAGAGGCTTTCGAAAAAATTATATCCCTGGTTGGTCAAGGGAAACAGAAAGTTTGTATGAGGAATATCAACGATCCCCGACAGAACAGAAATCAGATGCATTATTAAAATCTATTAATGTCGGTCGTAAAGAAAAATGGAATGATATTGTGTCTAATATGAATTTTACTCATTCGAGTAGGAGTTCTTGGGATGTTTTACGGAAATTAGGAGAAGCTGCTCCTTTAACTAAAGCCCCTTCAAATGTGAATCCAGAACTGATTGCTCGCCGACTTGTAAATGTAGCGAACACAGTTAAAATCTCCCAATCGAAAGTTGAAGACATGAGGAAAAAATTACATAAATTAAGGAAATCGGCATCTATTGTAGATGTTATTTCTAATCCTTTTAATATGGATGAATTAAAATCTGCAATTAGATGCACGAAATCTCGAAAAGCTGCTGGGTTTGATGGCATTTACCCAGAATTCATAAAACACTTGGGAGTAAAAGCTTTATCTTGGCTATTATCGTTTTATAATGATATTTTGAATTCTGGTAATTTTCCAACTGAATTTAGAAAAGCAAAAGTTATTGCAATTTTGAAGCATGGTAAAAATTCTTCGGATCCGAATAATTATCGTCCTATAAGTTTATTAAATGTCCCTTTTAAAATTCTTGAGAGATTGATCCAATTAAGGATTGAAACATATGTTGAGGATGTTTTACAAAATTGCCAGGGAGGTTTTAGAAAGAATAGAAATGGTTCTGATCAGGTACTGAGCCTGACTACTTTTATTGAATCGGGTTTCAATAATAAGAAGAAAACAGGAACAGCATTTGTAGATCTATCATCGGCGTACGATACGGTGTGGAAAGATGGTTTAATTTTTAAACTTCACAGTCACTTAAAATGTGGTAAAATGGTTCGTTTGATAGAAAATATATTATCTGATCGAAGACTTCGTGTTTTTGTTAATGATAAAAGCAGTAGTTTCAAAACTTTAAATAATGGACTTCCACAAGGATCGGTATTATCTCCTCTTCTTTTCAATTTATATTTATGTGATATCCCCGATACGTCTTCCGAAAAATTTATTTACGCCGATGATATTGCTCTTGCTTTTCGCCATTCTGATTTCGAAGTAATAGAAAATACTTTAACGCAAGACTTAGAAATCCTGAAAAATTATTTCCTTGAATGGCGGTTATGTCCTAATCCAAATAAAACAGAAGTTTCCTGTTTCCATTTAAATAATCAGCAAAAATATAGAAAATTGAAAGTAACTTTTAATGATGATGTTTTACAACATAATTTCAATCCTAAATATCTCGGAATAAAATTAGATTCTTCATTGAATTTTAAGGTTCATTTGGAGAGTTTACGTTTGAAATTAAAATCGAGGAACAATATAATTCAAAAATTAGCTGGTTCTTCATGGGGTGCTGATGCCATCACACTTCGTACGGCAGCTTTGGCCCTAGTTTTTTCTGCTGCTGAGTACTGTTGCTCTGTTTGGTTCAACAGTGCTCACGTCAATAAAATCGACACCATACTCAATGATTCTATGGGGATCGTTACGGGGACTATCAAATCTACACCTTTGCATTGGTTACCCGTTCTGTCAAACATCGTACCACCTCATATTCGCCGACAGGTGGGAGTCTCGAAGTCTTGGAATAAATTCCATTCCTACCCAAATTCATTTCCAATTTTATCATATTTACCAGATTCTAGAAGTGCCAGATTAAAATCTCATAAGCCTTTATGGACTAATGATTTTCTGTATTCAACTAATAACCATAAAGAATTTTGGCAATCAGAATGGAATTCATGTAATCTCTTCAATAAAGATTTGATTACTGATCCTTCAAAAAAAGTTCCTGGCTTTGATCTTCCAAGAAAAATTTGGTGTACACTAAATCGACTGAGGACTGGCCATGGTCGGTGTAATAGCATGCTCTTTAGGTGGAATGCTGTTGATAGTCCAAGATGTGAGTGTGGTGCAGAAGAAGAAACTATAGACCACTTGGTGAAGAGTTGTAGAATATATCGTTTTCAGGGTGGTTTCGAAGGTATTCATTCGGTTACCGATTCTTTTTTGAGTTGAGTTACTAATTTCAAAATTATTTAATGAGTAATATAAAATTCAATACACCCCTCTGGTTTTTTTTCTTTCTTTTTTGTTTTCAGATTATTCTTCGTCCACCATCATAGTAGAAAGAATGGGAAGAAGTTTTTGGATTTTGTCATATGAAGAAGATGTCCTTCAATTTCAATTATTTTCAACTTATTCTTTACACAAATACATCATCATTACACTTATACGGGCAAACAGAGAGTTTTTTCTGGGGTTTTTATCTCTGTTTTTTTCATGTATCATACGAAGATATGTATGGTACCCCGTTGACATTTTTCCTCTGCTTACACTGAGATCTGGAACGAGGAACAGGTTTTTAGGATCTGTCTCTTGTTCCATTTCTTTACACCCGCTTCATTGTTATTTTCAGATTGTAAAAGTTTGTAACACTCTTTTTCCAAAGAGTGTTACTCTTTTCTTCAATGATGATATTTACCTAATTGTGCATGTTGATGACATAATTTTATTTAGTTCATGCATGGAAAAACTGCAACTTTTCAAGCAGAAATTAATGTTGAAATTTGAAATGCGTGATATTTCACCGATATGTCAAGATAGTTTTACTGTTGTATTTTTGGGGATAACCATTGAGAAATCAAACAATATGTTATTTCTTAACCAGAAAGATTTAATTAGAAAAATATTGAACAAATTTAATATGACAAATGGTAAACGCTTGAGCATTCCCATTGCTCCAAGACTGAATCTAAGAAATAATAATAGTTTAAACTCTGAAAAATCAAACTTACCTTATAGAGAGCTTATAGGATTCCTTATGTATGTTATGTTAGGAACAAGACCTGATCTGAGTTACTCAATACATTATTTCAGTCGTTTCCAAAATTGCTATACAAAAGAACACTGGTCACATTTAAAGAGTGTTTTACGATATTTAAAGTTGACTGAAAATTTTGGTATTAGATATGTGAAGTCAGCAACTCTGAACAGTCAAATTATACGTGCATACACTGATGCAGACTATGCAAATGATATAAATGACAGGAAAAGCATTTCAGGTTACGGAATAAAAACCTTTGATAACTTTGTTTTCTGGAAATCAAAGAAGCAGGCAACAGTTTCACTCAGTACTTCAGAAGCTGAATACATTGCAGTATCAGAATGTGTAACAGAATGTGTCTTTGTGGGTCAATTACTCTCAGAAATTCTTAATCAGAATGTTTTCCCTGTTAACATCTATGAAGATAACCAGTCATGTATAAAAATGTGTAACACACTTGAAACTAAGCGTAGCAAACACGTAGACGTTAAGCATCATTTTGTAAGAGAATGTGTTTTTGAAAATAAGATTAAACTCAATTATATTCCAACTTCAGAACAGGTAGCTGATATTTTTACCAAGTCATTAGCAGCTCCAAAATTCAGATATTTTGTAGAAATGTTGG
Organism: Coccinella septempunctata; assembly: GCF_907165205.1. Taxonomy (NCBI): domain Eukaryota; kingdom Metazoa; phylum Arthropoda; class Insecta; order Coleoptera; family Coccinellidae; genus Coccinella; species Coccinella septempunctata. The sequence continues at coordinate 892,432 of NC_058194.1, read as the reverse complement.
GCATTTGTGCCAATGACCATAAATGAATGTATAATAATGTAATATTGTCAGGCCCGGACTGGCCAGGTCCGCAGGTCCGCGATCGCGGAGGGCCCCCGGCCGGAGGGGCCCCCACATGACATACAAAATTAAAAAAAAAAAATTGAAGTTTTTGTCTTGTTAAAGGTTACTTTGTGTTGTTGGCAATGTTTTGTTTACATTTTCCAAAAGTAGAAAACTTCAAACAACAGTTTATATCTCGCCGTGTATACGAAAGCTTTTTACGAGCCACTGTGTGGTGGATTGAGTTACATTGTTATCCAGCAGACAACTGCACAGCGATGCTCTATCAGATCTGTTGATCTTTCAGTAGGGCCGCGCAAGCGCACATACAAGTCGATTGCCGTTTGCTGAATTCACAGCGCACCAGCGCAGTTTTGTTTGGTTAAATGTTTAGTCGGTGAGTTTCGGTACATGGTACATTGTTTAAGTAATTAAAATTACGAATATACGAACAGAATAAAAACAATGAAGAGAACTTACAAGAGTGGTTTTCAAAAAAGAGAGGAAAAAAAGAAAAAGAAACAAGAAGCTTTCCAGTATGCCAGTTCAATGTCTACGTGGTTGAAACTATCAAGCTCTACCTCCGAGGGGAATGATGACACGACTGTAGGTAAGATCATCGAAATTTTAGATTATTTCATTATCCTTGTTATGGGCGAGTATTTTTTGAAATTTTGTTCTATTTATTCTACATTAGAAATGTGAATAGTTTGTCGGTTTATTCATCATTGGTCAAAATATAACAACGTTCGTGGTTTGAATTCGAAGACCCATCAGTTTCTGATGGGCTGCTTCTAGGTTGTATGGGGTACTGACCATGATGCTCTCTTGCAAAGGTTCGGTGCTGTCTCTAGGGCTGATCGACGGGGTTCGCAGGCAGTAATCTTTCTGTAAAAACTTATTCACGGTAGTGTTGATTGTCCCTACTTACTGGAGAGATTCAACTTCTATGTTCCAAGGCCCAACATGCGATCTAGGCCTGTGTTTTACTTGGTCCCTCGTAGGAATAATTGTATGGTTCGAACGCCCATTCAGCATATGTGTAGCCTTATGAACAACCTTTGTGAGATGTGTGACATCTTCTTTGACAATTTGACCATTGTCAGGCAGAGCTATCTCAATTTTATAAAGTAATGATAATTTGTTTTTGAGTTTTTAATTAGAATTTGTTAATTTTTCTGTAATTGGGTATTTTAACCTGTAGAAAAATAAAGCTGTTTATTTATTAATTAAGTTTTTTAAAACGAAATATATTCGAAACGAAACGTTTTTTGTTGTACTCTCCAACAGTTTCAAGATTTCATATCGAAAAATATTGATTTCACGAATGGAAATATGAATTCGATAGTCATATCAAATTTTTTCTATTCGTGCAACTACTTCTATTTGTCTCAACAAAAGTTAGGTATTGTAAATCTAAAAGAACTGGAGAATGTGAGAAAAGAAATGTTTAGTAATGAATAAAACTTTTTCAAGCTGCAGAAATATACGTGATTTCTGGCCGTGTGAAGTTAGTGAAAAGTTAACAAATCCTCAAATTAAACTCGATATTTATTGAGTACTCAATTTATTCTAATTTGTTCTGTATAAAACATTTCAAGCATCGAGTCACACTAAGTACCAACATTTTCAATTTGCGGAAAAATTTTAATGCCAATTCAGTATCCAATTTGTTGTGTTGAAATTACACCGATATCAGTTTTAATTCTCCAGTAATTCACTATTTTTTTGGATGAAGCTTGTAGTTAGAGAAGATCTGAAGATGTTAAGAATTTTCGAATGTGAAACGGACCCTTAACCTATGCCTACCTCTTTTCTTTCATAAGTTTTAACGCACGTAGTTGATTCTGAACACAAATTCATCAAATAGTCTAACCACTTTAACCCATCAGTATATTTCATGATCTCTGGTATCCATACATGCTCGTAAGTAAAGTGACAACGCGTCGATCGCTCATTCGTGTTTCAACAAGATTTCCGAAGGGCTTAATAATGCCAAGAAGTACTCGCAAGCACTTCAGGGATTACTAAGCACTAAGCACTGGTTTTAAAAAGTGCTTGGGAGCACAAAAAGGATTCATGTGCTTTCACAAGTACTAAGCAAAAGCATTAAGCACAATGCTTTAGTACAGCTCTGCAGTATAGTATGGTCAAGGGGATCCCCTAGTGAAAACAGTGTTTTTCTACATTATGCTTTTTATAACCATTTTATGGTTTTATTACCTTAAAACATTGTTTGTTATTATATTACTTGTCATTAGGTATATCGCAGCTACAGTGCGATGTTTTATTTCCTGAGGCTGGAGAGTGCACTTTACCGCCTTCAAATCAGACTGCAACTGCATCAACTTCTTCTTGTACAGCTGAGAGGGCTGAAGCGCCTGCTTGTAATCAGCGACATATAGACCATCATCCACTGTCTCTTGTCGGCGAACCAAGCACCAATTCTGATTCAGAAGATGATGAAGAAAATCAAGATACCTATGATGCAGCTAACCAACAACTTGGGTGTTTCATTTGTCCAAACGAAAGTGACCCAATCACGATTAAAAAAGCTTTCATGAAGAAACATCCCATTCAAGTTGTAGAAGGAAAAGGTACAAAATTGCCATTTCAGCCTTCCAAACTTTATTACCGACATTTGGCAAGTGGTGAAAAAATACACCGAAAATGGTTGTCATATTCCATCCAGCTGAATAAAGTGTACTGTTCGTGCTGCATGGCTTTTGGAGATAAAGGACACAGAGACTCTACCTTTATTACTGGTCATGATGTTTCTTCAAAAAATGTGTATAAATCGGTAGAAATACACGAAAACTCTACCCATCATGAACTTGCTGCGAAAGCAGCTTTCCAATGTCAAAAGGGCTATGATATTTCAACTCTCCTGAATACTCACCAAACTAAACAGCATGAAAGTGAAATTCGAACTAGAAGATTGGTAATCCAACGATTGATAGATATAGTTTTGTTTATAGGAAGGCAAGGCATTGCCTACAGAGGTGACAAGGCAGAAGCAGCCTACGCTCTCGATTCTGTACAAAATCATGGTAATTTCCTTGAACTGGTTATGTTGGTGGCTAATTATGATGTAATTTTGCAAAACCATGTACAAAAATGTATCGAAGACAGCAAAAAGCACAGACTGAAAATAAAGGACGAAAGAGAAGCCGCGGGAAAGCAATCTAAAAAAATTATTGGACGAGGATCAATGTTGACTTTTTTATCAAAGACTTTCATCAACAAGTTAATCAAGATAGTGAGCTCGATCGGTCGGAACATTATTTTGAAAGACCTCCAAGATAGCATCATCTACAGCGTAATGGTGGACAGCACCCAAGATATAGCTGTCATGGACCAATTGGCAATATGCGTACGCTATGTCGTTAAAGGAAAAGTATATGAAAGACTTTTAGAAATTGCAGTTGTTAATGACTCAAGTGGACTTGCGTTATACGAGCTTATAAAATTAAAATTATCTGAGCATGGCATTGCAACGTCAAATATTATTGCTTGTTCGTTTGATGGAGCCAACAACATGAAAGGCTGTTACAATGGGCTACAAGCCCATTTGAAAAAAGAAAATGGAGACCTTATTTATACTCACTGTATGGCACACGTACTGAACCTTGTTGTAGCTGACTCAACAGTAAAGTTACTACAAGCTGAGAACTTGTTTGGTTTAGTGGAAGAATCAGCGGTATTTCTGAGCTCATCGCATAAGAAAATAGCCGTCTGGGAAAAGGAAACAAAAAAAAAGCATACTGCTCATGACAAGTTGTACAGATTGCAAAAAATAGGAGCGACGAGGTGGTGGAGCAAACATAAGGCACTTTCATCAATTGTTGATGAAGAATTCTTAATTAGTGAAGACAGTGTAAATTCTGCTAAATTTTTTAATTTTATTTCTGTTTTTAAAGAAATCTCTGATGGAAGTTTTGATAGCAAATCTCGATTCACAGCAAGAAACCTGTTAAGTCAATGGTCCAAATTTGAAAACTTGTTTATGTCGTTTATTTTACTCGATTTATTTCTGGTCACTTCCCCTGTTTCTAATTACTTGCAAAGTAAAACAATTGATTATGCTTTAGCTTGGAACTTAGTACAAACACTGCTCCAGCAAGTTAAGGACAAAAGGAATGACGCGCAGTTTGAAGTATTATACGCAAAAACAAAATCTTATGCGAGTGCAGTTAATCTCAAGCTAGACGAAAATGACATTGATGTTGAGTTAGAGTTGGATTTTAAGAGGAAAAGACCGTCAAAGAAAAAATTGATGCCCGGTGAAAAATCTAAAGATGAAGCTGACTCCATTTCAATAGTTCAATATTACAAAATTGTATATTTTGATATTTTAGACTGTGCGAGGATGAGTATTGAAGAGAGATTCTGCGCAAACAAAGACGTTTTACAGGATTGCTCTTGGTTGGACCCCAAAAAGTTCGACTATATCTTGAAACTCGAAACATTTCCCACAGAAGCCCTGCACAGTGTTTCTAAATTATGTAAAATTGAAAGAAGTCGGGTGTTGATAGAGCTGCGACAGTTTGCTCAACAATACTCCAACTTCATAGCGGCAGAGTCCACTGAGAACTACAGTTGCAGATACAGTGACGAAGAAGACCATTCGAACCCAACCGAAGAGGCGGAAAAAAATGATGATATTTACTGCTCTGAAAAGAGACAATGTTTCCAGTGTCTGGCATGTGCTTTTTCTGTTCTGTTTCAACTTACCCAATCTGGATTGTTTACCAACCTGTATATTGTATATAAATTTGTTCTCACCATACCTTGTACCCAAGTCACATGTGAACGAGTTTTCTCCAAACTTAAAATAATCAAAAATCGACTTCGGTCATCTTTAGGCCAAGACCTTATGTCCAGTCTGCTTTTAATTAATGTTGAGAGGGAGCTTTTTTATGATCTGGACAAAAATAAAATAATAGATGAAGTAGCTTCAACTAGTGAGTTGCTTACAAAGAAGCTGTTACTCTAGGCCTAGGATAGGGGAGTAAAATGTTGAATCATCCAAGTTAATGAGTTATTTATTCTATAGTATAACGATATTTTAAATTGTTAAATATACAGGATTTTTTAAAGATGTTAGTATTATTAATCTAATCCGTAAAATCCGTTTGTTATTATTTTCATTACATAAATAATTTTGACATAATTCGTTAATACTTTGGTGTGAATAAAATACTGCACAATATTTTGAACTCTGTTGTAATTATTGACAGCAATTGTTTTGTATTGTTTTGGTATCCCAGAAATACTGTTAATTTCTCAATTTAATGAATAATTAAGTCAATAGAAGTTGAAAATCATAATATTGGTATAAAAACCTAGCTGAATTTCTTCTTCTTTTCAATTGCCAAAATACCGTAAAAACGCGTTTTCATTATTTTCAAGCTATGTTCAAAAATTTTCCGGGTGAGAGCCCCTGTAGAGGGCCCCTTTACAGGTTTCAGCTGAGGGCCCCAAATGGTCCCAGTCCGGGCCTGAATATTGTGCATTATGTCTCTGTTATATCTCAAAAGAGTGCATAATATTTTTTATTATTATTGTTTGATGATATAAAGTTGTAACTCTCAGTATATAAGAATTGAGGGGGTGTGTTGAATATCATTTAAGCAATTCTTATGAACGCACCCCATCTGACATAACTCTGTGTTCAGACAAATGACGTAAGTCAGTCTATGTCAAACATCAATGGCACGGCGTCTTCAGTGTGTGCCACATTCATGTGTTGTATCTGAGATATTACAAGTTATAACTTAAGAAAAGTGTTTCATTAACTCTGCTTATTCATCAGAATCTCCATCTACTATAGAGATTCTTCAAACTGTTGAAAACCCCCGGAAAAGAAAATTGTGTACACTATACCAAAAGAACAAGCAGAGAAAAAACACAAAATACTGCTGCAGCAAATGTGGTACATATCTTTGCCTAGGACATATTTTTATAACTTGCAGCTCCTGCCATGAACAGAGTTTTCATAAACATGAAGCAAATTCTGAAGATGAGGAGGATTTATAAAAGATTTTCATACCTTAGATCTAGCAAAAAAAACCCAAAATAGAAAGACATTTTTGCTGAGTTTTCGTTGTATTTGGTTGTTTTTATTTCAGAATGTGTATTCAGAAATACCAAAATGAAGTTTGTGTTTATATTTTCCATTTTTTCATTTATAAAATTAATGAATATGATGTCTAAACAATTCGTACCATTTTTCTTGAACCTAACATTAATATGCAGTACAAAAAATTTAACTTTAGATTATCTAGTATAACATTTCACCTAACAGGTGCCACGCGACAATCCACGTTATAAAGTGCTACGAGTCTAATGGAAGATTAATGGTTGTTGTATTGTTTATATTCAAATCTCAACTCATATGTACCATGCGCACATACATTCCGTACTGTCGACGAATGTAGGAGCCGGATCAGTACCACACAGCGTCATTCTAGAATAAGAAAGAAGTCTATTCACTCACATCATTCATGTTACCAAATCCAACGAATATATATATAAGGTTATTCAGTGTTTTTATTCAAACTTAATTCACAAGTAGATCGAGTGAAAAATATGACGACCGACCATGGTCGCTTCGAGCCTGATATGAACCAAGCGATATCAAACTCAAACAACAACTCAGGTCCTTCGAATCAAACAAATCATACATCACTCAAGAAACCATTTCCAGTGCGAATTAGTGTTTCCAAAAGTAAGCCTTCCTTCTTTCATTTCCGAATTCCTTGATTCATTCTGAATTGCTTATTATTGCATGTTATAGATTCTCATTCGTCAAAATGTCTGAAGAACAAATCAAAACCTTACATTTCAAATGAGGTAGTATCAAAGCACAAATCACGCGTTTTTCAAAATGTTTAGTAACCATAACAGATGGTAGTAATTTAGAAGAGCTAAATACACGTTTAGAAAAAATAGAACCGCTTTGGAATCATTTAAATGATATTCAAACTGAATTAGAGTTCATTGATAAAAATACGACAACTGAAGATCATCTTTCTGAAAGAACGGAACTTGAAAATTCTTATTTCAAAGCTATTGGCCAAGCAAAGAGGTTGATAAAACAATTTACACCTGTTGATATAAACTCTTCTTCCAGCAACCACAATTTCCAAAATAATTCCAATAGTTCGATAATTCAAAATACAAATTCAAAGCTACCAAAATTAAATTTACATGGAGCATATGAAAAGTGGCTTCACTTCTCTGATACATACAAAGCAATGATTCATAACTGCCAATCTATCAATAAAATTCAAAAGTTTTGGTATTTGAAATCTTGTATAAAATGTGAAGCTGCAAATGTTCTGACAGCTTTGGAAGTATCTGAAGCAAATTACGATAAAGCGTGGGATCTCCTCTGCGAACGTTATCAAAACAAACGAGTCATTATTCAATCTCATTTGAATGCCATAACTTATCTTCAGAAAGTGCAAAAAGAGTCTCATATTTTACTCAGGAATATAATTGATGCTGTCAATCAGCATCTCAGAAGTCTTGAATCTTTAGGATTATCCGTAGACAAATGGGACACCATCATTATTCACTTAGTTTCAGCCAAACTAGATGTAACCACTAAACGTGAATGGGAAGAACATGCATTAAATATTAAATCAGATTTACCTACATTCAAAGAATTCACTTCATTTCTAAATCAAAGATGTCAATTGCTAGAGGGTTTACACTCAAACAAAAAAGTCTTTAATTCATCAACGAGACATCCAGCTAAAAAAAATTTTCACGATTCAAGTGTTGCGCATGTTGCTACCACAGATGCATTATTTGCAAAAAGGATCACTTCATACTCACATGTGAAAATTTTCTAAAACTCAGTGTACCACAACGTATAAGTGAAGTCAGAAAACTCAATGCATGCAATAACTGTCTACGTAAGGGACACTCATCAAGGGATTGTAAAAATCAACATTCTTGCAAAAAATGTTCTCTGCGACACAATACTTTATTAGATTTAGATAAGGAAAAATCTTCTACAGAAACCAACTCAGCGCTTCCACAAAAAAATGAAACTAGTAATTCACAATCTATTTCTAATATTTCACAATCAACTCTCACTGCTTGCTCTGCGGAATATACGCATAGTGATTCATATGTTATGCTTCCTACAGCAATCTTATAGACGGAGAGCCAGAGCCAAAAAAAGTCTCTGAATTTCTTAAGCCTGGTTTTTTCTCAGGTGATTACAATCATAATATACAATAAAATGCTGCGGTCAGTCAAGTGGATGTGCCTCTTGTGCGCGATCAAACATGTCGTGATCACCGACCTAATAAAATCAATTTCTTAAGGCTGAAACTTTATAAACTTTTGTATTTTGGTATCTAAATCAAAATTATGATAGTCAGTCAACGTCCAATCGGGACACAGCTGGTCAGTCAGCTTTAATGTGCGTAGCGCGAGGCGTAGCGTCGTTTAGAAGGGTGCAATTCGTTTATTAAGCGTGAAAATTTTTTGTAACTACTACTGACTATATTATTAATGAATAAAATGGTCAGTCAGCCATTCCGTAGAACAGCGCCCGTCAATCAGTGAATAAAAAATTAAATTTTTTTCGCTCTCTATAGATATTACATCATAATCATTCAAAGTAACACATTTATTTTAATAAGGCACTTCCATGTCGCAATTGTGCCTTAAAATCTCAGAAATAAAATTCGTTCGAAATCAACAGTGTACTCAACTAACGCAGGTATACGCACAGGTAAGAACTCCTTGATTTTCAAACATTTTTAACTAATATTCATTTAATTCATTAGGGATAACAAGCTATAAAAAATAATATCACATAATTATTCATCTGAATCTTTCATGTCATTATTCTCACTATCGTAATCTGACACGTCAGGCTCAGGTGTTGCAGAATCTAAAAAATAAATAAATTTGTGATTGTTTAATTCAGATAAAGATATTTCTATACCTGTATTTTCTTGTAAAGGTTGAATAATATCATCCTGTACAAGTTCTGGTAATTGATCGCCTTTGAACCAATGACACTCATATTTCTCATCCACCAATTTCCAGCCGTAGTCAGTAGGAGATAGCTCCGTTGGAATTTGACGGTGAGCATTACGCCAAATATTTGTAATGAATCTCGCTCTTAAGAACTGCTGCATTAATTCTGATTGGCACGGTGGCATACTCGACCCATCTACATTGATTATTTTAATTTTAAAACGACCGTTTGTGGTACTAAGACATTTATACGTCTTCGAAAATAAAACGAATCTTGCCTCGTCAATTGATTTAATTTTTTTCAAGACATACAAATGGGAAACAAATCCTTGAACCCTATTTAACATATTATTCTGGTTGCTTTCATCTCCAAGTCCAAGGTCAGCGAATGTTTTTTGAAAATCTTCGCTCTGCTTCATTATCTGCAGAGGTTTTTTCTTACCTTTCTCATAAAAAGCTGGATTGAAATCACTTTCAATTAGAGCATGCAGTCCAGGAAGAGCATTGCAAACAGAATTTCACAATTTTTGATACATTCTACGGACATTAATCATCCTTTGATGATTCCTAGTCCCAACTTCTACCTACGCGCATTAATGCTGACTGACCAGCTGTGTCCCAATTAGACGTTGACTGACTATCATAATTTTGATTTAGATACCAAAATACCAAAGTTTATAAAGTTTCAGCCTCAAGAAATTGATTTTATTATGTCGGTAATCACGACATATTTGACCGCGCACCAGAGGCACATGTTCTAACATTGACTGACATTAACATTGACTGACCGCAGCATTTTACTGTATATTATGATTGTAATCACCTGAGAAAAAACCAGGCATAAGAAATTCAGAGACTTTTTTTGGCTCTGGCTCTTGGACTATTACTTATTCTTGATAAATACGGAAATACTCATAAATGTGGAGCTATTCTCGATAACTACTCTCAGTCAAATTTCATTACTGAAAAATTATTCAGTGTTACAACTCCCCACATCAAAAGTCACTCATTCAGTTGAAGGTTTCGGTTCAAACATAACATCCGTACTCCACAAAACATGGGCTACTTTGAAGTCGAAAACAAATTCTTATATTCTGAAGGATGTACCTTTTTTGATATCCGATAAAATAACAAAGGATTTACCTGCTATTTCATTCAACATCAATAATCTCAAAATTCCATCTAATATTGTTCTGGCAGATGAAGCATTCAATGAAACCGGTTCAATTGATTTACTTATTGGAGCTTCTATTTTTTGGGATTTAATTTCTATTGGACGCATAAATTTGCCGGGTCATCAAGCAATTCTACAAAAAAAAACTTGGTTGGATATTTTCCGGTCCTCTACCGATATCACATGCAACCACTTCAAGTTCAATTTGCAATATAACATTACAAAATGATAATATTCATGATTTGCTAGAGCGCTTTTGGAAAATTGAAGAATATCCAATATAAACTCAATATTCCCCAGAGGAAGAAGAAGGCGAGAAACATTTTCTAGAAACCACGTTTCGTGATGAAACGTCAGATTTATTGTCAGTTTGTCATTTATTGTCAGCATAAACCAGATTGGTGAATCTTTCGACGTCGCACTCAAACGATTCTATGCGGTTGAGAAAAAACTTTCAAAAAATCCTGAATTGAAGGAACAATATGTCTCATTCATGAATGAATACGAGAACCTCGGACACATGACCAAAATGTCATGACGAATGATTGAATTCGAAATACAATCTTCTATTTACCTCATCATGGAGTAATGAAAACATCTAGCACGACGACAAAACTGTTATGATTATTGTAACGAGCATTTATAATTGGCTCTATATATATATATATATATATATATCCGAGAACGATGAACTTCGTTGGAAGATCGCAGGAAGTGCAATCTCAGCATCGTCTCATTTTCCTTAAACTAAGAAAGTGTACCGAGGTTATAAATTGTAATTTTATCATCATTGAATCAGTTCTGACATAACTTTCACTGTATATACGTATTGTATGAAATATAGCTTTTTTAAAAACGTTTTTCCTGCCTTAATAAATATAACTGGCGCAGTCGACGGAGTTTCACAGAGTTTTCATTGTGAAAAACTTTAGAGTTCTATCCTTTTTTTGGTGAAACGAGAACCTACCCACAGCAGTTACAATCAAAAATCCATCTAGGAGGAAGAAGATAATGCAGTTGTGGATAATCATAACGAGGTGGTGAGCGTATTTTTATTCGTTGATGTCAGACTCCTCTAATCCTAGTATTGATTCTGTAGCGGAAACCAATTCTGAATTAGAGACAGATTTGTAAGAATTATTTAATAATCTTTCACTTAATAGTAATAATAAAACTTTGAATATGCCTAACGTACCTGAAAACTTTGATATCAAAAATTTAAGCATCATTCCCGATTTCGATGGGAATCCGAATAAATTACATAGGTTCATTCAAGCTTCGGAAGCCATTTTGAATCACTATTTTGATGTTGAAAATCAAAATAACTTCCAAAATGTGTTTATATTGAATGGTATTTTGAATAAGCTTCACGGCAAAGCGGAAGAAGTTGTCGCAATTCATGGAGCTACCAGTAATTGGAACGACATAAAAAATTCACTTTTATCACATTTCGGTGATCAACGAGATGAGAATTGTCTTAATCAGGATCTAGTTAATCTGAGCAAAACTTCGGAGAATCTCCTCATGACTTCTATGAAAAAGTAATTACATTATTAAATACAATTTGTAATTATATATTTATTTGAAATGTGAAGTTGGATTCAGAGCAAGTAAAAGAGATTTTTTCCAAAAACAAGCTTTAAAAACCTTTTTAGCCGGTTTAAGAGATCCTTTGGGTCCTATTATTAGGGCTATGAGGCCTAATTCCTTATCTCAAGCACTACAATTCATAATTGAAGAAGACAATATAAAACATTGCCAAAAATCTAATCAAACAGTAATCAATAATTCCAGAAAATTCATGAATTATAGTAATCACAGAAATAATTCAAATAATTTTTCAAAATTTCGTCAAAACTTTACCACAATGGTACCCATCGAACGACAAAATTTTGTTACGAATCAGCAATTTCCTAGCAGACCCATTACTATTCAAAGAAATACAAGTTATAAAGAGCCGAAATATTTCAGTAACGCTCAAGTTTTCGGAAAGCAGCAACAACCTGCACCTACTCCAATGAGTATATCTACTAATCATACTAAACAGAGAACTCTACCAATGAGTACCTCAACAAATAATAGATATTTTACAAACAGGCAAAATCAATCCTTTCCTCAGAAACCAAATTTTATAAGTGAAGAGCTTTTTAATACCGAGTATCATAATAATCCTCACAGCTCTAAAGAAGAATTCAAAAATGACGAAATTACTGAAGATTACAAACAAAATTTTCGGAACGTTCAATTTCAGACCCACAGCACGCAGAATAGAATTTCATGTTTCTAATGGTAAACGCGAATTACCTTATATTGAAATTAAAAATCCCTCTCTTAAATTACTAATCGATACAGGATCAACAAAATCTTTTATTAATCCAGATTTAGCTAAAAAATATTATTCAAATTTCATATTCAAAGAACCATTCACTGTCTCAACAGTCCATCAAACCTCTCATCATCAATTTTGTGCCAATATTCCTATATTTGCTGAGTTTAATAGACATAATGAAAATTTCAAATTCTATCTGTTCAAGTTTCATAATATTTATGACGGTTTAATTGGATTAGATAATACAAAACTATTGGATGCGTCTCTTGATTTTCATAGTTCTAAGCTCAACACTCCTTTTTCAACAATGCCAATAAAATATCAAGAATCAGCAAATAAAGCTCCATTCAAAATTAAAATTGATGCGAATTCTAGAATCATTGCTAAAATTCCAATCAAACACCTATCTGGTGACGTAATAATACCGAAACAAATTATTCAATCTTGTGAAATTTCTGAGATTGTAACTTATTCTAAAAATGGCCTAGCAAACGTAGAAATTTGTAATGAAGCCAACGAAGATGTTATCCTCATTTTAAATAAACCGATTGAATCAATTTCTATACAGAATAATTTCGAAATCTTTCAAATGGAAACTAATAATAATTCAGAATATATAAGCGTAGAAGAATTAATTAGAACCAATCATATGAATGAAGAAGAAAAATTTCATATTTTAAAATTATGTCGAAAATATCCAGATATCTTAAAGTTAGAAAATCAACCCCTTTCTTTTTCAAATCAGATAAAACACTCTATTAAAACTAAAGACGATATCCCTGTCTACACAAAATCTTATAGATATCCTTTTATTCATAAAGAGGAAGTTAAAAATCAAATAAATTCTATGTTAGAACAAGGTATTATCAGACCCAGCCAGTCACCTTGGTCGTCGCCGATTTGGGTAGTACCAAAAAAAGCTGATGCATCTGGTGAACAAAAATGGAGAGTTGTCATAGATTTCCGAAAACTCAATGAGAAGACTATTGACGATAAATATTTTATACCTAATATAAATGATGTTCTTGATAAAATCGGCAAATGTCAATATTTTACAACACTAGATTTAGCTAGCCGATTTCACCAAATAGAGATGGATCCTGCTGATATTCCTAAAACAACTTTCAATGTAGAGAATGGCCACTACGAATTTCTACGTATACCATTCGAATTAAAAAATGCGGGTTCTACCTTTCAAAGGGTAATGGATAATGTACTCAGAGGACTTGAAAATTGTTTAGTCTATCTAGATGACATAATTGTCTTTTCAACATCATTGCAAGAACATATTGTTAATCTTTCAAAAGTTTTCAAAAGGCTCAGAGAGGCCAATTTCAAAATTCAGTTAGATAAATCAGAATTTCTGAAAAAGGAAGTAGCTTATTTGGGGCATATTGTAACAACAGATGGAGTCAAACCAAATCCAGACAAAATTCAAGCTATCAAAAATTACCCAATACCTAAAACAACAAAAGAAATTAAAGGATTTTTAGGGTTATTAGGATATTATAGAAAATTTATCCGTGACTTCGCGAGAATTACCAAACCTTTAACGGCCTGTTTAAAAAAAGGTGCAAAAATCGAGCACACCACATCGTTTATCAACTGTTTTGAATACTGTAAAAATTTGTTAATGAACGAACCTATTCTTCAATATCCGGACTTTTCAAAAGAATTTATTAAACTACAGACGCTAGTAATTTCGCCATTGGTGCAGTCCTGTCACAAGGAAAAATTAGTAACGATAAGCCGGTCGCATATGCATCAAGAACTCTCAATGATAATGAGCAAAATTGCAGTACAATTGAAAAGGAATTACTCTCTATCGTTTGGGCAACTAAATACTTTAGACCTTACATTTTTGGCAGAAAATTTAAAATCGTAACAGATCATAAACCATTACAATGGCTTATGTCACTTAAGGAGCCTAATAGTAAGCTTTTAAGATGGAGATTAAAACTAGAGGAATTTGATTTCGAAATTGTTTACAAAAAAGGTAGTTCTAACACAAATGCAGATGCTCTATCGAGAGTCGAGATTCACAACAAAGATTTTCTTGATTATATGGAGAAATTTAATGAAGAATTTTCCGAGAAAAATACGAATAACGATAACGAGTCGATGATTGTTAATTTGGAAGAAGCAGACGTTGAGGAGATATCATTCGAGAAATTTGAGAAGCTTTTTAATGCAAATGAAATATATTATTGTTCAACTGACCGAAAAAATTGGCAATTTATTTGATGCTCCGGAATCCTACTCCCTTGCTCATTGTGTATCTGAAGATTTTTATATGAATAAGGGTATTGCACTTGATTTCAAAGAAAAATTCGGCAAAGTTCAAGAACTCAAATCTCAGAATAAAGGAACTGGAGAAGTGGCTAAAATTTCACACAACAAAAGAAAAATTTATTGCTTAATAACTAAGGAATTTTATTATCATAAACCACGATATGAAACAGTATTCGAATCACTTTCCAATCTCCAAGAATTGTGTCAAAAAGACAATGTTGAATCCTTAGCATTACCAAAAATTTCGTGTGGTTTGGATGGACTAGAATGGAGAAAAATATTCAGTATGATCAACTATATTTTTGCAAATTCCACCATAAATATTAACATTTATTACTTATCTCAAGACGATTTAATCAATTCCAAGAATATTGAAAATCAGTACGAATCGCATGGTAATACTACACATTCCAATCACGAAAATCCAATTCAAGAAGTCCCCATTTCTGAGGAAATTTTAAATATTTTTGACAATCAAATAGTTTTTGAATTTGTTTTTCATTCCCCGGCGGAGGTTAGAATAAAAAATTTTTTTTCGGGCAAACAAAGAATTTTTGTTCAAATATCTACTAACGATTTGAAAAGGGAAATTACAGTGAAAGCCGTTTATTACGACACCGGTTATAACGAAAATCCGTATATAACGACGAAATTATCGACAATTGTTTGAAATTCTAAGTAATTTAACATAAAACCATTCGGACGTAACGACTTCGACTATAACGACGAAGTCGCTTATTGCGACAAAAATTTTCTAAGCTTGTTCCATTTATTCCGTTTATAACGACGTCATCATGTGCCGAGGCTCTACACGCAGTATCGATTTTGAAAAAATTTGTTACTTATGAAGGACTAAATGACCAGAAATTATTGAACAGTATTTCTATGATTGACCAAAGACTTGAACGTGTCCATTATGAAAATTTTAGATTTAAAAAACAAAGTAAAATTACTCATTTTTTAAAGCCTACTACTGTTTAATTGTATATGTACATGAATAAGATCGATATTGTAACATGTACTTATTTACAGTATGAATTTGATGATCTTATCCATGTACTCGCATATGTATTCGTTATGTATGCAGTTATTACGATCTCAAAATAAAATACATAGATAATCCTATTTCTGAGTTCTTTATAAAATTTTTTGGATATAACGACCATCGGATATAACGACTTAATATTCACGGTCCCCTCAATGTCGTTATAACCGGATTTTACTGTATTGACTTTTTCAAAACATACTTAAGACCTAATATTCTTTACGCTTTGTATTTCAGAAAAGATAATTATTATAAAGAAATATGCGAAATTCTCAGAAAAACATTTAAACAATCCGCTTTCAAATTATTGAAGTGCAATGAAATCTTAGAAGACGTGGAAGAAAAAGACGAGCAGGTTAGAATTGTTAAATATATGCATGAGGGAAAAACAAACCACAGAGGAATTTCTGAAACTATTTCTAGAGTAAAGAGAACATATTATATTATTGGCCTGGTATCCAAAATGATGTAACGGAGTAAATTAATAATTGCGAATTATGTCAAATTAATAAATATGATAGAGACCCTCCAAATCAAAAATTAATGCTTACACCCACGCCATGTAAACCCTTCGAAATTGTGTACATTGACACTTTTCAAGCAAGGAGAAATTATTTGAGATAATCACCTTTGTGGAATCCTCAGGTAATTAATTACTTCTAGAAAGTGAATATGCTTTTTTCGGTATTTCAATTTTTTATGAAACAATTTATTGAAAATAATTTCTTGCAGGTTTTCAAGTTGTGGCTATGGTGAGTGATCTGGGAGGTGGAAATAGATCTCTTCATAGTGAACTGAATGTGAACCATAATAACACTAGCTTCACAAATCCTTGTAATGGTGAACCAGTTTTTGTATTTGCTGATGTTCCCCATCTAATGAAGTTGATAAGGAATCACTTTGTTGACCATGCGGGTTTATAGTAAATGAGAAAGAAATAAATAAAACCACAATTGAAGAACTCTTGGAAGTCACAAGCACTTCTGACTTGAGAATAACACACAAAATTTCAAAAGAGTCCTTAAATATACAAGGAGCTGCCCGTCAAAAAGTAAAACATGCCACAAAGTTATTTTCACATACTACAGGGTGGTCCACGGGAACCTGACGGTTTTTAAATGAGTAGTACACATTTGTTTTTCAGCATATAACATTTATTTTTTCATGTACTTACAGCCAGTACTATGCCATTTAAGAAATCAAACCTTAAAAATAACATCTGTCAAGTGGTGACCATCTTGCTCGAAACATGTTGCAAGTCTGTTCAAAAACCCTTGGTGAACGCGCTCCAATAAGAAATCATTGCGTTGTGGAAAGTCAGTTGGTTTCAGCTGCTGGACAATTGCCAATTTGTATGGGTGGAATCTGAGGTCATGTTTGACAATACGGCGAACTGTGGAACGACTTAGTCTTAATGCTTGCGCTTGTTTTCGCACTGAGCGGCATGGACTTGTTCGCAACGCGTGCCTCACCCTCTCCACACTTTCGGGGGTCCGTGCCGTGCGAGTAGGTCCTGGTGGCTTCTTTTTCATCACATTTCCAGTTGTTCGAAGATCGTTGACCCACTTCAGAATCGTGTTACGACTTGGGACAGCTCCATGACGGCCAATATTAAATTCACGCCGAAACAGTCTCTGCGTAGCCACCACTGATTCACCATTTTTGATAAAAGCTTCAAACGCGAACATGCGATGCCTCACACCCCACGCAGTCATGATGTACACTAAATGGCACATTCCAAAGGTTCAAATGGGACCTCCACAACGCAATGATTTCTTATTGGAGCGCGTTCACCAAGGGTTTTTGAACAGACTTGCAACATGTTTCGAGCAAGATGGTCACCACTTGACAGATGTTATTTTTAAGGTTTGATTTCTTAAATGGCATAGTACTGGCTGTAAGTACATGAAAAAATAAATGTTATATGCTGAAAAACAAATGTGTACTACTCATTCAAAAACCGTCAGGTTCCCGTGGACCACCCTGTATATCATTGGCCATTTCTCGATGTGGAACAATAGGGTCATTGAAACAACCAAACTGGGTAGAATGTGCAGATTTCTTCAAATTGGTATGTTATTGTTTGTTCAATTCCATCTTCAATAATAGTTAGCTATTCATATGTCTTTTAAGGTGAATGATTGGTTCGATATATTGAATGTACGAGTTCCTAAAAGTGACAGTAGAGATACAACTAAGATGTCTAAAATACTGGTGTGTGCACTTGTCACTTTTTGCACGCATCAACATTTCAGAAAATCGGGGATATGGGATCAGTTTCGTGGCGGCGCCACCATGTCATTTGCTTTGTTCTATCCTTGTTCTGCCAAAGGAAGTCCAATGATACTCTTTCGTTTTATTTTATTTTGCGTTGATATCGAATATCGATCAACGAGTTCAAAATAATATGAACTGGCCCAGTTTGTCAGCTGTTTAGCAATATTTGTGATTAACAGTTCAATTTTCGTTGTAAAAACAAATCTCTCAATATTTCAACACTATCGAATAAGGATTCGAAGGAGTATTTACTATTCTTCTGCAAGATAATTTCCGTTTGACAAATTGAATTCGTAAGGGGGGTATAATTCAATATGATTTTGATAAAACACTGTTTATTGGTCAAATATCCAATATATTCAGTTGACGGAAAGGAAATTTTCACTTCATCTACTCAGGAAGAATATTTGAAGAACAGACTCGAATAGATTTATGGATTTCTGATTCTCAATACATGCTCACAATTCACATTAGGTACGTATTTCCAATACACTTTCTTTGAAATATTGCTGAAATTGCCATAAAAATTTTCAAGTTTTCTTTGTTTCAGGTGTAATTATGACAAATAACTCTTTGAGATTGTTATTTGAGCATCTGAAGGCAAGATTTTCCACAAAATACCTTCTTACATACAGGCTAAACCAAGACGTTTTGGAAAACTTTTTTGGAGTTATACGGGCTAAGGTAGGGCTTCACGATCATCGAGATGCCCCTGAGATTAAATACAGGTTGAGGTCCTACATTCTCGGTAGAAATGAGGGCTCCCTTTCAAGTTTTGGAAACATTGAGGAGGATGACACTCCTGATTTACCTATTGAGGAAGTTAATTTATGTGGACAATATTTTTCCTCAGTTGACGAAAACAAAGAACCCGAGGAGTCTACTGACTCAATAGCACTTAACTCAGTTGATATAGAACTGAGTGATGTTCAGTATGACGGATTGGAAAACCTGGCTGGGTATATTTGCCATAAAATGAATCATCTTGATACCTCTACCTCTACAACTTCTACATCGAGCTATACTTGGGTTTCACATTTGAGTGAAGGAGGCTTATCGAAAGCATCTCCAGAATTTATGATCCAGTTGGAAGAACTTGAGAAAATATTCAGATCTGTCAATAAAGACAGTTCATTCATCTCCAAGAATTATTTGAAGAAATTAGTGGCAATGAGTTCTCATGTGTCGTGTGAAGAAAAGACCAAATTGCTGTTTTTTCGTTCTCGAATGTTTTTTAGAATGAGGCAGTTGAATCATGATTTACATGATGTTGCTATTTCTAGAAAACGAAAATATAAAAAAATAATAAAATAAATATATGTACTAAGTTCTTACATCGTTTTATTACTAGATCAAATGAACTTTCCTGAAGTTCGATCGTAATTATATGAGGCGTCCAGTCCTCAATATCACCTAGAATACCATGTAGTACGTGTTGTCATGTACGCGCGCACAAGGTTTAAAGATTCAAATCCCCACTCCGCTGCTCCATATCCCCGCTGTATCCATGCCCGACTCCTCATAAACTTTGTTTTGGTTCGCACTTTAGGCAAAGAGTAACCAACAAGAGGATGCACTCTGTCATTTTGGCCGGTTGGATTTCAATGACCTTGAGGTTTTTCTAGATATTGGTGGGGGTCAACCAGAAAGAGACAAGTATAAACTTTGCTCTCTCTCTTTTAGAATTTTGAATTTGGCGGTATATCCGAAATCATCGCCATTCCTTTTATGAACGAACAAACGAATAAGACAAGCTTTTGATAAACTTCAATTTTATAGGTTTTACCAAAGTTCAATTAATTAATTAACGAACCTTTCAATAATGAAAATTTTACATGTAGATGGAACTTATTCCATATGGATAGATAAATAAAACTTATCTCTTGAAAGAGAAGTACATTCTTCATTTCCCCTAAAAATACTATTTCAATTTATTTATTGGGAATACTTATAATTCGATATTCGAACTATTTTGAAAGAAGTCGCATTATTTTCATAAACGGAAATTGATTCGTTTCCGACAGGATACGAAAACGAAAGCCGATATCTGCCGATATTCGTTCGGGTCGCAACTCGCAACTTGATTGGACGCCCAGATTCTCCATTTGACTGCGGATGATTCTGTTCGCAGTATTCCTGGCGCGTATCGTGTCCCCACTCCAAGGTTAAAATTCCATGAGTCATATTTCGCCTTGTAAATTGACAGAGTGAAACCTCTTGTTGGTTACTCTTTGCTTTAGGCGGTTCCGAATCGGTTCAAAGTAGTGGGGCAGCAATGCTATGGGAAGCTACACGCATGCTACGCGCGAGTTTACGCTGAATAAATAAATGTGCGACTGTTTTGAACCGTTCTGGAACCATCCTGAAAGCGAACCAAAACAGGCCTATTGTGTTTCTTGTGCTCGGCGTACGAGGTTGTCGATTCAACTAACGGAATACGACGTATATAATAATTCGATTCGGAGAAGACACGTAAGTGGAAATCATCTAAAATATAACTAGATATTTCAGGGTTCTCTTACAGCATGGGAAAATCCAAGCATAAACGGGACTCTAGTTCAGACAGCTCGTCGGAAAGATCTAGTTCGAAGCGTTTGCTGAAACGTATTAAACAATTGGAAAAGAGATTAGACGATCGCCGTAGAGACAAAGATGGCAAACGCAAACATAGATCCCGCTCTCTTTCTCGTGCAGAGAAAGGTATTCGTTCTCGTGCAGAGAACGGTTCCACTGACCGATCGCTTTCTCGTGCAGAGAAACTTCGACGGGTGGAAAAAGACGAACATTTGGAGCAAAGACGACACAGTAAGTCTCCCTCCAGAGTGTCACGTAGATTTCGTGTAGATTCTACGGACAATTTCGCAACTACACCCCCTATTGAAGTAGGTTCCGTAGATGCATACAGTGTTACAGAACCTACAGACGACGTATTAGATTTGAATACGGATGAGGATACACTAGAGGAAGAGCTGTCAGAGAATATTTTACATATTCTCGGAAATAGCGATCGTAATAAAAATTTGGAAACCCAATTTGGATTACATGGCGCGATAGCCCCCGTTTGGGAAAATATTTTAGTAAAAGGTTTCAAGAAGGAGGAAATCGAAAACCTCCTGCAGAGATATGAAATGCCTAATAACCTCACATTATTAGCACCTCCAAAATTAAACAATGAAATCGCAGCCATCCTTTCGAAGACAAATGTTGCTCGAGATGGATCTTATACAGAGATCCAACACCAGGTTGGCAAAGGTCTATGTGCCTTGGGCAAAGGAATGAACCTTATCTTGGCAAACAGGGAAAATATTCCTGAAGAGTACAAGACAACTCTACTAACCTATTTGAGTGATTCTAGTCGCATTCTAGCGAATGTTTTTCATAGAGTGTCTGTGACACGAAGAAATTTAATAGCTCCCCTTGTAAACAAAACCATAAGAGATCTGGTAGTCAAATCGACCCCAGGAGAATATCTCTTCGGGGCAGATTTATCCGAGACTATCAAGACTGCTAAAAACCTTGAGACTATCAGTAGAGATTTGAGACTGCAAAATTCTGTCGAATCTCGACGTAGTCAAAACAAAGGGGGGGAGTCAACTACATACAAACCCAATCCAACCAAGAACACTTTAAACTACAGGCGCCCAGTCCGGCTTCTGGAAGAGACGAGGCAGAAAAAAGGGCAATCTTCCAGATCTCAACGTTGGGAGAACCAGAAACAGGAACCGAGAAAGCACCAGAACGACTACTGGAAGAACCGTCGTTAGCTAAGGTAAGTGAGGTACTAGCTGGTCGCTTGAATTTATTCATTAAGGAATGGCAGAAAATAACTTCAAACCCTGTTGTGCTTAGCTGGATTGAAGGTTATAAAATTCCTTTCAACAGTCAACCTTTACAGTTGAATATCCCTAGTCAGAAAATATTTTCAAAATCTGAAGAACAAATTATTCAGGAGGAAATTAGTAGGTTACTGAAGTTGAATGCCATTCGGAAATGTTTTCCTTTGCAAGGAGAATTCAGATCGTCTTTCTTTCTTGCTAATAAAACGAATGGAGGAAAACGTTTCATTTTGAACTTAAAATCCTTGAACTTGTTTGTATATATATGTTTCCAAATAAATTATTACTTTGTAAGTGGTACGCATAAATGATCAGGCAGAGTTTATTTGTTGTTTGATTCAATATGCCTTTTCATTTGGCCAAGCTGAGTAATTCTTTGGATCAAAGAAATATTAGTCATATTCATATACCATTCACATGCATACGAAAGGAATAAGGTTATATCAGTTATATGATGATATTCAAGATTTTTCACTTTTTTCTCAAAACTTCACAACAATCAGGTGATCAAGTGACACCAATAAGAGTACATATCATATTATATGAACTTTAGAACATAAAAGCTATTTTTATGTTCTGGTTTGCAGAACGACGCAAACTCGTGCAGCATTGCCATTCTTCTTCAATGGTAATGATATTTGCATACTTTTATGGTGTATTTATTTTATTACTTTGCTATGAAGTGATAATATTTCAATATTCATAGATGATTCATTTTGAATCTCAAAGATGAACAAATGGTTTTTTTCAAAATAGGAATCTTGTAGGGTGAAATTATGATTTGTTAATACATATTAGGTAACTAATACCTACTATTTCGAACATTCAATTCTAATAATCATACAATTTGATCATTGGTGAAATAATTTGAATTACATTTCTAATTATTTCTTTTTATTTCCTTAGTAAAGGACTACCGGCTAGTAATATATCCCAGCAAACATGGAGCCGTCATTTTGACGTTATATTTGGTAGATTTTTGGTCAGTGACGTCATGTGCCCGATGTGAGACGTTTTTTTTACGACATGTTTTAAAACGTTGGTGTGACGTTCAAATAATAACGTCATTTATACGTTGTTGAAAGTGAGTTTTTTGACTTAAAATTTTAATTTGTTTGTGCCAGCGAAATTTTCTAATAAGACACTCCAATTTGCATGTTGTGTACTTTTACCAGCCTAAAACATTTTCTATTCAAAATTAAGAGTAGAAAATAAAACTTTTTTTGGGTAATTCTCCCGTGTATGTTGGTATCATGGCCGCGTTCATGTTGGTATTGAACCAGGTTCAAGTTGCGCTTGCGTTCAGCTCATATCAGCGTCATCGTTTCGCGGGCTCGCCCAACATTCGTTCGTTTAGTGTTAGAGCACAGATTACAGAGTAGAATAGATCTGACACTCACGTTCTACGATGCAAAAAACAGTTTATCCCGCCCTCAGCGCCCCCATGCGGTTGCCACCCAACTAACCGGGAGAAATGTCGGTATAACTGGAAACTGCAATCGCATGGCGCGAAATTTAAATTAGCCCATTCACTGGTATTTTAGACGTCGATAGTATAATATGGATTATTAGGGCGAATTTTAAGGAGAAATAAAACTTCTCATGAAAAATATACATATATTGATATACCCAGCACAGGAAAAAAAAAATATGGAAATACATAAGCTATAATTATGGCAATGAATATATGAGCAGAGGTAAAATGTCAATAGGGTCACATATCTTCGTAAGACAATAATTCTAATAAACAGTAATAATATTGTTCATAGGAAATGAGGTTGAAATTATTATATGTTCAGAAATCTTCAACATTATCCAAAAAGGACACAATGTTTGTTGGGAGTCGGCAATAGAAATCAAAAACAGCATGCCAAAGCTTAGAATGCATGAATAATTTGGAAAAGAAAAAATTAGTTGCCCAAAGACCTATGTGGATTTCATATTTTCCTGCAGGAAAGATTTCAAAGTCTCTAAACAACGACTCTCTGTTTTATCTTCCTCACAGTTAGATCACCAGGAATGCACCGACATGAAATTATTAATAACTAAAGTTTTGAATGATGAAATAAAGTGTTCAACATTTGGGTTAGTATTCCTTACTCCATGTGCTCTAATGTACCCAAAAATGTTTACTAAACAATCTTGATTGAAAGCCCCAGTGAGAATATATTTAAAGTGATAATCATTGAACAGTTTTTGAGTAAGGTAAAGGAATGCGTTCAATGTTGTCACTATATTCTTCAAAGTGGGCACTACAATGGATCTTTTCTTTCGAGGGCAATAAAATGAAATACTGTTGAAAATTTGTATCGCCTGCTCCCAAACAACATTGTGTTCTGTTTGAATACTAACCGTCTTCTTTAAGAGTTTCGCAGTGGATGTCCAAGCTCTGGATACATTCAACGAATCAATAACTCATCCAAGAATAGTATAAAGTCAGCAGTGTCAATAGCCTCTCTGTGAAGCTGAAGCGGATGCTTGATTTCTAAAAAGGAAAATAGTAAATTTTTGTATTATTATGTTTGAAAAAAATACTTACCCCATTGAGAAATGAGCTTCATCATTGACCCCACGGAGTGGCTTAATAACTGACTACACAGTTTGACTTTCATTTCCATTAACACAATTTTTAAAGGGTTTGGTTGGATTGGTTTAAGTATAAACGATTAATGTTATAATTACGTGGTTCTTTGAATCAAATATTTCTTACAAGAAAATTGATTTCCTGATAAAACTGTCGAGTTCAATAAATGGGTATTTTTAATTTACTCTCGTATAAGATCTCGTTTGTAAACAAGAATTTGCAAATTTGCATTAAAGCATATTGACATTGACACTGTTGGCGTTCACAAATCCAATATGTCAGAATACAGTAATCTGTGGAGAATATGATATATATTTTCGTATGCAGTGCCACATAGCGATTGATTGCAGAACTAAAAACCGTATTTGGGGTGGGGGTAAGGAAGTGTCAAGCCCCTGGTGTTAGAGCCTGTCCAGATGCAGCGAGAAACGCGCGATTCACTACGCGCGTTTCGAAACGCGCGTGTCGAGATACTAGAGCACAGTAGATCCCGTCCACATGCACACGCGCGTGCAATAAAATCGCAAGTTCGACGCAAGCAATCGCAGGGATCTCGACTCGCGCGTTTTACGCGCGTGTCGAGATACTAGGGTCTCAGTGGTAGCGTCCAGTACACATGCGTTGGTTGCTGCGTGAGGACGGATTAAGTGAAATTTCTAAATGGAACTCGATAACGATATTGAACTTTTTATCGATGAAGTTGAAAGGGGAATCCTGTTGTGGGATATGGAATCACCCGAATATTTCAATCGTATTCGGAAAAAAAGTTGGGAAGAAATTGTTGATAGATTTTCTGAAGAAGGTGATTCAGAAGAGAAAAAAGAGCTTTGGATGAGTAAACCATTTTTATTAGTGCGCGAAGCAGGATAATACGGAATAAAAAAGTACTGCGTTACTTGGAACAATACATAAATTATTAAACCATTTGATTTTGTCAGGGCAGTTGACTCGTTTAAAAAATATTCAGCAAATCGGTCTCTTGTATTACGTTTCAAGCGTCAATGAGTTCTGAAAAGTGCCACTATATATGTCAGAATTGCAAAAAGATAATTCTGTTGTGGGATATGGAATCTCCCGAATATTTCAATCGGTGAATACCTACTAAAAATACATGTTGGGAAGAAATTGTTGAAATATTTTGTGAAGGAAGTAATTCAAAACAGAAAAAAGCCATCCACACTGGAAACCGAAGATTCAATAATAGGGAATACTGGACTGGAAACTCGCGTTTTGACGCGTAGACAAACGCTACATGTGGACGCAACATGAAATGATACGCGCGTAGTCAATCGCGCGATTCACTACGCGCGTTTAGAAACGCGCGTGTCGAGATACTAGAGCACAGTAGATCCCGTCCACATGCACACGCGCGTGCAATAAAATCGCAATTTCGACGCAAGCAATCGCAGGGATCTCGACTCGCGCGTTCCTTGCGCGTGTCGAGATACTAGGGTCCCAATAGTAGCGTCCAATACATATGCGTTGGTTGCTGCGTGAGGACGGATTAAGTGGAATTTCGAAATGAAACTCGATAATGATATTGAACTTTTTATCGATGAAGGTGAAAGGGGAATTCTGTTGTGGGATATGGAATCATCCGAATATTTCAATCGTATTCGGAAAAAATGTTGGAAAGAAATAGTTGATAGATTTTCTGAAGAAGGTGATTCAGAAGAGAAAAAAGAGCTTTGGATGAGTAAACCATTTTTATTAGTGCGCGAAGTAGGATTATACGAAATAAAAAAGTACTCCGTCACTTGGAAAAATACATAAATTATTAAACCATTTGATTTTGTCAGGGCAGTTAACTCGTTTACAAAATATTCAGCAAATCGGTCGCTTGTATTACGTTTCAAACGTCAATGAGTTCTAAAAAGTGCCACTTTATATGTCAGAATTGCAAAAAGATAATTCTGTTGTGGGATATGGAATCTCCTGAATATTCCAATCGATGAATACCTACTAAAAATACATGTTGGGAAGAAATTGTTGAAATAATTTGTGAAGGAAGTAATTCAAAAGAGAAAAAACCATCCACACTGGAAACCGAGGATTCAATAATAGGGAATACTGGACTGGAAACTCGCGTTTTGACGCGTAGACAAACGCTACATGTGGACGCAACATGAAATGATACGCGCGTAGTCAATCGCGCGTTTCTCGCCGCATCTGGACAAGCTCTTAGTGGCATTGTTGTCAGGCACATTTCTTTTATATTGGAATACGAAAGAAGGTAATATTAATTATCAGTGAACTATTGTGTATCTTATTTCAACCACTTATTTTTGTAGATATGTCTTTTACAGCTGTACAATTCAGTGTCGATGAAGGCGGAACGATAGCTGTGGTGCATTCATCATGGCTTACGCCTCTTAAGCGGGAAGTATTTTGGCCTCCAGTGAAGTCCGGTGCAACACTGAAACAACTGTTATTAGCTGGAAAACAAGCTGACACAGAAAACTGGAAATTATACGGAATTTCTAAGTGTTTTTTTAGTGGTGGTAAGGATTTATTTTATTCCTATTGCGGTGTAATCATTAGTGAGGTTATAGTTTATTTCTAAAGCATGGTTTTCAAACAATTAAAATCTTACATTTCTAGATGATTATGACAAGGCTGAGAAAAAGTTAAAACTATTGGAGGAGACCTCTGACATCTTCTCAGAATCTGAAGAGGAAACAACTAGGAAACGGAAAAGAGTAGCTAAGCGGATAATTTACGAATCGGATGAGAGTGATGATACTTTACCGAGACCTCCAAAAGTAACTGTAAAAGCGAAATCCATAGGTAAAATACCATACTCTTGAGTTGAATTATCTACTAAAATAATTTCTTCAATCACAGCAAGTACTTCTGCATTAGTGCAAGGAGGGTGTAGTTATCCAAGTCCAAGGAATTCAACACCGTATCTGTCACAGAGTCCATCGTCGCATCAAGGGCAGTCAGAAATACTTACTTCAAAAGTAAACTACAATTTTGGATTTGCATCAACTCCGGGTCCTCAAGTTGCAGAATCAACTGATAATAGTGAAATATCTTGCTCACATCAACATAACGAACCTGGTATGTATGCTTTAGATTTACCAATATCTTTTTTATCACTGCCTATCTTTCAGCTTTTCAGATTAAACTTCTTAAGCAGCTAAAATTTTTGCAACAGCAGAATTCACAAATATTGGCCCTTTTATCAAAGCAGTCGCAATCATTAGCAAGCAATTTAAAAATAAGTACTCTACCTGAAAATTACCATGCGATTTTCCTGTCAAAGAACTGGAAAAACTACAGGACTTTGAGGAGTACACCTGAAATTTCATCAAGAAAGAATAATATAGTCATATCTGGCTTGACTGATCTAATAGATACCTCCCCTCAGGGCATCTGCAACTTATTCAAGAAATTGTTGAACGTTGAGGTTGTCGTATCTGATCTCAACAACGCTTACATGCTGGGTTATAAAGAAAATGGTTTGCTCAAAGTTGAATTTATATCGTACATCAAGAAGCTGGAGATCATTAAGCAGAGCAAAAAACTAAAAGGGACCAAAATTTCTATAAGAGACGATCTCACTTTCAAGCAGAGATCTGACGGTAAAATCCTCCGAAGCTACTTGAGCAATTTCAGGGAAGATCCATCGGTTAAATGTTATATTAAGAAGAATACATTGTTTGTGAATGGAAAATCCCATACAATTGAAGAACTAGGAAACATTACTCAGTACGAGTCAGTGGGCCGAAAAGTAAGTAGTGCCCCATCAACCCCTTCAAGACGCAAACCCGGATTGACTAATGAAAGTCCCTCAGAACAAGAAGTGGGAGCACCTCACCAAACAAGTAGCAATGGAGTGGGACTGACGGATGGAAGCATGGCGCAAACACCTAACCGAATATGTAGCTCTAACGAGCAGATGGAGCAGACAAGTGAAGTTGAGGCAGAGGTGCAAACACCGAGTCAAGTGTATACTCCAGAGCAGGAAAAGGGATCAACAGTTCAAACGCTGCCAAGTAAGGTTGGTCAAACAAAAAAACCCTCAAAGGTTGAAAACTTAGGAAGACCAAAGTTTTTGAGATCGCAGTCTAAAACAAGCGGTCAACCATAGAGTGTAGTAAAACTGTGTGTGGGTGGGTTGCTTTAGATTGCTTTCTGCCTATCGTTCCATAATATATTTTGAATTCTTTCAGAGTTAAAATTCGATGAAATCCATGTAAATTCCAATATTTCAGGTTATTTTTTCCTACACTACGGTTATTGTTTTGTTTTTCTTACAGGTTGAATGTTTGATGTAGTTTTGTGAATTTTTGTCTTTATTTTTTGAATAATCAAACCTAGTCTAGGAGTATATTGTTTTTCGGTCTACTTGTCATATTTAATCGTTAGAGCAATGAATGATTTTATTGAAAGAATTGATGTTACTGAGTTGGAGACTGAAACGTTAGATGAAAAAGACCCTATCGGGAAGCACTTCCCAAAGAGTAGCCAGGACTTGAGTTTATTACAGATGAATGTGAGAAGTATCGGCAAGAACCACAGTGAATTCTTTACCTTCATTTCTTCTTTTGGGTTCAACGTTGATGTAATCGTCTTGACCGAAACATGGAATATAGATGATGTGCGTCAGTTTACCATTCCGGATTATGTTGTCTATTATAATGAGTCGTTTATAAATCAGAATGATGGTGTTGTAATGTATATAAGATCAAATATATCTCACACTGTTAAATTGAGGGTCGTTGGAAATCTGAATATGTTAGAATGCTCATTATGGAAACATGGAAAACTGTTCAATGTTTTGCCGTACTATCGATCCCACTCCTACAGAATCCATGATTTTTTTTTCCGACTTTGAATTGTTTATATCTTCCACTAAACTGAAGGGTATAACATATTTCTTAGGTGACATTAATGTGGATATTTTGGATCAGTCTGACCCCGCATGTCTGGAGTACCTAGAATTGCTTAGCGGATATGGTTTTCGATCACTAATTAACTCACCTACCAGGGAAACTGAAAACTCCGCTTCTTGTATCGATCATGTTTTTGTGGGCAACTCTGGACCGAACGAGATTATAAGACCTTTTGTTTTAAAAACTCATATTACTGATCATTATATGACTCTTGTAGCTCACGCGTTGTCAGGTCCGGTGTACAGTGGTCAACGGGAGAGATTCAGGAGGATAGTCAACATCGAGAAGTTGAATAATGACCTTAGGCTTGCATCGTGGGGTAGGTTATATAACACCGCGGATATTTCGAAGAAGGCGGAAATATTTGTAGAAATTATTACACATTCTATAAATGAAGCTACCACATTAACGGCAATTAAGACACACAAGAGAAAACAGCCCTGGATAACAGATGGTTTGATCGAGTCTATACGCACTAGAGACAGGTTGTTTCAGAGGTTCCTCAAAACGAAATCTGATGATAGCAGGGAAGAATACAGAACATATAGAAATAAGTTGAACGGTCTTTTGAGGAGGGCAAAATTTTCATATTATAGGCGGCAGATTGAAGACGCAAGGGGAGATTGTGGTAGAACATGGGATGTGCTCAATGGTGTGTTCGATGGTGGTGGTTCTTCTCGGTCGACTCCTCCTGATAGGATTTTGGTTGATGGGGGAGAGATAGTGGATGACAGGGGGATAGCAGATGCAATGAACCAATACTTCGCGAATATCGGCGAGTCTTTGGCTTCTGGTGTTCCCGAGGTCCCGGATGATCTTGAGTCGGGCCTGAAATCTGACCAGCGCGGAAATTCTTTTTATATAGAACCGACAGATAAGTCTGAAATGATGGGTCTGATACATTCCTTGGAAAACCGCAAAGCGCCTGGCCATGATATGATCACCAACACCCTGATGAAAACTATCGCACCGTATGTTGTGGAACCCTTTGTTGACCTGATCAACTCTTGTTTATCGGAGGGTTATGTCCCCCCGCATTTCAAGGTTTCTTTGATAACACCGATCCATAAAGGAGATGAGAAGGGTGATCCAGGCAATTATAGGCCAATATCGAATATATCAGTTCTCGCAAAATTGTTTGAAAAAGTTCTGTGCTTGAGATTAGTCAAGTACCTGCATAAGCTCGATTTTCTTTCCAACTCGCAGTTCGGGTTCCGACAGGGGAGATCAACGGCGGATGCACTGAATGCTCTCGCGGAAAGTTTATACGGTGCTGTTGATGGTGGTAGAAAAATACTTTGTGTATTTGTGGACCTGAAGAAGGCCTTTGACACCGTCTGTCACAGGAAACTAATTGACAAGCTCCGGAAAATAGGCATAAGAGGCGTACCGTGTAGATTGTTCGAGAGCTACTTGTCAGGTAGGGTACAGCAAACGAAAATCAATAATGCTGTGAGTAGTGAGGCAGAGGTTAAGTGGGGTGTGCCTCAAGGAACAGTCCTTGGCCCAATATTATTCCTTGTATATATGAACGATCTACTCACCCTGAACATCAGGGCTCGGATTATTTCATTTGCTGATGACACGTGTCTTATTTTTGAGAGCAGTTCATGGGAAGAGGTTAAAAATATCGCCATGGACGGATTGAAGAAAGTGAAAAAATGGTTCGACCTGAATATGCTGTCTGTAAACATGAAGAAGACACACTTCCTGCCGGTTTCCTTGGTCAGCAGCCTCTTGCCTGACTACGATTACCTTTATTTCGGTGAGGACAGGATCGATCGAGTGATGCACACAAAATATCTCGGTGTGTATGTTGACTGTCATCTCAGGTGGGATATTCACAGCGTGGAGTTGCACAAGAAGTTGAGGAAAATTTCATATAAAATACGTATTGCGAGGGAACTCTTGCCTCGGGATCAGCGCTACGCTGTGTACTACGCCCTTGTACAGTCGGTTCTCCAGTATGGTATTGTCGCATGGGGGGGTCTAGCAGAGAAATATTACTACCCCATTGAAAGAGCTCAGAAACGTCTGCTGAAGATTCTCTTCGAGAAGCCTGTCTTGTTTCCGACAGAGGCACTGTTCAAGGAGCTGAGAGTCCTGGATCCCAGACAGCTGTACGTGAGAACCGTGATAACTTCTATTCCAAAAAATAGGCACAGGCTTGATTTCATGGATTCTGCCTACGGAACACGACAGGCAGAGAACGGGATGGTCAGGGGTCTCAAAGTAACTAGGGAAAAGTCAAGGGCATCATTTCTTTACAGATTATCTCAAATATATAATGTCATACCAACTTGTCTCAAGTCCTTGCAGAGCTTCCATTCTCTCAGAAGGCTCACAAATTCTTGGCTGCTCGATACATTTGAACGACATGCCATTCATGAATTGTTTAAGTGTTTCTAATATTAATTACATTATGATCAGTCAGCCAGCTCAGTACTTGTACTGCATTTTATAACTCTCACTTTCGATCGTTCCTCGATGTGTTTTATTGGTGAGGAACACTTCATATTTATTTTAATGGATTAATCGAGCGAACTCATACACAAGCTCTTAAATGAGCTTACTTGAGCTCGCATCGAAAAATTGTATGTAGTTTCCATTCTGTATGATAAATTGAGGAGAATAAAGATTATTATTATTATTATTATTACTTAAAAGATGCTCAGAACTATGCGTACATGGTGAGATAGTTCAGAATTTTTGGCATGTTGCTTTATTTTTCGGTTGTAGGTTTCTTATTTTTCAAATTTTGGAGGTAAGAATTTGTCGAGTCAGGTGAACAACATATTGCGGAGATTAATGTCCAATGAACTGGCTTCAAAGTTTAGCTTTTATGGAAAAAGAGGAGGCAAAAAAGCATTTTCTTCATTTATGTCGAAGGATCTTGTTGTTGGTAATAATTAATTTTCAACCTATTTTTCATTTACAATAAAAATTGAAAATTTACAGCTGCGATAAGGCAGAACTCGAAGACTGTTACAGAGAAGGATATTGAGGATTCAGTGAAAGTGTGGTTAAAACATGCTCCTCACAGGCTTCAAATTGAACGAATAAACATACGGAATACTTCCAATTCATAATGGAAGAGGACTATAAAATTGTAAGCAAAAGACAAATGTATAGAAGGCTGAAGCATATGTCATCTCATTTCACTTGAGAATTAAAATTTTTTTATTCCACTGGATGAATAAACGTCAACTTCCCTGTATTTGCCTCTTCATTTCCTTTTGTTCCCGAGCGACCAGGAACCTAGCTATAGAGTCATACAGAGCAGTTTTTGTTGATCGGTCGTCCTGTAGGCCATCTGGCATTTGTGAATTGGTGTATTCTCCAGATTCTATGTTCTTATGTTGTTATCTACTACTTTCTTCATTGTCTTCAATAGAAACGATGTTGAATTCATTGTTCTTGAAGATTGTGGGTCCCCATTTTGGTGTGAAGAGAACTTTTGTCCTTCTCCATTTTCTGTGTATATGACTCATTCTAAGCAGCTTCTGGTTATCTTCAGAAGATGAAGACTCTTCTAGGATTTTTCTTCACACTGGTGATCTATATAGATTGAAGGTGAAGGTCTATATTGCTGTATCGATTCTAGTTATGGGTTTACTACCTGTGAAGGTTGTTTTGGGAAAACTGAAAGATCGTTTCTGTTCTCCTTCGGTGAATTATCCGTCTGGCTTATTTATCGATATTGTGGGTTTGATTACTCCTTTTGCCATGACCTTTTGTATTCTGTGTGCTGTGGGATTAGAAGTGACATTACCACAAAAACTAAAAAGTTCCACAAATT
Source organism: Coccinella septempunctata (assembly GCF_907165205.1). Classification (NCBI taxonomy): domain Eukaryota; kingdom Metazoa; phylum Arthropoda; class Insecta; order Coleoptera; family Coccinellidae; genus Coccinella; species Coccinella septempunctata. The sequence goes on along the minus strand of NC_058194.1, from coordinate 859,147 downwards.
ATGTCAACTCTTGTATATATGTAGTGTCCTTGTGATATATTATTTAATAAGGACTGTCTGTCAAAGTGTATATCACAGAGATGCGAGATCTGATGGAATTTAGAACAAATCATACTGTACACAGATGACTGAAACAACATATTTGTTCTGGGCGTAGTAAGGTTGAACAAGCGTACGGGTCTAGAACTTGGGCGTCCTACATGAAATCCTACTCTAGCGAGTAGATGTGCCATTCAAGGGTCCATGAAGGAACCTCAAACAAACAACGCCCTTCCTGACATCAAGCTTAACTGCACCGAATTTATTCAACAACTTACTTACTCGCAAAAAACTTCTTTGAACAGCCTCCATTAGTCCGAGAGTTGGCAACGAAAATTGTACTGGCGCATAATTTAATATGATTTAATATTGAGGGTGTACAGCAAAGCTAATGCATCCTCAGACCAATCGGCACACTACAAGAAAACAACAACTATTTAAGAAACAGAAGGACAAAGAACAATGCAACCTACTGTTTATGCTATTCTAATCAGGGTCGTCAATTCTATAAAAAACGAGATACACAATAACTAAAATTAAGTACATCAATTCACAAGTCAACTCAATAACAAGCAAATTAAAACTGAGAGACAAGACCTGATATAGGTTAGTTTAAGAATATAGAACATGAACACAATCATTTCGTGAACTACAGAATTCATAGATTAGTTTCTAATTGTTTTTACTTACAAATCAACGAAGAAAGGGATATATGGAACTAAACACAAACTTTATAAAACAGCGTTCATAACGTATATCTCACTAAAATCCACTTGCGAGTTCAGAACTAGGAATGGATATAATTTTTTAAATTTTAAAATTTCGAATTTTTCCAAATAGTCTATTAAAAGGCAGTTAATGCCTGTATGTAATATTTTTAGACCTGTTTCTTGTACAAAGTGGTGACCTTCTTTAAATAGGTGATTGCCAAAATGGGAATCATTGTTCCACGATAATTTCATAAATTTTACCCAAGTTCACTTAGAAAAGTCCGAAATAGACCTTCTGGAAAAAGGAATAAAGTTTAATCCTACATCCAATATCAATACGGAAAGAAACCTAATTAAGTTGGCAGCTGAGATAGAGGCTACCATGAACCACATAAGAGTAAGCAAGTTCGAAATTAGAGATGAAATAAGACCATTACTGAGAAAAGAACTAAAAGAATTGAGGACAAACAAAAAATTGGGTAGAGGCCATTTCAATGATAAAGTTATCAAGTCAATCAGAGAGAAAGTTGAAAGGAACAAACTCACAATAACTAAGGCAGACAAAGCTATGATAATTATGAAAACAAAAGATTACAATAAAAAAGTGTTGGATTTCTTATCAAAAAAAAATATAAGAGAAAAAAAGATATCCTTATCAACAATCATACAAAAAGATAAAAGAAGTTATTAAAAGGATTCCTGACAGTTCAGAGTTAAAAAATATAAAAGGTCTCAAAATTGACAACACTAGAATCCCAAGATTGTATGGCCTTATGAAGATACATAAGAGCAAAATTTTAGATGAAATACCCATTAGACCAGTCGTGTCGAATTGCAACGCTCCAACATACCAATTGTCTAAATGGTTAAACATCTTTCTGAAAGAAAAAACTAATTTTTCACCATCATATACAATAAAAAACACCTTAGATCTGGTTAATAAAATTAAAGATATAAAAGTAGAAGATCATTACAAAATTAGAACATTGGACATAGAGAACCTATATACCAACGTGCCTACATTGGAAGTTAAGAGAATAATAGAAGAAGATCTTGATCACTCTAATTTATCAAATGATACAGTCGAAACAGTATGTCAGATTTTAAATTTATGTCTGAAACAAAATTTTTTCCAATTCGATAACAAAATATTCGAACGGATACAAGGATTGGCAATGGGCAACCCCATTGCTCCATATTTAGCAGATAGGTACATGGACTATTTTGAAAAAACCCACATCTTTAATTGGGGTAACGACTTTTCTCCACTTATCGTCTATTACTATCGTTATGTGGACGATATTATAATTTTGTGGAAAGGAACTGACCAAGGATTTGATGATTTTGTCACATATCTGAACAGTAGTGTTAATAACATAAAATTCAAGAATGAACACATCAATGATAAAGAGTGCAATTTCTTAGACCTAAACATCAAGTTGTTGGATGGCAAACATTCCTTCGACATTTTCAGAAAACCAACACATACAGACGTGTCAATTGACATCAGCTCACAACATCATTGGAACCACAAGATAGCTGTTTTCAACACTTTATTAGAACGACTTGTGAATATACCATTAAATGAGGACAATTTTAATAAAGAAATTGGAATAATTAAACAAATAGCGAGAAAAAACAATTTTGACAATAATATGATTGATAGAATGTTAAATAAAAAATTACATAAACGCTTATTGAGGAGTCATTTTCCCATTAGTCAACATAGAATCGAAGATAAAAGATATTTCCCTCTAAGCTTTGTTGGGACTTTATCGAGTAAGGTGGCTAGATTGCTGGAGAAAGACAATAATATAAAGATAGCCTTCAGACCAACAAACAACTTGAGAAATTTACTTTTCTATTGAAAAGTAGTATCTTTGTTATTACAAAGATCCAGTTTCCCCATTGGAGAAGAGTGGTGTTTATAAACTCACTTGTGACACGTGTGGTGCAGTGTATATTGGAAAAACTAATAGGACGTTCAATCAGAGAATAAAAGAACATCTAGGAATTTTGAGGCTAGGCCCACATTACGATGATTCCCATTTTGGCAATCACCTATTTAAAGAAGGTCACCACTTTGTACAAGAAACAGGTCTAAAAATATTACATATAGGCATTAACTGCCTTTTAATAGACTATTTGGAAAAATTCGAAATTTTAAAATTTAAAAAATTATATCCATCCCTAGTTCTGAACTCGCAAGTGGATTTTAGTGAGATGTACGTTATGAACGCTGTTTTATAAAGTTTGTGTGTAGTTCCATATATCCCTTTCTTCGTTGATTTGTATGTAAAAACAATTAGAAACTAATCTATGAATTCTGTGGTTCACGAAATGATTGTGTTCATGTTCTATATCCTTATACTAACCTATATCAGGTCTTGTCTCTCAGTTTTAATTTGATTGTTATTGAGTTGACTTGTGAATTGATGTACTTAATTTTAGTTATTGTGTATCTCGTTTTTTATAGAATTGACGACCCTGATTAGAATAGCATAAACAATAGGTTGCATTGTTCTTTGTCCTTCTGTTTCTTAAATAGTTGTTGTTTTCTTGTAGTGTGCCGATTGGTCTAAGGATGCATTAGCTTTGCTGATGCGAAACCGGTCACCACGTTTGATTAAATGCTGTTAGGAATTTTGAGTTTTTGACTTAGCCCACATATCTAGCGTTCCTACTTGGACTTTGGGTATATGAAATTACAACACACTCTACAAGTATTTTGTAATGATTGAAAACTGTCACTAGTTCATAGAACAGAAAACTTGAAAAAGTGGTCAGATCTCATTTTAGTGAAACGCGGTGTGTCAGTACACCACATAAGTTGCTGCCTTGACGATGTTGTTTCAAAAGAATTGTATTACCTGAAACTGCATTTACTGCTCAAATATCATATATTATCTGTGAATAAAATATTCAGACCACATATCAATAGAAGAGAGGCAGTCAGCAGTCACCCCAAAGTACGGATATTGTAATTTTATATAAATCAAAGAGCGTCGCCGTCAGATGTTCCACTACCTGACCTTTTAGCGTGGGTGCTGATTCATATACACCATCAAAACTAACTCATATTTAATTATAATCCACTACAAATCTTTTGCCGATTTTCGTCACCACCTCTCGGAATATATGTCATTGTGATGTGTATGGCAATCGTATATTGGGTTCCAAGCAATTCATCCAAACTCCAGTTTGCTCGTCACAAATGTATTGAACAGCAAAATCATGGTTTCCGGTTCAGAAAATATCTGCTATTACGCACGATGAATTCATACAATCTTGGCCTCGTACCAAGTAAATGATTAACATGAGGAACAAATGTTAAAGTAAATAGTTCTTTTTCCTGGTGTACGTGGCGACATTGTACTCAAAAATGCTCAATGGTAGTTGATTTCTGCCACACCAAATCAAGAATGAGTCCACAAAGCACGCTGCAGGATACGCAGTCTTCAATAGTCGGCATGAGCCCATGCACGAATAGGATTAGTTGGCATATGCCAAGTTGTTGAAAAAGCCTAATTGCAATATATGCGAGCTTTATCATTCTCAAAATCTGATTTGGTCTTTGGAGGTACAAATGAGAGCTTTGGTTATTTGTCTATGCCATAAACTTCTCTCAGTTGGAAGTAAGGAATTCGCATTGTGTCTCTCTATATACGGCTAGCCCTGCAAGATGTTGAGGTGACCACTTGCATTATATTCTTCTTATACTACCTAGTATTCTTGTATCTAGTATCACTCCATCTTGATGAACAAATCCTCCCGTTTCCGACATCAGCTCAGCCGATTCCAGAAAAGCAGAAGATGATTTTTACAGCAAGTCATGGTCTTTCAATCTCTTGAAAGATATAAAGTATATGTTTACTCATATGATATTCGAATGAAAACTTCAGTTTTGCTTGTCAATCTGGCTTGAGATCGATTCATATGTCGGATATTAGCTTCTCCAAAGCACTCCAGCTCTTTGACTTTGATTTTATGATGAGCTACTATTCCCTTGAGTGGGTCTTGACCTCTCAATAATCTTATTCCATTTCCAACTTTTGTGTATAATGTTGGTATTGCAAACTTTGAAACCCCTGTCTTCCTGCATTCGAGGAAAGTATATCCTTTGTATCGAAGAGTTACAGTTACAGTTTGTTCGGCGCATCTGTCGAATCCCCCAGACCTGCTACAGCGACCAAAGCGGTCTATTGTGGCACACAAACAAGCTCAAAGAGCTAAACTTCTACCTTCAGTGCCATCTTCCAAGCGAACTTTGTCTGCCGCAGTCACTGAGGATATGCTCAATGGTTTCGTCCTCCTATAAGCAAAGAGAGTCCTTGTATATCGAAGAGCTAGGATGCAAGCTACGATTCATATTCAAACTCTTCTATCGAACTCGAGAATTTCATTTGCCGTCCATTTAACTACCCTGAGAGAGTAGTGACTCTCCAGTTTGCCAAATTGTTCGTAGGATAAACTAACAACTGTGCAGTTAATGCATTCCTAATTTAAGTTATCTCCAGAGCACCACTCTCTCACATTCATTTGTTATCAAAAAAAAAACGAAAATGAAATATATTACGTTTTTGAAATTATTACATAATCACTAAAGCTCTTCTTGACAAAAAGACACTCAAAGAGTGTTTGAAACTTTCTGAAATACGATTCCCCAAGTGAGCAGTCCACAAACTAAGGATGATAGCCATCATAAATATAGAGGTGTTTTGAAAGATGAAAGTTGTAATAACTGGAGTTATTATGTTATAATACGATCACGTCATCGAGTTCGAATAATCCTACTGAACCAGATTCTAAAACATATGTGGCAACTACGCTGGACGCAACAACATGCTAATGGTGAAAGATTGAATAAAATTCGGACGCAGCATTGTGCTACATATGAAAACAAAATATACGCCGGACGCACTAATGGTAGGACCATGAAAGGACGCAATAATGTGCGTATATCAACTTTTTTATTAATAAAGATATTTGAGATCTGAAACGACCAAACTACGTAATTTTTTGCGTAGATTAATATACTTCGATCAGATTCCACCTAGGTAGCGTATTTCTGGGAGACGCAATAAGGTTGCTTTCTGAAAGGACGCAATAAAGTATGCCAGATGTAAATATATATATATATATATATATATATATATATATATATATATATATATATATATATATTTATCCAGCATACTATGTTGCGTCCATACATTGTCTTTGGGCCATACACTATTGCGTCCTGAATAATACTGCGTCCGTATACCGGACGCAGCATTGTTTTTCAAAGTTTTCTCTGGTATTTCGAGGGATTCAACGACAGGGGTGGTCGCAAATCGTGAAGGACGTCGAGAGCTATCTTTGGAACAACTATAGATTTCATTCATCTTTTGATAAAAGAGTTATTCTATGTTGAAAAACATATCTCCAGACGCAGTAAAGTGCTTCTCATGAAACCTAAAGTATATTTTTAGTTCACGCAAATTCCGCTTCGGGGGCGCTTCAAATGATGAAAACTGATATACACTCAATATACATCTTTCACACGACGCATAATGTTGCGTCCTAAATCTGGCAACTGTGTATACAAGTAAACCAAGTTGTATTTGCACAACTGAAATGATTTAGCTCCCTAGGCTCCAAGGTCATCCCGAAAGTCTGTTGGGTGAAGAATTGGATTCTGTCTCTAGAGCAATAGCAGGTCCGATTCAAGTGCCCTTATGGTGTTCTTTTGACTGATATTGTCATTATTATTTTTTCGAATGAAAAAAAGTTATAACTCACGTGAATTTTATTTCACTTCAATTAGAAATCAAACGATAACACTTTCCAGAGAATTATCGGATTTATAAATTGACATGAAAGGTATCGCTTTATCCGCTTATGCTCATGTCATCTCATTTCACTTGTGAATTAAAATTTTTATTTCACTGGATGAATAAACGTCAACTTCCCTTGTTGCTAGAGGCAAGTGTATTTGCCTCTTCATTTCCTTTAGTTCCCGAGGGACCAGGAACCTAGCTATAGAGTCATACGGTCATATACAGAGCAGTTTTTGTTGATCGGTCGTCCTGTAGGCAATCTGGCGTTTGTGAATTGGTGTATTCTCCAGATTCTATGTTCTTATGTTGTTATCTACTACTTTCTTCAGCGTCTTCAATAGAAACGATGTTGAATTAATTGTTCTTGAAGATTGTGGGTCCCCATTTTGGTTTGAAGGGAACTTTTGTCCTTCTCCATTTTCTGTGTATATGACTCATTCTAAGTAGCTTCTGGTTATCTTCAAAAGATGAAGACGAATCTCTTCTAGGATTTTTCTTTACACTTCTGGTGATCTATATAGATTGAAGGTGTTTATTGCCCACTCCAAACATCGTCTTTTAAATATCCCAATCTTCCTTACGAGGATTCTTGGCCTATATTGCTGTATCGATTCTAGTTATTGGTTGTAAAGGTTGTTTTGGGAAAACTGAAAGATCGTTCGTGTTCTCCTTCGGTGAATTATCCGTCTGGCTTATTGAGCGATATTGTGGGGTTGATTACTCCTTTTGCCATGACCTTTTGTATTCTGAGTGCTGTGGGATTAGAAGTGACATTACCACAAAAATTAAAAAGTTCTACAAATTATGTTAACTCTTGTATATATGTAGTGTCCTTGTATAATAATATATTAATTAATAAGGACTGTCTGTCAAAGTGTATATCACAGAGATGCGAGATCTGATTGAATTTAGAACAAATCATATTGTACACAGATGACTGAAACAATATATTTGTTCTGGGCGTAGTAAGGTTGAACAAGCGTACGGGTCTAGAACTTGGGCGTCCTACATGAAATCCTACTCTAGCGAGTAGATGTGTCATTCAAGGGTCCATGAAGGAACCTCAAACAAACAACGCCCTTCCTGACATCAAGCTTTACTGCACCGAATTTATTCAACAAAACAGCATGATCTTACTCGAAAAAACTTCTCTGAACAGCCTCCATTAGTTCGAGAGCTGGCAACGAAATTCGGCAAAAGATTTGTACTGGCGCATAATTTAATATGATTTAGTATTGAGGGTGTACATAAGTCAGCACCCACTCTCAAGGTCAGGTAGTGGAACACCTAGCGGCGACGCGCTTTGATGTAGGTATATGAAATTACAACACACTCTGCAAGTATTTTGTAATGATTGAAAATTGTCACTAATTCATAGAACAGAAAACTTGAAAAAGTGGTCAGATCTCATTTTAGTGAAAAGCGGTGTGTCAGTACACCACATAAGTTGCTGCCTTGACGATGTTGTTTCAAAAGAATTGTATTGGCTGAAACTGCATTTACTGCTCAAATATCATATATTATTTGTGAATAAAATATTCAGACCACATATCAATAGAAGAGAGGCAGTCAGCAGTCACCCCAAAGTACGGATATTGTAATTTTATATAAATCAAAGAGCGTCGCCGTCAGATGTTCCACTACCTGACCTTTTAGCGTGGGTGCTGATTTATATACACCATCAAAACTAACTCATATTTAATTATGATCCATTACAAATCTTTTGCCGATTTTCGTCGCCAGCTCTCGGAATATATGTCATTGTGATGTGTATGGCAATCGTATATTGGGTTCCAAGCAATGCATCCAAACTCCAGTTTGCTCGTCACAAATGTATTGAAAAGCAAAATTATGGTTTCCGGATCAGAAAATATCTGCTATTACGCACGATGAATTCATACAATCTTGGCCTCGTACCAAGTAAATGATTTACATGAGGAACAAATGTAAAAATTTGATCAAAACAACGCCAAGATCTTTTATCTCCGTTTTTTTGCTCAGGACGCTGCCATCAAGACTATAGCTATACAGTAAATAGTTCTTTTTCCTGATGTACGTGGCGACATTGCACTCAAAAATGCTCAATGGTAGTTGATTTCTGCCACACCAAATCAAGAATGAGTCCACAAAGCACGCTGCAGGAAACGCAGTCTTCAATAGAGCCTACATATATCACCAAAGATTTTAAAATCGTCGGCATGAGCCCATGCACGAATAGGATCAATTAGATGCATCCTCACTTCTTCAAACTTCCGGGAGTGGATAACTGGAGTGGAAGGCCTCTAAAATTCCCTGATCGACTTTTTGTTCCAGATCGTAATGCGAGAGGTTTGGCCAATTAGTTTTGAACTGTTGTAAGTTTTGCTTCAGATGGATCTTAATGGTGGATCAGTTCCTCTTCTGTTATTTTAAATTCGATTATCCTATGGTCAGAGATTGATGGTTTGGTTACCATTTCCCAAGCTTTAACACTTCTTCTGGAAGCTGCGTTGACCATTGTCACGTCCAGAACCCCTTTTCTTGCCCTAGTGACAGAACCAGGTGTTGTCCCCACGTTCTTGAGATAGTTCTTCATTCTGCCAGAGTTCTGCAGGCCAGAATAATCTCTAATTCAGTAACGTTATTAGTTCTCAGATCCTTTGTATTTTTCACTTTTCTGTTCTTCGTTCACTACCACATTATTTTTGGCAGCGAAGGGAATACAACACAAGAAATTCTTTGAGCTCTTTTTCTGGCAGAACTTTATCGAGCTTTATTGCGTGTATATACACGCTTTTTCAACAACTTGGCATATGCCAAGTTCTTGAAAAAGCCTAATTGCAATATATGCGAGCTTTATCATTCTCAAAAACTGCTTTAGTCTTTGGAGGTACAAATGAGAGCTTTGGTTTTTTGTCTATGCCATAAACTTCTCTCAGATGGAAGTAAGGAATTCGCATTGTGTCTCTCTATATACCCTGATAAAGTATGAATTCTGCAAGCGGACAAGATGTGCATAAGAGTTTTCGTCGATCACGGCTAGCTCTGCAAGATGTTGAGGTGACCACTTGCATTATATTCTTCTTATACTACCTAGTATTCTAGTATCTAGTATCACTCCATCTTGATGAACAAATCCTCCCGTTTCCGACATCAGCTCAGCCGACTCCAGAAAAGGAGAAGATGATTTTTACAGCAAGTCATGGTCTTTCAATCTCTTGAAATATATAAAGTATATGTTTACTCATATGATATTCGAATGAGAACTTCAGTTTTGCTTGTCTAATCTAGCTTTCTAATATCTTTTGTTCTGCTGGCGTGATAGATTTTCCTACTAGCTTAAGATCGATTCATATGTCGGATATTAGCTTCTCCAAAGCACTCCAGCTCTTTGTCTTTGATTTTATGATGAGCTACTATTCCCTTGAGTGGGTCTTGACCTCTCAATAATCTTATTCCATTTCCAACTTTTGTGTATAATGTTGGTATTGCAAACATTGAAACCCCTGTCTTCCTGCATTCGAGGAAAGTATATCCTTTGTATCGAAGAGTTACAGTTACAGTTTGTTCGGCGCATCTGTCGAATCCCCCAGACCTGCTACCGCGACCAAAGCGGTCTATTGTGGCACACAAACAAGCTCAAAGAGCTAAACTTCTACCTCCAGTGCCATCTTCCAAAGGGAATAGGTGATAACAGAGGAGGAGTAGTTCATGAGTTCCCCTAGAACCAGCCTGAGCGAAGCTTGTCTGCCGTTTTTTTTTTTTTGGTGTATCAAAGAGCTAAACTTCTACCTCCAGTACCATCTTCCAAAGGGAATAGGTGATAACAGAGGAGGAGTAGTTCATGAGTTCCCCTAGAACCAACCTGAGCGAACCTTGTCTGCCGTTTTTTTTTTTTGGTGTATCAGGGGTAGCAAAACAGACGAACACACCCTCTGCTCAGTGGGAACAGTGTGGGGATTCCCACTCTCTGAGCTCGAGACCCACTAAAAACCCTTAACTGCTTCTTCATAGGCGGTACGGCTCTCTCAATCGAAAAGTCTTTCGATCGAAAGTTTATTCAATAGAAAGTTCTCTGCATCGAAGAGTCACTCGACCGAAAATGACGCCCACTTTCTCCTGATTGGCCAGATTGGTCGGAACGATTCGGAACGACTCGGAACTGGCACTCTTTCATCTTTGTCTTATCATTTCTGAAATGACAGAGAATTTGGACATTTAATTCTGCAGTACCAAAACGGTTGATTGTTTACATAACCTTTAATCTGGAAATTTTTCGACTTTCCTCAAAAATGAAATCAATTTGAATAATCATTTTGACGAATCAAGTAGGACCAATGATAATATGATGAAATGCATTGAAAGTGCTCTCTAGGATACATTCACTGATCAAACGAAATATATTTTCTATATATAATAAAAGTAGGTATCCATAAATTGTATAAAATGAATATCATTCTCTCATAGTACTAAGTTTAATCAAATGCAACCTTTGTTTTCAGGTAATGTTGAATGATCAAAATACTGCAATATTCTGTATTTGTTTATAAGAGAGGAGTGTAGGGCAAGAGAACGTCACTACTCAAATGTACCAAGATTTTCGAATTAAATGAGAATGTGATGACGATTAGTTATAATGTGATCTTAACATATAAATTCTACTGATTGAGGCGAATAGGGCAGTTGGCAATCAGAAAATTTTAAGACCTATCACATTTAATGCTGATTTTTCTTAACTCGAATAAATAATACAGATGTAGATTACAAGAGACTAAGTACAAACAATGAGTATAATTTACAAACGAGCCATTCAAGAGATTCTCCTCAAACTATGGTTTCAGAAAGTGGATAATAAAAGGACAGATGGAATAACAGATACCCATGAAATCAATAAAATTATTGGGAAAAACAGTGAACTGCTGATATAAGCTTTGCGGATAAGAAATATTTCAAAATTGCCTAATACAGCAATGAGAATCATACTATATGTCAAGTCATTGTATTGGAATAATTAAATATAAACTGTAGGTTGAATTTTCAAGATGTTCATTTGATTCATAAAACCGAATAAGATGTATTATCAAACATTCCAAATATTCTCCTCATACTATGATGTATACTTACTCTAGATACGAAGAACTAATAGGGAATGTAACATTTTGTTTCTTGATGGATAAGTTTCATTCATTCGAAGTGTCTGTTTTGAAATTTGCATGGGTTTTTCCCAACACCAATATATAATATAGATTACGAGAGACTAAGTACAAGCCATTATTATTTTATAGAAACAAGAGATTCTCCTCAAACTCTGTCTGAAAGTGGATAATAAATGGACAGGTGCATTAATGAATAGCCATGACATTATTTGGTAAAACAGTGAACTGCTGATATAATAAGCTTTGCGGAGAAGAAATATTTCACAATTGCCTATTAAAACAATGAGAATCATATCGTATGTTAATTCATTGTGTTGAAATTATTAAATATAAACTATAGGTTGAATTTACGAAATGTTTATTTCATTCATAAAACCGAAAAAGAACTTTGATAATACATTGTAAATATTCTCCATATTCTGTGATATTACATATCAGGAAAAGAGGTCAAATTACTGGGTCTTCTAAATATTCTTTATTGAAGTCATTCTAGCTTTCGTTCAGTTTCTGGACTTCTTCAGGGACAATGTCCATTAATTAAAATATTGTATGTATTTATTCTTAGTTTCTGAAGAAGTTCAGAAACTGAACAAAAGCTAGGATGACTTCAATGAAGAATATTTAGAAGACCCAGGAATTTGACTTCTTTTCCCGATATCTAATATCACATCATTTAAAGAGGTCCAGATTTCCTTTAATCTAATTCTCCATATTCTCTTCACACTATGATGTATACTTACTCTAGATACGAAGGACTGATAGGGAAAGTAACATTTTGTTTCTTTCATTTATACCGATTTTAACTGTCTGTTTTGAAATTTACCAAGTAAAATGTTACTCTGATCTTAATTTTTCCCTCATTTCAATGTTCGATTTCAAAGATATACTGAAATAGTGATAGGCATTATAAAATAAAAGAACACATTTAAAAAATCTATTTCAGTGAAAAACACACTCCGGAATATAAGACTAAAAGTCAATGTTAAATTACTCAATCTCAAATTCAAAACCAACTGGCAAATCTTGAATATATTGGAAATCTGGTGAGCAGGTGGTTTTAGTATTTCCCGTTCATTGGGTTACTAGGAATATATCGAGTGCAGTGGGATATTTGAATGTTTTCAATTTACCTACAAAGATTTTCTTGTCTTGGAGAGCATAGGATAACAGAGTAGGTAGCAGGCAGGCATCAGGTTGAAATGATGTATCATTCTAGTAGGTGCTGAAATGTTTAGGGATCTGGCAAATCTTGTATATATTGGAAATCTGGTAAGAAGGTTATTCTAGCATTTCCTGTTCCTCCATGATTTCCATACAATAATACCATCTTGACTGAAAACCGTCTCTAACATGGTTATTTGAAGACACTCATTTACAATTCTTTGGCGTAGTTCTTCCAAATTTCAGGCCGAGTCACAAAAATCTTGGACTTAAGATGGCCTCACAAGAAGTCCAGAGGGTTCAGGTCAGGTGTTCCGGCAGGTCACTCCATATAGGACCTCTTCTTCGTAGGTAGCATATTCGAGAGAATCAAGTCAAAAGAAGGCCCTCATTTTTATTATTATTTGAACTGGGGTCTGAGTGGGGTCGTTATGTGGCTCGATTAGCCTTTCGGGAACTACGACCATGTAGTGACTATGTGATCGTGAGAAGAAAAGATCTGAAAGAGGTGTTGGTCACTAAACCCAGAGCAGATCTGGAGTGCTGGACTGATCATAGGCTGGTAATCTCGAGAATGAAAATCTCAATGCGCCCAAAATACCAACGCAAGCCAAAGTATCTAAAAGAGCGCCTTCAAATTTCCAAACTACAAAACCCTTCTACAAAGGAAAGATTCACAGCTGCCGTCAAAGATAGCCTAACACCACCGGATTATAACGACGACATTGAGACTCATTGGCTTCGCTTCAAGTCATCTCTTACAAATACAGCGAAAGAAATACTGGGCACAAAACGCTCCCGAAAATCCCCAGACTGGTTTGCCGACAGCGAAACTCATATCGCACCCCTTTTGGACGCAAAACACAAAGCGATGAAAACCGCAATTAACAAGCCTGGCGATGTTGCAGCCCAAAAAAGTTTTATAAACATCAAACGCGAGGTCCGTCAATAAATAAGAAAAATCAAGGATAGCTGGTGGAAAGAAAAAGCTAGGGAAATACAAGCTTACGCCGATAACCATGACTACAGGCGTTTTTTCGAAGCTATTAAAACTGTTTACGGTCCAAGCAGAAAAGCCAGCTTTCCTATAAGAGATGCTCATGGAGCTTTTCTAACTGATGATAGAAAAATTCTCGAAAGATGGAAGGAGCATTATTCACAGGTCTTGAATCAAAATAACGACTCGGATTTATCCATTTTAGACCTGCGTATAGTCCGATGACATCGCTTGATGACGAAATCTCAATGTCGGAAATCATAAGTGCGATTAAAATTATGAAAAATGATAAGTCACCTGGTCTAGACGGCATTCCAGCGGAGATATTCAAAGCCTTGGATGAAGACATTGTCAATAGTCTCCTAACACTATTCCGCAAGATCTGGGAACAGGGAGATGTGCCACAAGACTTCAGAGACGCTTCAGTTATCAACCTCTATAAGAACAAAGGCGATGCGTCGAATTGCAACAATTACAGGGGCATATCGTTGCTTAGTGTAGCCGGTAAAATTCTCTCGAAGATTATGGCTAATCGTCTGGTTCCACTCTTAGAAAAGCTATTACCTGAATCCCAGTGCGGCTTTCGACCAAATCGAGGTGGACCTAATTTTTACACTGCGACAGCTACAAGAGAAGGCCCGTGAACAACAATCAAGCATTTATACAGCCTTCATCGATTTAAGTAAGGCCTTCGACTCGGTGAATCGGAGAGCGCTATGGAAAATCATGGAACGTCTTGGAGTACCCGAAAAATTCCTAGCATTGTGTAAAAGCCTTCATACCAACAACACCGCTAGAATACAGCATAATGGCTCCACAACCGACCATTTCTCAACCAACTCCGGAATAAAACAAGGCTGCGTATTAGCGCCTTTACTGTTCAATATTTTCGCCATAGCTGTATCGATAATTGCAGACATGAGTATGCCCGTAAGAGGTGTTGGGATAAGATTCAGATTTGATGGAGGCCTGTTTAACCTGAAGCGCCTCAGAGCAAAAACCCGTACCAAGTTCATCACGGAACTTCAATATGCAGACGACTGTTCACTCATCGCTAGCAGCTCAGAGGATCTACAGATAATGATGGACACCTATAAACATATATACGAAGCTTTAGGCCTTATACTCAATATCGACAAGACCAAAATCCTGGTAAGTCCGCCAGAAAGCCTTCAAACAGATATCAGCCTGGAGAATGAAACTCTAGAACAGGTCGAGCAGTTCAAATACTTGGGAAGCTTCATAAATACTAGGGCTAATCTAGACACGGAAATACAAAACCGTATCAATTCGGCATCACGGGCATTCTGGAAGCTAAAGGACAGAGTGTTTCAAAATCACGACCTCAATCTGAAGACCAAGACAGCTGTTTACAAAGCAGTGGTCCTCCCAACGCTTCTTTACGGAAGCGAAAGCTGGACGCCCCACAGGCGACATATTAAACAGCTTGAATAAACGCAACAACGTCATCTAAGACAGATAATGCACATCAGATGGTTCCACAAAGTTTCGAATGCAGAAGTCTTGCAACGGGCGAGTTGTACAACAATTGAGACTCAAGTAACGAGGGCCCGACTCAGATGGAGCGGCCACATTCTGAGGCTTGTGCAAGACACAAGACTCCCCAAAATAGCTCTGTATGGCGAATTCACTGAGGGAGCCCGGAAACCAGGAGGCCAGTATAAGCGGTTTAAGGATACACTACATCAATCCCTAAAATTAGTTAATGCCAATCATAACTGGGAAAAACTAGCGTTAGACAGGTCACAGTGGAGGTCTTTGGTACACATTTACAATGGAGAATCGAGAAGGATACAGCGGCGGCCAGATCTGGTTGGTGACTATCCATGCCCTGAGTGTGGAAGGATCTGCAGGTCACGGTTGGGTCTCTTTAGTCACAGGAGGGCACACAGTCGCAACTAGCCCTAAGAAATTACAAGTCTGTTCGCAATTTTTTTTTCTTCTTTTTGTAGATTTATTCCCGGTAACGGGATACAGCAATGGAATGGACGACCATGTAGATCTTTTGTATTCTCTACCCTACTCATTTACAAGAATCCAAGGAGATTGTCAGTGGTGTAGATAAAATCGACACATCCTTAGAGGAGCCTTTGCATTACCTCGTGAGTATATCCAGCACTGGTTTCCCCATATGAATGGTTCTTAGGACAGCCAGCTCTGGACACTTGCATACCATGTCTTCCGCTGTTTCTGCTCAGTTCGTGACAGCTTTAATAATAATAATAATTTATTGTCTAACGAATACAAATATTCAATTATAACAAATCTGAAGTATTGATCCAAAAATTTTCATTCAAAATAGGTTTGGTGGTGTAAGGATCAATAGTAAGCAGGAGAATGATACTCTGTCAGTTCGCCGACGTTTCGGAAATGTATTTTTCCATCTTCAGGGCTCTACAAAGGTTATGAGAAGACAATTTTGAACACCAAAAAAAAATTTAAATAAAAGAGCAAACACGAGCTACATTATAAGTTGTTGACTAGAAAACTATCACAAGAAAAGATGGTGTGGTATAATATATCTATACAGTAACTTGAAAATATAAGGAACGTGTACACAGCCTGAAAAAATTCTTTCTCTTTCTCTTCTATAAAATTGCATAGTAAAAACAAAATATATGTTATACATAAACGTACAGAGTACTTACAAACTAGACAAATGTATCCTCCCAAAATCACTCCATAAAATCTCAAATCCATTCTCCAATATTTAATGTTAAAATCATGTATAATTGATTGAAAAGCGGATTTATTACTGCCTATTGAAAATAAACCAACTAACAAGAAGTGGAAGATGAAATGAGATCAACTTTTATTT
This sequence comes from Coccinella septempunctata, assembly GCF_907165205.1. NCBI lineage: Eukaryota > Metazoa > Arthropoda > Insecta > Coleoptera > Coccinellidae > Coccinella > Coccinella septempunctata. The sequence continues at coordinate 842,444 of NC_058194.1, read as the reverse complement.
TCTAAACCCCTCTCAATTTCATCAACATCAACATTAATATAATGCGTACAGAGAGATACAAAAATTTATACAAAAAATAAAAAAACCATAAAACAGAATTTTCAACACAAAACACATTAGAACAAAGCTATAAACCATCACAACTGATTGATCCTAAGAACCTGAATGACCAACTCTTTGAAGGAGTACTTGGTCAAAGGAGCCAAAACATCACATTGGTCTTCAATCGACGAATAACACGATATCATATTACGGTTGACAGGTGAAAACTTCAAAAGGTCAGTACGAGTCTGAGCCCGTAGAACAAGCTTTGACCGCGACCAGACAGACTAGGGATACGAAAATAAAGCCTCTGCAAGATAGTGGGACGGTGTATTGAATTATGAAGAACATTGAACAAAAACATTACACTGTGGAGCAATCGACGATCCTCCAAAGAGAGAAACTGATGTCTCAGAAGCAATATACCGTCAGGGGTACCCCGAGGTGGATAAAATTTATCCCGTCTAAAGGAAAGATATTTCAAGAATCTCCTTTGAACCCTCTCAAGCGACCCAGCGTAAATCGATGGTGTGTTTGTTCCATACGGCACAAGCATAATCCAGGCCAGATCTCACTAAGTAATAATAGAGGGACTTCATGCGGTCCACGTCCGAAAAATGTCGTAGAACTCGTAGATTTCGACAAATAAAACCCAAATTCTTCTTCACTCCAGTAGTAATGATCTCAACATGTTTGCCGAACGAAAGTTTTCTATCGAATGTGAGTCCAAGATCTTTGACGTACTCGGGTCTCCCCAACACAATTGAACCAAAGTTATGATGAAAAACTCTAGTGAGTCTCTTCTTGGTGGAGTTCATGATAACGCATTTCTCAGCATTGAGAGGAATTCTATTCACAACACTCCACCTCACAACCGCCTCGAGCTTTTCCTGAAGAGTCAAACAATCAAATATAGAATCAATTTTCAAATAGATCTTCAGATCATTGGCGTAAAGAGAAAAATAAACCGTAAGTTCAAAGGCGAGGTCATCGATAAATAAACAGAATAGAAGCCAAAACTGTTTCCTGCGGAAACCCGGACGACTGCGCAGATTCACGCGACCTATTGCCGCAACATTCCACATACATTACTGGATTGTCTAGATCAGATTGAATTAACTTCACCAAAGAAGGGGCAAATCCGTTCAGGCTTACGCGGATGATATAGTTGTTTTACTGACGGGCAATGACGATGCAATCATCTCAGCTGCTCTTCAGGAAACACTAACAGTAATTCAGGGTTGGTGTGATGGGGAGCAGTTAGGCGTGAACCCCTGCAAAACCTTGATTGTTCCCTTTACCAGGAGAAGAAAGTTCCAAATTTCTCCCCCAATTCTCTATGGTAAGACTATTCAACTCGTAGAGGAATCCAAATATCTAGGCATTACCCTGGATAAGAAGCTTCACTGGAACTCCCATGTGGAAAGAGTCATCCACAAAGCCAGGCACTCCCTATGGGCCTGCCAAAGGATTTGTGGAAAGACTTGGTGGATAGCGCCGAAACAGCTCCGCTGGCTATACGTCACGGTGATCAGACCATTGATCACCTACGGCTGTATCGCCTGCTGGTCCTGCACAGAACGCGTCCTAACCCAAAACAAATCTTCGAAACTCCAGAGAACGGCATGCCTCATGATTTTGGGGGCATTCCGCCCTACTCCAACTGCGTCCATGGAGATGCTATTAGACCTTCCTCCCCTTCACATTTTTATCCAGGTAGAGGCAAGACTAGCAATCACAGGCTCCACCACCTTACCGTAAATGAGCCTGACAAACTCATTTTCGTGCCCAATCGTCTTTCAGTCCAACTGGAGACAGACGAGGTGATGGGCATGAGAACTGATCAGATAATCACGAGAACCAGCACGGATGGAACCTTCAGTTCTCTGATTCCAAGCAGAGACGAATGGCTCCGTCACAAGGAATTCTATCTACAATAGGACCTTGCTGGTTTACTGATGGCTCCAGAACCAATCAGGGATCTGGAGCCGGAGTCTCTACAGTCGTAGACCGCTGACCGAACTCAGTGCCAGTCTGGGAAAGTCGGCGACAGCATTTCAGGCAGAAATCTTTGCTATTGATCTATGCGCCAACCATTTGCTTAACATTGGTTGGGCGAGTAGGTCAATAAAAATCGTAACGGATAGTCAAGCTGCAATTAAATCTCTCGCAGCAGACAAATGCAACTCGGCACAGGTATTTGAATGCAGATCTAAACTATCCAAATTGGGAGGTTCAAACAGACTGCAACTGATTTGGGTACCTGGACGTGGACACTCTGGCTTCAGTGGCAACGATGCATCGGATGCTCTAGCCAGGGAAGGCGCAACATCAACGCTTATTGGCCTGGAACCTAGTATAGGAATTTCCAATTCCTTGATCAGGGACCGGAACAACAGCCGGATAAGGCTAAAGGTCCTGGAGTACTGGCGCAACCATCCTGGACTGCGTCACTCGCATAGGGCTATTTCAGTGCCTCCCAGCCCGTACACCAGTCGTTGGCTAGGATTTTCTAGAACAAATCTGAGATCTATAATGGCGGCTTTCACAGGACATTGGGACATTGTAGACTCAGAACCCATCTCAAAAAGCTTAGCATCGTCAATGACCCGATCTGCAGACTCTGCTTATAGTCCGGGAGGCAGGGTCTTTTTTTTCAAGGAATTTCATCACGGCTGAATTTAATACTGTAGGTTGTAGTCACATTGCAAATGACGAAACCGATCGTCAGATTCAATACCATCGGTGGGTGCAGGCGTGGGAGGCGGCGGAACTCGGGAAAAAATGCAAAACTTCAAGTGATTTTATCCCTGCTGAAATTTTCTATATGTAATATTGATGTTAATTAGAAACATAATAGAGAAGTCAGCCGATCGACGGAGGGTGGAAAATACGTCAGTCGAGCGCGTGAACTTGGAAAAAAAATTTAAAAATCAAAAAGACCGTGTGACGGTCTTTCCCCCGCAAGACAGTGTGTTTTTCACTGAAATAGATTTTTTTTTAAAGTTGTTCTTTTATTTAACAAATCTTATCACTATTTCAGTATCTTTGATATCGAAAAACCTACAGTTTTATATCAGCAGTTCACTGTTCTACCAAATAATTTTATGGCAATTCATTATTGCACCTGTCCGGAGCACCTGCCGGAACACCTGACCTGAACCCTCTGGACTTCTTGTGAGGCCATCTTAAGTCCAAGATTTTTGTGACTCGGCCTGAAATTTGGAAGAACTACGCCAAAAAATTGTAAATGAGGGTCTTCAAATAACCATGTTAGAGACGGTTTTCAGTCAAGATGGTATTATTGTATGGAAATCATGGAGGAACAGGAAATGCTAGAATAACCTTCTTACCAGATTTCCAATATATACAAGATTTGCCAGATCCCTAAACATTTCAGCACCTACTAGAATGATACATCATTTCAACCTGATGCCTGCCTGCTACCTACTCTGTTATCCTATGCTCTCCAAGACAAGAAAATCTTTGTAGGTAAATTGAAAACATTCAAATATCCCACTGCACTCGATATATTCCTAGTAACCCAATGAACGGGAAATACTAAAACCACCTGCTCACCAGATTTCCAATATATTCAAGATTTGCCAGTTGGTTTTGAATTTGAGATTGAGTAATTTAACATTGACTTTTAGTCTTATATTCCGGAGTGTGTTTTTCACTGAAATAGATTTTTTAAATGTGTTCTTTTATTTCATAATGCCTATCACTATTTCAGTATATCTTTGAAATCGAACATTGAAATGAGGGAAAAATTAAGATCAGAGTAACATTTTACTTGGTAAATTTCAAAACAGACAGTTAAAATCGGTATAAATGAAAGAAACAAAATGTTACTTTTCCTATCAGTCCTTCGTATCTAGAGTAAGTATACATCATAGTGTGAAGAGAATATGGAGAATTAGATTAAAGGAAATCTGGACCTCTTTAAATGATGTGATATTAGATATCGGGAAAAGAAGTCAAATTCCTGGGTCTTCTAAATATTCTTCATTGAAGTCATCCTAGCTTTTGTTCAGTTTCTGAACTTCTTCAGAAACTAAGAATAAATACATACAATATTTTAATTAATGGACATTGTCCCTGAAGAAGTCCAGAAACTGAACGAAAGCTAGAATGACTTCAATAAAGAATATTTAGAAGACCCAGTAATTTGACCTCTTTTCCTGATATGTAATATCACAGAATATGGAGAATATTTACAATGTATTATCAAAGTTCTTTTTCGGTTTTATGAATGAAATAAACATTTCGTAAATTCAACCTATAGTTTATATTTAATAATTTCAACACAATGAATTAACATACGATATGATTCTCATTGTTTTAATAGGCAATTGTGAAATATTTCTTCTCCGCAAAGCTTATTATATCAGCAGTTCACTGTTTTACCAAATAATGTCATGGCTATTCATTAATGCACCTGTCCATTTATTATCCACTTTCAGACAGAGTTTGAGGAGAATCTCTTGTTTCTATAAAATAATAATGGCTTGTACTTAGTCTCTCGTAATCTATATTATATATTGGTGTTGGGAAAAACCCATGCAAATTTCAAAACAGACACTTCGAATGAATGAAACTTATCCATCAAGAAACAAAATGTTACATTCCCTATTAGTTCTTCGTATCTAGAGTAAGTATACATCATAGTATGAGGAGAATATTTGGAATGTTTGATAATACATCTTATTCGGTTTTATGAATCAAATGAACATCTTGAAAATTCAACCTACAGTTTATATTTAATTATTCCAATACAATGACTTGACATATAGTATGATTCTCATTGCTGTATTAGGCAATTTTGAAATATTTCTTATCCGCAAAGCTTATATCAGCAGTTCACTGTTTTTCCCAATAATTTTATTGATTTCATGGGTATCTGTTATTCCATCTGTCCTTGTATTATCCACTTTCTGAAACCATAGTTTGAGGAGAATCTCTTGAATGGCTCGTTTGTAAATTATACTCATTGTTTGTACTTAGTCTCTTGTAATCTACATCTGTATTATTTATTCGAGTTAAGAAAAATCAGCATTAAATGTGATAGGTCTTAAAATTTTCTGATTGCCAACTGCCCTATTCGCCTCAATCAGTAGAATTTATATGTTGAGATCACATTATAACTAATCGTCATCACATTCTCATTTAATTTGAAAATCTTGGTACATTTGAGTAGTGACGTTCTCTTGCCCTACACTCCTCTCTTATAAACAAATACAGAATATTGCAGTATTTTGATCATTCAACATTACCTGAAAACAAAGGTTGCATTTGATTAAACTTAGTACTATGAGAGAATGATATTCATTTTATACAATTTATGGATACCTACTTTTATTATATATAGAAAATATATTTCGTTTGATCAGTGAATGTATCCTAGAGAGCACTTTCAATGCATTTCATCATATTATCATTGGTCCTACTTGATTCGTCAAAATGATTATTCAAATTGATTTCATTTTTGAGGAAAGTCGAAAAATTTCCAGATTAAAGGTTATGTAAACAATCAACCGTTTTGGTACTGCAGAATTAAATGTCCAAATTCTCTGTCAAATTTCAGAAATGATAAGACAAAGATGAAAGAGTGCCAGTTCCGAGTCGTTCCGAATCGTTCCGACCAATCTGGCCAATCGGGAGAAAGTGGGCGTCATTTTCGGTCGAGTGACTCTTCGATGCAGAGAACTTTCTATTGAATAAACTTTCGATCGAAAGACTTTTCGGTAGACCGATCCTTACTCTTCATAGGTTCCGGGCATTTTGCCTATTAACCAGTTGACTCTTATAGTTTCTGGACTCTCACACGATCATAGTCGTGTTGATAGTTGTATGCTGCCTCTGGGCAGTCACTGAGGATATGCTCAATGGTTTCGTCCTCCTATGAGCAAAGAGAGTCCTTGTATATCGAAGAGCTAGGATGCAGGCTACGATTCATATTCAAACTCTTCTATCGAACTCGATAATTTCATTCGCCGTCCATTTAACTACCCTGAGAGAGTAGTTGACTCTCTAGACTGCCAAATTGTTCGTAGGATAAACGTAGGATAAACTAACAACTGTGCAGTTAATGCATTCCTAATTTAAGTTATCTCCAGAGCACCACTCTCTCACATTCATTTGTTATGAAAAAAAAAACGAAAATGAAATATATAACGTTTTTAAAATTATTACATAATCACTAAAGTAAAGCTCTTCTTGACAAAAAGACACTTAAAGAGTGTTTGAAACATTCTGAAATACGATTCCCCAAGTGAGCAGTCCACAAACTAAGGATGATAGCCATCATAAATATAGAGACGTTTTGAAAGATGAAAGTTGTAATAACTGGAGCCAATGTTATAATACGATCACGTCATCGAGTTCGAATAATCCTACTGTACCAGATTCTAAAACATATGTGGCAACTACGCTGGACGCAACAACATGCTAATGGTGAAAGATTGAATAAAATTCGGACGCAGCATTGTGCTACATATGAAAACAAAATATACGCCGGACGCACTAATGGTAGGATCATGAAAGGACGCAATAATGTGCGTATATCAACTTCTTTATTAATAAAGATATTTGAGATCTGAAACGACCAAACTACGTAATTTTTTGCGTAGATTAATATACTTCGATCAGATTCCACCTAGGTAGCGTATTTCTGGGAGACGCAATAAGGTTGCTTTTTGAAAGGACGCAATAAAGTATGTCAGATGTAAATATATATATATATATATATATATATATATATATATATATATATATATATATATATATACATCTCCGAACATTATGGCTTCATACCATAGACCAACCATTATGGCGTCACCTAGAAGGAGAAGACCTATCTCGGTTTTGATTCGTGTATATTCAACAATAACGACCAATCATGCCCCTTCTCCACGAAGAATACCGTACGATGAGAAATGAATATACGAATTTTTAATGTCTGGCGCATATTATGGCTTCAGTATAAGTTTATAATATTGTGGCCTCAAATATACGCTTTTTGTACAAGAATATAACATTACGGACTCATGTAAAGGGCGTTTAATTCCCTCACAGCGTTGTCAGATGAGCTTGCTATTCCGACAATGCATGCTGTAGATTTTATAGCTTTTTTTCCAGTACGAATGGAGTATTTGCGTGTCGCGTGTCTAGTTGAGTTCGTTATTTAGAACCGCGATCAGCATGGAAATGAATCAGAAGGGATCTTCTAGAGGCTATCAAATAATGTTATTGGCACAGAAGAGCACAGGTAAGTGAGAATAACCATACAATTTCACCTATTCATCATTATCATATTACTTGAAAAAATATTAGAATGCACATGGAATAAAGCTTGAAACATACCTATTCATATATTCTGAAAATGTATTGTTCATCATCTCTTTGGTAGGTATTTTTCATAGGAAAATCCTACTAACTTTTTAACTCCTGAAGCTGAAAATCGGAAATTACATTCTTCATTGACATTTTCTTGAGCAGAATCTGAAGGCATTTTGCAATATCTCAACTTTATGATGTGAAATTTTGGAAATGAGTTTTTTTTTATAGGAAATGTTAATGTCGAGAAAGAATTGTTATTCACTATTTGAAGTGAAACCCAGTTTCGTCATAATTTTTCATGAACTAATCAGCAAATGAAGTGGGATACCTAAACATTTGCCTAAGTTTGACCAGCTATATCTTCGCTATTACTACGCCGATTTTGGATTTTTAGCCAGAAGTGGAAAGCTCTATCCTTTTTCTGGGCGTCACTGGCACATGGTATTTTTTCTTCATCACTTACTTGAGGTACAGGGGGAGCATGTGGGGCAACAAAAAATTTCCTTTTTTTTGGCGAAGAATTTGGAAATAGTGGGAGGAATTACAGAGTCTTTTCTGATGTTGGGTAGATTATTGTCAATATCTCGGAAATTTTTTGCCTTTTTTCCCATATATTGCGTTGCTATGGAAATATTACCAATTCATGAAAGTCTGGTTTTTTCTTAAAATTTCAGCTATAGCTTCCACGTTTCTCCACCGATGTTGGATTTTTCGCTAGTGGTGTGAAGTACTATCCTTCGTCTACGAATAGCTGACACAGGCTGTTTTTTCTCAAACTCTCCCCTTTGTGAATATAAAAGAGGTAAAAATTTTTTGTTTCCACGCGAAGAATATCAAGATATGAGGATTTTTCGGAGCTTTTTTTTTATTTTGGGTAGATTGTTAGGTCAATACCTCGGGACATTTTTTACCATTTTTCTTTCCATACCATGTTCTGAAAATATGCGTGTTGCAGTGACATGCTTAAGGGGATATATGACTTTTTACTAAAAATGAAATATTGAAAAAGTTTGTTCAACAGTTTTGTCGGGCGTTACAGCGGATAAGATGCTGCAATTGTACTTATAATGGTTCCATTGAATCCAGTGGCGTTCGAATTGCACTTTAGGAAAAAAATTTAGTTTATTTGTGCGGTACAATTCAAAAGGTGGTATATCTGTAATGTGTATCTAATAAGTTGAATATTTACGGATTCAGAAGCGCGCATGAAGTTTTACACATCTAGAAGAGCCTCATGATAGTGTCAGTACGTCTAAGAAGGTATCAATTTCAACTTCGAGGTAATAACGTTACAAAAAAGATTAGATTTTGGTTATTTGGTATATTGATTATTATTGAAGAATCTCGCATTATTTTGACACACAAAGGAAAAGTTGAAAATATTTTTCGTATGAAAAACATTTTTACTACAAGTCATATATCCCTTTCCGCACGTCACTGGTGTTTTATACTTTTCTTACAAGATAGTCCTTGATGTTTATGCTAATTGTTCGATAAAAAGAGGCTATTTTCAAGAGAAAAACGTAATTTAATGAGATGGTGATATTTCCATAGCAACGCAATATATCGAAAAAATGGCGAAAACTTCCCGAGGTATTTACCTAACAATCTACCCAAAAAAAAAACTCTGGAAAAAACCCCGTATATTTATATTGTTCGCGTGGAAACAAAAAAATCTTCCCTTTTTTATATTCACACCCCGTACAACGAGAAGTATTTGGAGAAAAAAAGCATGTGTCAGTTACGTGTAGACGGAGGATCGTGCTTCACACCGCTAGCGAAAAATCCAACATCGGTGGAGAAACGTGAAAGTTATAGCTGAAATTTCAAGAGAAAAAAACGAATTTCACGAAATGGTGATATTTCCACAGCACCGCAATATATCGAAAAAAATGGGAAAAATGTTCCGAGGTATTGACCTAATAATCCACCCAACATCAAAAAAGACTCTGTAATTCCCCCCACTTTTTCCAAATTTCTCGCCAAAAAAAAGGAAATTTTCGGTTGCCCCACATTCACACATTGTACAACAATTAAGTAATGAAGATAAAATACCCTGTGCCAGTGACGCCCAGAAAACGGATAAAGCTTACCACCTCTGGCTAAAAATCCTAAATCGGCGAAGTTATAGCTGGTCGAACTTAGGAAAGTTTTTAGGTATCCCACTTCATTTGATGCTTAGTTTATTTCGAGCAATGAAATAAAATTCAAATTTTTGTGACTATTGAAGAATTCAACAAAACTGTATTCATTGAATAATATTCGACCTCACCTGCCTCCTGCAGAATCTAGAGACCTTCACCTATTTTTTCTTTTCCTGATTTGAAAATATTAAATGATGGTTTCAGAATATTGATGTTGAAAGTGTATTTCAGGAGCACTTTGTTGAGTAAAATCCAGTGGTGTACTCATTTCGTCACCTCACAGATTTTATTTCACGGTATATAATTGCGATCTTCCTCTGAATACTTGAATTAACGTAAATTCAATGCATTGATGAAGTATGAGTAATAAAACAAATATTTTTTTTCTAATTTTGACATATAAAGTGACACTTTTTAAAACTAACTGACGTTTTGAAACGTTTCACTTTTTGTAACCAGTTGCGCAAAGTGAAATATTTCGCAATTGATGATAAAACGATACTTACTTTCATAGTAACGGAGTGAAAAATTGAATAATTTTCGTCACTAGACGATATTAAAGAAATCTCCGAGAGAAGCCTTTAAACACGTTTATGGTTTTTTTTTTTTAATTCATATCAACATCCTATTCAAAATTACAAAAAATATTGTGTGAGAAACGTTGGGAACTACTATTTTTCGTATTTCGCGTTCTTTTGAAAAAAAAAAATACGCTCATTACGAAAAATTTTGCTTTTCCCAACTGGTTGCACAAATAACTATTCTACTAGAGCAAGTGCGAAAAGAAGTTAATGTCCTATGGAAACTGCTGATGGTTGATGAACAATTATAGAAATGATTGGGTTTATTGTCGCTGATAACAATCAACGACCAAATCAATATGGGATTATTGGTTCCTGAGATTTCGCTCGAAATTGTGGGTGGTGTCATTTATAAGAACATATATTTTATGGAATTTAAATCAGAACATTTTAAGTAGGTATTCAATTCGGTAATACACATTACACATTCTCAACAATGTGAAAGCATTTTAGCACGACTGATAACCTACTTACAAAACAATTATACTGGGTTTTAACACAATATGCATTAATATTCAGAGGGTGGATTTGATAGACTATTCGGGGAAATAACAAAGGATGTTCATAGTTCTTCAAAAGAGTTCAAAGGAGAACCCTCCTGCTGATTTTTTTTCAATTCTACAACTTACCCACAATAAAAGCAAATAAGGCCCTCGTTTGATTTACCGTATCGAGATCAGCATCTACGAGTCACTCCAGCCATCTCCAATGTAAAAATAATTGGTCATTTAAATTTTTTTATTATCATTCAGGTGAAGATATAATTTATCTTCATTCAAATCTTGCCCCGCATACGCAATGAAAAGTTGAAAGCATTGTATGATTAATTTGCATTGTATGATACTGCATTAGTCATAAAATTTTCATGAAATTGCCATCACATTTTCATCAAAAGATTGTTCGAAATGACCATCTGGGGGAATAAGTTGATTGAATATTCGAAAGGAAAACATTCTGTATATTGAAAACTATGTATTTTAGTCTCTTTGTTCAAGACATGATATAAACTAACAGAACACATTGAATATAGGTATAGGTTTCGTCTTCAGTTGGAACCTTTTATATGTATTCCGAAAAAATTTTTAATGCTATTTATTTCAACTCCGCAATTTGGCAAACTACCCATAATTTTTTTTCTGATATCATTGCGTTCGGGAAAACAAGAAATTCAAAACTCAGCAAAATGTTGTCAATTATCGGTAGTTTCCATGGATCGAATTTCCGCCTAATATTGATGATATTTATTTTATCAGGAAATAAACCTTGAATGAGCACTGATTTATGATAATCATCTTTATAGCTTTAATAAATTTGTTTTACAGATGAGAATAAAAATGATGACAAAAATGAGAGAGAGGCATTAACGGTAAGTATGTCAAAAAATATAGTTGAAATTTCAATCAATTCCTCATTGGAAACAGAATTTCAGTGAGTCACTTCTATTTTGAAACCTAGATGAATTGAAAATAGTACCTAATCATCGAAATGAGTACCTACCATTTTCAATTCATAGGCTCATAGAATCTTCTTCTATCGGACTGGGATGATACAGATGTTGTCACTGGGAGAAGAGATAGACCGGTTTCGCCCTTATTGTCGCCTCGTTAGTTATTGGATACTGAAGAGGCGATAATAATAGCGAAACCTCTTCTCTCAGTGAGAACATCTGTATCATCATACCAGTCCGCCTGAAGAAGGTTCTGTGGGCCTATAAATTGAAGATGGTACTCATTCCGATTACTATTTTCAATTTATCGATATTTTTTTTCGGTATGGCGAAAAACTTTTTGTTTTTGATTTTTTTTGTTCTAAAGGCTATTCCATGACTTTTTTTTGAAGAGAATAAAAGTGATCTTTATCTATCATAAATTCAACTTCGAAATTCTCCAATGTGAAAAAAAAATGGGAAGCATTTAATAGTATTTGTCTTTCAACATACAGGATGCTCGGTATTTTTGGAGAGAGAGAAAACAAAAAACTTGGTTTTGTAACAAACCTCTATCCCCTGTTGGTATGGAAACGAAAAAAGGAGGTGAAGAAAAAAATAATGAAATTACGAGAAGAATTCACGCGGAAATGGATATGATAGCGAGCAAAGAGCAGTCTGAACAAAATCAAAATGTAAGTTTTCTTATATCTATGAATGAATCAATATTCAATGTTTATAGCGGAAGAGATTCATTCACTTCCAAATTAACTATTGAGAACCTATTCAGATACAAGTTCAGTTACCAGTGTTTTCATTAAATAAAATTCGGGTTGAAATATTATCATTTTCGTCAATATATTGATTGGATATTTTTTTGAAGAAGAACTATATGGAAAGATATACAGGGTGTTCGGTTTCAACATTCATATAATTAATACAGGGAGTGATTTGAGAGATAAATATAAAAAGAAAACTTTATATTCCTAAAATGCACCCACAAGCACTAGAGCCTCTTCAACATGACTTCCAAAATCCAATCAGTTTGCTACAGCTCTATCAAAATTGTGCGGATTCAAATGAAATCCTCTGGTGATAAAAATTAACCCATTCTAATTAGTTGTGGAGGTAATGGAGGGAGGCAATTTATGAAATTACTTCTCATTTTCAAGTAAGTGATCGAATTTGAATTTTACTCAGGGAAATGAACTACTCAACGAAAAAGGTGCACTTCATCGGGAGCGCTACGGAGACATCAGTCCCGAGAAAAAAACTGATTATATGTGATGAAATGGATTCTAACTGAGTCACGTAATGAATATCTCGATAAACCTAATTATGTGTATCGAGATAGGCAGAAGGTGGATTAGTTTCGATGCATTTCATCAAATTCTGATCTCTAGAATCACATCCTGAAATATATGAACGTTCAATCTGGACACCCTGTATATGTTTACTCAATAACTGTGTAGAGAAAGATAATTTCTTTATATTGTAAAAGAACAAATCAGAGCTAAACGATCTCCATATAAAAGAGTAAATAATGATGAAATATTTTTCAGGTATCATCTTCAAGTGAAGCTCATTCTGATTCCCCTTCTTACAAACCTTCCTGCTCAGAGGTCAGTTTCCATTACCTACTGATTTCTCTAGTTCATTCGATTCGTTTCTGTACATTTCAGATTTCTTCTTCATCGGAATGCGAGACTCCTCCCGATTATGGTATTGATATATATGTTACGGCTAAAGATAGGTGTGAACATAAACTTAAGATTAGCCGGCTAAAGTTAGGTTTAGCTTCGGGTATTTGCTAATGTTAGTTTCTTCTATCTTTAGCCGGCTAAACTTAAGTGTAACCACATCCCATCGGCTAAAAATGTAGAAGGCTTGAGGGGCGAAAATTTTCGGCAATTAAAAGAATGAAAAGAAATACCTAGTAATACGAGTAAAATCAAACTATTAATGCAATGCATTTTTTGTATGAATTTCACATATTTAAAGGTGCGTTCGGCTAGTAGACTCTATCAGCACTTTTTGTTCCGAGTCGTTCGGGCACGCAGTTTCAGAACAAAAAATGTCAATAGTTGTCGTTCGTTCTAGACGGAGTAGAGTTTTCGGAATCAACTCTATGAGCCCCAGCTCCCAAGGTGGGGCGCGAAAGGAGTTTGTGTAAAAGTAGGGTTATGAAACGAGACAAGCCATAAAAAAACAACTTATAAACAAACTATTCATAAAACTGTAGAATTTCCGTTTAATCCACACTAAGAATTATCTATTCATATACATTTTCGAACAAATTGCATTCAAATTCAAATTTTTTCATGATTTTTGTGGTTGACATTTGTCATTCGTTCATTCAAAAATATTGACGAATCTAAAAATCTAAACGCTTGATGACAAAATTCATGACATGCTATTTTGAGTGTGAGGGAAAACGTTAGTGTTAATGATTATTTTTCATCTTGTTATTATTCATAATTTGAGGGAAATTGAATGAGCAGAAGGAGATAATGAAGACAAGAATGATGCCGCGAACTTCTTCATCAAAATACCAAAGGTTAAATTCTAGAAAAATATAAGTAGAACTACCCAATCTTGCTTGTAGTTAACCGGAATATTTGGCTCAAAGATTATAGAGTTAACTCTATAATCTTTGATTTGGCTGATAAGCTTTACGATGAATGCACTTGTATCCCCCGGGATACACCCTTCATCAAGGGTGGCGACAGGCCATATTTTGGAACCCCGAACCCGTATGTTCAATAACTCGTGAAGAAATTTTTAACATAATCAGCTAGAGAAAGTGTTTTCAACTATGTTCATGTTCATAGTTTTTTTTTGTGTGTTTTTTTGCGAAAGAATTGGTTGGAAAGAAATTGCTACGTAAGAAACTAGTTCCTATTTCGTAATTTTTCCATAAACCCAATTATTGAATGGTAGGGAAAATAAACTTTTGTTTGCAGAAAAAATTTTCTATGTCTTATATCTCATTTTCTTGTGAGGTCATATTATGATTTTTCACAAATTAGGCTCGGTTTGAAGAGCATTAATCTCCTAAACAGATGAAAATAACTCGTTAAATGTTGAATTGAAAACCCATGGGCGTTATGTAATACAACCCTAATACATTCGATGCCCTTTTTGCATATTTCAATTCTAAAAATTCAAACAAAAAAGTAGCCGTGTGCGTTCGTCCTCTCCCATCCGACCATTCATGAGACATCACCTCTCCGCGCGTCCATCGAATACATTTTTAGCCGTTCCGTTTTGGGTAATGTGCACATTAGCCGGCTAATAATGAAATGCCCTGACGCAGATGAATATTTTATCGAACTTTAGCCGATCCTCGAATATAAACCTAAGTTTAGCCGGCTAATCTCAAGTTTATGCTCACACCTATCTTTAGCCGTAACATATATACACCACCATCTCAAGGCAATATCGATGAAGTTCAAGAAATGTCAACACAAGGCTGCAACGATGAATTCCTCATATCATCTACTTCCGGGACCAATATGATTAGAAATGATTTTAATGAATCAAATAATGATGTTGAAAATGATGAGAATGGTTCATCACCTGCCTGTGAAATAGAAAGAAATATATCATCAACCTCGAATGATGCTAATGGGGGTAACTCAAATAAATCGGACGTAATCATTACCCATCAGCATATTATAACTTCAGGAAATTCAACTAAAAGAGGGAAAAGATTAAAAAATCATTGTTATTATTGTGAAACGGATGTTTCAAATTTTGCAAGACATGTGTACAATAATCACTCGACGGAATTGGAAGTTATAGAAATACAAGCAAGCGAGGGTTCCGAAAGGAGACGTTTATTAGCCAAATTAAGGAATAAAGGTAACTTTCTCAAGGGAGCAAACAATTGTCCGAAAAGAGTTCGCAAGTCGATATACCCAAGTGCTGGAGTATTACCTTGTGATAATTGTCTTGGGTTTTTCTCTACGAAATTATTATATAGACATAGAAAAAAATGTAGTGGACGAGGTGCCAGAGCTCAGAGTGATGGCCAAAGCAAATTAGTTAATATCAGAGTCGATGAAAAATTGAGGAAGGAGGTATTTCCACGTATGCGAGCAGACAAAATTTCCTTGGAAGCGAAATCTGATAAGCTGATTTGTTCATTTGGTGCTCGATATTTGAGGATCCATAGAGATCAACACTTTGCGGTGGTAACTTCACGAAAAATGCGAGAGTTATCTAAAATACTCATCGAGTTGAAAAAAATGGAACCAGGAATTAAATCGCTTTTTCAAGCACTTAGGCCTGAGCATTTTGATTTATTCGTAAAAGCTGCACAAATAATATCCAGATACGATCCAGAAACAGAAGAATATGGTGCGCCATCACTTGCCATGAATATCGTAAATTCATTAAAGCAATGCTGCGATATAGCAATAAATTTCGTACTGAAAAGAAACCCAATAATCGGAACGGTTCCAGCAGCTGAAGCGGAGGCTCAGTTGAAGACTATGATCCATTTATTCGAAACAAACTGGAGATATCAGATTTCCAGCCAAGCTGCGAATAATTTGAATCTGAATAAATGGAATAAAATTAGTATCGTGCCATTGGCTAGTGATTTGAGGATAATGAAAGATTACCTAGCTCAAAGTGCCCAAAAATCATCCGCAAAAATTCAATTGATGGAAACTGACATATCAGCTTACAATGATTTGGTAGAAATAACATACTGCCAAGTACTTCTACTCAATCGTAAACGCCCTGGTGAACTTCAGAGAATGCAGCTTCATACATATTTAAACTGTGGTAATACGCAAGGACAATATGAAGAGTTTCAAAAAATTATGTCTCCTTTAGAAAGTATTCTCTTGTCGAAAATGAAACGAGTAGTCACCAGGGGAAAAAGAGGTAGAGGAGTGCCAGTACTTTTCACTACCGATGTTCAAAAGAATCTTCAACTGCTCATTGATAAAAGACCGAATATGGTTCCTAAGGAAAACCCATTTTTGTTTGCTAAAGCCAAATGCAAATCTGAATTAAGTGGATATAAAGTTCTGAGTAAATATGCACATACATGTGGTGCCAAAAATCCAAAAGCCATCACTGCAACACGTCTAAGAAAACATTTGGCGACGCTGATGCAAATTTTCAATATGACAGACGGTGATATTGAGCAACTTGCATCCTTCATGGGTCACACAACTGGAACGCATAGAGGTTCGTATCGTCTTCCCGATGATGTTTATCAAACGGCCAAACTGTCTAAGCTCCTTTTGCTTATGGAGAAAGGCGAGGCAAACCAATACAAGGGTAAAAGCCTCGACGAAATAGAAATAAATATGGAGGAAAACTTGTTGGACGGGCAGCACGATAACGAAGATGATATGGAAGAAAATGAAGAAGAAGGAGATGAAAGTATCATAGAGTCGATAAATACAGGTGAAAAAAAGGATGATAATGATATTAACGATTCTGTGGGCACAAGTAATAAGAAAAAAAAAGACAGTGAGCAAGTTGTGCCGAAAAAGAAAAGAAGAATACTGATTCCGTGGACAGAAAAACAGAAGAAACTAACGAGGGCTTTTTTTGCGAAACACATACGGAATTCAACACCACCAAAGAGACATGAATGCGAGGAACTTATAGAAGCAAATCCGGGAGTTTTCAGTAACAAAACTTGGCTCAAAATGAAAGTATTCGTTCAAAACGAATATACAAAAAAAAAGACTTAGTTCTATTAATTCACTTCATATGTGGTAAATTCTGATACAATGTCATTTCTTTTCAAATTCTTTCTTTCATTCCGATTGTTCTTTTATTTTCCAAATAAAATTTTCTACGTTCTTAAGTCTTTCATTATGATATTCATTATGATGCCCATTTATTCAGTTTTCATAAAGTAATTGGGGGTTATATAAAAATAATACTTTTTATTATTTGAGAACAATTTATTATTCAAATAATATATTTGGTAATATCAGGAACTATGAGTCAAGTTCAGTTTGCTTATTCCACGTGATCCTTCAAAGAGTCTATACTAGACGTCATTTGCTACAAATTGGGTCGAGTGATGCATAGTCCAAAAGTCTATTACTGAGATATAGCAATTTTTCGAGATCTTGGAAATTTTCTACCTTGTTATCGAAAATACTTATTTTTGAGAACTACTCGACCTGGAATATTATACTTACCTATATTTTTTGAAAGCTGAACAAGTGGTGATCATTCTATGAAAAAAAAAATCATTTACTTATAATACGTTGTCAAATTTGCATGAAACAACTATTACTCGGAAAAAGTATTGAAAACTTGGCTTACAAATCAAAGGAAAAACTTCTTTGTTTCATAAGCTTTTCGAAAAAAAAAATTTTTCCTAAAATCAAAAAAAAAACCAAGATAGCAACCGACTTCCTCATCGCATAGATATCCCAAAACATGAATCGTGCAACTCCTCTTCAGGAATATGAATTGAATATTCAGAGTCAAGTAGTTTTCACAAAATTAATTTTTTTCGTCAATCATCGTTTTTCTCATGATACATAAAGTTTAGGCACGATATCCATCCTTCAATTGGAATGGAGTACCGGTCAAAACAATACGTACATAGCCTGTCTTCCTCTTCTTGACTTCCAATGTTGGACAATTTCTGTCAAAAATGATAGTGATAATTAAGTAGGCACTTATATATACAGGATGTCCTAGATGTTGAAGTCGAGCTGAAACCGGCCAATTCATAATGAGTCTAACAGCGTTTTCAATAAACCTATCTATCCATCGTTTCATTTAGTGACGATGGGAAACCATTCTAAAATATATCTACAGAGAGATGATAGAAACGAAATCAGATGGTTTTTCTATCTTCAGTAACTGAAACAATGGATAGATAGGTTTATTGAAAACGGCCGTAAGTCATGTTTTTCGAGAATTAGAAATCTACACCCTGAACGAACTTCTCACTCCTGTATACTATGGCTGAAATTAAGAACTAGCTCCCCGAGTTGGAAGAAAAATCGATCAAGTTTATTCAACACTTATGGAAAAACTACTATGCGAGAAACTGGAAAACTTGGGGCATTCAATGAGGATTCCGAAACGGTATGACTCTTGCTAGATCATTCCTTGAATACTGGACGATTTGATTTTTTTCAAAAAACAGTTTCCGAGACATTTCCTTAGTTATATTAGAACGATTCTGGTGTGACGAAGGCCTTCTTTGAGGCTCATTCTACTTTAAGTTAGATAGGTAGAGATTTCACAATGTGGCAGCGAGACTGAGAATGACGTATTAAATTAGACGCATGTACTGCGAGTACAAATGTTGCTTTACCGGGATCATCAACTCGTATAGCTTTTGTCTAACAACACCAAGAAAACCCGCAATTCCTAGAGAAAACTTTATGGACAGATGAGTCTACATTCAGAAAAGATGGTCATCTGAGCATGCATAACTTGCACGAGTGGCATTTAGAAGATGTCAAGCTTGCATTGCGGTTGAGGGAAACAATTTGAACATCTGTTATTAACATGAGTATCTAAATAAGTTATGTTATATGAATCTTATTTAATAGTAGCATTTATTGTATCGCTCCACATCGTGAAATGATTCTCCCTTTCCCAGTCAAACAAGAATTAGCCCTAAAGAAGCCTGTTTTTAACCAATCAAATTGTCCACTATTTAAAGAATAATACCTAATTTGAAAACTGTCATACCCTTTTTAAAACCCTATTGAATGCGACAATTTTTCGATTTTGAGCGTCAGTTAAATCTTGGCGAAGTGGTAATTTCAAATATTTGGCTAGGCGAAAAGTGTCATTTTCTTTCATGCTGGAGTATCTAGCTCTGAATTTAAGACCAAAGTATAAAGAAGCATCATTCAGTACACGAAAAAGATCCTCATTAGGAGTGGAGAAAACGCTACAGGGTGAAGGATTGCCTGATATTTTTCGAATTACCAAAACACAAACATTCAGATATCGATTGAAATTCAATATGGGAGGATTCTGCCTCTTCTGAACTTTTAAGGTTTTTCACTCCCAGTCTCCGAAACAAAATCAATTAAAGAATGAAAATAATCGATTTGCTGCTTCTTGCACTAATTTCTCAGGAGCCCAATCAGAAAGAAAAAATTGTTGCCTGACAATAAAAGAGAAATGGAACTTCAAATTCATAACTGCGTACCGTTTCGGAGTCTATATCTATATATTCAGATTCTCAAGAATTCGTCTGATGAAGTAGTCTGATATAGACTTCGAAACGTTAAACAGTTCTAATTGTAAAGTGCCATTTTCCGTTCATTGTCAGGCAAAAATTTTTCCTATCTGATTTGCTCCTGACCAATTAGTGCAAGAATTCACGCAGGAGCAAAAGGATTATTTCAATTTTTTTATTGATATTTTTTTTTCAGAGACTCGCAGTAAAAACTCCGAAAACATTTTTCTGGGAGCCTGGTGTTAGGAATTCGGGATGTATGTTTTTTTTTTTTGTTTGCGAATGGACCAATGCTCGAAAATGTTTGCCTTAAATTTACACCAGAACTGGTATATTTGACAACGTCGGCGAATCAGCGAAAGACGAAACTGATACTGGAGAAATGAAGAAAGTACCTTTCTCTCGACGGTCGAGTTTGTTTCGAGGAGAAAATTTCGAAAACTCCGAAAAATAATCGAGAATATAGTGCATGGTTGATGCAAGTAGAAAGGTGAGTCGAATTACCGTTTTGGTGACTTATTTCTTTTGGTTTCAAAATTATTCATTATTAAACTTTCAATCATTACAGTCCACTAATTAATTTTGTCGCGTTAACATTGGTCCATTCGGCGCCAGATTCGGTTTTTTTTCTTTAATTTCAATTGATTTGGAGAATTTATTCATTGTCGTTTGAATATTTTTAATTTTTCTATTAATTTGAATATTTCCATAATTACATATCTCATATAAGGATATATTATTGAATTCGATAACTCCGTATGTGCGTATATTTTTTGCGCGAAAAAAAAAAGGGAAAGATTATTATTTCATTGTTTGAATTGCGAATTGGAATACTTTCTCGGCATTCATCTCAGCAGTGTTGTCGGATTTCATACTAGTTAGTGTATTGAAATCCTTAAAGTTTCTTCTACAGTCATTTGCTCATTATGCCATCTGATATGGCGGCTTCGTTGGCTATTCATACCGCAAATCGTACAACTGCTTCGAATCGAATATCGGAAATTCTTGATGTGGCGAAAGGTGCTCAGCGCGATCCGTCCTTAATTTCCGAACTAATAATGAGAATAGATAGGTTAGAGCCGATTTATAAGCAGTTTGAGAGTTGTCATTCTAAAATAGTCAATATTAGAGCGGTTGAGGGTGAAGAAGTTTTGGAGGCACAGGAAGCTATTCGTTCTGTGGTCGACAGGAATTATTTTACTATAAAAGCCATTCATTACAATTTAGTAGAAAAGGTTAATCTTAACAATAAGGATACTATTCCACCAACGGTATCTCATGTTAGGCTACCAAAAATATCTTTACCCACATTTGGAGGTATTCTTAAGGAGTGGCCAAATTATAGGGATTTATTTGTATCCTTAGTGGATAAAAATTCATCGTTGAGTAACATTGAGAAATTTCAGTACCTGTTGAGTAGCACATCCAACGATGCTTTAGAAATAGTTAAGGGTATTACATTGTCGGGAGAAAATTACCCTATTGCTTTCAATAGTTTGCTTAAGCGCTATAACAATAAGCGGCTTTTAGCGGTTTCGTACTGGAATGAAATTTTTCGTTTTCCAAAACTGGAAAAAGAAAACTTCATTGTTTTGAGAAAGTTGTTGAGCGTGTTCTCGGAAAATTTAGCAGCTCTGGACAATTTGGATTTTCCAGTAGATGAGTGGGATTTTCCACTCTTCAATATTCTTTTAGAGAAAATTGATCCTAAAACTAGAACTAAATTTGAATTGGATCATAGTAAGATAGAGTTGCCTAAGTATACTGAATTGGTGGATTTCTTGACCAATCATTGCAAGGCCCTGGAGGCAGTCGAATTTTCGAACGATAAGTCTCTTGTCCAGAAAGGTCCCTCGGTCAGTTCACATAAAGGTGGAAGAAATAGTTCGAGGGTTTCATTTGTTGCAAACACGAATTCAATGGATAAAAACCAGTGTGTATTTTGTAAGTCATCGAACCACATAAACATAAAATGTTCAATTTTTCAAAATCGTTCTTCTTATGATCGATTTTTGCTGGCTAAAAATCATCAATTATGTTTAAGATGTTTACAATCTTCTCATCGCTGTAGTAGTTGCTCAAATAACACATCGTGTAGATACTGTGGAAGTAATAGACATCACTCACTTCTACATTTCGATCGAGCGGTAAACGAATCAGGGCACGATCGATCTTTGGAAAATAAATCAAGTACTTCAACTTCTAGTAGTGTTCATAGTGGTGTATCTGGTGATTCTAGTTCAAAGAATGAGCAGTTAATTTCGAGTCAACCGGTTTCCCTGCAAACTTCGAATAATTTCGACAAAATATCTCCACTAAAGTCTTCAGAATCCTTCGTTTTGCTTTCGACAGCGGAAATTCTAGTAACAGACTCATATGGGAATAAACAGAAAATTCGTGCACTTCTTGATAATGCCAGTCAGGCCAGTTTCATAACAACGAAATGTTTAAATAAATTAGGTTTAAGATATAGCCCCTTAGCAACTTCAATTCATGGCATAGGAAGCTCCCCGCCCGTTCTTCCTAAGGGCTGTGTTACTTGTACCATAGGTTCATGTTACGATGCTAATTGTGAAATTCAGGTCGATGCCTTTGTCTTACCTAGAATATGTTCGGATATGCCTAATTTTAAGTTTCGTTCAGTCAATTGGCCCCATATTTCGTGTTTGAAGTTGGCTGATCCTAAGTTTCATTATTCCCGTTCAATAGATATGCTCTTATCTGCGGATATTTTTGCGCGAATATTGGTTCCGGGTAAGGTCGAAAATAATATCGAAGAGCCTATAGCTATTAATACATTATTCGGTTGGATTTTAACGGGAAGAATTCGTTCGGAGAATTCGTCGGTTCTCGATAGTGTTCATTTGTCGTCATTTTTGGTATCGAATTCGGCTGATAACGAATCTTTAGAGAATACTTTAAAGAGATTTTGGGAATTAGAACGGATACCTGAGCATAATGTCATATCCGAAGAAGATAGAGTCTGCGAGAGAATATTCACGGAAACTACAACTAGGGATGTCGATGGTCGATACATAGTTGATTTGCCATTTATATCGCAGGTTAAACCTTCTTTCAATGATTCTCGCGAGATCGCTCTTAGAAGATTTTTCAGTTTGGAAAATCGATTATATAAAAGTGATGATCTGAGAAGGCAGTATGGGGAATTCATGCATGATTATTTGAATTCGGGACATATGTCCCTCGCATCGGACTCGATCGATTGTAGTGAATGTTATTATTTACCGCATCATTGTGTGTTTAAACTCGATTCCTCAACAACTAAACTCAGAGTAGTCTTCGATGCATCTCAGAAATGCTCATCGGGATTCTCATTGAATGACTTATTGTACGCAGGACCCAAGTTGCAGAATGATTTAGTTAATTTGTTAGTTCGTTTTCGAACGAATCCTATTGCGTTTGTTGCTGACATTAAACAAATGTTCAGACAAATATTGGTTTCACCTAAGTATAGAAATTATCAGCGCATTTTTTGGCGTGATTCGAAAGATGAGTCGGTCAAGGAATATACTTTGAATACGGTTACTTTCGGAGTTACATGTTCTCCATTCTTGGCTAACAGAACAATAAAACAACTCGCCGTTGATGAGGGTTGTAATTTTCCGCTTGTAGTATCTATTTTAAAAGACGACATTTATATAGATGATATATTGAGTGGTAGTGACTCTTTGGAGAATTCTCGTATAATTGTTGAGCAATTGATAAATATTTTCAATAAAGCTGGTTTTCCTCTAAGGAAATGGGCTTCAAACTGTTCGGCTTTATTAGATTTTCTTCCGGATGACTCCAAACTGACTCCATTGGACTTTGACGATGACTCCATAGTTAAGGTTTTGGGTTTGAGGTGGAATCCTGCTAAAGATACCTTTTGCTATAGTGTGAATATCTTATCCAGGAAATGTACGAAACGCAGTATCCTATCAGAATTGGCGAGGATCTTCGACCCGTTGGGTTTTCTCGCGCCTTTAACATTTTTTTCAAAATATTTGACACAGACTTTGTGGACTTTGGGATTGGATTGGGACGATGTTCCCCCACCGGTTATTGTTTCTCGTTGGGATCAGTATAAATCAGAATTACATTGTTTAGAAACATTTGAAATCCCTAGGTTTCTCGGTATTATTAGACGAGAATCATGCGAATTACATGGATTTTGTGACGCTAGTGAGAAGGGTTTTGCTGGCGTTGTATACCTCAGAGTCAAAATTTCAGATAGTGAATTCGAATCAACATTAGTACTTGCTAAAACGAAAGTTGCTCCTCTGAAGAAGGTATCGATACCGAGGTTGGAGTTGTGCGCTGCCGTGTTGTTAAGTAATATTTTGGATTACATTCAGTCGATATTTTCATCAATATTTACTATTACTCGAACGTTCGCATGGTCTGATTCTAAGGTCGCGTTATGTTGGATTAAGTCTCCACCAACGCGATGGAAGACTTTCGTAGGAAATAGAGTAGCTTCTATTCAGGAAAAAACAAGTCCGAACTGCTGGCACCATATAAGTGGTTCTGAGAATCCAGCAGATATAGCTTCCCGAGGTTGTCTACCCTCTGAGCTCATAAATAATTCGTTATGGTGGGCGGGGCCCTCTTTTTTGAAAGGTGTTTTTTCTGTTCCGGAAGTTATTGCTGGAGACTTTTCCTCTGACGAGTTTTTTGGCGAACAGAAACTTCACTCTTTCAATATTCAGTTTGAAGATAATATCGTATTGTCCTTATTAGATAAACATTCTTTTCTAAGTAAGATACAATCAATCGTAGCCTACCTCTACAGATTCTCACATAATGCGATGAAAACTCGAGCTAAGATAAATGGTTTCCTCACTATTAAGGAACTGAACATGGCCTTGAATGTCATAATTCGAAATGTCCAAGGTACTGTGTTTGCTGAGGAAATTAATCGTCTGAAACTGAATTTGCCACTTTCGAAGACACTACGCAAATTAACACCGTTTATATGTAATTCCGGTTTGCTTAGAGTTGGTGGTCGTTTAATAAACGCCAAATTTTCTTATGATCGAAAATTTCCGATTTTGTTGCCCAGACAACACAGATTGACCAAATTGCTTATTGAAAGTTTTCATCGAAAATACATGCATCCTGGTCCTCGAACGTTGCAACATTTAATCTCGCAGCAATATTGGATTCTTTCACCTAGAAGAGCGATTCGAGGTGTTATTTCGAAGTGTGTTCAATGTTTCAGAGCAAATCCTAGGACTTTTCAACCTTTGATGGGAAATCTGCCTTCCTTCCGTATTTCCCAAGTAAAGCCATTTTCGTGCATTGGCATTGATTTTGGAGGACCATTTTACATTAAGAGTAGCCGATTAAAGGGTGCTAAAATTCAAAAGGCTTATTTATGTCTGTTTGTTTGCTGTGCAACAAAGGCACTACACCTAGAATTAGCATCAGATCTTAGCACTGACTGTTTTCTAGCGGCTTTTCGCCGTTTCATCGGGCGTCGTGGTCGAGTATCGTATGTCCACACCGATGGCGGCACTAATTTTGTTGGCGCCGCTAATTATATCAAGAATATAATGAAAGATGTTGCAGCAACGGAAAAAATCGAATGGGCATTTAATCCTCCTGCCACTCCTCATTTCGGTGGCCTGTCTGAAGGCGGTATTAAATCGGTAAAAACTCATTTATTTCGTGTGATAGGTGAACAAATCCTCACTTTCGAGGAGTTCAACACGTTATTGGTCCAAATCGAAGCGGTACTTAATTCCCGACCTTTGACTGAACTCAGTTCGGATCCAAATGATCTTTCCGTACTGACTCCGGGTCATTTTTTAACCATGGAGCCTCTGTCGTCTCTGCCAGATCCTGATTTGGCACCTTTAAATATTAAACGTCTTGATAGGTGGCAATTATTAACTAGATTGCATCAGGACTTTTGGAGAAGATGGCACAATGAATATTTGCATACTTTGAATCAGAGATTGAAATGGACGGACAACACTGTTGAGATAAATGTCGGTGATTTGGTTCTGCTTAAGGATGAAAAACTTCCTCCACTAAAATGGAAGACCGGTAGAATAACGGAGTTATATCCTGGAAAAGATGGGGTTATTCGTGTGGCATCTGTAAAAACGACTGATGGTCATTATAAACGTGGACTTACCAAATTGTGTCCACTTCCAAGATCGGACTAATCAGTGCCGATATCAACATACATGTATATTGGGATTACGACATACATGTATGCAATTCATAATTTTTTTTTTATTTTTTGTTTTTTGGGTTAAGCTACTCGAAATACCTCTTTTCAAGGAGAATTAAATATTTTTTTTTTTTTTGTTGAAAACATTTTCATGTTTTGGTGAGCGGAATGTTAGGAATTCGGGATGTATGTTTTTTTTTTTTGTTTGCGAATGGACCAATGCTCGAAAATGTTTGCCTTAAATTTACACCAGAACTGGTATATTTGACAACGTCGGCGAATCAGCGAAAGACGAAACTGATACTGGAGAAATGAAGAAAGTACCTTTCTCTCGACGGTCGAGTTTGTTTCGAGGAGAAAATTTCGAAAACTCCGAAAAATAATCGAGAATATAGTGCATGGTTGATGCAAGTAGAAAGGTGAGTCGAATTACCGTTTTGGTGACTTATTTCTTTTGGTTTCAAAATTATTCATTATTAAACTTTCAATCATTACAGTCCACTAATTAATTTTGTCGCGTTAACACCTGGTTTCAGCTTGAGGTCGCATTTGGGCCATTCTGTTCATCTATAAACAATTCACAGAATTACTAGTTTTATATTTGAAAATTCATTTCGATAGAACAAGTTGTATCCGAATCAACATATCAATTATTCTTCAGTATTCAACTAAAATGAATTTTCATCATCGATAAAAATATTAGCATGTTTATATAACGTATCTTCCATAGGAACTTCGAAAGGTCACAAGATGACTAACTCTGGAGCGCAATGAGAATTCTGCATCCCCAAGACATTCGTAATTCAACCGCTGGATAAGAATTCTCCCTATTCACTAGATAAAAACGCGAAGGTGATGTTGCCATATCTCTGAGCCCATAAAGTACAAGGTGTGGTTTACAATATACACGACATGTATACTACAGTCATGCCCCTGGTGGCAATGTCTCAAACTAAAATATACAATATTTACCATTCTCCGACCATTAGGGCTTCAGGAGAAAATATTTTCATTTCGTTGTAGTGATGTCATCTTTACAATTTAAGCAGATATCTGTGTTCAACGTTCTTTCACATCACTCAGTGCTTTGAATGACGTAAAACAGAGTCGAATCGGTAGCTTCAATGAACGGGAAACGTGAATTACATTATGGCTTCACATATACTGAAGTCATAATTCGCCTGAAGCCACAATGAATGGTCCTTGCATGTTACATGAAGCCAAAATGATAGGAGGATATATATATATATATATATATATATATATATATATATATATATATATATATATATATATATATATATATATATATATATATATATATATATATATATATATATATATATATATATATATATATATATATATATATATATATATATATATATATATATATATATATATATATATATATATAAGAAAACCACATCACTGAAACTAATAATGGACGTATTCTGACGTCACAAAACGTCGTTTATTGGTTACAGACAGACGTAATCAGACGTACTAAAAATGACGTCTGTGACATTTTGCCGTCATGGCAACGGCTAACATACGTCTTTCAACTAGTGAAAATGACGTAACAGGTGACGAATTTTTCACGTCATTATAACGTTATCATGTTTGCTGGGATATTAATGCAATCGGTATAAAAATCATAAGTTAGTATGAATCCTGTAATATAAAATATATTATAATTCCAAGAGCGGTAATGGTCATCACACACGCAGATGAATTTTGCACCACGAGTCTTCAGGCTATTGGTGTATTTCATCAAGTGTGTTATGACTATTACCGCTAGTTGAATACTATATATACTCTATCTACTACTTCAATGGAGTGACGAAGTAATTAGAGATCTATATAAAGAAGGTAGTAATAAATAAATTGATTACGGTTATTATTTCTCAGAATATTATTAAGTTAACAATTAAAGAATACTGTCCATTTTCACTAGATTGACTAAATGCCATTTACTATAAAAAATATATTGCTTTCTACTATTCATTCAAAGTTGCCTAGATCCGACAACACTGCTATGCTGAAAGCGCACGCTATGGAGGGTAGAGACCCTCCATAGCGCACGCGTATATTCCACGTCACCGAAAGCGTCGACGCCATCGCCTAACTTTCCTTGAGGCTTGAGCCTGCATGAGCGTGCGTGTGCGTGTCCGGTGCCGTTATTGAAGCGTCTAACCCACTTATTTTCAGTGATGGATGTTAGTGAATTCCTGAATAGCTGTGGGATTGGTCATTTAACCGATCATTTCAGAGGTGAGTTTTAATATGATCTATAATAATTATCCCTTTCTTATATCTATTGGTACAATGAAAATCTTCGTGGAATATCTAAATGACTCATCAAATCAAATTTGATTACATAGTTTTGCAAAATAATGAAATCAATTTATGAAAATTCTTTCATGGCCTATTGTCAACTTTGTTTTACAGAACAAAATCTTGACTCAGTAGACCTGTTGTCCGACCTGACACCGGATTTAATCAAAGAACTTATTGTGAACTTAGGTGATCGTCTCAAGTTTTTGCGGGGTCTTAAAACTTTACAGATCGTACAGGTAAGATTTGCACTTCTATCTCAATTGAAAACAATTATGAGTTTCTCTATTTCAGTATCGTAATAATAATGAGTTCATTACAGACCAGTGTGAGTGCAGCCACGAGTTCCAGCCACGCGTTTGCCTCGGCGCCTCGGTGAAGCGGTCGGCCCGCTCGGGGTGTATCTTGATTCGTAATAAAGGCTGGTACGGGATTGATATTGAAAAGTGGTAATGAAAATGAAATTAAACGATGTTCTCGAAAAGGGGTGAGGGTACTGAGTATCTACAACCATT
Source organism: Coccinella septempunctata (assembly GCF_907165205.1). Classification (NCBI taxonomy): domain Eukaryota; kingdom Metazoa; phylum Arthropoda; class Insecta; order Coleoptera; family Coccinellidae; genus Coccinella; species Coccinella septempunctata. Next base: position 813,677 of record NC_058194.1, on the reverse strand, counting down.
CTGAACTATTACTAGGAATGAATAACGGGCTAGTGGGTCAATAAAATGGAAATTTTCTAGTTTCGAGTGAAATTGAGATATTTGAATTTTTTTTTTCGGTGAATATATTCTATTTACAATGCTCTTCAAGACCTATATAACACCTGATTTTGTCGGGCACGAATTCACCCCCTACTACCCCCAACTTGTGTGTCTGAAAAATTATGCAAAGTCGGGTAAAATTGAGATATTTGAATTTTTTTTCAGTGAATATATTCTATTCACAATGCTCTTCAATACCTATATACCACCTGATTTTGTCGGGCACGAATTCACCCCCCACTACCCACAACTTGTGTGTTTCCGAAAAATTATGCTAAGTCGGGAAAAATTGAGATATTGGAATTATTTTTTCAGTGAATATATTCTATTTACAATGCTCTTTAAGACCTATATACCCACTGATTTTGTCGGGCACCGATTCACCCCCCACTACCCCCAACTTGTGTGTCTGAAAAATTATGCAAAGTCGGGTAAAATTGAGATATTTGAATTTTTTTTTCAGTGAATATATTCTATTCACAATGCTCTTCTCTTTTAAATCCGAATATCTCTCATTCAAGTACTCCGAACAGACTGATAGCTTCATAAAACCAGAAACATTCAGTATTGGTGAACATTCTGCCTTGAGTAAAAAAAAAACATCTGAGCAACCTATCATGGTTTTTAAGAAAGCTAACATTCAGGTCATTCCCTTACGGAAACTTCTGAAAAATATTTTGAACTTCCCAATGTATTCCAGATTGCTCAGGATTATATATCTGATCAGGAATCTGCTTCTATTGATGTACTTCAGAGTTTATTTCAAGGATCATTATGGAGAAAAATTAGACCAAAATTCAAAAACAAAATAGTTTTTCCTCTTTATATGTATTTTGATGACTTCGAATGCTGCAACCCACTTGGCTCAAAAGCAGGTATACACAAAATAGGTGCAGTGTATGTTTCTTTGGCTTGTTTACCTCCTGAATATGCAACTTTATTGGAGAACATTTTCTTAGCCGAGCTATTTTACTCTAAAGACAGATCTTCTTTTGGAAATGATTTCTTCAAATTACTAAAAGAATTCCAATATTTGGAAGATTTTGGAATTCATATAAAAGTTAATGGGGATATTGTCCAAGTCTTTTTTACTGTAGTTTTAATTTTAGGTGACGACTTAGGACTTAACTCGATATTGGGATTCAATGAAAGTTTTCAAGCTAGTTTTTTCTGCAGATTCTGTAAAACCCCTAACGAGATGACAAAAATTCAAACTGTAGAAGATTTGTATTCATTAAGAACTCAAATAAATTATGAAATGGACATGAAGAGTAAAAGTTTTGGCATAAAAGAAGAATGTGTCTTCAACTGTTTACCATCTTACCATGTTATAGATAACTGTAGTGTAGATTTGATGCATGATATGCTTGAGGGAATCTTACGTTACGATATGGCTCAAGTTCTATACTATTTGGTCGACAAAGGGTATTTCAGCCTTGACAACTTGAATGAGAGAATCAGATTTTTGAATTTCTCAGAAGTGGATATTGGGAATCCCATACCCCCTATTAAAATAAAAAATATAAAAAAATAAATATTTAATACTGAGTGCTTCCGAAATGCTGGCTTTTGTCAACTTTTTCGGTGTTTTAGTTGGTGATTTGGTGCCAGAAGGAGATGTAGTTTGGGAATTCTTCATAAATGTATGGCAAATATTAAACATTTTGTTGAATCGCTCTATATCTGTTACAACTGTAGAACATTTGAAGTATTTAATTGAAAACCACAACAAAGATTATTGTGAGTCATTCAATGACACACTAAAACCTAAGCATCATATTCTGTTACATTTTCCCACTATAATTTTGAAAATTGGTCCACCAAGACTAATATGGTCTATGAGATTTGAAGGATTTCATAAGAAACTTAAGATTTTTGCAGATTCTGTCACAAGCAGAAAAAACATAATTGTAACCCTATCTTTAAAACAGCAACTACGATTATCTTGCAGACTATTGAGTTCTATTGACATCATTGATACTGTTTCACATGGTCCCTCCGAGACTGACATCTCATTGCATCCAGATCATGAAATATTCAAAAAACTATTTCACAAAAACGATATAGAACTTATTGAAGACATATCTTTCATTCTTGCCTGGATCAAAATTAATAATTTAATGTACAAGCCAGGTTTTAGCTTACTAATTGCGAGTGGGGAAATGCCTGAATTTGGGGAAATAAAATTTGTTTTGAATATGGGAGATGACACATTTTTTATTGTTTGTCCAGTTATAACTATTGGCTTCAACTTGCATATACAAGCTTACGAAATCAAACCAACAATAAATATCAGTAATGAATTGGTTTTGATCTCCTCGAGGAGCATGCTTGATAGAACACCCTACAATATTCATCAAATGGCAGATGGCACGTCTGTTGTTTTCGGTTAACCATTTCCATATTTTTTTAATTTCAGAATGTTATATAGTTGGTCAACTATAGAGCAAGAGTTTTTGTTATTTTATTGAATATTTGTTTAAGTACCTAGGTACTTTTTTTTACATTGAATGAATAAATTTTTTGATGCAAAGTATCGTTTAAATTCAAGCCCATTTTTCCTTCGGGGGAATTGTTGAGGTCATGAAATATTTCATTTGCCTCAATAAAATCCGATTCTATTAGAAATAAATTTGTAATTGTTTCAAATATATTTTCATTTGAATGTCCATATTTTTTTTAACAAGTTGAAAAAAAATTTCTTAATAGAAATTTCAATACTTTTATTGAATGGGTTCTTATTGTTACCTGAAAAAACATTTTTTTTGAACCAAAAAAAATATTAATTTCAAACAAATCAACATTTTTTTTTGAACCAAAAAAATATTTATTTCAAACAAATCATATAAGTTCTTCAAGGTAAAATAATATGTCTTTAATTCAAGGGAGTATGATGATATATCAAAATTTAAAGTGCTTGGAAATAAGTTAAGTTTCTTTCATTTGTCTTATTATAAATACAGATTGAGACCTCATTTCATCACATTAAAAACTAGGGGAAAGTTCCTTTGAATTGGACAGTCCATGAACCGGACGCTATAGTTTTCTACTATACTGGATAGTAATTTAGCATCCTTTACGTAAATCCCATTTTCGCAAAATCGATCGAGATCTCTTGGAAAATGGCTGACCCTGTGACTGGCGCCTTGTTGCGAAAATGGGATTTACGTAAAGGATGCTAAATTACTATCGAGTGTAGTAGAAAACTGTAGCGTCCGGTTCATGGGCTGTCCAATTCAAAGGAACTCTCCCCTACTATTTTTGGGTTGAGAAATATTTTATTCAGACCAACACATCATAATCTGTTAAAAGGAAACCAATATACTTATATTGAATTATCACTCATTTGAATTGAGATGAATAGAGTCTTGATTTAATTGCCTCGAAATTTATACCAATAAAATATTTTTTTTCCTTTAAAACAACAGATTCTTGAATTAAATCTCACTTCAATTGAATTAAAGAAATATTTCTTTGATAAAATCAAAGAAGTCGCATTCTTCATTCAACAAACATGTTTATTTCGGTCTATTGAAAGCTTACATTTATTCAGTTCAAATAATTTTTATTTGTTATAAAGAAATGTTTTTCTCTGTGTAGCCTTTCAGGATGGGGGTCGTACTGCATGGGTGAGAGCACCCATGGCTGGTGGTCAGGAATAGATAAATTGAAGCACATTAACTATCTAGAGCTGAAGGCGATATTCCTTGGACTGAGATTCTTCGGGAAGCATTCTTTCGATGAAAAGATTCTCATCAGAACGGACAATACAACTGCACTTTCTTACATAAATAAAATGGGCAGCGTGCAGCATCCAGAATTGAACGAGCTATCTCGTCTCATCTGGAAGTGGTGCGAAACGAAAAATGTAGTGTTATTCGCATCATACATAAAATCGGAGGACAATTGGCAGGCAGATAGGGCTTCACGCATTCTACCTCCCGAGACGGAATGGTCATTAAATAATGACGCTTTTAAGACAATTGAAAGAAATTTTGGGACTCCCGAAATTGACTTATTTGCATCTGCTAATAACTATAAATGCAAAAAATATATATCGTGGTATAGGGATTCCGGGGCATACGCTGTAGATGCATTCACTTTGGATTGGTCGGCTTTATACTTCTATGCGTTTCCTCCGTTCGCCATGATTAGCAGAGTGTTACAGAAAATTTCAAAAGAAAAAGCTGAGGGTATAATTGTAGTACCTCTTTGGAAATCCCAAGCTTGGTACCCGCTTTTTCTCAAGTTGATCACACAATCACCAATAATTTTTGAACCAAAGAGTAATTTATTGATCTCTCCCTACAGCAATGCAGCTCATCCTCTGGCAGATCAACTTACCCTGGTGGCCGCGAGATTATCCGGAAAGCCTTTATAATGAAGGGCGTACCCAGGGAGGCAATCAATACAATACTCGGCTCACTTTCTACTTCAACCATTAATCAATACAATACCACATACAAACATTGGTGGAATTTTTGCGATAAGAATGAATTTTCACCTTTTGATGGAAACCCTTACAATATTTTAGCATTTCTACAGAACCTTTTGGAGACATCTAATAATAGCTACGGTTCATTCAACAGTCACAGGTCAGCCCTATCCTTAATAATGCCGAACGATATAGGAAATCACCCCCATATAAAACGTTTTTTGAAGGGTGTGTTCCGTAAACGACCACCTACTGCAAAATACGACACCACGTGGGATCCTAGTCAGGTTTTAGATTACCTGCGCAACACAACATCCTCTGATCTAAAATCCTTATCGATGAAATTAGTAACTCTACTAGCATGAGCGTCGGGCCAGAGGATGCAGACATTATCTCTCATCAAATGTTCAAACATCCAAGAAACCGAGGAGGGCATCAAAATATTCATCCCTGATCATACAAAGACTTCAGGTCCAGGGAGGTTTCAACCCTTCATAAACCTTCCATATTTCAAAGAAGAGTCGAGGTTATGCACAGCTTCCTTGCTTAAACAATATCTCTTACAGACGAAGGTTGTTAGGGAAAATGACAACCTCTTCATCACCTACAAGAGCCCACATGGAACGGCCTCAAAACAAACGCTGAGTAGATGGGTGAAAGAAATATTGAAAGCATCTGGAATAAGTGACTCGTACAACCCTCATTCTACAAGACATGCTTCCACCTCAGATGCCTTCAGAAAGGGCCTTCCTCTGGACGCAATTAGAAGATCTGCCGGCTGGAGCTCTTCCTCCCGCATCTTCAGTAAATTCTATAATAGACCTTTAGCTGAAACAAATACATTTATGGAAACTGTATTCAAATAATAATAGTTCGGAAGGTTAGAATCACATTTTCGTTTAATGCCTAAATTTTTTAATTTTCTAATAAAACCTTATAAATCACAATTTTCTTTCGTTTACTTTACTATGAGTTGGCAATTCCTATATCTTTAAACAGCTACATGGTATTCTAGGTGATATTGAGGACTGGACGCCGAAATATAATTACTAGATCAAATGAACTTACCTGAAGTTCGATCGTAATTATATGAGGCGTCCAGTCCGAAAATATCACCTAGTACCCTACCCAAAATCCCTGCCCTGGGAATTGCCAAAAATCTTTGAAGTAATGAGGAGTCGGGCATGGATACAGCGGGGATATGGAGCAGCGGAGTGGGGATTTGAATCTTTAAACCTTGTGCGCGCGTACATGACAACACGTACTACATGGTATTCTAGGTGATATTGAGGACTGGCGCCGAAATATAATTTCCAATTATTTATCAGTAAGATTTATCAGAGGGTTGGTCCAAGTCTAAGTCTAGTTGTTAGGTAACGATTGTTTTCAGCTTTGTTACGATTTATTGTCGCCTTAGTTACTAGACCTTAACTTAAACTTAGATCTAGATAAATACTGCCTTCATAAATTTTTATTGTTCATATGAGAACACAGTAGGTAGGGACCAGGGATGTTGCGGATATTCGCATCCGCATCCGTAAATGCGGAGCTTCCGCATAAATTTGGACTTCTGCATCCGCATCCGCAATAAATCAATGCGGTTTTTTATGGGGATGCGAATATAATAGGATTAATAGGTGCGACTGGTACGAGTTGCCACAAGAAAGAAATGGGCGGGGCCAGCTAGTGGCGCGTGCCGTTCGCACGTGATAATGACCAATGGGAGCGAAAAAATTGGTTGACAAGTTCCGAAGTTCCGAGTTCGTTTTGGTGCATCATTCTATATTATATTTTTGTGAATGAAAAATAACGTGTTTGTTTGCGCTGTGGAGTGTGGATTGCCGTAATAGAAAGTTACTGTGTTTATTGGGAAATCGTTAGGTAAATGCCATTTTGTCACATCGGTATTACGTCTTATTGTAGGTCAAGTTTATCGTTTTAAAACAATATTCTTCATTTTTCCAGCGAAGTTCTCGTTATTCTTAATAATCAACAATGTCACCACCGACAAAAAGTGTTATATGGAATTATTTTGAACCAAATACAGAGGACCATCGGACCATGATAAGGCTGATTGTAAAATATGCAATAAAAGCTATTCTCGCAAAGGCCGAACCTCCTCGTCTTTAAGAAATCATCTGAAAACCATGCACCCAGAAGAATTTTCTATATTTGAGAGCATGAGTAAAGAAAAATAATTACAGGAGATAAAATCTGAAGCAGGTAAGTTTCATCTAATGCAATTTTAATAAATCCACTCAATAATTGTTTGTTGCTGCCACATAACTCGGTAACTTGTAAAAAGATCTGGAATTTAGAAAGTTATCTATTCAAAAGTTTCACAGAAATTTTATTATTATCTATCAGTTCAAAATTTTTTATACACGGTGTTTCAGAATAAGGTTTCTCAAGTTCGGGATCTTATTCTTAAGATGATTTTAAGATTCAAAGTTCTTATGGACTATGGGTATTTCTGAGATACAAGGTGTTCAAATATATCAAAGTGTTGTTTTTTCTGAAAAAAAAATTGAAACCGCCCATTCTACGAAAATAAAATGTGGGCAAACAAACCTGGCGGGTATAATCCGACCAAATTAAGAAACACTCGTTCCAATCTAAATTAGTCTTTATAATTACATATAAAGAACATGAAGTGCACTTTGAATTATCCGCGTACAAAATGCTTATAGGTTGAAAAATTACATTCGATTTTAGTTTCTTTGTAAATTTCGGTTAGTATTTTGTTTTATTTTTGTCTTAATTTAATTTTAATTTTATACGAATTAATTATGACAATAAATAGTCAAAAATATTTCACAAATATAGGTTAAGGCTTTCACGAAACCATGATATTATTAAAGTCTTCCGGGCTAATTGGGCGTGGTTTATAAGGAATTATTTCACTTAACGTTTCGCCCACATCTGCGTTAGGCATCTTCAGAGGATTCTTGGTCTTAGATTGTACCTTGACCGTAGAATTTCTCGATCTGTTCTCTGATTCACTTCGGATCCGTTATTTATAGCCCCACTAATCATATCATATTTCACAAATGAAAAGAGTATAACTGGCTAATTGTGATAAATAATCACATTTTGCTATGATAATTAATAATCATAGCAAATAATAGTCATCTTTATTATTTTCAGAAAAAGTTGCCACCCCTCTGCAAGCAGCAAAGAAACAACTCTCTTTAGAAGAAGCATTGCTAAAAGAAAAGAAGTGGGATGTTAATAATCCAAATTAAAAAAAAAATGAAAAGCTCATTGGAGAAATGATTGCACTTCAAAATTTACCGTTTCACTTTGTTGAAGGGCTGGGTTTTTGTAGATTGATACAAGAATTGGCACCAAGATATAATTTTAGGGAACGAAATTTTTTTAATGATTTTGTAGGCAAGGAATTATACGGCAAAGTAGCTAAGAAGATTGAAGAATTGATCGAAAAATTTGATTATATGTCGTTTACATCTGACATTTGGTCGGATCCAAGCTCAAATTCTTCTCTGCCTGACTTGCCATGGTATTGCAGAAAACTTTGACAGATCATCAATTATATTGAAATGCGAGATATTCGACGGCCGTCACACTGGTGACATAATCTCCGAAAAATTTAATTCTATGCTTTACGAATGGAATATTAAAAAAGAACAAGTACATTGCCTTATCAGAGATGAAGGATCTAATATGAAACGAGCCGCTCGATTAGCAGCATTGAATGACATAGATTGTACCCTTCACAAAATACAACTTGCTATTCGCAGTAGTTTAGGTTCAGAAAACATAAAAATACTCAAACAAAAATGTAAGAAGATTTCTAATTATTTCAATCATTCTACCATCGCTCAGAAACAACTGCAAGCGATTCAAGATCGACTGAATCAACCTCATCTCAAAGTGTTCCAAGATTGTGTAACGCGATGGAACAGTACGTTTTACATGTTCGAGCGTTTTTCAAAGGTTAGAGATGCCCTAAGTCTTTACATCAATGAAAATGATATAAACCCTATTTTGCCAGAAGAATGGAAAATTATTGAAAGTTTCATTGAAGTACTGAGACCTTTTGAGGAAGCCACACGAGAACTGAGTAGCTCTCACGCCCTCATTACATCTGTGATTCCAATAATTCAAATGCTAGAAAAAAAAGTTGATGAATATTTGACAAGATCACAAGAGTTAGATCCGATTCGACAGGCCGTCACCACTCTGAAAGATGAACTCTCAACAAAGTTTTCCAGCTTGGGAGAGAACAATTTATATGTCATCGCAACCTACTTAGATCCTCGCTATAAACACAAATTTTTTACACCGGTGACTGAGGAAAAGGTTAAGGACGACATTCTGCTGATTACAACGACCAATTCTGAGAATTACAATTTCGGTTCTTTTAATGCCAATTCCGATGGGGCCAAAAGAATGAGAATGACGAAGAACAATATGGAACAACTAGGACCTGGGCCATCAACTTTAGTCAAAAAGTCTTGCCTAAAAAACGATCTTGCTATGATGCTAGATTCATCAAGTGAGGATGAGAGTGAAGAAGTCCTAGAAAATAGTAGCACTGAAGCTCTTCTCAAAAAAGAATTAATTTCATACACACTCAGAAAATTTCCTGAGTATTATTAACAGAAGTACTACTGTTGAAAGTCTAAAGTATTCAATTTGTAAATGCAACACAAAACTTTTTCGACAACGGAAAATTAGTGTACCCAAAATAGAGCATTTATGTTACTCTCAATGCCGGTTGTTAAAACTATGAAACAAGAACTATTATGATAAATATATGATTTTCATTAAGGCTACAGAATATTCTGATATTCAAAGTATTTCTTATCAATATGATAGAAAAATTCGATAAAAAGAACGAATTAATTTCCATTAATTCAATGCCTGTAATTTTGTGCAAATAACACAAACTATCTATAAAGAATAACCAATGAACTGTGATGTCTACAACACATATTACCATTTCAACAATAATATTGTTATCCATTGTTATACTACTTTAACAGTATTGTTTGTTGAAACTCATTTACTGCTACAGTGATAATATTTTGGTTATGTTAATAGTAAACTGTTGTATCGAAAAACATTGTTCAACAGCAAACTTCGTACATAACACAATTCGCTGTTGATTTAACAGTTCTGCTGTAAGCGAATGCCTCGAGCTGATACGGATATACGCGAAGAACAAACGAACGGACCCTGTGGTTGTATGCGCGCGTGTGTCGTGTATACCAGTATACCCAGTATACCTACTGCTATCTACGCAGTCGCAAAGAGTGGTTAGGTACTCTTGAAGTCGGCGTCGTTAGGAATGGTAATTTTAAAGAGGAAAATGAAAAAAATAGTTTTAAGAGAACACTGAAAGTGATTTTTACTAAAGCTGGTGTATACGAAGCTGAAAAGCTCGCGAAGAAGTGCATTGGTAACTAATAAACTAAAAAATTAACTATAAAGGTTGACAATATATTGAACATAATTGCACATCATAAATATATAAATTATTAATGAAAATCGATTTATACTATTGACATACATTTAAGCTTTGTTATGTTATATCTTCTTGATTTTAAATTTTAGATGGAAGAAATGTGGGAATTTTGTTGCTTTTGCATGCAGTTATTGTGCCAACATCTAAGAAGACACAAAGAGTCGGCACTAAAAAATCCTCATAAAATACACGATAAGTGACTCACAGGATGCTTTCATGGTCACAGGTGCCAGTGCAGCGGAAGTGGAAACAAAACTTTTAACTTTAAAAAATAAAAACATGCCCATACAACCACATCTAGTTGTCATTTATGATGATAATGTGCTGAATCCGAAGCAATATCTCGTGTGTTGTGACCAAATCAAGTACACTTTCTTTTCCCCAATGTCGGCATTAAATTGCTGTTTTCAAATTTTCCACACATTCAATTTGAATTACCCTCTAGAATGTTTAGCCGTATGGTAATCTTTACAAATTTATTTTTTTGACATTAAGACGAAGCACGATGTAGTGCTTCCCAATATTAATATGTTCATGAATGAATTGAAAAAAAAAATCTTGGTTGAAAAACCACATTTCATAGATATAGAATGAAGTTTTTCTCTAAATAAGTTCGAATTCATTTAGAATAGTATTATAAGATGAAATATTTTTTTGTTATTTATTTTTTTTTTTTAAATAGAGAATGTTCCTTATATTTTTTATTCTTCGAATAAAGTTGTTTTCATTTCTAAGTATTATGTTTCAATTCAACTGTACCTACACCTTAAAAAACTGTTTTTCTCATAGTGCGAAAGAACTACTATTGACCATCATACATATAAAAAACCGTTTCCAATATTTCACACAGTTTATTAGAAAATCGTCATAACATTGAATTTTGTCCATAGATACTCGTTTAGGAAGCTGATATCTTAGATATATCATAAATTCATGAAATTTTAACGAATACTATTTTTCCACCAGCTTGTTGCCCACTCCTTAGTATTTTTAACACTTTCACTGTTGAAGTAGTAATTGTTTTTTAACAATATAATAAAATATTTTCAATAATGCAAGGAAATACTATTGAGAAAAGCGTATGAATTTGTTAACTTAACTGTTAACTGTTATAATATGAATATTATATTCTCAGAACATAATACTAACACTTTTTAGCGTTAAAAAAATTACTCTTGGCAAAAAGTATGAATTTTTATATTTCACAACTATACTATCCATAGTATAACAAGGACTGTTGTAGAAATCATCGTTTCTTCCGAATATGATAGTAATAATGAATTATTTCGATCAATTTAACAGCATATTTTTATAAATATGAAAGAACATATAGTTTATATTACACAAAAGTATTGTTAGAAACATCAATATTTCTGTAGTAGTTGATAACTAGGCTATTAGCAGAAGAACTATTTTATTATAATGGTAACAGAGAAATCTTAATATTCATCAAGTTTTCTTTCTGCCGATAAGCTAACAAAAGCGCTTTTATTAATTCAAAATAATTTTGGATGGACCAAATAGGGATCTTTATAATGTTGTCTCAACATACAATTTTCGTTATATTTACTAGTACAATTTTCTGAGTGCAGATCTCAAAAAAGAATAAATGTGGATGAAAATCCTGGTGGAGTGTTAATCGGGTGGATTTCAAGATGTTATCTCCGATAGCCCGAAAATTTTTATCCAGTCCACCAGGCTCTGTTCCTAGTGAACAACTATTCAGTAGCGCGGGTTTAATTAACGAACCCTTGCGTAACCGCCTGGAATCAGAAAAGGCTGCAATATTAGTGTTCATCAAATAGATTGTTCCCATTTTCAACTTTAATTACTAGTATGAAAATTAGTTAGTGAAGAAAAATTGCTGTATCATATTAAATACCTACTACTTTTCACTGATAAGAATGTCAATAAATACTTCATAATTGTTTTGATTCTTCATTTATAGATTATATTTATATTATTGATATAAGATGTTGAACATCCGCATCCGCTTCCGCATCCGCTGATGTGAGCCTTCAAAAATCCGCATCCGCATTCGCATCCGCGGATGTGAAAAAATCGGCATCCGCAACATCCCTGGTAGGGACTGTCAGGCGATTATATTTTGAACTCTGCACCTACTGATCTACTAAAAGTTGTATTTGATATTTATAGTTTTCTAGAGAACTATAATTGAACTTGAACGGGTGATATATCAAACTTTCTGAATTAATTAAAATATATGACAGGTTTTTTATTTGGGGGGAGGCTTTTGTAGTTTTTGGAGCATATTTACATAATTTTGTTGTTTTAAAATAATGCCCTGTATACGAATTTTCAGACATATTTTATAGTGTCATAAGAGGGAGGGTGAAGCTTCTAAGCCCCCCTCACGCTATGCCAATGGTCAATATTTTATTATGCAAGAGGACAAACCATTCTTTTTCACGTTGAGGAGCGTCTTATTTTTTGTGGCATCTGGGTTTTAGGAGAGCTGAAAAATATAAGCGGACACCCTGTATTTGCTTATTTTGAGTTCCATAATTTTGCATCACAAACAACTAGTAACTTTGAAACCTTCTAAACAACCAATATTTCAAATTTCTATTTGCTAATATTGAAGCGCGCCATAAACATCTCACAAGATGACGTCATGCGCGGATCGGACGAATTTGGAACCGCTACGTATATCTGTTCTTTTCATTGTATCGTGTCAGAAGACAACTACAGATTTCATAAAGATGAAGTTACTTGATTCGAAATGTGCAAGTGATGGCGGTGGGATGGCGCTAGCAGTCCAAAAGAAGAAATCGTCACGCAGTTTTGACAGACCGAAATCAAAACTATAGATAAACACTATAGATGGGAAACTCTAATTTTGTTACGAAGAAAAGCGCCATCTCTTAAACGTCAGCAAACTAATCTCGATTAATTTGTCGAGAGCGCTCTTTACGCTTTGATAAGGTAATTTTATTTAATTTTTTTTTGGAGACAACTATGTAACAAATAATACTCTGAGTTCATACATACAATTTATTAGATGAAATGTTCACATATGATAATTGAAAAACAATAGAATATATGATTGATAAACAAACAAAAATCAGTTAAATGAAACTTATCTATCTTTTATGAGCTGAAATACTTCAAATTTGGACAAGATTTCAAGCGCTTCATGAGAAAATCATACCTCTTCTTTGGTACTACATCCTACGTAATCAGAAAAGATTTATTCTTCGAATTCCTCATAGTCCGGCTTCTGAAGAATTATGCCAACCATAACTCTAAAAGGAACCATAAGAACAGGCAATTTTTTCTCTCTTCTTTCACTTTTACTCGTTGCTCTTGAATTTAGGTACACAACAATATTTCTTCCCAACGAAAACTTGTAATAAAATGAACAAACAAACTTGAAATCGAATGTTGATCATTTGACATATCAATTTCACACACAAGCGCAGAATCAAAGATTAACTTAGTCTATGCTACAAAGTCACTCTAGTTTATGCGCAAAATTATCAGCGTAGGAAACTAACATTTTTTTATATTAATTCGCTGACCTTTCAGAGATGGCAGCAGTTCATTCGGTTCACGTCATTACTGAGGGAGTTTCACCCCCCTGATCAAAACATAACCAAAACAAACATCGCGGAAATTACCAAGTTAGAACAACAATAAATGATATTATTTGCTGGTATTGCAACGAAAAAGGACATTTTCGCAACCAATGCTTGAAGCTTAAACAATCTGAGAATAATAATACCACCAATGATAAATCTGAACAAAAGCATTTGTTTAGTGTGGTGTTCAACACTGGAAAATTCAAGCCAACTGACTGGTATGTGGATTCTGGAGACTGTTGTCATCACGCGACAAATGAGAAATTCATTGTCAACAAAAGGAAACCTGATGTATCAGAAATAATGGTTGCAAATAAAGAAAAACTGGATGTTGTATGCATGGGTGATTTGGAACTGAACACAGTTGCAGATAAGCAGTGTAAAACAGGGGCGGATGGGACCGCCGGGAAAGGAGCTCTCTATTTTGTTGAGTTTGTCTATGAATATCTCGATGATGGCCAATTCGTAGCGGGGTTATTCTTCGACCTCTCTCGGGCATTTGACAGCCTCTCTTTCCAAGTTCTCGTCGACAAATGCTATAGTTTAGGTTTTAGGGGTGTGTGTTCCTAAATTGGCTCTCCAGTTATCTCGAGGGTAGAATATCCGTCAGGACGGCCGACTTCCTTTCAGATAAGCGTGAATTGAACCACGGTGTACCACAGGGTTCGGTTCTGGGACCGCTTTTGTTCCTTATTTTCATCAATGACTTACCGTTTGAGGAACTTGGTGGTGAATTCTTTTGATATTCCAGCCGCATTCAATGTTATCGAGTTGGTTAGAATTCTATTTGCGGATGATACCTCGATACTGGTTGCTGCGCGGACCTTTGATGATCTGCAGAAGCTGTGTCAACGGTTGGTGCGGTGCTTCGTCGATTGATGTCATTCTAATGCCCTGATGATAAACATCGAAAAAACCCAGTGTGTTCATTTCACTTTAAGTAATAGTGAGCAAAAGCTTGTCATACACCATCTTGATGTGACTATTTTGTCGGCTGAGTACTCAAAATTTCTGGGAATCTATATCGATTCCAATCTGAGATGGGAAACACATGTGGATCACTTATGTAAGAAACTCAATAGTTCATATTATGCGATAAGTAGAGTCAAAAACTCACTTCCCCCAAGTTGCATCATAAATATATACTACAGCCTGGTCTACGGTCACTTATCTTACAACATCATGCTCTGGGGTAACTCAACTGATGCTGAAAGAGCATTTATAATTCAGAAGAGGATTTTACGGATGATCTTCAATGTTCCTCCGAGATCCTCTTGTCGTCCTATATTCAAAGAGAATGGTATTCTTACAGTGGCTTGCATATATTATACATTTTTAGATGTCTGGTTTATGTGAAGGAGAATGAGAGCGGTTTCACAAGACTTTCAAGCTTTCATAGCTACAACACCAGAAATATGGTGAATTGTTCCATATTCCAAAGCATAAACCACCAGGTTTGAATATGCACCCACATATCAGTGCATCAAACTTTTCAATCATCTTCCTAAACGCGTTAAGTCTCTAGAGTTGAAAGAATTTAAAAAGATAGTTAAGAATAAACTTGTTGAGCAATGTTTTTATAGCGTAGCTGATTATTTTCAGTTATAATTTAAATGTAATTGGAGTTATTATTGTTATTGTGTAACTTTTTTTTTGCTGACCTGTCCTGTACATATTTGTATATGTGTCTGAAAGGATTAATAAATATTATTATTATTATTATTATTATGACTTTAGCCTTGCGGCTTTCACACTCCTCTCCAGAGGAAAATTCACTTATCCCAGATATCTCAGATATCAAAAGGATTAAGCTCTGTTGGAGCCCTTTCCAGGTTTTCGGGCTCGTGGTGGTGGTCGGGTCTGGGTCGTTCCTCGGCTGCCTGCCGCCGGTTGGATTCCTGCTCCACCAGCATTTCCTGGTCGGAGCAGATGGTATTCCTCTGCATTTCCTATGTAATTGCGTACAGTTCTCGCCGTTCCGAGCAGTATCGCCTTCTGCATGACTCAATAGATATTTTCGTCCAATTGAAGTTTCCTCAAGTTCTCCAATAGTTTCTTCGGTATCAAGCCTGTAGATGAAATTACAATAGGGATGGTCTTGATATCTTTCAGCTTTCACAGTCTTCTGATTTGTTCCTCGAGATCTCTGTATTTTGAAATTTTTTCAGTGTGCCTATCTAGAAGATTGTTATTATTTGGAATCGCCACATCGATGAATAGTGCTCTGTCCTCATCCTTATTGAGCAATATGAGGTCTATTGTGGGTTATTTTCCGGTCTGTCAGAACCGTGCGATCCCAGTAGAGCTTGTGATGTTCATTTTCCAACACAGCATCTGGATGGTAATTGTAATAAGGAACCTTTTTCGAACTTAGAAGTTGGTGTTTTAGTGCCAATTCTGTTGAAAATAACAAAAATCTATTTACCAAGCCAAGAAATGGTAGCTGATAATCTGACGAAACCGTTGTTGGTTCGTAAGAATGATAAATTTGTGCGATATTTAGGTTTAGGTTAATTTTTTTTAAGTGGAGGTGTTGAAAATAACAAAAATCTATTGTCCTTTTACTAAAGAAGAACTATGTATTGTTTACATTCAAATCTTAACTCATATGTACCATGCGCATATACATTCCGTACTGTCCACGAATATAGGGGCCGTATCAGTACCACACAGCGATATTCTAGAATAAGAAGTATGTTCACTCACATCACTCATGTGAACGAATTCAACGAATATAGATATAAGGTTATTCAGTGTTTTTTATTCAACTCAATTCACAAGTAGATCGAGTGAAAAATATCACAAGATCGAACATGGTCGCTTCGAGCCCGATATGAACTAAGCGATATCAAACTCAAACAACAACTCAGGTCCTTCGAATCAAACAAATCATACATCATTTAAGAAACCATTTCCAGTGCGAATTAGTGTTTCCAAATCAGCTGATCCAGTTTTGTGAACCTGCAGACAACACGGTACCCATCAACAAGACAGCAGCGTTCCCATCAACAAGACAGCAGCGTTCCCATTCATCAACCACATTCATCAACCGACGAAAGCATTCTCAAAACTCGAAGTGTTTAGCAAGAAATCTCAAGTAAGCCTTCCCTCTTTATTTTCCGAATTCCTTGATTCATTCTGAATTGCTTATTATTGCATGTTATAGATTCTCATTTGTCAAAATGTCTGAAGAACAAATCAAAACCTTACATTTCAAACGAGGTAGTATCAAAGCACAAATCACGCGTTTTTCAAAATTTTTAGTAACCATAACAGATGGTAGTAATTTAGAAGAGCTAAATACACGTTTAGAAAAAATAGAACCGCTTTGGAATCATTCAAATGATATTCAAACTGAATTAGAGTTCATTGATAAAAATACGACAACTGAAGATCATCTTTCTGAAAGAACTGAACTTTAAAATTCTTATTTCAAAGCTATTGGCCAAGCGAAGAGGTTGATAAAACAATTTACACCTGTTGATATATACTCTTCTTCCAGCACCAACAATTTCCAAAATAATTTCAATAGTTCGATAGTTCAAAATACAAATTCAAAGCTACCAAAATTAAATTTACCTGAATTCTATGGAGCATATGAAAAGTGGCTTCAATTCTCTGATACATACAAAGCAATGATTCATAACTGCCAATATATCAATAAAATTCAAAAGTTTTGGTATTTGAAATCTTATATAAAAGGTGAAGCTGCAAATGTTCTGACAGCTTTTGAAGTATCTGAAGCAAATTACGATAAAGCGTGGGATCTCCTCTGCGAACGTTATCAAAACAAACGAGTCATTATTCAAACTCATTTGAATGTCATAACTTATCTTCAGAATGTGCAAAAAGAGTCTCATATTTTACTCAGGAATATAATTGATACTGTCAATCAGCATCTCATTGAACGATGTTTTAAAAGTCGGTCCCACGATACAGAACGATTTTTTTACAATAGTTATTAGGTTTCGAACTTACAAGTACGTGGTGACAGCTGATATAGAGAAAATGTATCGAATGGTAAAAATACGACCTGATCAGCGGGATCTACAACGAATATTATGGCGTACAGACCAATCTCAAGAACTTTGTCATTATAAGCTAAACACAGTTACTTATGGAACTGCCAGCGCTGCATTTCTTGCTATTAGAGCTTTATTCCAAGTTGCTAAGAAAAATGAAACAAAATTTCCTAAAGCTAGTCAAGTTATCGAGTCCAGTTTTTATGTGGATGACTTACTAACCGGCTTCGATTCCATCGAAGATGGAAAGAAAGTTCTGTCAGAACTAGTGCATATCTTAAGTTCCGCTGGTTTCAATCTAAGAAAATTTGTCTCAAACAATTGCGAAATTTTAGAACACATCACTCAAGTCAAATCTGAATCAACGCAAACCTTTATTACCAATGATAAAACAACTAAAACGCTAGGTTTGATATGGAACTCAGCAGATGATATTTTCAAATACACTGTATCCTATAATCAATCATCTAATGTCACAAAACGCACAATACTGTCAGCGGTGGCTCAAATTTTTGACCCTTTAGGTCTTATAGGACCTTGTACAATCAAAGCCAAAATTATCATTCAGAAGCTTTGGCAACTAGGTTTACATTGGGATGAAAGTCTCCCAGTCAATTTACATTCTGCATGGATCGAGTTCTCTAGTCAAATACTTTATTTACACTCAATAAACGTTGCCAGACACATAATCTGTTCAGATCCTATTTCCATTGAATTACACTGTTTCGGAGATGCTTCGGAAAAAGCTTACGGAACTTGTTGTTATCTTCGATCTGTTGCTCAATTCAACCAAATTCATGTTCATTTAGTTTGCGCAAAATCTCGCGTCGCACCTCTTAAAATGATAACGTTACCTAAACTCGAACTCTGCGCAGCTCTTTTGAGTATTCAGCTCTCTCAAAAGGTTCTACAAGCCATGTCTGATAAAATTGATAACACTTATTATTGGAGTGATTCCAGTATTGCATTAGCTTGGATAAATACTGAACCACATCAACTCAAAACGTTTGTAGCGAATCGAGTAACTGAAATACAGCAGTTTTCAAACAAAAATCAGTGGGGTCACGTTCCCTCAGAATCAAATCCAGCAGATATTATATCACGAGGCATTAATCCAAAGGAATTAATGAAATGCAATTTATGGTGGAACGGTCCTGTTTGGTTATCCCGAGAAAAATCTTTCTGGCCCAAAACCGATATTTTGCCCCAATCGGAAATTCCTGAAATCAAAAAAACTGATCTTACTCTAATCATAATGACAGACTCTCAAGATATCAGTATCATTGATCGGTTTTCTTCACTCACAAAACTCTACAGAGTTATAGCTTTTTGCCTACGGTTTATAAATAACTCAAAAATCTCAATTCCTGAAAATCGTTTCGCAGGTAAACTATCAAAATTTGAAATCGATAATTCTCTTAATACCATTTGTAAACTAGTTCAAAGGAACAGAGTTTGTATCTCTAGAAAAATCCAAACAGATATCCCCAAATAGTAAAATTGTATCTTTGAATCCATTCATGGACAAAAATGGTTTGATCAGAGTGGGAGGAAGACTCAAACATTCCAACCTCACTTACAACCAAAAGCATCCAATTCTATTACCTCATCATTGCAATTACACTAAATTGGTAATAAGACATGAGCATTTGAGGCATCTACATGCAGGTGCTTAAGCTACTCTTGCAGCTGTTAGATCAAAATTTTGGCTAATCAACGGACGTAGCGCTGTTCGAGGAGTTTAACGCAGTTGTGTAACTTGCTTCAGATCAAAACCAATAGAAAGTCGAAATCAAATGGGAGATATTCCAAATTCACGTTTAAAACCACAACGCCCATTTGCAACAACAGGCATAGATTTTGCAGGTCCTTTTCACATTAAAGATGGCAGAACGAAAAATAGAAAAATTATCAAAAGCTATTTATGCATTTTCGTTTGCTTCGTCACGAAAGCAGCTCATCTCGAACTGTCTGAAGATCTCTCGTCAGAGTCATTTCTTAAATGCTTAACCAGATTTGTGTCAGGAAGGGGTGTTTGCACCGACATTTATAGTGATAATGGAACTAATTTTGTAGGTACTGAACGTGAATTGAAAATTGTTTTATCGAACCTCAAGAACAATAGCCAGTTCAATGACTTTCTCAATTTGAATCAAATAAATTGGCACTTCTCTCCACCACATGCTCCTAATTTCGGAGGTTTGTGGGAAGCATGCGTAAAATCAAGAAAATTTCATCTGAAAAGAATTGTTGGTAATTCTCATTTGACTTTTGAGGCTCTATACACTGTAATAACTCAGGTTGAGGCAGTCCTCAACTCCCGCCCCTTATCCCCAATGTCTAATGATCCTAATGATCTTTCACCTCTAACTCCTGGTCATTTCCTTATTTGCGAACCATTGACCACTTTACCTCAAGATGACGTCAGACATATGGCAAGCAACCGCTTGTCTCATTTCAAGAATATTCAAAAACAAATGCAACATTTTTGGCAAAGATGGTCACATGAATACTTGAACCATCTCCAAAAAAGAATGAAATGGCGACAATCTACTCCCAATCTGGAAACAGGCATTTTGGTGCTACTCAAAGACGACAACACAGCTCCCTTATGCTGGAAAATGGGCCGTATCATCGATGTGTTCGCGGCAAAGACGGAATAGTGCGTGTTGTGAATGTGAAAACCGCTAATGGAGTCTTTAAAAGACCAGTGTCGAAGATTTGTGTTCTACCAATAAACTCTTAGAACAATAAATCAGCTATCATTATATTGTTGAAAGCCAACCCTGTCAAGGGGGGCGGCATGTATTGTTTACATTGAAATCTTAACTCATATGTACCATGCGCATATACATTCCGTACTGTCCACGAATATAGGGGCCGTATCAGTACCACACAGCGTCATTCTAGAATAAGAAGTCTGTTCACTCACATCACTCATGTGAACGAATTCAACGAATATAGATATAAGGTTATTCAGTGTTTTTTATTCAACTCAATTCACAAGTAGATCGAGTGGAAAATATCACAAGATCGACCAAACTATGAAGTTCTTTGTTCAACTCTGCCCCATCTGTGTTCTCGTATATTTATCTATGACACCCTGTTTCACCGTTGTATTAGTCTCGTAGTTCCAGTAGAGTCAAGTGAGTATTAAAGCAATTATTAGTCTAGTGCTACACGTGTTTTTGTCCCACCTTTTTTCACCGAATTATAATAGGTTATGGGCCCAGGTGCGTGATCCAGCAAACATTTTAATTTTTCGTGAAACAAAAGTGATCAATAGTTAACACAGTTGTGTAGCAAGACGTGACTTTTTAAAGATAAAAAACTAAAATGGCCGTGAATTACTTTGCCTCTGTGCCGAAATTAATTGGTCGCGATAATTACCAAAAATGGGCGTTCGCCATAGAAAATGTGCTAGTGCTCGAAGGACTGAACAAATGCATAGATGGCAGCGAATCTGACACAGTGTTGTTGTCAAAAGCGAAGGCCAAATTAATACTGACGCTGGAACCTTCTTTATATACCCACATTAGGGAAGCGAAAACTCCCCAAGAGGTCTGGACGAAACTGAGAAACCTTTTCGATGATTGTGGATATAGCAGGAAGATAGGACTGTTGAGAACCCTGATTTCTGCCAGGTTAGAGAACCACGATTCGATGGAAAGTTATATTCATCAAATTGTTGAAACATCCCAGAAATTGAGGAGAACAGGCTTCAAAATAGACGAAGAATGGGTAGGATCTTTGTTACTTGCGGGATTATCTGAAAAATATGCCCTGATGATCAGGGGGTGCAACTTCCATAGAATAATGTTGGTTCGCACAGTCTATAGAGTATGTGCCACTTTGATAGTTACTAATAGGTTTCGAAAGGTAGGTTTCTTCACAGTAATAAGTTATGATGTCACTTTGTCGAATAACCAGCCAATATGACTAAAGAAGAAGAATATAAACTATGTTTCGTTGGTCTATATATAACATTTGGCAAATCGTTTTGCGCAAGTCAAAGTTTGTCGAATTTCAAATTTGAAAATTTTTGATTTTGTTAGCTTTTTGGTTATTGAGAATGCCTTCGAAATATTGTTGTGTTCCTAAATGCTACAATAAAGATGATAAATGGTAAGTTAAATATATTATTGAATCCACGTAATTAGTAAATGCAATAAATCATGTAGAGGAAATTTTGAAAGAAATAATATACTCACTGTCTATGGATTATATGTATATAGGCTCTTACTTTTTTTTAGAAAACGAATTCATTATTTTGAGGATTACAAAAATGTTAATAACACCAGAAGAATGTTTCCTTATAATGTACCTATTCATAAGACAATACTAAGGGAGAGAACTGTTGAATGTATGGCAATATCTATGTACAATGCTCTACCAAAAACTATTAGAATGATCACTTGCGATAAGGATTTTAAGAAATCTTTATATTGTTTTATTTTGAAATCAGAGCCATACAGTTTATCTGAATTCATTTCGTACTGTAGGAGATAGGTATGTTAATATTTGTCTGTTTGATTCCTGTTCAATATGTTTTTTGACTTATTCCATTCTTATATCTTATTTGGTGTAATTTCTTGGAATTAATAAACATATTATTATTATTATTATTATTATTAAACCCATTCATCTGAACATGGCGTCACTTATTTAATTCCTAGCTATAGAATAACAGAAATCAAGGACGCTCAAAAAATTTGGATTGAGAGAATTGGAAATCCAGACCTAGCAAATTTGCGTCATGCATCAAGTGCAAGTATTTGTAGGAAGCATTTTCATGCAGATTGCATAGGCACAGATGGAAAATTGAAAAGATTTGCACTTCCTACACTGAATTTACCAGGTAATTTAATACTCCTCTCTATTATAATTCTTTTTAAATTAGAAGATTTATTTCCAGAGTACGTGAATAGTCGTCTAAATGACGATTTGTTTTCATATTCACCAATTGCATCTAAGCCAGACTCGTCCAGGAAAATGCAAGGCATGTAAATATATTTCAACAAAGCTGAATTTTTTTAAATATTTTCCATTGCATAAAGATTCCATGAAAACCATCTTTTTATTGGACGAGGTACCGGAACTAAAGGTTCACGTTCCCAAGAAGGTATATACCAGGGATGTTATTGGGAACGAATTGGCAGGTCCCAGCAGACATACAGAAGGTTTTTATATTTTCTGTCATTTCAAAATTTGAAAGCCTCTCATGGATGATATTCATTATTGGGTGATATTCATTACTAATGTTTTATATTTTTAGTCTCGGAACTGGAATCAAGTGAGGTGCAGATTGGAACAGAAACCAATCTTATCGAGGATATTCCTACATCTGAAGAGCTTCCTAGTACCAGCTGAGATACAAGAGGTT
This sequence comes from Coccinella septempunctata, assembly GCF_907165205.1. Classification (NCBI taxonomy): domain Eukaryota; kingdom Metazoa; phylum Arthropoda; class Insecta; order Coleoptera; family Coccinellidae; genus Coccinella; species Coccinella septempunctata. The sequence continues at coordinate 790,663 of NC_058194.1, read as the reverse complement.
CTTATTGTTGCTATATACTAAATTGACTACTTTCTTGTTTTGTTTATTCTTTATATAAAATCATTCATCAAGATCATTTTTCAGACTTTGAACCAATAGATAGTTTGCCAAAAATGGTAAAAAGAAGAAGAAAAACTTGTTTTCAAACTGCCCCCCTGAAGAAGCAATTGAAATATTTCCGCAGGAAGGAAAAACAGGCCTGCGCTAAACATCAGAGTATGAAATCCAAGATAAAAGCTCTTCAGGTTTCAAAATATCTGGAGAATCTGGAGAATTTGAACAGAACAACTCAAAATTTCTTTTTGTCTCAAGTAAGAAATCAAAGATTGCGGGGAAGAGGTCGTCGTTTCACTATCGAAGACAAAATTTTTGCACTTTCAGTTTATAAGCAGAGTGGAAAGGGATACAGATATTTGTCCAAAATTTTCAGTTTGCCCTCGAGAAGAACACTATTAAATGTACTCAATGGAATTCCTTTTGATTGTGGCATCAATAGCCAAATTTTTTCGAGCTTGAAAAATGCAGTGGGCAAATTGAAAGTTTCGGATAAATATTGTGTTCTCATGTTCGATGAGGTTGCGTTGAGCCCTAGTCTTTCCTACAATTTTTCCAAAGATTGTATGGAAGGACTAGTTGATTTGGGCAGTGGTGATCGTCGAGAGCAGTTGGCAGACCATGCTCTCGTATTCATGCTGAAAAGTATTAGTGGCCAATGGAAGCCCCTTTGCTATTATTTCGTGCAAAATTCTGTAAAAACCAATGATTTGGTGAAAATTATAAAAGATGTAGTAAGACATGTTCGCCAGGCAGGCTTGCAGATAGTGGCAACAATATCTGACCAGGGAGCAACTGCTATAAATAAACTTATAGAAGCAACAAGAGAATACTGTTTGAGGAACGAAGTGGAGAAAAACCTACAAGGTTATCTAGTGGACAATGATGAAATTGTTCATCTTTATGACCCACCACATCTCCTCAAAGGTATTCGGAATGCCCTCTTGACAAAAGACTTACACTTCTGTCAAGATGGTGTTCAAAAAGTTGCTTCCTGGAAACATACTGTTGATGTCTATGAAATTGATGCTGCAGTTAATATTTACAGTTCAATTTCTAAGCTGACTGACGAACATGTCTTGCCCCATAAAATAAAAAAAATGAAGGTAAAGAATGCAGCACAAGTTTTCAGCCGGTCACTGTATTCAGTTATGAATCTCTTAGTCGAGTCATGCCGAGAGAAACTGCCAACATCTCGAACTTATTTAGATCCCTCGGCGTCATAGACTGCTTCCGCCTTCCTTTTTTTTGATGGACTCTTTGACAGTGTCAATGGACGCTCCCAAAGCGCCCCTAAAGATAAACCCTTGACAGGTGTGGTGACAGCAAAATCCCCCCATGTCCAGTTTTGGTACACCTCCCTCCCTATCCTGGAATCCATGTATTTCATTGAAAGACCTTCCAAAAATCCCGTCGTAACCCCCTCCTTGAAACATTTCATATTCACAGTAAAAGGCTTCTTATATATTTGGGAATTTTTGAGGAAAAAAGGTGTAAAAATGATGGTTCCTCGTTGTTTCAACCAGGACCCATTAGAAATTTTTTTTTCTCTTATAAGAAGCCATGGATATCGAAATGTTAATCCTACATGTTCCAATTTTATTGCTTCCTTTAAGTCCCTCCTTATTAACAATTTGCTGTCATCACACTCACCTGGATCGAATTGCGAAGAGGATGCTGCTTGTGAAGCATTGGACACTCTCAAAGAGTTCCTCACAAAAATAATTGGTGACACGCGATCCAAATCGAAAGTACTTCCACCTATTTTTGAAAATTGGACGATGCAGAATTTTGACATCGATAGTGATTTGGGAACACCCTATGTGGCAGGTTATTTAGCCAAAAAAATAATGAGAGATATTAATAAATGTTCAAATTGCTTGGAGGTTATTGAGGCATATTGCAGTATACCAGCAAATTCCTTGATTGAAGCGAAAACGTATCGCCACTGCAAAATGATGAGACCTTCCCGAACATTTATTAGTATCTTTCATTGTTTTACTAAAGATGTCCTTACCCATATACCTCTTCTCATCAATCAGTTTGATATGAGAGAAGAAATTAAGAACTATATTAATATTGCTGATATCCGAGCTCTGTTCTGTTCAAACCATCAAAATATTGGAAATAAATTAGTAAATTTTTCGTTGAAATTCATAATATATTTTTATGAAAGAACTGTAAACAAAATTTTATGTGGAAAAAAATCAATTCGATTCAACGATCCTATAATGAAGATGGCCGCGGAAAAATTTAATAAAAAAAGGAGAAAATGATTGTTTTTCCACATTGCATTTTAATCATTGTTCTATCTTTAAATTTTTATTGTTTTTATTTATTATATTTATTTTTATTATTATACACTTAAATTCTACTACCTTTTTTGCTTCCTTATCCTTTCAACTCTCAAAAAAGATTCACAAAAAATCCACCAGAGGGGGCGCGAATGCGATGAACGGTTAATAGGCATCTGTAATTTTGTTAACAACGCTGTCAAAAGCAAGCAGGTAAAAGTGGCACAGAGATAATAGATGTCGCGATATAAGGAACCATAATTTTTTAAAGAGTTGCATATCTATAGGTTATCTATGCCGATGATAATGGCGGTCGAGCACTCTGGTCTACAGATTACTACTGATTCCATAAAAACCAAGTTGCTAGACATGCAACCAGAGGGCAGAAGCAGCGGTGCTTTTGCAGTGAATTTCAAGAACCGACAGAAGTCAAACTATCGGAAACGAGATGGCAGCACTTCTGTAGCGTCAAACAACAAATTTGACAAGTCGAAAGCTGAACCGGGTGAGCGCAATGAAAACAAAAATAGAAATAACATAGTCTGCTTTAAATGTAAAAAAAATGGACATTTTATGAACAAATGCAAATGCCCTGTAGCCAAAGAAAGGAATGGATTCAGTGCTGCATTTACCACAGCGGAATTCAACACTCAAGATTGGTATGTTGACAGTGGTGCTAGCGTACATTTATCTGCTAACAACAGTTGGATGATGAACGAGCGAAATCCAGATTTAACAGAAATAATCGTTGCAAACAGATCAAGAATTGCTGTAAAGTCATCAGGTGATATAAAAATCACCACCAAAGTTGAAGACTCTCAACATGACATACTGTTGACCAACGTACATTATGTTCCGGATTTGACGACAAATCTTCTTTCTGTGTCTCAGTTGATTAAAAATGGGAATCGAGTATGTTTTGAAGATGAGGGTTGCAAAATATTTAATAGTTCTAATATTTTAGTTGCGACTGCTAGCCTAAAAAATAACATATATAAGTTGAACCTTAGTCAACCAAATTCAAGTTTCCTCGCAGGAAGTGAAATATGACATCGACGATTAGGACATATTAACAGCGGATACTTGAATAAGTTGAATGATTTAGTTGAAGGGATGGAATTTAAAGGAAGATCTAATAACAACCTACTGAACTGTGAGATATGTTGTCAGGGTAAGCAAACCAGATTACCGTTCCCAAGTAAAGGAAGCAGAGCTGGTAATATTCTAGAAATTATTCATAGTGACATATGTGGCCATATGGAAACGACTTCTCTGGGTGGAGCCAAGTACTGTCATATATTTATGCACATACGTGTATCTATGTGTTCAGTGCTACGCCACTGATATGAGCATGCGTGCATGCATTAGCAGATCAGGTGATATATAAATAAAAGGACAGTTTAAACCTACATGTCGTTTGAATAACGTTTGGTATCTAACATGGCGCAGTCGGTTATGGAAATTTAGAAATCGTGGTAGAAAATCGCGAAGTCAAAGATGGGAGATTATCGAGGAATTCCACAAATGAATTTCAGTGGGGATTTAGCCGGAAACTGGAAACTGTGGAGGCAAAAGTTCGAGAATTATCTGGTGGCGTCAGAGGTTAATAAGAAGGATGAGAAAATCCAAATAGCCCAACTTCTTCATTACATTGGAGAAGATGGAATTATTATCTACAATACATTCACATTCGACGAGGGAACTAAAGATAAATTAGCAACAATAATGAAAAAATTCGACGAACATTTTTTGCCGAAGAAGAATCTCTCATATGAAAGATTTATGTTTTTTACAAGAAAACAACGTGATAACGAGAGTATCGAGCAGTTCGTCACGGATTTGAAAAATAAGGCAAGATCATGCGAATTTGGAGATCCCAAGGAAAGCCTTATCAAGGATATAATGGTATGTGGCCTGCAGAGTCAACTTCTTAAGGAAAAACTTCTGCAGGAAAATGACATCGAATTGGACGATGTAGTCAAAATGTGTTTAGCGGTGGAGAAATCACGTGAACAATCCAATGAAATGGCAGGGTCCAGTCTGGAAGTCGAGGCAGTGAATTATCATCGATCTAAACGATATTCTAAAATACCTGGGAATATGGACTTCAAGAAACGGGAAGACGACGTATCCAGTGGTCGCAAACATGTGTGTTTCAGGTGCGGAATTTTTCACGAAAGAAATCAGTGTCCGGCGTTCGGGAAACGGTGCCGTGGGTGCGGTTTACAGGGTCATTTTGCGAAGATGTGCAGAAAGAGGAACATCGATCAGTTGGATGTTGAAAATCAAAGTGTGGAAGGTGATGAAAAGTCTGTATTCATTTACAGCATAGGACATAAGGTTGATAGAAATAATTCTTGGTTTGCTTCCATCTTAGTCTATAATAGATCATTTCTTAATTTCAAACTGGATACGGGTGCACAGGCAAATTTGATTTCTCTTAAACATTTAGAATTGATAAATATACCGAGAAAGTTTATTTTGGAAACGGATGTCTCATTGAAATCTTATACAAACAACTCAGTGCCAGTTTTGGGTAGGTGTTATCTTCCTTGTAAACACAAAGATATCGAATGCATTTTGGAATTTTATGTTGTAGAATCGAATTTTAATACAGTAGAATCCGATTATTATGACGCCGGCTATATTGACCAATCGCTTATTATGACGCAATTGCAGTGTTAAGTTTGGTTTCATTCAAAACTCCTTACAACAGGGTTCGGATTTAATGACTTCGCTTATAATGACATGTCGCTTACAATGACATGATTTCAGATACAACAACATTATTTGTAGAAAATTTCTCCGGTTATAGTGACAGCTCGATCGTTTTCTCGAGCCACCCCACCCCTTTTCATGCGACGAGGTTTGATACGATACGAGATATACGTGTGCCGACATGCCTTTCAGTCTAGTCCATACCCTTGAAGACATTATTAGCGTTTTGTGGACAAAATGACATCGCGACGTAGAAAGGCATTTTCCATTGAGCAGGAAGGTGCAATTTTAGCCAGATTAGAAAATGGTGAATCAAACTCAGCTCTCGCAAGAGAATTTGCGGTCGGTCACTCGACAATCTCAATGATTTTTAAAAACAAAGACCAAATCAAGGAATCGTTCAATAATAATGTTCTAAAACCAAAGAGGCTTCGGAAATCACAACATGATAACATTGATCAAGCATTAGTGGAGTGGTTCAAAATCACAAGAAACAAGGGAATACCTATCAGCGGCCCTATGTTACAAGAGGCCAATGCTTTCGCCTCTTGTTTCGGCAACCCAAACTTTAATTGTTCTGCTAGCTGGATAAGTCGATTCAAAGCAAGACATTACATTGTGTCGGGCAAAATTGCCGGTGAATCATCGTCAGTTGATCAGAGTTCAACCTCTAACTGGCTGACAGCTGTATGGCCAAATCTGAGAAGACAGTTTTCTGACGAACAGATTTTCAATGCAGATGAAACAGTCTTGCAGCCAATGGATCAAGGTATAATAAGGTCTCTTAAAAACAATTTCAGAAAAAATCTTGTGCTCAAAATGATCACTGGTCTTGATTCTAATCAAAACAGTTCTTCCTTGAAAATATCCATTCTAGATGCAATTCTTATGATGAATGATGCCTGGAATAAGATATCACAAACTACGATCTACAACTGTTTCAAACATGCAGGGCTCACTGAAACCGATGGCGATTTATCTGTTCAAGAAATAGCAGAAAACGAATTTATTGATGAAGATGATGTTCCTTTATCTTTGTTGGTACGAAATCAGAATTCAGATTTGTTAGCAGCACCGGAAATGTGGAATGACTATGTTCACATTGATAGCACCCTCATCACATACGAAGAACCCACAGATGAAAATATCGTGAAAAATTTAACAGAAAATGAACAGTGCGACAGTGATGGAGAAGAAGTAATCGAAGAAGACCGAATGCCTACCGCAGAAGAGGCTCTAAACGCTGCTGACTTATTATCGAAATTTGTCCTCAACAATATAGAAAATGATGATCTAAACAGGGCCATGTCTACGTTGTACAATGGTGTTAGAAGCTTTTATTTCAAGTCTAAAAAAAAAACAAGTGCAAACAAAAATATCTGATTTTTTTCTAGAAATGAAAAAGTTCTTCATATTAAGTTTTTTTTTGTAAGAAGCTGATATTTCTATTTTCAATTTTTTCAATGAAGGAAACATATATTTGTCGTGTTTCTCTCAAACTGAATCCATAAAAAATACCATCAATTTTGCTTTATGTGACTTCCGGTTATTATGACTTGTTTTTCATTTCCCCTCAATGTCATTATAAGCGGATTCTACTGTAGTTTATTAGGCTTAGAAGGATGTCAAAGATTGAATTTAATTAAAAGAATCGATAGTGTTAAAACGAGTGGAAATGATATTTATCCAAAGCTAATTAACAATAACAAAGAACTTTTCACTGGATTAGGTAGTATATCAGGTGAATATCACATAGAATTGAAAGATAACTTTATTCCGGTTGTTCACCCCCCGCGCAAAATTCCAATTCCGTTATTGGGTAAATTTAAGGATACTTTGGTCAAACTTGAAAGAATGAAAATAATTAGAAAAATAGAAGAACCTACGGATTGGGTGAATTAAATAGTAATTGTAAAGAAAAGTGATGGAAATTTAAGAATTTGTTTAGACCCTCGAGACTTAAATTCAGCTATTAAGCGAGAAATTTTCCAGATACCAACAATAGAACAAATTACATCAAAATTAGCGGGAGCTCAATTTTTCAGCAAGTTGGACGCGAATAACGGATTTTGGCAAATTCGTCTCGATGATGAAAGCGCAAAATTATGTACTTTTTCCACTCCTTTTGGGAGGTATTGTTTTTTAAGAATGCCATACGGAATTAAATCGGCGCCAGAAATTTTTCAAAAACGTTTCAAGCAAATATTTGATTTAGAAGGAACAGAATTATATATTGATGATCTTATAGTTTATGGTAAAACAAAAGAGGAGCATGACCGACGTTTATTGCAAGTTTTTGAAAGAGCTCGAAAGTATAATGTAACATTTAATAGAGAAAAATGCCAATTTGGGGTATCAGAGATAACTTTTTTAGGGTACACATTCACGAAAGACGAAAGACGGTTATTTTCCTACTTCAGAAAGAGTTGAAGCTATGAAAAATTTTCCTAAGCCAAAAAGTAAGAAGGAAGTCCAGAGATTTTTAGGAGTAGTCACTTATGTCGGTAAATTCATTGCTAATTTGTCCAATTTGAATTTTCCATTGCGAGAATTAATAAAAAATGATGTTTGTTTCTGTTGGACAGAAAAACAAGAGAAATCTTTTGAAGAATTGAAAAGGAAATTGATTGAACACCCGGTACTACAATATTACGACATTAAAAAACCTGTTGTGGTTTCAGTTGATGCAAGTAAGAACGGTTTAGGAGCATGTTTGTTACAGAATAAATTACCGGTGGCTTATGCATCTCAGGCATTGTCGGATACACAGCAAAGGTGGGCACAGATAGAGAAAGAATTAGCCGCAATTCTATTCGGTTGTGAAAAATTTTATCAGTATGTTTATGGTAGATCATTTATTGTAGAGACAGATCACAGACCTTTATTAGGAATTTTTAAAAAACCACTAGTAGCATGCCCGGCTAGGTTACAGCGAATGGTTCTACAACTACAAAAATTCGATTTTAAACTTGTTTTCAAACCTGGCAGAGATCTGTTCATATCCGACGCTTTATCTCGTGCTGTATATGATAATGATGAGTATAAACTTGAAGGCGAATTAGACGTATGCGTAATAGAGAACAATTGTGAAATGACTAATAAAAAATATTTAGAAATGATAAGATTGACAGAAGAAGATGCTGAACTTAAACAGTTAAGAAAATTTGTAATGAATGGTTGGCCAAAATCTATCAAAAAATTACCAGATGTTGTTAAACCCTACTTCAAATTTAGACATGAAATAGTTGAGAGTAATGTTTTACTGTTTAAGGGAGGTCAAATATGCATTCCTTCAAAAATGAGACCTGAGATAATTGAAAAAATTCATTACGGTCATTTTGGAATAATAAAATGTAAAAATAGAGCGAAACAATCCTTTTTTTTGGCCTAACATGTGTAAACAAATAGAAAGTAAGGTACTTTCTTGTAGATTATGTCTCAAGTATAGAGTTTCTAATAAAAAAGAAGAACTGATATTGCATGAAATCCCCAATATCCCTTGGTATAAGATAGGATGTGATATTTTGTATTTGGGATCTATAATGTACTTGCTCGTAGTCGACTATTATACCAAGTGGGTTGAATTGATTAAATTAGATGTTGCCTGAAAGATATTTTTGCAAGATGGGGAATACCTGCAATGTTGGTCTCTGATGGAGGTCCACAGTTCAGTTCAGGAAAATTTAAAGAATTCTCTGAAAGGTGGAACTTCATCCATACAATAACAAGTTCAAGATACCCTCAATCGAATGGGATGGTGGAAAGAACAAAACAGACTTTGAAAAAATTACTTTATAAACTTCTGATGAAAAGAAAGAAATTGAATTAGTTTTGCTGATGACCTTTAGAAAGTGGTTTTTCTCCATCCCAGTTGATGATGTCGAGAAATCTTAGAGATATTCTTCCTTATTCTGATAGACAGTTGAAACCCTTAGTAGTAGACTATGAATCCTATAATCAACAAATGAGAAAGTCTAGACAGAAACAAAAACAGTATTATGATGAGAAAAGTCAAATGTTAAAGCCAATACCTTTAGATAGTAGAGTAAGATTTCAGAAGAATTCAGGGTCTTCATGGTCGTTTGGCAGAATCTTGGAGAGACCGAGAGATCGTTCATATAAAATTAAAACTGAGGATGGATCACATCTAGTAAGGAATCGTAGATTTGTCGAAATTCTGCCGAACGAGTATGGAGGTCCATATACATGTAACACGGAAATTAAAGATGAGATGTATTCTCCTGATGTAACAAATAATTCAGATAATTTAGATTTGACTGATTGTTTGGATAATAGTGTTGAGAATTATAATATTCCTAGTACATCCTCGTCTGGAAGAACCATAAAAAAGCCAGATAGGCTTATGTACATGTAATTATGTAATTTCGTTCAGTATATTGTAAAGAAGGGAGATGTCATATATTTATGCACATACGTGTATCTATGTGTTCAGTGCTACGCCACTGATATGAGCATGCGTGCATGCATTAGCAGATCAGGTGATATATGAATAAAAGGACAGTTTAAACCTACATGTCGTTTGAATAACGTTTGGTATCTAACAAGTACTTCCTGACGTTTACAGATGACTACAGTAGGATGAGCTTCATATATTTTCTAAGAACGAAGGATAAGCTTTATGAAAAATTTGAGACCTTCAAGGATCTTGTAGAGAACCAACAAGAACGAAAGATTAAAATTCTCAGATCTGAAAATGGTTCTGAATACTGCAGCAAGGAATTCGAAAGATTATTAAGGAAGAATGGAATCGTCCACCAAAAAACAAATACATACACTCCAGAACAGAATGGAGTGGCTGAAAGGATAAATCCTACACTTGTGGAAAAGGCCAAGTGTCTCATGTTTGATGGTGGAGTAGAAAAGTTTTTATGGGCAGAAGCCTGCAATGCAGCCAATTACATCCGAAACCGTTCAATAGCAGCTGGTATCGATAAAACACTTTTTGAAATTTGGAACAATAAAAAACCTAACATTGAACATTTCAGATTGTATGGAAGTGCCACCATGGTCCATGTTCCTAAAATAAATAGAAGCAAATGGGATCGAAAGGCTGCTAAACACATTCTCGTTGGATATGATGAACTTACAAAAGGTTATAGATGCTACAACCCTGTGACGAAGAAAGTTATCATTAGTCGAGATGTGTCCATTATTGAAAATGTAAGCAAGTACTCGAATATATCCAATGATACTTTGGAAAGTCAAGAAGAGCTTGCAGTTTCAGTGGGGGAAGAACAGCTAAGTTCGGAATCGGAGAGCAGTGAGAATTCCATTAAGGAAGAATCACTCAACGAGGAAACTGTCCCAAGTGAAGATAGTGATTATCTTCCTGAACGAGAACCAGAAATAGGAACTGTACCCAGGAGATCACAAAGAACTGCCCAGAAGAAAAACTTTGATGATTATGTCACATATCTCAGCACCAACAATGTGGATGACTCAGTCTCTCACATGGTTCATACACCTGAAACCGTATCTTAAGCACTCTCTGGACCAGACAGAAAGAGATGGAAGGAGGCCATGCTGGAGAAGATCAGATCCTTTGAGGAGAACAAGACATGGGAACTCGTTGATCCACCAGAAGGAGGTACCATAGTTCAGTGCAAGTGGGTGCTAAAAACTAAATGTGACAGTGAAAATGTTATCAGTTACCGAGCAAGATTAGTGGCGAAGGGTTATACACAAAGAAGGGGAATTGATTATGATGAGACATTTGCCCCTGTAGTGCGTCATTCAACACTCAGAATCTTAGTCGCTCTAGCTGTAAATTTAGATTTAAAAATAATCCATCTAGATGTAAAAACCGCATTTTTAAATGGTATACTGAAAGAAAGCGTCTACATGAGACAACCAGAGGGTTTTATAGCAAAAGGCTTTGAAGACAAAGTCTATAAATTAAAAATGACTTAAAACAGTCTAGCCGAGCCTGGAATGAAAGGGTTAATGAAATTCTTTCAAGTTTTGGTTATCAAAAATCTAAGTTTGAACCATGCCTTTACATCAGGAAGAAAAATAATTTATATACCTTTGTTGCTCTTTATGTTGACGATTTCTTCATTTTTTCTAATGATGAAAAACAAGTTGAACTTCTAGAAGAACATTTGAGTTTGAAATTCAAAATTAAGAATTTAGGTGAAGCTAAGCAGTGCCTAGGAGTCAGAATTTTAAGAGATTATGATTTGAGTTATATAACATTAGATCAAGAAGGTTACATTGAAGAACTCTTAAAGAAATTCAATATGATTAATTGTAAAACTGTTTCGACTCCTCTAGACAATAGCCTCAATTTGAACGTTAACGAAGATGTATCAACTTGTGATAAAAATGTACCATATCAGGAACTTATCGGTAGCCTTATGTATCTGGCAGTTTTGACACGTCCTGATATAGCCCATGCAGTAAGTTGTCTCAGCCAATTCAATAATAATAGATACACAAAATTACACTGGCAGTGTGCAAAGAAATTGCTCAGATATTTGAAAGGCGCAAAACATTATTGTTTAAAATTTTGCAAGTCTGATCTAAAATTAACAGGCTATGCAGATGCTGATTGGGCTGGAGACAGGGCTGACAGAAAATCCTATACAGGTTACGTTTTTAAACTGCCGGAAGGATCAGTGTCCTGGAGGAGCAATAAACAAAAAACTGTAGCTCTCTCCAGCACAGAAGCTGAATACATATATTATATACATATACTATAGGGATAAAATAATTTTCTGGCACAGATATGTTGATGACATATTTGTATGCTGGACTGGAAGTCGGGTTTCAGCTGGACGATTTTTTCAATTGGATCAATAATCAAGATGAACTTCACAATGGAGTTGGAGAGTGATTGTTCCATCCCATTCCTGGACCTACGACTAAAACGTGAGGACAATAGAATCGTTTTTAGTATTTACAGAAAGCCAACTCAAACTGACCACCTAATCCTTTTTTCGTCATCACATCACCTTGGTCAGCGCTTGTCAGGTCTGAGATTTTTGGTGAACAGGCTTTACAGCGTGCCTCTCTCCAGTGCCAATTTTCAGAGTGAACTTAACATAATAAAACATTTAGCCGAGAGGAATGGCTACGGGTCACAATGGGTGGTGTCCCTTATGAGAAAGTTCGAGAACAGACGTCTGATTAGGGATGCTTCAAGCTTGACACAATCAACAACAGAACCCAAATATATGAAACTTTCATACATAGGACCTATATCAACAAAAATAGGTAATTTATTTAGAGCTCAAGGCATAATACCAGCCTATAAGTCCTCTCATACTTTATATGACCTTCAAGTGCATAAGAAAGATCCCATACCTACGTTGCAAAAGAGTGGTGTCTACCGGCTATGCTGTGGCGAAGCTGGCTGCGATACAGTGTACATAGGTAGAACCGGACGTGCCCTCCAGCAGCGTGTCTCAGAGCACCTCCGTAGTCAGAAGAGGGATAACTGTGAGAGGTCGGTATTTGGGAAGCACCTCCGACTCTCGGGTCATGCTTTTGATCCAAACACGGATGTTCAGATGCGACATCCTTGCTCCTTTGGCTTGAGGCAGTCTGTGTTGGAGGAAATAGAGATTTTCCATCACATCAACAACAACACTCTGAACACCCTAAATGCTCTGTCGACCCATCATTTTCCAAAGATTTTTGACCTGTTGTTGGAAACACCTTGTCCTGAATGAGTGGATTACCTCTCAATTGTGCCGCCACTGGCACGCGTCATCCCGTAGCTGATCTGACATGATTCATGATTGTTCTATGTTTGTATGGGTACGCGTGCGCGTTATATGTTTCCTTCCCTTGATCAACTTTTCTATATGTCGATGTCAAAATTGTGCATTTGTTAGATTTTATTTCATTGACGAATTTTCAATTGTTGTTTTCTTGAATGTGTCTTGCTCGATTGTTCGGCCTAAATGGGGAATTGTAGCTTGACTGCTGCATCGTGAGTTTTTTCCATACTTTGTGAATTTTACATTTAAATTCTTTTGCAGCTGTCTTGTTACTGGCTCTTGAAAATGGTGATTTACAATCACCGAAACTAGTCGAGCAGAGATTAATAGCAGTATAAATAAATTGTTACTACCAAAAGAAGGCTCAAATCATTTAATCATATATCTTCTATTTTCCCTCTCGTTATGTTCAGCAGTCGACATTTTATGACTTTAGCCTTGCGGCTTTCACACTCCTCTCCAGAGGAAAATTCACTTATCCCAGATATCTCAGATATCAAAAGGATTAAGCTCTGTTGGAGCCCTTTCCAGGTTTTCGGGCTCGTGGTGGTGGTCGGGTCTGGGTCGCTCCTCGCCTCCCTGCTGTAGGTTGGATTCCTGCTCCACCCGCACTTCCTGTCGGAGTAGACGGTGTTCCTCTGCATTCCCCATGTACTCGCGTACAGTTCTCGCCGTTCCGAGCAGTACCGCCTTCTGCATGACTCTATAGATATTTTCGTCCAACTGAAGTTTCCTCAAGTTCTCTAGTAGTTTCTTCGGTATCAGGCCTGTAGATGAAATGACAATAGGGATGGTCTTGATATCTTTCAGCTTCCACTGTCTTCTGGTCTGTTACTCGAGATCTCTGTATTTTGAAATTTTTTCAGTGTGCCTATCTAGAAGATTGGTATTATTTGGAATTGCCACGTCGATGAATAGTGCTCTGTCCTCATCCTTATTGAGCAATATGAGGTCTGGTCTATTGTGGGTTATTTTTCGGTCTGTGAGAACCGTGCGATCCCAGTAGAGCTTGTGATGTTCGTTTTCCAGCACAGCATCCGGATGGTAATTGTAATAAGGAACCTTTTTCGAAGTTAGAAGTTGGTGTTTTAGTGCCAATTCTTGGTGAAGAATCTTGGCAACAGCATCATGTCTATTTTTGTACTCCGTGCCCGCGTGTTATTATTATTATTATTATTATTTCTTCACACTTCGCTCAATTGAGACTTGACTTACTTCCGTATATTTTTCCGAAACCTTACATATTTCTTCACACTTCGTTCAACTGAGACTTGACTTACTTCCGTACATTTTTCCGAAATTACATATTTCTTAACACTTCGTTCAATTGAGACTTGACTTACTTCCGTATATTTTTCCGAAACCTTATATATTTCTTCACACTTCGTTCAATTGAGACTTGACTTACTTCCGTATATTTTTCCGAAACCGTACATATTTCTTCACACTTCGTTCAATTGAGACTTGACTTACTTCCGTAAATTTTTCCGAAACCGTTCATTTTCCTGTGTTATTTTGCCAGCCGCCCTGCGCCGACTAGACCCAGCCGTTGACGTCCCCGATTCATTGTACATGTATATTTTCTTTTTGTGTACAGTTCATTTTAATAGAAATAAATAGTTGAACATTTATTTTCTTGCCAATTATTTTGCCAGTTTCATCTAAGAGTTTAGTTAGAAGAGGTAAGTACTCTTTCTGACGCCTAAAGACCGTTGAAAAGCAGACACTTGGAATACGCTACCGCCCTAGTCTTCATCGATACCATTCTCCACTGATACTCAAGTCTACCCGGGCTCTCTAATTCTTTGGAGATTCTGTGAGAGACGTGGGGTTTGACTGATTGCCCCACTGGCGCCCGAGCACCCGTAAAAGGAGCGGCCAGAGTACGAAAAGTCTGTCACAATATGTCGAAAAGAACAACTGTGTTCGATGGGTAAACATTTCCATACGAAATATGAAGAATCTGATACAAAAGATTATTTCGAATTTCAGGCATAAGCCGTGTTTTCCGACATTTTCTCATTTTACAGTGTAACGGCACTCCACTATTTCTTCTTACTCAAAAAATAGCTATATGTATTATAATAATTGTTAATGTAACTGGCAATTTGACCAATATCAATATAGCTAACATCTCTCTCTATAAATTGTATCCAAAAAAATGATTTGCATCATTTGCTGCAGTTCCTTGTTCTGAATACTGCAGACTATCTTTAAACATTAGTAATAGTATTGGAATAACAATATTTCCTTCATTTTCCATATCAATAATCAATTACCACGAATCATTAAAATTTATGTTCAAATATACATCAAAATAGAATGAAAATAACAAATTCATTAGTTACATAATACTATGGGTTACATCAACTAACAGAATGCCCAACAATTGAAGAAGGTAATTTCTAATACGCCACTTTCTGTAAATTCTGTAAATTTGCATGTTTTTATAAGAGGGACATTTGATCCGGTCCATGACATTGTTCATGTTTGTTTTTAGGAGAAATTATACTTTTCAATTCTGTTGTTGAGTTGAAAAATAATCTTTCTGGTTTCTAAAAATTCCTCCAAAACTGCATAAAACTCAAGTAATACAGAGAGAACACATTGGTTAAGAGATTGTTTAGAAAATCACTGAAGCAGCAACGCATTTAGATTGGAATTATGATAACAGATAATTAGAGTCACTGTTAATGCAGTTTGTCACCGAGCAATGCAAAATAGTTTTGTATGAAAATAAATTATGTAATTTTGGTTGTTATATTTGAAATTTCCAAATGAATAAAGTTATTGTTTTTTGATACTTGTAGCGGCATCTCTATTTCAATGTCTATACTTGTGGCGCTGCACATAGAACATTCTATTTACTGTCATACTCTGACTCTGTGTTTTGTTCAGTTGCGAATCTGTCACTTGTCTAGTCAGTCAGTCAGTTGTAAGCAAAGATATTACACACCAAGATAGAGCATAGTGAGAGAGAAAACGTCCTCGAAATAAGATAGCTATATGTTTATATTTTGATCAGAACCAAAACAATAAACCACATACAACGATTGGTTGAAAGAATCGTTTTTTCCGAAGTTAGCCGAAGTGATGATCAAAACCAAAACAATAAACCACATACAACGATTGGTTGAAAGAATCGTGTTTTCCGAAGTTATCCGAATGATGCTGAATTGTTAAGCAGTATTTTTGGAAAAGTATATAATCCCAGGTTTTCGCTTCCGTTCGAGAGGAAATATGACATAATTATTTCAATGTAAAATGTATCTTCTATTGAATAAATGATAATACTGACAATACTAATGCTTGATGAATTCAGGATATGTTCTAAGCCAAGTTACAGAATGAAATTATGTTCATAAATTTAATATAAAAAATAAGGAGATGACGAAGAAAGAAGTTTGGCAACGTTGTTTATTTAACAACCCACTTCGAATGGCCGCATCTTTACATATTCTCGAATACAAACGTTATTGTTGGACGATTTACGTGAAAACGGTGTTAGACAATAATTATTTTTAACTAGAAACTGCAAAAATGGTGAATCGCTGTGTGGTGTGCAAAAAAATCAGCAGTAAAAGCAATGGGAATCCATGCACCGGTAAGTAAAAAACAACAAACGATATTTTTCCATAGGCGTAGCTTGGGATACCTAGCTTTTTTCATTAGTCTCGTACTACTAATTTCGTATTGTTTAATTCATCACTAAATAATTTTTCCTCTCATTAGAATGCCTATTGATAGTGCTCGACAGAAATTATGGATGGACCAGTTAAAACTGAAAATTTCAGAATCTTCCAAATGGGTATATGTTTGCTCTGACCATTTCTGTGACGAAGATTCCATCCTTAAATTTGGAAAAAAATGTTTGAAAACTGAAGCTATTCCATCCAGGATTTCATTGCCTGATCCTTGGTGAGTATTCTGAATATTTTGAATGTATCGAGTGAAATCAATCATAAATAATGTTACTATAATAAATCAAGGGATTACACAATTCTTATTGAAGAATCCTAATTTTTTATATTTTATTTCAGTTCAAGTAACACATTAGCGGCTTCAGACGAAAGGTATATGACCCAGGACCCATCAGATGTTGGTAAAGTTGGGGAGTCCTCAAAATCGATTGGTTCTGAATTATCAGAAACTTCAGATTTGTCTGCTACCGCAAGTGCTTCAGATTTATCTGCCACATTTACTGCTTCCGATTTATCTGCTACAGACATGTCTGTTGCTTTGGCCGCTTCAGATTTATCAGGCGAAATCCATTCCTTAGAAGTATTTGATACTGAAAAATTTGCAGCACCACATACAAATACGTGAGTGTATTGAATATTATTTCGAATGCATCAGGTGAAAACAATCATTTAAAAAGTGTTTGTCTTGCGATCATTTCCAACCATAATTTATGTTGATATGTTTTCATTTCAGTTCATGTTGCACATCGACTGCTTCAGATGGAAGGAGTGTGACCCAGACTCTCTCAGATATTGGTAGAGTAGAGGAATTCCCAAAACTGAGAAACTTGCATAAGATCAAGCTGTAGATGAAAACGTGCTGCAAAGTCTTTTATTCTATTTCATATATGAATACAACAAAATAGTGGTATACAATAATGATTATTTTAAGACTTATGGATTGTTATTACATTATTTTCTTTCAAAATTGCAATGATTGCACCAGTCTGTTGATACCCCTCATCAAAGAAACTATGTGTATTTCCTTTATTTTCAAATTTGATAGTATCTGTCCATTGTCATGTTGTCACACTTTCAGAATCCTATTGTTTCGTTTATATATTCTATTTTCCAGATCTATATGTACTAAAAATGATTGAAAATTTTTATCTTGTAATAGTGTGGTACTCACCACATTTTCAATTGTGCAATATGGTTGAAAACAAAATAATACTTGATTCAAATTCAGCAATGAATTCAGTAATCTAATAAAAGAATTATGCTTTCTAATTAATCCCTCTTATTATAAATGTTGCATATAGTAAATGTTGAGCTACAGGATTATTGTGATATGTTTTTATAAAGAAATTTTTGTCAGTATTAAGTTTTCAATCATTTAATAACAACATTCAATCATTTAAATTTTAAGTATAATTTTGATAAAGACGCATTAACTATTTTGAGAATTGTCTGAGTCTTAGTTAATTTTGTGAGCTCCTTATTGACCTATTAATTTATGTCATTGTACTGTAATGTTTTTCTGGATGGAGTTGTATAATAATAATTAAGAATTGTTCTTATAAGATTTTGTTCATTTTTTCTATAGGAATATTTCTTCTATTCCTGTTCGACTACAAAAGCAAATTTTAATGAATTATTGCAATTAATTTCTGAATAAAATGTAGAAAACAAAATTCAAGGCTATATCACATATTATTTTCTACTGAAATACTAGCTATCAACATGATCGAATCTGTATTTTTGGAATTATTGAAAAAATAAATTTTTCCTCACATCAGTGGTTTAGCAATTTTTTTTTAAATCTACCTTTATCAAAAAATTTCCCTTGACACAATGAGCGAACGGCCTAGTGCAAAACCTGAAATACCTCGATGTATGGGCAATGTTATGGATCATACTAAACAAATATTTATTTTTTGAAGAAACCAATCTTAGTCCCGAAGTTTTTTCACGGAATATGAAGTTTGGATAGTCGACAATCATATGTGTGAATATTTCGTTTTGACTCTCGTTAAAACTTCGGAGATATATCGGAAAAACTTCGTGCTTCAGATTGGTAACCCGAATTGATATCCCAGGGTTGAATAGGGACGGTCTGCAAGCAATAAAAGAAATTTTTTTACGGAATATCACAACCATTTGTGCGAAAATTTCTTTTAAAACTTCGGAGTTATATCGAAAACAATTCGTGCCTCAGGTTATTTCAGTTCAATTTAACGAGAAATTATATCAAACAATTTTATTTTCCAAACGAATTGATGTAATTATCAAATTCATATACACCCATCATTACTATTCTTCACACCGCTATAATAAAAGATATTACATATTATTATTTACAACTTTTCAACTACGCCACTGGTTTCTGTTTACTATTGCCGCGTTTGTTTGTAAACATTCGGTGTTTATTTTGCGGACAAAACATTCCATGCATTCAGTATAGGGATGCTCCATCTTGGTGTGTAATATCTTTGGTTGTAAGAATTGCCATCAAGAAGTTTATAAAAAAACGTGGTGAATAAAATTGCTTTAAGTAAGACTGTGTTTTAACTCGAATACGTAGATTTTACTGTGTTACTACAACAATTTTGAAGCCATCTCTCGTTCGTTTTTAATCACCCTTTAGTAGAATTGAATAGTACACCAACTGGAGGCAAAAATAAGTCTAACCTTTAAAATCAAGGATGAGATCGATGCCTGTTGTTGTTGTTCATCAAAACTCCAACATACCATCATCTCTGAAGGTTTCCCAACATTTCCACCCTTGTGAACCTCATCTCTTGACACCTGTGAAAGGGAAACATCAGATATATTCCAATTAATGAAAAACCATCAATTAAATCATATGAAATTGCACATCCAGAAAAAAATTAATCATTCTGAAAAAAGACTAGAAGACTCTGCGTAGTTACATATTCAGATTTGAAATTTGGGGATAAAACATACTATTAAGGGATACACTACTCTTTCATTGGGAACATATACCCCACGCAGCCATAAAATATCCAACCAAACCGCTTACAACTAACATTGCAAAAATAAGTAATATGACCAAGAAGAATAGAATTCTAGAATTATAGAATAAAATAATTGTTTTTTTTTTGCTACCACTCTTGCTATGCATAAAATGGGCTGAAGTACCTCAAGTCAATTGCCCTCTGCTTATTAGCATAAAAGTTATTATTATTATTAACGTACTGTGTGCATTTGTAGCCATGAACTAATTGCTTTTTTCTGAAATTCAACTTTTGAAATCTCATTATAAATTTCCTGCAGGTCAAAATCTTGCCTAGAGAGAGGGTTAATGCTCCTATCATTTTTTTCCAGAAAATTGTAGTAAAATGCAAAACTTCAGAAGTATATTGAAAATATACTGTAAATATCATATTATTGGATGATATACGAGGCGATCTATTTGAGATATAGTAGGTAAAACCAAAAGCCATAAATCCTTGCCAAAATTTTCATTCACAAGATCCATTTGCCTAATGCGTTGATATAAAATTTCAAACAAATCCAATTAATATTTTTCGTCAAACTTTTTATGGCCACGCCCAGTGAGACACTCTGGGTTAGATCTAATGGGATGAAAATGCATGTGTGAATGTTTCCGCAACTGAATGGATCTTTCACTTGGATAAGTTTGTTGATCAGCTACAAGTTTTTGTTTTCGCAAAGCTAAGCCAAAAAATCTAGCAGAAAAATCTAGCAAAAAAATCTAGCAAAAAATCGTTAATTGACAATTGTGATACTTAGTTAGATCAAATTCTTCACCAGAACGCTTTGATTTTGAAGAAGCAAAAAAAACGGAAAAAGAAAATGCTGAATTAAAAACCGAACTAAAACTGCATAAGAAAGAAAAAAATCATATGAAAAAAGAAATCAGTCTACTGAAAATGGAAAATGAACACAACAAACAAGAGGCAATAAAATCAAATATAGTCATCACAGGAATACCACTAACTTCGAAAACTGAAAAAAAGGATTTAGATATGGTAGTTCTCAATGTTGCCAAGAAGTTGGAACTAAATGTGTCGAAGGATGAATTCAGTTGTTCTGTGATAGGCAGAGAACAAACAAAACAAATCAAGGTGAATTTTATCGACATTGAAAAGAAGAAGTTGATGCAGGCAAAGAAGGGTATATCATTGAACACAAAGGACCTTGGATTCCAGGAAAGTAAAATGGTCTTGATTAATGAAGATATGACAACGTTGAATCAGCTTCTATTCAAGAGAGCTCGTGAAATGAAGAAGCAGAATTCAATAAAATTTGCACTAAGGACCTTTGATTCCACGAAAGTAAAATGGTCTTGATTAATGAAGATATGACAACGTTGAATCAGCTTCTATTCAAGAGAGCTCGTGAAATGAAGAAGCAGAATTCAATAAAATTTGCATGGTTTAAGGATGGACATGTCTTTGTACGGGAAACTGATACAAGTAAATCTATAAAATTCTCAATGAACAGGATTTTGAAGAAATAAATACACAAAAAAACTAAACAATTTTTTGAACAACTTGTATCTCAATATAAGATCTATAAGGAAGAGTCAAAAATTTGAAATGTTCTATTAGAAATTACAATTACCCAGATATAATTGCTATTACTGAGTCCTGGCTCCGTCAATCTGAGATAAAATACTACTACATATAAATAAATACAGCATTGATAACTACGTGGCTGTACATAAATGTAGAAACTCTAGAACCAGAGGTGGTGGTGTGATCCTATATGTTAAAAAATATTTAAAATTTGAAGTCGTGGTTAATAAGGAATTTGAACTCCTGGATAAGTGTGAATACTGTCAAATTTATATAGAGGATTACAAAACTCATATTCTTAATATTTATAGAGCACCTAAAAACAAATTACATAATTTCATTGCTAAACTTAATCATACTCTTACTGTTTATCCAAATGTTATTTCAATAGGTGATATTAATCTGGATTTAAAAAAGAAAAAATTGAACTTCGTTAAAGACTACATCTTGTTCACAGCAATTATTTTAAATTCCTCACCACATCAAAAGTTACACGCATGAACTCAAATCAGGGTTCCTGTGTCGACCACATTATCATGCCCAGAAAATTTACATGTAGCACAAAGTTTTATGACACCCCTGTATCAGACCACAAAATGATCAAAGCAAAAATCAGTTTACCCTATTATGAACCAAAAAATAAAATAACAAAAATATTCTCACGAACTAATTACAACAATTTCAAAGAATGCATGATAGAGAAATGTAGACAAAATATTCAAACAACAGATGATTTGATTGATGCTCTTACCTCCGCAAAAAACGCAACGGTGAATTATCATAAAAAAGTATTAAATAACAATTTTTGGTTTAACAATAAAATTAAAAAACAAATAAAAATAAGGGACAATGTTTATCGGAAAATGAAAAAATAGCCACATATAAACAAATATAAGGATGATTTTAAAGCCATCAAAAATGAAACTTACTACATGATAAGAAGAACAAGGAAAGAATATATAAGAAATAGAATAAACAAAATTGGTACCAATAGCAAACAGTTATGGTCCATTATCAATCAAACACTTAATATTGAAAATAAAAAGCAGAATAATAAAATCAAAAAGGATAATATAACTATATCTGAGGATGGAGAAATTGCTGAACAACTAAATGAATATTTCACGGAGAATCCTTCAACGTTGCATAGCAAACTAAAATTTTTTCCTGATACCTTTGAAGAAATAATAAGTGACAGAACCATCTATTTACAAAAATGTACTAAAGAAGAATTGAAAAATGTAGTGAACTCTCTCAGTACTTCATTTGCTAGTGGAGATGACGGCTTGACAGCAAGGGACATCTCATCAGTCTACAATATTGTGGAGGATACACTATTGAACACTATAAACTCTTCACTCAGAACTGGTGTTTTTCCCAAAAAATGTAAAGTGTCCAAAATTATACCGGTCTTCAAGAAGGGAAGTAAAGAAGAAGTGGAGAACTAACGGCCAATTGCATTAAATTCTACAATTCCAAAGATTATTGAGAAAATAATTAAAAAAAGATTGGTTGGATTTTTCAGATTGTCTCAAGAACAGTATGGTTTTCAAGCAAATAGTTCAACGTTGGGACCAGTGGCAGACCTGACAGCCAGACAGACGACGGTTATTATGTTGCTACAATATTCATAGATCTCAAGAAAGCATTTGATACAATAGATCATCACAAGCTCATTGAAAAACTGGAGCTACTTGGAATTCGAGGACCAGCCTTGAAACTTATAAAATCATTTCTACTAGACAGATCTCAATACGTTGCAATAAATCAATAAATGGAAAAAAAAATAGTAGAAGAAAAGTCAAAACCGGTATACCTCAAGGATAAGTCCTTGGACCTCTATTATACCTGCTGTATGTTGAGAGCTTATCAAAGGTGAATCTACCAGGAAAATACTATATGTTTGCAGATGACACAGTATTATTATTTTACCACAATGATCTGAAGGAACTTGAAAGAATTGCGAATAGTGCTCTACTAACATTTTTTAAATGTTGAATTTGAGAATTCGTAACTATATATATATAACAAATTGCCCCTTGCCATCAGATCAGACCAAATCACTGGGGACATTTCGAACTGGTATACGAGAACATTTAGTTGTGTGATTTTATTATTAATATTCAATACTTCAAACTTGTAATAAGAAATTTATGTAGCAAGTGAATTTATATCTTGTTAATATTTCTGTGAGAACAACTGTATGTTGATTAACAGAATAAACTTTATTATTATTATTTAGTTTTGATGATTTAAAAAAATTATCTTAGTCAAAATCAAGTAATACATGTTAATAAGTTTAATTATGGATTGTCATCAAGCATCTGCAACATCAATTATATAAATAGAACTTTTGTCTCAAACAAGTTTCCTAAGCGTTGCCTAAAATCATCAGGAAATTTAGCATAGGCAATCATCAAGCTTGGAGGATTGCTCTTTGTTATTGTTAACATGATACTTTGTCATGCATTACGAGAAAAATAGTTGAAAAATTCTATCCTCCCACAGCTACAGTATCTTCGAGTCTACAGACTCAATGAATTGCCACTGCAACAGTATGGTCCATTGTGGCCTCAAAGCAAAATGTTACTAAATCTAGCTGTGTAAGATATGCCTAATCTCGAGTTTATTGTAATCACATAAAAGGAGTCAAGTGTATGTAGTCAGCACCTGTATCCGTCATTAATCTGCAAAGTTGAATTGGAATAATACAGCTACTAAGTGAGGTACACACCACCGTTTAATAGGCATTCAGTTGATGAACCAACTAAAAATATTACTATTACTTATTAGGTAGTCTTCGTGAAAGTTTGGATCATTAATTAGATATGTCTTAAGTTAATTATGTATTGGAAAACAACATTCATGATTCTGTAGCTCCGACCATCCTATATTTCAATATTGGAGAATCATTAAAGAAAGGTGAAAATATAAGGCTGTTCTGGAAAACTTGCATCAAAAGGTTAATGAGGGAAGTCCCACAAACCAGCCATTCTGCAATGAATCGAGGAAAATTTAAGAATACGAAGAGATTTCATACCTCCAGCTTCGTCCAAAATTTCAATCCAAAAAACACCAAATCCAAATATCAGTTTCAATCCAAAATGACCAAAATACAGAGCTCAAATCGTCAAATCTGACAACCGGTAACCGGAACATCGCAAAGTTTGGTTAAACCACAGATTACAGAGTAGTTATGGGTTAAACCATAGACCAAAAGAAAAGATTGTCTATGCCTCAGAGACAACCGAGACGGTCAGGGACAACAGGTCAGTTTGTCCACAGTATAGACTATACTGTGGTTTGTCTATGCAACAGGTTGTCTCTGATAGACCCAGAGACAAGAGTTTTTTACTCTGTACTGTCCTGGCCTTAAATTACCTTGCGCTGGTCAGTGATGCTTGTAGAATTCTTTTTACTTCGAAGGTACTTACGAATGACAGCACTTTAAAGACACCTTACTACTCTATGGCCAAAATTCGTGATCGTCTGGTTGTGGTAGGACTCCACATTACGTAGGCAACCCAAAATACTTACCTTGATTACTAATAGAAAAATTGACGGGAGGTTGGGAGATTCGAAAGAAAACAACACATTTAAACCCAAACAAGAAACGTTTATTTCGGGTTTCATTGGAGACGATTTCCAATGTCATAGCTCTAGGGCGCAGCAGAGGGGAGGAAAAAGAGCTGCGAGAAAACCTCCCCTTAGAACAGCAACAACTACATAATCTACTACACAGGTATGCTTTTACGTAGCTACGGCAACAGGTTCAACTGGCGAGAGAAAATCTCACGTGAAATGCACACTTGGTGGAATCAGTTACATCTACAGCTATCAGCTCCTTAATGATGACTCTTAACCGATATTCAGTGAGATGAGTTACGTTCAGCATACAACAGTTCTGAATTGGGTAGGGTTCAGTCAGGGGGTTGTTGGAAGGATTAGACTCAGATGCAAGGGCATCCAGCCTAAAGGGTTGGAGACGCAGTTACAACGGTACCCGGCCTCAGGGGAGAGAGACGCAGCTGCAAGGGCATCCGGCCTCAGAAATCGACGCAGATACGAGGGTATCCGGCCTGCAGGATACAAGGAAGGGCAAAATCCACAAAAGTTGTATGTTTGTCCCGTAACACAAATATGAATTATTTCCGCTCTTGGCTATCACGTTCAAATATGTCCTGTATTGACCAACTCCACCAGTGAAGAGAAAAATAATAATAATAAAAGAAAAGGAAAAATGATAATTAAGGTTCCTTAATGCAATTACAGTATTTACCCTGTTGGTCGTACCTAAGTAATCGAATCATTGGCTTGGCTTGGGGACGCTTCAGTGACATTTACAAGTATTCATAAAATAAGCACAAAAAAAAAATGTAGAAGTTAAGAAATTAATATTATGAATATTATATAACACAAGCGCATCCACCATGAAACAAGTTTATTATAATAACAAGCCCTCAAATCATAAATGGAATAGAATTTGAAGCAAAAAGGGGTAGCGTCCAAAATGGCGTCTGGCGTCCCTATGACGTGTTCAAAGAAAGAAAAACTCAGAAAGTATGTTATTATCTACAATAAAGAAAATGAGTTATATTGTGTGTGAAGCACATAAAATAGAGACGGGGACGGTATTGGCCCTCGAGTAATTAACGAAATACTTCAACAATGAAAACTAATATGATGCATCAAGTACCCAAAACCTCATATTCGCAATAAAACCTTCAAATTAATAAAATAAGAAACGGTAATAATGAAATGAGTGGTAACTTACGTATGGGATTCACTGAACAAAATAAAGAAAAAAACAAGCTTTGTCTTACTCAAAAATTCACTCCAGAAAAAAAAACTAACTAACAGGAAAAACCGGTTTAACTCGTTTCAAGAAAGGACGCTTAATGAATCCCTTCGTCATTAGGAATTTCTTGCCTTTTCGATCTCAAGTACCTACTTGAAAAAGAGCGTCTTCCAGAGGGCTCTTAACGCTTGCGCCATCTCCCCTTACAATTCAACAGCTAGTACAGAAAACCTTGTCTAACCTTTCATTTCTTACTGGTGGTCTTTGATAAAGTCCACTAGAGGGCAGTCGTTATGTCATTATTAAAAAAAAAAAGCAGTCCACTACAACTCTTTCTCTATGGTGTAGTGGACTGTTTTTTTTTTTCAATATTGACATAACGACTGCCCTCTAGTGGACTTTATCAAAGACCACCAGTAAGGAATGAAATGTTAGAGAAGGTTTTCCGTACTAGCTGTTGAATTGAAAGGGGAGATGGCGCAAGCGTTAAGAACCCTGGAAGACGCTCTTTTTCAAGTAGGTACTTGAGATCGAAAAGGCAAGAAATTCCTAATAAAGAAGGGGATCATTAAGCGTCCTTTCTTGAAACGAGTTAAACCGGTTTTTCCTGTTAGTTAGTTTTTTTTTCTAGAGTGAATTTTTGAGTAAGACAAAGCTTGTTTTCATTTCTTTATTTTGTTCAGTGAATTCCATACGTAAGTTACCACTCATTTCATTATTACCGTTTCTTGTTTTAGTAATTTGAAGGTTTTATTGCGAATATGCGGTTTTGGGTACTTGATGCATCTTATTAGTTTTCATTGTTAAAGTATTTCGTTAATTACTCGAGGGCCAATTCTGTCCGTTTCTATTTTATGTGCTTCACACACAATATAACTCATTTTCTTTATTCTAGATAAAAACGTACTTTCTGAAGTTTTTCTTTCTTTGAACACGTCATAGGGACGCCAGACGCCATTTTGGACGCTACCCCTCTTTGCTTCCAATTCTATTCCATTTATGATTTGAGGGCTAGTTATTATAATCAACTTGTTTCATGGTGGATGCGCTTCTGTAATGTAATATTCATAGTATTAATTTCTTGATTTCTACATATTTTTTTTTGTGCTTATCTTATGAATACTCGTAAATGTCACTGAAGCGTCCCCAAGCCAAGCCAATGATTCAATTACTTAGGTACGACCAATAGGGTAAATACTGTAATTGTATTAAGGACCCTTAATTATCATTTTTCCTTTTCTTTTATTATTATTATTTTTCTCTTCACTGGTGGAGTTGGTCAATACAGGACATATTTGAACGTGATAGCCAAGAGCGGAAATAATTCATATTTGTGTTACTGGACAAACATACAACTTTTGTGGATTTTGCCCTTCCTAGTATCCTGCAGGCCGGATACCCTTGTATCTGCGTCGATTTCTGAGGCCGGATGCCCTTGCAGCTGCGTCTCTCACCCTTGAGGCCGGGTACCGTTGTAACTGCGTCTCCAACCCTTTAGGCCGGATACCGTTGTATCTGCGTCGATTTCTGAGGTCGGATGCCCTTGCAGCTGCGTCTCTCTCCCTTGAGGCCGGGTACCGTTGTAACTGCGTCTCCAACCCTTTAGGCTAGATGCCCTTGCATCTGAGTCTAATCCTTCCCACAACCCCCTGACTGAACCCTACCCAATTCAGAACTGTTGTATGCTGAACGTAACTCATCTCACTGAAGTATCGGTTAAGAGTCATCATTAAGGAGCTGATAGCTGAAGATGTAACTGATTCCACCAAGTGTGCATTTCACATGAGATTTTCTCTCGCCAGTTGAACCTGTTGCCGTAGCTACGTAAAAGCATACCTCTGTGTAGTAGATTATGTAGTTGTTGCTGTTCTAAGGGGAGGTTTTCTCGCAGCTCTGTTTCCTCCCCTCTGCTGCGCCCTAGAGCTATGACATTGGAAATCGTCTCCAATGAAACCCGAAATAAACGTTTCTTGTTTGGGTTTAAATGTGTTGTTTTCTTTCGAATCTCCCAACCTCCCGTCAATTTTTCTATTAGTAATCAGGGTAAGTACTTTGGTTTGCCTACGTAATGTGGAGTCCTACCACAACCAGACGTTCACGATTTTTGGCCATAGAGTAGTAAGGTGTCTTTAAAGTGCTGTCATTCGTAAGTATCTTCGAAGTAAAAAGAATTCTACAAGCATCACTGACCAGCGCAAGGTAATTTAAGGTCAGAACAGTACAATGGATAGAACTATTATTATGGCTGTATTCGGGTTCGGCTTTTTGACAGTCCGAGAATTGTTCTAGGACTGCGAAAAACAGTTGCGCCCTAGTAATAAAACCTCTGCGCAGTTCTAGAACCATTTTCGGACCGTCCGAAAGCCGAACCCGAATACAGCTTATATCATAGAAAATAAACAAAAACATTTCAGATCAGCTGACTTTGAGCTAGGGTTGTTGAAAAAATAACGATGCATCGACATATCGAGATTTTTTGACGATATTGTACTGTCCTGGCCTTAAATTACCTTGCCCCGGTCAGTGATGCTTGTAGAATTCTTTTTACTTCGAAGATACTTACGAATGACAGCACTTTAAAGACACCTTACTACTCTATGGCCAAAAATCGTGATCGTCTGGTTGTGGTAGGACCATTGAACTTTCTTTAGTTCAATGGGTAGGACTCCACATTACGTAGGCAACCCAAAGTACTTACCCTGATTACTAATAGAAGGCCTGTTTTGGTTCACTTCTAGGATGGTTCCAGAACGGTTCAAAACAGTCGCACATTTATTTATTCAGCGTAAGCTCGCGCGTAGCATGTGTGTAGCTTCCCATAGCATTGCTGCTCCACTACTTTGAACCGAATCGGAACCGCCTAAAGTGCGAAACAAAACAAAGCCAGAAAAATTGACGGGAGGTTGGGAGATTCGAAAGAAAACAACACATTTAAACCCAAACAAGAAACGTTTATTTCGGGTTTCATTGAAGACGATTTCCAATGTCGTAGCTCTAGCTAGGGCGCAGCAGAGGGGAGGAAAAAGAGCTGCGAGAAAACATCCCCTTAGAACAGCAGCAATTACAATATCCTATACAGGTATGATTTTACGTAGCTACGGCAACAGGTTCAACTGGCGAGAGAAAATCTCATGTGAAATGCACACTTGGTGGAATCAATTACATCTACAGCTATCAGCTCCTTAATGATGACTCTTAACCGATATTTCAGTGAGATGAGTTACGTTCAGCATACAACAGTTCTGAATTGGGTAGTGTTCAGTCAGGGGTTTGTGGGAAGGATTAGACTCAGATGCAAGGGCATCCAGCCTAAAGGGTTGGAGACGCAGTTACAACGGTACCCGGCCTCAAGGGTGAGAGACGCAGCTGCAAGGGCATTCGGCCTCAGAAATCGACGCAGATACAACGGTATCCGGCCTAAAGGGTTAGAGACGCAGATACAACGGTACCCGGCCTCAAGGGTGAGAGACGCAGCTGCAAGGGCATCCGGCCTCAGAAATCGACGCAGATACAAGGGTATCCGGCCTGCAGGATACTAGGAAGGGCAAAATCCACAAAAGTTGTATATTTGTCCAGTGACACAAATATGAATTATTTCCGCTCTTGGCTATCACGTTCGAATATGTCTTGCATTGAACAACTCCACCAGTGAAGAGAAAGATAATAATAATAAAAGAAAAAGAAAAATGATAAGGGTCCTTAATGCAATTACAGTTTTTACCCTGTTGGTCGTACGTAAGTAATTTAATCATTGGCTTGGCGTAAGCGTAAGCGCATTCACCATAAAACAAATTGATTATAATTACTAGACCTAAATCATAACTTGAATCGAATTGGAAGCAAAAAAGGATAGCGTCTAAAATGGCGTCTGGCGTCCCTATGCCGTGTTCAAAGAAAGAAAAACTCAGAAAGTACGTTATTATCTAGAATATGAAAAATTAGTGATATTCATTGTGTGAAGCACATAAAATAGATACGAACGGAATTGACCCTTGAATAATCAACGAAATACTTTGACAATGAAAACCAATGAAATGCACCAAGTACCCAAAATCGCACATTCGTAATTAAACCTTCATATTAATAAAACATGAAACGGTTATTATAAAATTAGTGGTAACTTACATATGGAATTCACAGAACAAAATATAAAAAAAAGCAAGCTTTGTCTTTCCCAAAATTCACGCTAGAGAAAAACTAACAGGAAAAACTGGTTCAACTCGTTTCAAGAAAGGACGCTTAGTGAATCCCTTCTTCATTAAGAATTTCTTGCATTTCAGATCTAAAGTACCTACTTGAAAAAGAGCGTCTTCCAGGGTTCTTAACGCCTGCGCCATCTCCCCTCTCACTTCGACAACTCGTACAGAAAACCCTCTCTAACATTTCATTTCATACTGATGGTCTTTGATCGAGTCCAGTAGAGGGTAGTCGTTATGTCAATAGTGAAAAAAAAGCAGTCCACTACAATATCGATATAAACTTATCAGGATTTTGGTTTTGTCCGCCCGAAAGCCTTCAAACAGATAGCAGCCCGGAGGATTAAACTCTGGAAAAGGTCGAGCAGTTCAAATACTTGGGAAGCTTCATAAATACTAGAGCTAACCTGGACACGGAAATACAAAACCGTATCAATTCGGCATCACGGGCATTGTAGAAGCTAAAGGGCAGAGTGTTTCAAAATCACATCAACCTGAAGACCAAGACAGCTGTTTACAAAGCAGTGATGGTTCCATCAGGTGGTTCCACAAAGTTTTAAATGCAGAAGTCTTGAGGCGCACGAGATGTATAACAATTGAGACTCAAGTACTCAATTTTCGAGGGCCCGACTCATATGGAGCGGCCACATTCTGAGGATGCAAGACACAAGACACAAGACTCCCCAAAATAGCTCTGTATGGCGAATTCACAGAGGGAGCCCGGAAACCAGGACGCCATTATTGGGGGTTTAAGGATACACTACATCAATCCCTAAAATCAGTTAATGCCAATCATATCTGTGAACAATTGGCGTTGACAGATCACAGTGGAGGTCTTTGGTCCACAGTTATAATGGAGACTCGAGAAGAATACAGCGGCGGCCAGATCTGGTTGGTGACTATCCATGCCGAGAGTGCGGAAGGATCTGTAGGTCACGGTTGGATCTTCTCAGAAAAAGGAGGGCACACTGTCGCAAGTAGCCCTAAGAAATTATAAGTAGGATCGCATCGATAATTTTGTTTTTGAGTCTTTTCGTAGATTTATTCTCGGTAATGAAGCAGAGGTTTTTGCCAGTCCGAGTTATGAAGTTATCTTACATAGCCTTGTGGCGTAAATCTGTCCCATTACTCTTTTCTGTTCTTCACAGCGCATGCAGAATATTTAAGTCAAAAGCTAATTCAAATTAACTTTGTCATCAGAATATCTAAAAGGTATTTGAATGAGAAAACATTGAAAATTTTGTATCACGCGAATTTCGAATCGAGGCTCAGATATGGTATCATTTTCTGGGGTAGGTACTAACCAAAATTTAAAAGAAATAATTATTTTACAGAAGAGAATTCTGAGAACAATTCACGATCTAAAGTTCAAGGAAAAATGTAGAAATGTGTTTAAACAAAACAATACCTATATTAACAGTGTATGGTTTTTTGTATATTTATGAATGTGCTGTATTTCTTCATAGGAACAAAGATAAATTTATTAAACATAACTCTAGTAATAAGTAGGTATGTATAATACAAGAACACAAAATTTAAATTTTCCAATTCACAAATTAACTCTGAGTGGCAAATATCCAGAATATACGTAGCTGTATAATGAATATTGAATAATAAGAATTTTCAATCACTTATCTAATAGCTTTTAGAATATAAGTAGCCAAAACTGTTTAAAAATAAAATGAGATCATTGATTATAAATCTTGAATCATATGAATTAGGAGATTTTTTTAATACTAAATTTTGTGGATTAGTTTGATCTTTGGTCACTATTTCATTTCAGATTGTCATTTGGTAATCTTATCTAAAATAAAGATTGATTATTATTATTATTACCTAATAATATTGCATGAATTCTTTGAGCTGCAATATCCTATTTGAAAGGATATCAATATCGTGTAAGGAAGGTTTTAGCGGCATGCAGACAGGAATTGAATTCTGAAAAAAGTACCACCCAGAGGTTGACTGACTATCATAATTTCGATTGACATATCAAAAAACAAAAGTTAATAAAGTTTCAGCCTTAAGGAATTGATTTTATTATGTCGGTGATCACGACATGTTTGATCGCGCACCAGAGGCACATGTTCTAACATCCGCTTGACTGACCGCAGCATTTTATTGTATATTAAGAATGTAAACACCTGAGAAAAAACCAGGCTTAATAAATTCAGAGACTTTTTTTGGCTCTGCCTCTTGGACTATTACTTGAGTCTCAATTGTTGTACAACTCGCGCGTTGCAAGACTTCTGCATTCGAAATTTTGTGAAACCATCTGATGTGCATTATCTGTCTTAGATGACGTTGATGCGTTTGTTCAAGCTTTTTAATATTCGCCAGTAGGGCGTCCAGCTTTAGCTTTCATAAAAAAGCGTTGGGAGGACGACTACTTCGTAAACAGCTGTCTTGGTCGTCAGATTGAGGTCGTGATTTTGAAACACTCTGACCTTCAGCTTCCAGAATGCCGTGATGCCGAATTGATACGGTTGTGTATTTCCGTGTCTAGGTTAGCCCTAGTATTTATGAAGCTTCCCAAGTATTTGAACTGCTCGACCTCTTCCAGAGTTTCATTCTCCAGGCTGATATGTGTTTGAAGGCTTTCTGGCGGACTTTGGTTCTGTCGATATTGAGTCTAAGGCCTAAAGCTTCGTATATATGTTTATAGGTGTCCAGCATTATCTGTAGATCCTCTGGGCTGCGAGCGATAAGTGCGCAGTCGTCTGCATATTAGTGTTCCGTGATAAATTTTGAACGGGTTTTTGCTCTGAGGCGCTTCAGGTTAAATAGGCCTCCATCAAATCTGAATCTTATTCCAACACCTCTCAGCAATTATCGAGACAGCTATGGCGAAAATATTGAACAGTAGAGGCGCTAACACGCAGCCTTGTTTTATTCCAGAGTTGGTTAAGAAATGGTCGGTTGTAGAGCCATTATGCTGTATTCTAGCGGTGTTGTTGATATGAAGGCTTTCACACACTGCTAAGAATTTTTTGGGCACTCCAAGGCGTCCCATGATTTTCAATAGCGCTCTCCGATTCTCCGAGTCGAAGGCCTTACTTAAATCGATGTAGGCTGTATAGATCCTTGATTGTTGTTCACGGGCCTTCTCTTGCAGTTGTCGCAGTGTGAAAATTAGGTCCACCGTACTTCGATTTGGTCGAAAGCCGCACTGGGATTCAGGTAAAATCTTTTCTAAGAGTGGAATCAGACGATTAGCCATAATCTTCGAGAGAATTTTGCCGGCCACGCTAAACAACGATATGCTCCTGTAATTGTTGCAATTTGACGTATCGTCTTTGTTCTTATAGAGGTTGATAATTAAAGCGTCTCTGAAGTCTTGTGGCACATCTCCTTGTTCTTGCGGAATAGTGCTAGGAGACTATTGACAATGTCTTCATCCAGGTCTTTGAATATCTCCGCTGGAACGCCCTCTAGACCTGTTGACTTATCATTTTTCATATTTTTTATCGCACTCATGATTTCCGACATGGAAATTTCGTCATCAAGCAATGTCATCGGACTATACGCGGGAAGCAGGTCTAAAATGGATAAATCCGAGTCGTTACTTCGATTCAAGACCTGAGAGTAATGCTCCTTCCATCTCTCGAGAATTTTTCTATCATCAGTTAGTATAGCTCCATGAGCAGCTCTTATAGGAAAGCTAGCTTTTCTGCTTGGACCGTAAACAGTTTTAATAGCTTCGAAAAAACGCCTGTAGTCATGGTTATCGGCGTAAGCTTGTATTTCCCTACCTTTTTCTTTCCACCAGCTGTCCTTGATTTTTCTTATTTCTTGACGGACCTCGCGTTTTATGTTTATGAAACTTATTTGGGCTGCAACATCGCCAGGCTTGTTAATTGCGGTTTTCATCGCTTTGTGTTTTGCGTCCAAAAGGGGTGCGATATGAGTTTCGCTGTCGGCAAACCAGTCTGGGGATTTTCGGGAGCGTTCTGGATTTGTAAGAGATGACTTGTCACAAGGGATGAGGAACCGGACGAATTCATATTTTATTTCATTTTTTCGAAATGCGGTCCTGTTTTTATTCCTTCGGTTATAATATTTGTAAAGAAACTGTATTTCTCTAATTTGAATTTTGTTGGTAGATAAGGATTATATAGGCTTAGAATATGACAAGTGTAAAATAATTGATTTGACGTTTAATCAGTAGTTTTTGAAAGAATACTAATTAATTGTATACAATAGACTTGTATTGAAAAGAATTGAAGAATAGACTTCAATTGTCGTTTCTTTATTCATAGAGCAACACTTTGGAGTTTATTTTATTCAATTGATTCCAAACCAAGAATTGGAGGATTAACCTCATAAAACGACACTTTTGGTCAAGAATGTGGAAACGTTGAAATTTCATTTTGTGGTGAAAGGATCAGAAGATGAAAAAACGAATTTACTTTGTATGACTCCGATAATTACTGACTGTTATGAATTGAGCGGACTGTATATTTTTTCGCTGGTTCGAAGGCTGAATTTAGAATAATAATTTAGAGAACCATCAATAAATAAGAAAAAATCTCACTTTGAGAGGTTGGGGCTGTTGCTTGGAAAACCCGCAATTCTCCGAAATCCAGCTGGCCAGAGGACGGGAGTCTCGCAAAGAGATCCTTGTACAGAGAGGGACCCAAATCTCCTATCTGAATGGGGTTATTGATGGTTCTTTCTTTGGTTTCTATCATCTAGCATTAAATGTCGTAAAGTACCTACTCGGAAACTGAAAAGGAAATGGCAGAACAATAACTTTGAAAATCACGCAATAATTAATCAAGAAAATTCGTAAGAATCTATATTATTCTGATTCTTTTTCATTAGGCTCAACACATGTCGCGATATCGAGAAGAATTCAAATAACGTGTATATCATGACATCTGTTGACATATCAGATAAATTAGAAGGATGAAAACATGAAATTTGAAGAAATCCATTTTCGGCGTTAACATACCGCCCACCAAATTTATAATTATAAATTTAAGCAATTGATTGAAAGTGAAGTGAAAAAAACAATGAATGCTGTGAAATGAAATTTTGTAAAAAACACATAGAGAGACAATAAACTTAATTCAAAGGGAAACTATTCGCTTGTTAACGTTATAAGACAGTTAACAGGGCGACAAATGCTGGAAGTTGCAGTTTTGACCACAGCTGCCCTGGAAATACCATCTGGGGAGTTATTTAACTCTGAAATACGTCTCATTGGCCAACTTAACGGGTGGGTATGGACATCCCGGATGTAAACGACGTCACCTATTTTAGGGAGTGTGGAACTGGTCCACTTGGGTCTCTGTATTAAAGTGTTCAGATACTGCTTTTACCAACGTGTCCAAAAGGCTTGTACCATTTGTCTCAGGCGAGTCCATCTATCACGGACCGTTATTCTCTCTGGCAAGGGAGATTCAGGAGCGGCCAAAAGTTGCGTACCAACCAGAAAATGTCCCGGAGACAGGTAATCACACTCTGATGGGTCATCTGACAAAGGACACAATGGACGGCTATTTAACACCGCCTCGATTTGGCAGAATTTGGTACTATATTCTTCGAAAGTGTAAAGCTCCTTACCTATCATGCGTAAGAGAAGGGATTTTGCGGATTTCACCCCAGCCTCCCAAAGTCCGCCGAAGTTTGGGGCGTAGGGGGGATTGAAACGCCATCTAACCTCTCGTGTAGTAAGAAAATCCGCAATTCCACGTTGGTGCTGCAATAAGAAGCTGTAAGCTTCTTTCAGTTGCTTGGCAGCGGCGATAAAGTTGCGACCCTGGTCTGAAAGAATTTCAGATGGTAACCCTCGTCTAGCAATGAAACGTGAGAGGCGAGCCAGAAAGGCGGAAGCAGTGAGCTCGGAAACAAATTCTAAATGAATTGCTTTGGTTGCTGCGCATACAAATAATGCGAGATAATATCCTTTTGTGGTTCGAAATTTTCTAAGCTTAATGTCACGAACCATGAAGGGACCGGCTAAGTCAACACCGGTAGTGTTGAACGGACGGGAGATGTTGACTCGGGAGGCTAGAAGATCTGCCATAGTTGGCTGGAAAGGGGACGCTCGGAACCTGAAGCAGGTTTTACATTGTCGAATACACTTACGAATTAGGGAGCGAGATGAAAGAATCCAAAATGTTCTACTTAACAGAGCCTGAACATTGTTGGGTCCAGAATGGAGGGAGGCCAAGTGAAAATGTTTACACAGAAGGGTAGACAGAAAACATGATTTGGGAAGCAAAAGTGGATGCCTTGAGTCAAAATCCAAGTTAGAAAATTTCAATCTACCGCCCACCCTGAGAAGATCGCGTGAGTCTAAAAAGGGAGCGAGAGATTGTAGTTGTTTGGAAGGAGGCTGTTTTTTACAAAGGTACTTCAAGTCCGCAGAAAAATGAACATGTTGAACAATATGAACCAGTGACACTGTGGCATCATTCAACTCATCCACAGTCAGACTTTCTTTCCTCAGTACAGAGGAAGTTTTTCTACAGCGACAATTTTTAGTTTTTATTACCAGGTAAAAAGTTGTTTTCGTTCGATTTGCGAGTTGTCTGGGGATCTGAATTGGTTACATTTGGTTATTTTCGGTTTTTCTTTACTCCGAGTTTTGTTTTATTTGGATTTCTTATCAGCGCGCCCTGCAAAACATAACATAGTTCATTCTTTAACTCGGAGCGGATGCGGCAACTAACGATCGCTAACTCTGTCCGCTCTCCGTTGCATGTAGGAAATATTGAAGCGGCTGCCGCAGCTTATGATCTGATATTCGTCGTTTATTGGTTAATGAAAGGCAGCTTCTCTACTTGTCCTCGCAACGTATATTAATTCCATCTCTCTAATATCCTTTTTCCGAGGCCTACCTTTCTTTTTTGTGTGAGTCTTTCTTATCGGCCCAAGAAAGTGAAGAGTGTGTTTTTTTGTTTTTCCTTGTCCAAGTTTTTTTAATTCGAATAATAATGCCGAGAAGCTGCTCCGGTTGCGCCACTACTATTTCGAATTCTGCAAGATCAATTTCATGTAATAAATGCCTCAAAAACTTTCATTCTGGTTGCATTAATTTAACTGACCGTGAACTAGACTTCCTTGAGGAGTCTAAAGAAAAGTGGAATTGCCCCTCATGCTTCAAGAATGAACGTCTACTGCGTAGCGGTTCTGTCGGCTCTCGAGCACTGCCTCTCTCGAATACGGGCCAGACGGTCCCGGGCAAAACGCTAAAGGATGACAAAACCAATGAACCTATCACCGTTCAACACTTTAACGCTCTCATGGAGATGAAGCAAGGTATGTCATCTAGTATAGAACGCATGGAAAGTAGGCAGAAAGATCTGTTTTCGCAGATCGCAAAATGTAATGCTACCCTGGAGAAACATCAGGAAATGATTTCACACATGAATCCGCTCTGAAGCTTGATAGATCTGATATTAATTCCCTACATCGTAACCACGAAGCACTATCGAGTAAGATATCGGATATATCTGCTGAGGTCTCTGAGCTTCATTCGAGGTTAGTTTCCGACACGTCCGGGGTTAGTTCTCAGTCTAACGACGTGTCCGAGGTGATTGAAAGAGTGAATAAATCCCATAACATAATAGCGTTGAACGTACCTGAGAAGCCTGGAGGTACTGGAGATGCCGCTGTAGCTGCAGATATAGTGGATGAAATCTATGGTTCAGCGAGTAGGTACCTGGTGGACACCTTAAGACTGCCGGCAAGGGATAGTGCAAAACCGGGGTGCTTGAAGATGAAGTTCTCCAATCCAGAGGTTGTAAAATACCTCTTAAGGAACAAATCGCGTCTGCATGCAAGCCAGCGATTCCGTAAGATCATCATTCAAGAGGATAAAACCAGGGGTCAAGTGATGGAGATGAATAATCTCCGAGAGGAGCTGAGGAGGAGACAGGCAGATGGCGAAGGTCACTTAACTATAAAATATGTGAAGGGTGCTCCTAAAATTGTTCCAAGACCCACCATAACGCAATCTTCGAACTCAAAAAACTAAATGATCTTCAGATATGGCCACTGGTGTACAGTAATGTGCAGTCTCTATCATCTAAATTTTCAGAAATTTTAACTTACGTGCAGGCCAACAGACCTTATTTCCTCTGTTTTACCGAAACTTGGCTCAAAGAAACTATCTGTGACCAAACTATTTCGATTCCTGATTATACTCTATATCGTGATGATAGTAAAGTCACAGTAGGGTACTGTGGGGTCTGTATCTATGTGAAAAACACCATTTTAGAGTCATTCCAAGTTGAGATTTCTCATAATGATTGGCCAGGTATCGACAACTTGTTTCTCAGAATTTCCAATTCTCACTTCTCTTTGTTTCTTGGATGTATCTACCGTCAACGCCCTTGCTCATCAGACCTCGACCTCGTCCGTTTCTTATCCGATTCCCTATCAGCCAACAGGAATGTTTTTATCGCAGGTGACTTCAATTGCCCTGACATTGTGTGGCCTCTGACGCGTCTGCCCTCATTTGGTTCTCCTTCGTTTCCCTTTGCAGATCTAGTTAGCAATTCTGCATTCCTACAGGTGATAGAACGCCCTACAAGGTTTCGATTGGGCCAAGAGCCCTCTCTGCTCGACCTATTCTTGGTGTCGGACACTAACCTGGTTTCAGATGGAGAATACCTACCGCCGTTTGGTAGATCTGACCATATTACACTGTCAACTGAGTTTCAATTTCATCTTCCGACCAATAATCACCCACCAAAGGTTATCCGATATGTTGACTACAACAAAGTTTCTGATATGTTGTCGACCGAAAATTGGTCTGGTGTTTTCAACGGCGATGATGTGAACAAGATGTGGGGTGAATTTCGGGATACAGTAAATAGAGTTGTGGAGGCATGCACCACTACAAGAGTAGTAGGATGTAACAGAGTTCGACCTTGGATAGATGAAAAAATCCTTAGGATGGCTCGGAGGAAAAAATCACTTTGGCAAAGCTATCTTCGCACCAGATCGGATGAAGATTACAAAGTTCATCGTTATTATTCAAACTACGTAGCTGAGAGTACACAACAGGCTAAAAGAGACTTTGAATAAAAAATAGTTACTTCGAAAAACAAGAAGAGATTTTTTAAGTACATGAGGTCATCTATGTCGGGGAAAGTTGCCGTACCACTAGTCCGAATTAAATCAAATAATTTATGTGCCAACTCCACTGAAGCGGCGAATGAAGTAGCTGATGAATTTTTCTCCTCATTTTCCATGGAGCCAAATGGCCCACTTCCTGACGTCCGGGAGCCCCGCTGTGAGGTGGATATCTCTGACATCGAGATTGATGACGGTTTGGTCAGGAAATACTTGAAGAGTATAAAAACTGATTCTGCTCCCGGTCGTGATGGCATATCGGGAGTACTATTGCAACGCTGTGCTGACACATTAGCCTCACCTCTTTGTAGAATATTTTCCTGCTCACTTAAAGACTCTAAGCTTCCTGTAGACTGGCTTATGGCTTCTGTGACTCCGATGTTCAAGAAGGGTGACAAGTTGTCCCCACGAAACTATCGGCCCATCAGCTTGCTTTCCACTGTGTCCAAGGTGTTGGAGAGAATAGTTTGCGATCACATCGTCCAATTTGCTTCGACCCATAAGTTGATACCTAATTACCTAAGGAACAACATGGCTTCACTTCTGGACGTTCGACATTGACCAACCTGTTGAATTGCCTGAATGACTGGACGAGAGCATGGGACATGGGTGTACCAGTTGATGTATTGTATTTAGACTTCGCTTTTGATAAAGTGCCTCATCGAATACTCTTACATAAACTCCAGCATCTGGGCATAAGGGGGAATTTACTAGCTTGGATTCAGGCTTTCTTGTCCAATCGTTCCTATAAAGTAAGAGTCGGTGAATCATTTTCTACAGAAAGGCCTGATACTTCTGGTGTACCCCAGGGCTCCATAATCGGCCCAATCTTATTTTTATTATACACATCTGACCTTCCCTGTTTGCTCCGCTCGATATGCTCCAAGTTCGCTGACGATACAAAAATCTATAACTTTCCCCTCACTGAGACCCAGAGTGTGCAATACGACCTGAACCTCATTAGCTCTTGGTGTAGCGATTGGTGCCTTCCTCTGAACGTAGATAAGTGTTGCGTCCTTCATATAGGAAGGAATAATCCACGTGTAGCGTATTTTATTAATGGAGAATCTGTGAAAACTGTATCCAGCTACTGCGATCTTGGGCTGGTGGTGACTGAGGATTTGCAGTGGTCTGAGCATGTCTCCTTCATTTGCGCCAAGGCCAAACGCTTGACTTATTGTATCAACAAGATGTTCGGGGGTGCCGATGTTCCTACTGTTCGTACACTTTTTGTTACATACGTGAGACCGATACTTGAATACGCGGGTCCAGTCTGGTGGCCATCTACGAAACATGACGAGGACTTACTGGAGTCAGTGCAAAGATGGAACACGCGTGTTCCCTACCGACGGGATCGTCCTACCTATGAGGATCGTCTCAGGATTTTTGACCTCCCCTCCTTCAGAAACAGACGCCAAAGAGGTGATCTAATAATAACATACCGTTCCCTTCGCGGTCATTTCGGAGAAGAGTTTTGTGACATGTTTAAGAGAAATTTAAATAATCTCAGAGGACATAGATATAAACTTTTGAAGGAGAAATTTAGAACAACCCATCGCCAGAGTTTTCTATCAAATAGGGTGTTTCAAGCTTGGAATCGTTTACCTGTGGATGTTGTCGGTGCTGCATCGGTGAATGCTTTTAAGAATGCCTTCGACGGGTGGAGTGCGACTTCGCAGTGATGTCGTGATGGATTTCTTTTACTTTTCTGTGTGCAATTTCAGCATGTGAACATTTTTTCGTAGACAATTTGTTTTGAGTTTATAGAATCATTCTCAACTCTTGTTTTGTAAATAATAATAAAATTATGGATAAATCGATTTATCCATCCCATGACTCTACGAAGTCGAAGATAACTGGAGAATTTGGACTCAAACATTACATAGATTTCAGTGGGCTCTATTTTGTGAGTCACCAGAGACACTAAAATATTTTTCGTTTCAGGTAAAGTCTCTGAAACTTCAGAAAGACGGAAGGGTCCAGGCCAGTCCATATTGGAATCCATTATCATTGAGAAACCGTTCAACTAAGTTTTCAGATTTTCTTCATTCAAAAAATAATCAGAATAGCAACCCCGGGAAGCTAAGTCAGCTGGATTTTCCAGACCGGGAACATGAGACCAAAGAGCGTTCTTTGTGTCTTCTACGATTTGAGTCACTTTGTTGGCGACGAAGGTCTTCAACAAGTGAGGGGGTGTATGGATCCATGACAAAACAATTTAAGAGTCACAGAATAGCCGGACGGCTATCACAAAATCCGACAATTGAAACGGAATCATAAGCTGAGGGGATGACAAAACGAGGAATTTTTAATTGATTTAAATAAGGTATTGATGATACATATTTCAACAAAGTCGTTTCTAAAGAGGGAGGAACAGGAAAATCCCAATCTAATTTAAGCAACCACAACTTTTGAAGTACAGACTTCATGAAGAACGTTATAGGAGACAAGTAACCTAAGGGATCAAAAGTTTTTATAGAAGGTTCCCAAGATAATCCTAAGTTTTTAAGGGATTCGCAGCCATCTGAAAACCGTATTGGACTTTCTCTGTGATCCTCTGGGGGACTAGAAAGTAATTCGGGGTGGTTCGTTGACCCTTTTCTGAGTTCGTAACTTGCTCTACTCAGCGATTCACGCAACTCATTCCTTAACAATTCGGCAGTCTCCACATCTTTGGCGCCGCTTATGAGGCCAGAGGAAAGCATCCACCTTCATCTTTCACCAACTGTTTCAGCACTCGTTGTGCCAAATACGCTGAAGGAGTCAATCCGTAGGTAACGGTGTTCAGTTCAAACTCTGCGATTGTATCTGAACCAGAAGGACGCCAATAAATATGTTGGAATCGTATAGGTTCAGGAAAAATAAGGGTCTGACTATACATTTTTTGTATGTCGGCACATAAAGCAATTGCCTGCAAGCGAAATTCAGAAATAATGTCTTGTATGTCAGATTGCAATTTTGGACCCCTTAGAAGACGCTCATTCAAAGAAATGCCTGTTGAGTCTGGATCTGAAGCATTGAATACCACTTTCAATTTTGTTGTGGAACATGACAGCGTGATGGGGAATTATGTATGAGGATGTAGAGGAAGTTATAGACATGTGACCAAGATTACGATATTCTGTCATGAAATTTTGATACATGTTGAATTTTTCTGGTTGCTTTAAGAGTCTCTGTTCAAGACGTTTGAATGAAGCGTGTGATCTAGAGCAATTTGATCCGAGGGGAGTTGCATTTGGTTTGAAAAGAAGTGCTACTATATAACGCCCATCTTTGTCCCGAGAATGGGTACTAAGAAAGTGCTCTTCCACCAACACACCCTGTGGATCGAACGGGAAACTAGGTGAGACTTCCTCTGTTTCCCAAAACTTTTGGAGGGCTGAACTGATGTCACAATGTACATGGAGAGAGGTGGCAATAGATTCTGAACTTTGAGAAGACGTGGGAAAGAAAGAACCCATCCGAAGATAGTATTGACGGTTATTGACCGCAGTTAGGTTACCAGGAATAGACTGAATACCATCAATCAAAAGTTGAGGGAGCAAATCGGCTCCAATCAGAAAATCTACTGGAGAAGATAAGTCGAAATCATCATCCGCCAGCTGCAAATTCGCAAACTTGGAACGCACTTCCAGAGGGAGTTCCGAAGGAGGAAGCGGATGCGAAATGTTATCAAGAATGACAGCATGGCCCTTGAGCAACCGAGAGGAATGTCGTGAATGTAACGAAACATCAACGGACCCAAATATACGCAAGTTAGATTGACCTAAACCTGAAACAGAACAAGTAGAGGGACAAATTCTCAAACCCAAGCAGGAAACACTGGACTTAGTTATGGCAGAAATATGAGAGCCAGGGTCATAAACAGCTCTAAGTATGTGTTTTTGACCTGTAACATCCTCAATTTGGAGACTTATAGTACCAAGAAGAATTGGTGAACTACCAGAAGATGCGATGCATGACACAGACTGAATGGGTTCAGCTTCAGATGAGTCACGACCATAAGGGGGGCAGGTTACATTAAGTGAATTCTGGGTAGCGAAGGGAGACGCAGTAACAGAAGAGGGGTGTAGAGAGGTATGATGTCTATTTGTTTTACAGTGGCGGCATACAGAACGAGAATTAAAGTTTTCTCTACGATGTCGACCTAAACAGTTGAAACAGCGTGAATTTTCTCTGAGATATTTATCTGAGTGAACATTGATGCAAAAAATGCGAACTTTTACACAAGGGGCAAGCGAAGGAGAAGAATCTGTAGAGTTCACTAAAAGAACGTTTTAGCCGTGCGATCTTGGTCTCGGAATTTTGCTATCAGCGGTTTTGGAAAGTACCATTGTACGAATTTGCTGCGTTACGAACTCAATTAATTGTTTATAAGTGGGAATGCCTTTTGATGGCAACTTATTTTCAAAGGCACGTATGGTGTTCGAATCTAAGTTATTCAAAGCCAAAGAAAATAACAGAAAATCTGCAAGATCTGGAATTTCCAAAGATTTTATTGAATTCACGGCTGTTTCATGATTATGTAAAAAATCTTTGAGCGATGACAGTGAAGGATGAGAGAG
Organism: Coccinella septempunctata; assembly: GCF_907165205.1. Taxonomy (NCBI): domain Eukaryota; kingdom Metazoa; phylum Arthropoda; class Insecta; order Coleoptera; family Coccinellidae; genus Coccinella; species Coccinella septempunctata. The sequence continues at coordinate 746,958 of NC_058194.1, read as the reverse complement.
AGACTTGAATTGCAGTAATTTCGAAAAATAAACAGAAGCAAGGCGTCCAGGGTTTTGGTAACGCTGAACTAAAGCATCATACGCTATATCGTAGTTATCAGGAATCAACTGAAGACCACTGATAATAGCTAGAGCTTCACCCTTGAGTGTGGTTTTCAAATATTGAAATTTTTGTGTTTTGTCTATCATGGAGTTTTTATGAACCAATGAGTTATATAAGGAAATGAATTCTACCCAATTATCTATTTCACCATCGAATGAAGGAAGTGCAATAGTCGGAAGCATCTGTGGTACTGGTGTAGTGCTAGGGGTGGTATCAGATGTGGTCAAAACTGCATTTTGTTTCGCTAAATCACACTGTATACTATCAATGGAGGCTAGTATCTCCTCAAAGGAGGTTTGTACTTGAGAGATCTCGATTTTATACAAGTGTTGCTACCCTTTTTTATTCAATTCCACCCCTCTCCTCAAGAACAATTCGGTAGTCCAATTAAGGTAATAATTTTTATCAAACACGACTTATATCTACTCAAAGGAAAAAATTTTCAAATTTAACATGTAAATATGTCTTTATAAACAATAAATATATATTCAAGCGAGTTTATTTCAAACAGGTAAAATATAGGAGTTTAGAATTTTGATATCAGAATTTCAGATTTCAGAATTTCAGATTCATAACCCTCAACTGCTATCGTTGGGGTCAAATTTGACCCCACTCGTCATTAATCGTGTATAATCGTATGAACGCATCGCTGTAGATTCTTCCGCCTCTAGGTATTCTCAGTACTCACTGTGCCTGTGCCGATAGTGAGTGCATCTTATTCTCGACTGCACTAGTTTACGCGATCTGATTGTCTTGGGGTCAGTTTGTACCCCACCACAGTACTCACGCGAAAAATTTCGGGCTTCTTGATATATTGAAAAATTACTTCTTCATAATTGAAGATGGCAAATTCAGATAGTATAGTGGTAGAAGGAAAACTCATGAATGCTGGGCAGGTCATGTCTTATTTGAGCGAATTGGATACGGATTTTCATAGTGATGAAGAAATTTTTCATGAGGATGACCGTATGAGCGACGCAGAAAGTCAACATAGCATTCATGATACTGATTCGAATATTTCTGAGACAGAATCCGAAGACAATATTGAGACACATAGTCGAAATACAAATTACTTTCATGGAAAAAATAATTTCCATGCATTGCATTGAGTGCAATACGTATTTTAGAGAAATTTTGATCCCCAAAAGTTAGGCGGCAGTTTTTTTTTAATGCAATATAATGCAATTTTTTTACTTTTCAGTACTAATCTTACTCCTCATAAGCTGAACACCAGCAATACTTTTCACCAAAGAAATCAATAATGTTGTAGAGGATAGCTGTAAATGAAGCCTTACATTGCAGCAATTTTTTTTTTATTATTTGAGTAATCGTTGTTTTCTTTTCGAAATGTTCAAATTATTTGATGAATAAATGTTTATTTCACTTCAGCAGACTTTGAACTTCACTCAATAAACAAAAAACTATCAAATATAGACAATTTTCATGGGTAGACATAGTTCAAAGTTTTGGGGTCAGAATTTACCCCACCATATAAGAATCGTTATATGAAATGACGATAGCAGTTGAGGGATAACATCCCTCTCAGAATTAAAATTCATAAACGTTGAAACTGATCACGGACTCACACAACTATCCTCCTCACACCATCTGGCGACATGCATAAACATATTCATATGCAAATCCCTACATTTGTGTACAGATTCCTATTATCAACAGTGACCTCTAGCGGTAGACACCAACACCACCACCAACTAGTACAGGTTCCTATAATCGTCAAATGACGTCAGCAACCGAGCGCGTGATCGCTAATAAACGTTGAAACAAAGATTATAGATACTAGTATAGCCAGGAGATCCACCTTGTAGGTAGATTCACCTTTACTGGCAGATTCGCCTTTCGTACGTAGCTCGGGCCTACGGCCCTCGCGATACGCCTTTTGTTCGTAGCTCGGGCCTTCGGCCCTCGCTCGATTCCCCTTTTATAAATATATAGGCCAAAAACGTTTTTTAAAAGCCCGATCGATTTAAGGCACCTCGTTCTGTGATCGCTGCCAAGCCGTCAAAACTGACGTTAACCTTTAAATCACACTCTGACATCGATTGTCAAAGTGCACTTTCACTTAATTTTCTCTGATAATCAATAGAAAATAATTTAATTTTGTGGAATGTCACTCGATTTTTAATAGACGTCAAAAATTTTCAAAATTCTTACGCTTTTTTAGGTAATATCGTTCGGGCTCCGGGAAAAAAAAACAGGCCTATTTTAATTTCGGGTTCTTCGAGCTTAGTTCGACACCCATCCCGGCTCTCGAGCTACCGCGGATCTCTCAAGCTAATCAAATCATTTTGGTATCTTTTTGCGAAAATCGTGAATTTCGCGATTTTCTCACGCAATTTTCGGACACTTCTAGACGGGGTAAAAATACGATCTAGGCATTTTCGGAAAGCTGGATTCTTACTCTAGCGTTCCATATACCGCTCTACCCGGCCACGCGCCTTCGGCGCTCGCCATTTCAAATTTCCCATACCCTCCCCAGACACTTCAACGTGGCAAAAAATTTGATACGATTCGGTGATCATTTTTTATCAACGTTATAGTATTAACTAGTAAGCCCATAGATCTACCTTTATTGATAGATTTACCTTTTTTGGCAGATCAGTATAGCCAGGAGATCCACCTTGTAGGTAGATTCGCCTTCATGGACAGATTCGCCTTTTGTCCGTAGCTCGGGCCTTCGGTCCTCGCGATTCGCCTTCCGCCCGTAGCTCGGGCCTACGGCCCTCGCACTTAATGATACGCGAATACTATACAATACTGAGTATCACACATAACTCACACCGTTCGATATATACAGGCATTGTCGCAAATTTCACGAAAGAAAACAAATAATCTCATACACTGCTCAAAAATTGGCAAAAATCAGTTATATTCAGTTGGACAGAAGCCTTATAACGGAGATTCCATGCATTCAGTTCATCTTGAATTGAAACTCACAAAGTTCTTTCTCTACGATGAAACAAAAAACTAACCTGAAATGAGAATAACTGGCCAAAAGTCTATAAAAGTAGAATTTTAACGCAAAAAACACACCCTGCCATTGTATTCCAATAATCATTATATCATTCCACTCGAATAAGTTATTCGAAAACATTTTTCCTTTTATCTGGAATGATTAAATACAATAATCCTCGTACAATAATCAAAAAGCTTAAAAATTGGCCAAAATCTGTTATATGGAATGGGAAAGAAGCCTAATTAAAAAAATTTCAAGCATCATAATATTTAATTCAGTTCATTTTGAACAAAAATCTACAAAATTCCTTCATCTACGATAAGAAAAAAAACTAACCTCAAATGACAAAAACTTGGCGAAAGTCTATATAAATATAGAAATTTTACGTAAAACCTTACTCATAGATTGTGTTTCAAAAATCTTTTTATCATCCCAATAATCATTTTATTATTCCACTTGAATGAGTTAATTGAAAACATTTCTCCTATTATCTGGAATGAGCGAATAGAATAATCCTTGTACACCAATCAAAAAGCTTGAAAATTGGCTAGAATCTGTTATATGGAATTGAAAAGAAGCCTAATTATGAAGATTTCAAGTATTATAACATTTAATTCAGTTTATTTCGAACAAAAACCTACAGAGTCCCTCTCTATACGATAAGAGAAAAATCTTACCTTGAATGAGAAAACTCGACAAATGTCTATAAACATAGAATTTTAACGCAAAAGCTCACTCATAGATTGTGTTTCAATAATCATTATATAATTCCAACAGAATAACTTATCTCAAAACGTATTTTGCCATAGATCTAGACTAAGAAAATCATCTCCATACACTACCCAATTGCTTGAACGTTGTCAGAAATCTGATGTACTCAGTTGAAAAGAAGAGAAATAGATCATCTACTTCACATGGAAACTCTCCTGAACGAATTGCTTTATGAACTTACTCTGAAAAAACTTTTTTTTTACCAAATAACACTGTCCGAGAGATGATATTATACATTTCTTGATCTGATACATTTATATATGCCTGAAAATAAATTTCAATTATAAAATATAGAATCTCCTGGTCGATTTTCTGTGCAGACTCACCCCCAAGAACCGTTTGTTATCTAGAAATTCTTATGTTCATACACCAAGATTAAGGATGTTTCTCATTCTGTGAGTTTGCATGTAATTTAATCTGAAATCCATTATGTAAACTTGACAAATGGATCATATACTTCAAATACTAACTCTTCTGAAACAATTGCTTAGAAGCTTACCCCTGAAGAAGCTTTTTTTATTTAAAATGAGACTTTCCGAGAGATGATATTTGACATTTGTGAATTTCATACATTTCTTGATATGATTAATTTATATGTGCCTGAAAAATAAGTATTGTTAGTGACAAAATAAACTATCAGTTATTACATCTGATTTTGATACAGATTCACGTCCAAGAACTGTCTTTCATATCTGGAAATTCAATAATAACCTAACTTTCGGATTATGGGGAAAAATTCATCTGTGATGTGAGCTTCGAAGTGCTATCACTGCTATGCTATTGTACGGGGAGAAATGTAGTAAATATATCCTTTAATTTCAATAATAATTAAACCTTAAAAATTTACATCAATTTTTTCACGGTCTGTCAACAGTCAAATGAAACTGGCCTAAGGCTCCCTCAACACTTCTACCCGAATGACAGGCAAACACGTTATACGAATTGAAAAATTATGGAAATTATAAAATTTTAAGTTAGTTTTGGCTGAATAGTGACCTCGACTTTCCTAATATAAATTTATCTTGGCAATTTCAACGCTAAAAATCACGAAATGACTGAAAATATTCAGGGCCAAAACGAAGGTTCTGAAAGGTGCTTAACCGAGGTGGTTTCGTAATATCGAAAATTGCAAACTTACCTGTACATATCGAGCCGAAATATGGGTACCTGGAGATGCTACAGGATATGGAGAATGATTCTCTAGCATTTATCTTCCCTATTTTGGCATTATTCATATAATAATCGACTCGAGTTTCCGAAAACTGCAAAAACCCCTTTCGAAACGTCAAACATGATTAAAATTACCTCTATGCTCTTGGAAATTATTTATCAAATTTTCGTAGACGTCAAAAATTTTCGAAATTCTTACGCTTTTTTAGGTAATATCGTTCGGGCTCCGGGAAAAAAAACAGGCCTATTTTAATTTCGGGTCCTTCGAGCTTAGTTCGACACCCATCCCGGCTCTCGAGCTACCGCGGATCTCTCAAGCTAATCAAATAACTTTGGCACCTTTTCGCGAAAATCGTGAATTTCGCGATTTTCTCACGCAATTTTCGGACACTTTTAGACGGGGTAAAAATACGATCTAGGCATTTTCGGAGAGCTCGATTCTTCTTCTAGCGTTCCATGTACCGCTCTACCCAGCCACGCGCCTTCGGCGCTCACCATTTCAAACTTCCCATACCCTCCCCCAACACTTCAACATGGCAAAAAATTTGATACGATTCGGTGATCATTTTTTATCAACGTTATAGTATTAACTAGTATAGCCAGGAGATCCACCTTGTAGGTAGATTCACCTTTACCGGCAGATTCGCCTTTCGTCCGTAGCTCGGGCCTTCGGCCCTCGCTCGATTCCCCTTTTATAAATATCTAGGCCAAAAACGTTTTTTCAAGAGTCCGATCGATTTAAGGCACCTCGTTCTGTGATCGCTGCCAAGCCGTCAAAACTGACGTTAACCTTTAAATCACACTCTGACATCGATTGTCAAAGTGCACTTTCACTTAATTTTCTCTGATAATCAATAGAAAATAATTTAATTTTGTGTAATGTCACTCGATTTTTAATAGACGTCAAAAATTTTCAAGATTCTTACGCTTTTTCAGGTAATATCGTTCGGGCTCCGGGAAAAAAAACAGGCCTATTTTAATTTCGGGTTCTTCGAGCTTAGTTCGACACCCATCCCGGCTCTCGAGCTACCGCGGATCTCTCAAGTTAATCAAATCAATTTGGTACCTTTTCGCGAAAATCGTGAATTTCGCGATTTTCTAACGCAATTTTCGGACACTTTTAGACGGGGTAAAAATACGATCTATGAATTTTCGGAAAGCTCGATTCTTCTTCTAGCGTTCCATGTACCGCTCTACCCGGCCACGCGCCTTCGGCGCTCGCCATTTCAAATTTCCCATACCCTCCACCGACACTTCAACATGGCAAAAAATTTGATACGATTCGGTGATCATTTTTTATCAACGTTATAGTATTAACTAGTATAGCCAGGAGATCCACCTTGTAGGTAGATTCACCTTTACTGGCAGATTCGCCTTTCGTCCGTAGCTCGGGACTTCGGCCCTCGCTCGATTCCCCTTTTATAAATATCTAGGCCAAAAACGTTTTTTAAAAGCCCGATCGATTTAAGGCACCTCGTTCTGTGATCGCAGCCAAGCCGTCAAAACTGACGTTAACCTTTAAATCACACTCTGACATCGATTGTCAAAGTGCACTTTCACTTAATTTTCTCTGATAATCAATAGAAAATAATTTAATTTTGTGGAATGTCACTCGATTTTTAATAGACGTCAAAAATTTTCAAAATTCTTACGCTTTTTTAGGTAATATCGTTCGGGCTCCGGGAAAAAAAACAGGCCTATTTTAATTTCGGGTTCTTCGAGCTTAGTTCGACACCCATCCCGGCTCTCGAGCTACCGCGGATCTCTCAAGCTAATCAAATCAAATTGGTACCTTTTCGCGAAAATCGTGAATTTCGCGATTTTCTCACGCAATTTTCGGACACTTCTAGACGGGGTAAAAATACGATCTAGGCATTTTCGGAAAGCTCGATTCTTACTCTTGCGTTCCATTTACCGCTCTACCCGGCCACGCGCCTTCGGCGTTCGCCATTTCAAATTTCCCATACCCTCCACCGACACTTCAACGTGGCAAAAAATTTGATACGATTCGGTGATCATTTTTTATCAACGTTATAGTATTAATAATCTTTGCGCATAGACATAGAGACATGGACTGTGCCTTCCCTTTATATCTATGCATGAAATACGGTCAAAAAAAGTGACAGAGGGAAAAACACGTCGGGAATGCAGTTGTCTTTTTCTAGAATTTTGATTGGTCAACACTCACCTCTATGTGAACAAAAAAGAGAAAGGTATATCCCGACGAGCTTTTCTCTCTTTCTAATAAATAGCCAATTTCATGCTGGCATTGCTCAGTCCATGTCTCTATGTCTATGTCTTTGCGTTGAAACTGATCACCGACGTTCACACACAACCACAGATTACAAAGTAGAAGTGGCGTCCACGAATTGTGAGTTTCAACTGTCCAGCACAACCAAAGAACAAGGTGAAACCCCGCAGGAGTTCGATTGATCGAGTAGCGCCCTTCGACGACTTCAAAAGACAACTTTAAGGAATACAACTTGGTGAGCAAGTCCTGAATTTTTTCCCCCAGTTTAATAACCTGGCCCAAAGTTATCATTCTTTTTCCCAGTTTTGAGCGTAAAACCGGTACCTACCAAAGTTTTTTTTAGGTTTCTTCTAAAAAACCGACTATTAAAGTTTTTCCTAGGTTTTTCTTTATTAAAACCGATTACGAAGAGTTTTTTCTAGGTTTCTCTCAAAAACCGATAATAACGTAAATTTATAATATTGAATAATCATTTAAAATAACGAAATCTCAAGATTACTTCAATTAAGCATTTTTCCTTCAAAAAGAATAGAAAAGTGAATAAATTTAAAATGGCTACGGAAAGAATAGATTTGTCTATTGCAGAAAAATTTGGCATGCTATTACCTCAATTTTCAGGTATAGAAAATGAGTTGCATTCGTTCATTCAAAATGCTCAAGATTATTTAATGATGTTCGCTAATGAGAACCAAATTGTTAAAAATTATTGCTTTGCTGTTGTAAAATCGAAATTAATTGATAGAGCTCGTGCTGAAGTATTAACTTCCGATATTCCTAATAATTGGGAACTTCTCAAACAATTTCTCTATACTAAATTTGGAGATCTTATCAACCTAGACGTATTAATCCACCAGTTACAATTTTTAAATAAAAAGCCACATGAAGATTTATTGAATATTATAGAACGCATAATTGCTCTAAAAATACGAATTAGTTATCGAATTGATGCAGACCCAATGACTGATCCAGAAAAATTACTGTATAAAACGAATATTCTAAAAATTTGCAAAACAGTATTAATTTCAAATTCACCCTCTGAATTAAGAACGCATTTAATTATGAATAATGACTATATAGCTTTGATGATACTGTAAATGCTGTAAAAGATTATATTTCTAATTTAGAACAATACGAATTACTAGATAGAAGCAGACGGAATAAGCCACAACAGATGTTTTTAAACCAAATCCTAATTATCGAAATAATAGTCCTCCAGAAAAACGTCCAAATTATTCTTCACAATATGATATAAATCCTCAAAGAAAATTTGTAAATGAGAATCCAAAACCTAATTTTACGTTTGAAGAATTAACACATGTACAATCTACTTCTAAAGATCCTAATCGTTATCCTAGTAATGAAAATTTTCACGAAACGCCTCAAGAAGAGCCATTGACTTAAATAATTCATTAGATCACTCTAATCAATTACCTTATATTGAATTTTCAAATCCAAAGTGTAAATTATTAATTGATAGCGGATGTTCAGTTTGTTTAATAGATCCAAAATTTGCATACAATAATTTCCCTAAGAATATTTTCAAAGAATCGACTACATTAACTGCTTGTTTTAGAAAGCAAACTTCTGATGAAAAAGTTTTACTACCATTATTTTCAGAATTTAGAACAGATGATTTTCATCCTTTTATTTTGTATAAATTTCATAAAAATTATGATGGTTTAATTGGTGCAGATTTCTTGAATAAACGGACTTAACCTAGATTTCAAAAATCAAATTATTTTTAATGATAATTGTCAAATACCTTTTTACTACCAACAAGTTTGTCAAAATCAAACGGAGATTCCAATCGATTTAAGTCATTTAGAACCGAAATTAAATAGTCAATTAATGAAAATACTTCAAACAAATGAAGAAGTACTTCAACTCCCAGGTCAACCCCTTAATTTTTCGAATAGAGTAAAACATAAAATTCGTACGACTGATGATGTCCCAGTCCATTGTAAAATTTATAGATATCCTGAAATTCATCGCGAAGAAGTGAAAAGTCAAATTAAAGACATGTTAGATAAAAAGATTATTCGACCGAGTATTTCCCCATGGTCTTTTCCAGTTGTTATTGTTCCAAAGAAACAAGACTTATCAGGTAAAACAAAATGGCGTATGGCAATTGATTATAGAAAATTAAACGATAAAACAATTGATGATAAATATCCTCTACCTCAAATTGAAAGTATATTGGACAAATTAGGATATAAAAAATATTTTACCGTGCTTGATTTAGCGTCCGGATTTCATCAAATAGAAGTTGATAAAGATTCAATTGAAAAAACAGCTTTTACTGTTGAAGATGGTCACTACGAATTTCTTAGAATGCCTTTCGGTTTAAAAAATGCCCCAGCATCTTTTCAGCGATTAATGAATGACGTTTTGAAAAAATATATTGGAAAAATATGCTATATTTACATGGATGATGTTATTATATTTTCTGATACACCCGAACAACACTTAGCTGACATTCATACTATTCTTGAAGCTTTAAAGAAAGATAATTTGAAAATACAATTAGACAAATGTCACTTTTTCAAAAATGAAATTGAATTTTTAGGACATATTATTACCCCTGAAGGAATTAAACCCAATCCAAATAAATTAAAAGCGGTTAAGCATTTCCCTATTCCTAAAACACAAAAAGAAATTAAGTCATTTCTTGGTTTAGTTGGTTATTATAGAAAATTCATTCCTAATTTCGCGAAAATTACGAAACCATTAACGGCATGTTTAAAAAAAGACGCAAAAATTAATGTTATAGATCCGAAATATATTGAAGCCTTTGAAGTTTGCAAAAGAAATTTATTAAATCACCCTATATTGCGATATCCGAATTTCAATGAGCCCTTTGTGCTTAGTACCGACGCATCAGGTTTTGCAGTTGGAAGTATTTTATCTCAAGGTAATCCTCCGAATGACCTACCAATAGCTTATGCAAGTAGAACATTGAACCCTGCAGAAACGAGATATAGTACAATTGAAAAAGAACTCCTCGCAATAGTTTGGTCATGTAAGCACTTTAGACCCTATCTATACGGAAGAAAATTTACGATATACACGGATCATAAACCTTTGACATGGTTATTTTCTTTAAAGGAACCAAATTCACGCTTAATGCGATGGCGTATTAAATTAGAAGAATATGATTATGAAATCAAATATAAGAAAGGTTCAAATAATAATGCCGATGCCCTTAGTAGAATTGTTTTGAATTCAACCGATCATTTGAATTACGAAGAATTTTTGAAACTTTACGATAAGAAAGAAATTGAAGAAAATTTTAATGTTCAAGAAAAAGAAGGTAATTTATTCAAAGCCCCTAAGAAATACGCGATAGCCCATTGTGTATCAAAAGATTTTCATATGAATAAAGGTATTGCTTTAACGTTTAAACAAAAATATGAAGGAATCAATGAATTGAAATCGCAAAACAAGTCAACAGGAGAAGTTGCTTTTATTAACCGAGATAATAGAAATATTTACTATTTAATTACGAAAGAATTTTATTATGAAAAACCGAAGTATAAGACAGTTTTTAAAGCGTTAATAGATTTACGGAAATTATGTGGAAATAATAATGAGAAATATTTAGCGTTACCACGAATTGCGTGTGGTCTAGACCAATTGGAATGGTCTATAATATTCAAAATGATACAATTCATCTTTATGCATTCAAATATAAATATAATGATATATAATATTCGAAGTAAAAAGAAAAAGGAAGTAAATAATAAAAATATTGATTTTAATGGTATTGAATATGAAGAATTTATGAAATTGATTAAAGAAGCTACTCATGAAGAAGTAGATGAAGACGAATTAGCGTCAATGATTAATCAAGTTACTGAAGAGGAATTAGATGAATGTTTAGAGCTCTTGAATGCTCATGATAAAAATACTAATAATTCGAATCAGAATATTAATAATGATAATAATGAAGGAACTCACTCAAATGAAAATTATAATAATGATGATAATAATGAAAATAATATTGAAAGTGATTTGAATCAAGATAATGATAATGAAAATGATGATTTCACTGTCCATAGTAACGTAGAAAATCCAATTTTAGAGTTACCATATACGGAACGATGTTTAAATGCATATCCTTTGCAAATAATATTCAAAATAGCATCAAATTATAACGTTACCAAAACGAAGTTATTTGGAGATAAAATAAGATTTCGTGTTTTGATAAATTCAATTGCTAATGATTTATTTAAATTCATTAAAGAATATGTTCGTCCTGAAAAACCTTACACGATATATTTTCAATCCGAAGAGTTAGAAGAATCCCTTATTAGAATCCTACAAGACAAATTCGATTATAAAACTATTAAATTTAAAATTTCTAAAATATTTGTTGAAGATGTTGAAGATAAAGAAGAACAAATTTTACGAATCCAACAATATCATGAAACTAAAACTAGACATCGTGGTGTAAGCGAAAATTTAATTAGTTTAAGACGAAAATATTATTGGCCTAATATGAATAAAGATGTACGAAATTATATTAACTCATGCGAAATATGTCAAAAGAGTGAATACGAAAGAACTCCTATACAACTTCAATTCAAACCTAACCCTATAGGATCAAAACCCTTTACACATGTTTATTGTAATACCATAAGATTTGGTCAAACCTATTGTTTAAGCATAGTAGATTCATTTTCAAGATTAGGACAATGTTATCCTTTAATTCAGAAAACAGGAACGGAAATAATTGATAAATTAATAATGTATTTCAGTCATTATGGTGTACCCTCTAAAATCACGTGTGACAACGGATTAGAATTTAAAAATAGTGTCGTTCAAGATTTTTGTAAAGTACATAAAATCGAAATTCATTATATCACAAATTACAATCCAAATTCTAATGCAATTGTGGAAAGATTTCATTCAACACTAATTGAGCAATTACGTACTATAGATGATAAAAATTCTACTTTTCAAAATAAATTAGCTCTTGCTTTATTGAGTTATAATAATTCTAATCATTCGAGTCTAGAAATGACTCCAATGCAAATAATCAAAGCCGATTTAAATTATTCATTACCCATTGAAAAAACTCATAATGAACAAATACAAGATTATGTTGAAAATTATGTGGAAAATCTCAATGATATTTCGAAAGAGTTAGAAAAAAGAAAGCATAAAAGTATTAATCGTTTAGAAAACATAAATCAGAAAAGGTCCGCTGAAGAAGAGCATCCATTAAATGATAATCCCACTTATATTAAAAATCCTATTACAAGAAAACTAGATCCGGTATTTAAGAAGATTGATGCTCGAGAAATTGATTCACATCGTATTCAAGATAAAAAGAATAAGCATATTTATCATAAAAGAATTCTCAAACAACGAAAGAAAAAATAGTTTATTTTGTTTCAGACATAATGCTCCTGAAAACGAGCTTCCTTCTTATATTATGCGAAATGATAATTTTGATCACTCCCTTTGAAATAATTCCAATAGAAAATAATATTTTGCCTATTTTGTTAGGAAAGGCTTATGTTACAAGAAAGAATTTGCAATTAATCTATCATATTGATACAAGATATAATTTTTAAATATCAAGTAGAAATTGAAGCATTGAAGCATCAACAGTTGGGTTTTGCAGCGACAGCTAATTACGAGTATTTATTACATACTAATGAAATTAATACTAATACATTCGAGGAACTTTTAAATGAAAAAACTAGAATTAAAAGAGGATTAATTAACCTTGGTGGCAAGATTTCGAAAATACTATTTGGAACATTAGATTCTGATGATGAAGAACTTTATAGAACTTTTTTTAATAGCATAGAGAAAAATGAGAAGACACTCATGAGGAATCAAAAACAGATCGCGACTATTGTAAATGACCTTAAGGATAAATATAATGAGAAATTTCAACAAATGCATCTCATGACATTTGAAATCAAAGATATTAAGAATACATTAGATGAAATTCAAACAGCAGTTAGTTTTGCCAGATTACATCTCTTACATAAATCTATTCTACCGTACACTAAATTCGTAGAATTAGTCAAAAATGTCACTATTATTCCAATGCATCACATCAAAGATTACTATATCAATTATGTCATACCAAAGTTATTTTCAAAGACAAGATCTTACTTTTTCTGATATCAATTCCAACAATTTATGAAGATAGTTTTGATTTACATAAATTTTACTATTTGCCTCAAAACAATCTTACCCTTCCCTTTACCTATCCTTATTTGCTCTCACAAGAAGAGACATTGAAATGGTCAACAAGTGAATGTCGTCTGCGATCAAGACTCATTATCCAAGCCTCCTATATGTATGGAAAATATCTTGAAAACCCACTTCGAAAACTGTACAAGACGAAAAATGGTTCCTACGTCAAACCTCAAATTATTAGAAGATGGAAATATCCTCTCCGTGGAAAACACAAAAATTAAAGAAGATTGCCCTCATCAAACAAAATGGCATTTTGTTCCTCAAATCGCTATTATACGCACAAGTTGTGTCGTCAGTAATGGTCAAAAAGAAATTTCCCCAACTGCAATTATTAGTGAAGAAAAATTCATCGTTTTACCCAAGATGGTACCTAAATACAAATACTCCAAGAGAGAAAATGATGCTACAGAGGATGAAGAAATCCCAGATATCCATTTAGAAGAGTTGGAAGGATGGAACTTCCAAAATAATAATCATACATTTTTAATAATTTTAATATTGATAATTTTAGCAATAATTGCATTTTTAGCTTTCAAATATTTTAATAATCATTTTAATTGTAAAGCTACTCCTTTGGGAGATACCTTTATCCAAGGTGGGGAGGAATTACATAATCCTAACCCTTATTAACTTAAATTAGACTTTTGTTTGTTACTCATTTGAATCTACATATAGCCATACAATATTAATATTACGCAATAGTGCACCTGCATCCTTATCTCTTTTAAGATAACCCAATGTTATAAATATCTATTCATTCAGGATGCAAGAGGAGAATTAATTCAGAAGTCAATCAGTTACTTTGCTTGTCTCATTACATAGAGTAGTCTCTAGTCACTGTTGTAAATTTCCAAAATAAAGTTTGTGTTTTTAAAACGGAATTTTCATCGTAAAAAATATAATTATATGCAAATCCCTACATTTTTGTACAGATTCCTATTATCAACAGTGACCTCTAGCGGAGACACCAACACCACCACCAACTAGTACAGGTTCCTATAATCGTCAAATGACGTGAGCAACCGAGCGCGTGATCGCTAATAAACGTTGAAACCAGTGAACTAATAACCCTGGGTTATTAGTTCACTGGTTGAAACTGATCACCGACGTTCACACACAACTATCCCCTTCACGCCATCTGGCGAAACGCATAAACATATTCATATGCAAATCCCTACATTTTTGTACAGATTCCTATTATCAACAGCGACCTCTAGCGGTAGACGCCAACACTACCACCAACTAGTACAGGTTCCTATAATCGTCAAATGACAGCAACCGAGCGCGTGATCGCAAAAACTTTACGCCGAGGCCACGCCCCTCGGGTTCAAGGTGAGTTAGAACTTTCTTACTATATCTACTCACAGTTTTTTAAAAAAGGTCCTTTTCAACCTACTCTGGATAAATACCCAGAAACAAAGGGAAGAAAGTTTAGAAAAATGTGGTATAGAGATTACAATTGGGTAGAATACAGTATTGCTGCTGATAAAGCTTTTTGCTTTCCATGTCGTTTGTTCGGTTCAACAAGTTGTTATGATGAAACATTTATATCTAAAGCTTGTTTGTAACAGCCGAGAATTCTCTGGAGAATTCTCTACCTAATTTTGGTAAGAAAACGGCAGAGATTATTTTGTATGCAACTGAATAGAGAATTCTACCGAAAATGTGTATGTAACGGTACATAATTCACGGCGCATGAATTCTCGAGTAAATTTTCTAGAGAATTCTCGGCCGTTGCAAACCGGCTTAACGGGTTTAAAAACTGGAAAAAAGCAGTCCAACGGTTTAAAGAGCATGAAAAAACTTCTTCCCACCTCAATGCTCTTCAACGTTGGCGAGAAGGTCTTAAAACTAAAGAAAGTGTGGCAAGCAAAATATCCACACATCATCAAGAAGAAGTTGAAAAAAATCGTGAATATCTAAAGATTTTATTCCAGTCTCTACTTTTCTTGGCTAAGCAGGGAATAGCACTTAGAGGTTATAGAGAAAATGAAAATTCTGGCAACAGGGGTAATTATAAAGAGTTATTGAAGCTGAGATCAACGGACAACTCTTTATTGAAACAAAATTTTTTATACAGAGACAAGTTTTTCAATTATGTTCATCACGATGTTCAAAATGAAATGATTGAAATTATGGCAAAATTGGCTAGAGAGTATATCCTTGATGATGCTAAAAAATCTAAGCAACTCTCCGTAATGGTTAATGAAACTTCAGATGTGTCACATCATGAACAATTGACTCTTGTTCATGAGTCATTGATGTAACAGAAAAGCTCGAAATCAAAGAAAGCTTTCTTGGTTTTTATAAAACTGATTTAACTGATGGTGAAACGTTATACAAGCTTCTCGTTTCAATTATCGGCGAACTAGGGATTGACCCCAGTGGCGGCTGGTCTGTGAGGGCTATAGGGCTACAGCCCCCCATACAAGAAGTCACAATAAATCAATCCTTCTATGCTATTTACCTTCCCATACGATTTTCAATGAAAATATTACTTTCCACGGTTATTTATATAATTTATTAATGTAAAACTTTCATGCGACTCCTGCAGTTTTGTTTATTTCAATCATAATCTAGCAGTTCGTCCCTGCATGGGCGATGAATCGTATAGCCCCGAATTCTTGCATTCGGACAGTCATTCGGCTCCAGCCGCAACTCTTCGTGTCGGTCGTTTCAAGGAGTAAAAGGGCTACGATAAAAGTCGCCCCTACAGGTTCATTCTAGCCGCTGCCGGCTAGCGTATAGACAACCTAGTTTGCGTTCGTATTTGTTTACGTTTTGAAATAACGGCGGACAATAGTGTTCAAAATATTTTAAAAACTGATTTCGCGAGGCTTTCGCTGGCGGAAAAAAGCCGTATTCAACTGCTGGGTAGACCGACTCCCGATTTAAATTCAACCCAGGCAGATAAAACTTCTTAAGCAAGACGATTCTCAAGACAAGTGTATAACAATTGATAACGTATGGGCAAGGGCAGGATTTAGAGATTTGAAGCACCTTAATGAAAAAATTAAGAAGCATGAGCTATTTGCCAAGCATGTAAATTGTTCGACAGAATTAGCTTTTCTGGTTACGACTAATATCGCTGCTCAATTAGAATACCGGAATAATATTATTAAGCACAACGAGCAAGCAGATAAGAACAGGTATGTTTCAAAAAGAATTATAAATTGCATACAATTTTGCGGAAAACTGGTTTCAAAATTTCATATTTTTATTATTATTCTAAAAGTAGCCCCCTAGTGAACTAGATCACGAGCCGCCACTGATTGACCCTAAAAATATTATTGCGCAATGCTATGATGGTGCGGGAAATATGAGTGGTGCTTACAAGGGTGTTACTGTGAGGATGAAAGAACAAAATCCGTATGTTATGTATGTACATTGTTACATGCATTCTCTAAATCTTGCACTTGTTGATGCATCTAAAAAAATTCCTTCTGTCCGCAACGTTTTTAGCACAGTCCAATAAATATACTGTTTTATTGAGGCTTCGCCTAAAAGTAATGCAGTATTTTCCACAATAAAAAGCACAGCATGTGCTGTGAAAGAAGGGATAAAGAACGATTTGTCTTTGAAAGCACTGAGTGATACAAGATTTAGCAGCAGATATAAAAGCTTGCGAGCTGTTCAATAACACTTACTAGATATACTGAACACTCTAGAAAATATTGAAACTACTGACATAAGGACTGGTGGAGATGCTCACGGATTGATCACTCGTATTACCAAGTTTGAGTTCATTTTTGTATTGAATGCTATGAAGCACTTTTTTGAAAAAACTAACATTCTTTCAAAGAATATACAGAATCATGATTCATGAGGTAGTCCAGGTGGCCGATAGCGTAGTTATGTCCTTAAGTGGTTTGAGAAATGAAGAAGAGTTCCAAAAGTATTTTTCTAGAAGCACTTGATTTTTGTGAACAGCGTGGCTTTGAAGGACCAACAGTGCAACGCAAAAGAAAACTTCCACAAAAAATAGGAGGAGGAGATGTTCATCCTGAATATGATTCACCTCAAACCTATTTCTTAAAACATTTTATTACCCTCTGATAGATACACTCAGGGAGAATATTAAATCACGATTTGAGAAAAACCAGTTAGCTCTACTCTGCAACATGGAACTACTGCTGACGGCTTCGATGAAAAATAACGCAGTTTGTAACGACCGCATCAAAGAAGCGTGTTCTGCTGTGAGTTCAGCGTTCGGTTTAGAAAATGATACTTTAGCATCCGAAATTGATGTATTTTCAAGAAAAATCATGATTCAGACCAAATTGATCGTCATCTTGTGCCAAATTTGCTTTCACAATTCAAGTCAGAAAATGTCCACAACCAGTATGTATTCCCTAATTTGTTCAAGCTTCTGCAACTGTTTTCGACTATCCCTGTGTCCACTGCAACAGCAGAAGGATCTTTCAGTGTCTTGCAGCGGATCAAAAATTATTTGAGGAATTCTATGCTTCAAGAACGTTTGTCGCATTCTGCTATACTAGCCATTGAGAAAGATGCTGCTAAAAACATCAAATTAGAAGAATGCGTAGAAATATATGCCAGCCGGAAATCAAGACATCTAGTTTTATTTTAAAACAAGTACACATCGAGAAGACATATCATACTGTTTATTATTTTCGTTTATTCCTACTTTAACTATTGTTTCTTTTTAATGAAAAATTAATTAATCAATTACGACTGCATTTAGTTTTTCCTCGAATTTGGAATTTGGAAGGCTTGTAGGTGCAAAAAAATCAAACTAACTTGAAGCAATTTCTTACAATGCATTTTCAGTTTTAGATTTCACCTTATTGCCCCCCACTTCTTACGCTCAATCGCCGCCACTGATTACTGAAGATGGGAGGAGTTATGAAGTGCCAAACGAATTACAACCTGCTGCATTGCATGAAAGTATAACAGGATCTGCTGTGTATGCAAATATCAAGAAGACGTTAAAAAAAAGACATCAAGCAAGAAAAGTTGGAATTGAAATAACTGACGAGATGAGAAAAACATATTGGGATACCGATGGAAATGTAGTAATTGGGGGAGAATACCCAGAAGAAATTCTAAGTGGAAGCAGTACTGGTACCAGTATTTCAGAAAGTACAATAACAGAGAAGTTGGTAAAAGCGTTCGAAATGATTATGAAAAAGCAGGAGAATAATGACAGACCAAATCTCAGGAAACTCGTAGAAAAGTTTGTGATTGAGAAGTTCAGTGGAAAAGGTAATGCTCATGAGTGGATGAAATTCTTTGAAAGAAAGTGTGAAAGATAAGAAGTTAATGGAGATGAAGAAAAAAATTGAGATTCTGAAAGTTTTTCTAGAAGAATCATGCTTAGACTGGTACGGTGCTATTATGATTAAATACACTTTGAACTCTGATTGGGATTATTGGAAAAAAAACTTTTACACCACCTATGCTAACAAGGGTTGGGCAAACAGTAGATATGCCTTATCATTCGAATATTAATCAGGATCTTTGTTGGAGTATGTACTAAGGAAAGAAAAACTTATGCTTGAATCAAGAAGTACGATAGACCAAGGAACTTTGATTGATATAATTGCAGCTGGTTTACCAGATTATATCGCTGACAGAATAGACAGAGAAGAACTTCTAGATACCAAAGATTTATTCAACGATATTGGTAAGTTAGAACACTCAGTGAATAGAAAAAGTTCTGGTTATAAAAAAATACAAAATTGGACCATAAAACAAAAGTTGAAGAAAAAAAACCGTGTGGAATTTGCGAAAGACTAAATAAACATAATCGTTTTCACTCTGAATCAATGTGTTGGTTTAAAACAAATGAAATGGAAAAAATAAATAGAAATCAAAAAATTAAAGTGAATGACTCAGTAATAGAAGCAAAATTGAATATCAGTGATCAAAGAAACGAATAATTACACCATTAATTAAAGTCATATTGATATTAGATAATAAACTGCAATTACTTGGAATATATGACTCAGGATCTAATGTATCTTTAATAAATTCGAAATTTTTGAAAATGAAACACAATGGAGGAAATATTCCAAACCAGAATAATCTGATAACAATCAGTGTTGTGAAAAAAACGAATGGTTTGACAACTTTGAAAATAACAATTCTAGAGATTGAAAAAGAGGTCGATGTTCACATAATGGATGAAAAAAACTTAAAAAAACTTTCAATATGAATTTCTGATCGGATTGGATATGATAAAAGAGTTTCAATTAATTCAAGATGAAAACTTATTGATATCACAGAAAATTATTTCACCTTTACGGAAAAATAGTGATATATTATCTGATAATAATGATATAGGGACATCAGATATATTAGGGAAAAATTTAACAGAGATAGATGTAAGGACTGAAAATTTGAAAGAATATGAAATAAACTTTAATGAACATGTGGAAGGAAAAAACTTTGAAATAGGTATAGATCATCTAGATGATAAGGGTCTAGACCCTTATCAAAAATCGGAGATAAATAAGCTCATTACTGAATACAAATCAATTTTTGAAAAGGATAAATATGATATTGGTACAGTTCAAGAATATGAAGCAAGAATTGACCTACTAACGGACAAATATTGTAGTAAAAGACCTTACAGATGTTCCAGGGATGATGAAAAAGAGATAGAGGAGCAAATATCGAAATTATTAGACAAAAATCTTATTGAAGAATCCTACAGTCCATTTGCTGCACCTGTGATACTGGCATCCAAGAAAGAGGATAATAAAAAATCCAGACTATGTATAGATTTCAGGGATTTGAACAAAATTGTAGTACCACAAGCACAACCATTTCCGTTGATTGAAGATTTAATTAAGAAAACAAGAAATTGTGAATTTTTCTCCACATTGGATGTGAACTCTGCTTTTTGGTCAATACCCCTACGGATTGAAGACAGGAAAAAGACAGGTTTCGTGAACGAGTTCCGCATTCTACTCCTAGGATGTGTTTAAAGAATAAAAAGTGAATCGAATGACGTCAACCTTATAGTTTGTCAGGTCGTCAGGGGCGTGGAAGGGGGTAGTTTCTGAAAAATAATTCGATTACTTTTCTAAATGAACGATAATCGCATTCTGATTCAAGGATGTGTTTGAAGAATAAAAAGTGAATCGAATGACGTCAACCTTATAGTTTGTCAGGCCGTCAGGGGCGTGGAAGGGGGTAGTTTCTGAAAAATAATTCGATAATTTTTCTTAATGAACGAGTACCGCATTCTACTCCTAGGATGTGTTTAAAGAATAAAAAGTGAATCGAATGACGTCAACCCTATAGTTTGTCAGGTCGTCAGAAGGGTGGAAGGGGGTAGTTTCTGAAAAATAATTCGATAACTTTTCTAAATGAACGATAATCGCATTCTGATTCAAGGATGAGTTTGAAGAATAAAAAGTGAATCGAATGACGTCAACCTTATAGTTTGTCAGGTCGTAAGGGGCGTGGAAGGGGGTAGTTTCTGAAAAATAATTCGATAATTTTTCTGAATGAACGAGTACCGCATTCTACTCCTAGGATGTGTTTAAAGAATAAAAAGTGAATCGAATGACATCAACCCTATAGTTTGTCAGGTCGTCAGAAGGGTGGAAGGGGGTAGTTTCTGAAAAAAAATTCGATAACTTTTCTAAATGAACGATAATCGCATTCTGATTCAAGGATGTGTTTTAAGAATAAAAAGGGAATCGAATGACGTCAACCTTAAAGTTTGTCAGGTCGTCAGAAGGGTGGAAAGGGGTGGTTCATAAGAAATAATTCGATAAATTTTTTTAAACGAACGAGTACCGTATTCTACTCCTAGGATGTGTCTAAAGAATAAAAAATTAATCGAATGACATCAACCCTATAGTTTGTCAGGTCGTCAGAAGGGTGGAAGGGGATAGGTTCTGAAAAATAATTCGATAACTTTTCTAAATGAACGATAATCGCATTCTGATTCAAGGATGAGTTTGAAGAATAAAAAGTGAATCGAATGACGTCAACCTTATAGTTTGTCAGGTCGTAAGGGGCGTGGAAGGGGGTAGTTTCTGAAAAATAATTCGATAACTTTTGTTCGATGTTAGTGGACTGTATTTTGTTGAGAGGCTGAACTTACCGACCCTCACGGTCACTTGCACCTCGGGAATGGTTTCTGATGTAGGTCCTGGCCACTATATCACTTATCGTCCGAAAATGTCTGTCTTAGACTTCAGCGAGCATTTAACATCAAACTTAAAATTAGAAGTAATATCTGGAGAGTTTGTATTGAGTTTTGGGGTTTAATAAACGAGATAGTATGGGGTTTTTAACGAGCGAATTTTCAACGAGATCGTTTGCGAAGCGAGTTTATCTCAAATGATACGGTGACATCTGTTCAGCCTCATGTACAGAGGGATTGGTCCATTTAGAGCGTTGCAGTAGCGTATACAGGTACTCTTTATGCCATCGAGCTTATTGGCTTATTTTTTGCACCAGCTGCCATCGTGACAATTTATTCATATTACAATCTAGCAAGTCATTCTCAGGCAACGAATTTAAAGGAGCTAACGTCAAAAAATGACCGGGTCTGAGAGGATTCAGATCGTTTGGATCCGTGCTTAAAGGCGATATAGGGCGTGAATTCAACACTGCTTCAATTTGAGCTAAAACGGTGTTAAACTCTTCGTACGTAAGGCGTTGATCTCCTACTACGCGAATTAAATGCGTTTTTACCGACTTTATGCCGGCTTCCCAGATACCCCCAAAATTTGGCGAAACTGGAGGTATATTGTGAAAATCAATATTTTCTGTAGCAGCGGCTTCCTTCATCAACTTCCTGAGCTGATTAGCAGCTCCACGAAAGGCAGTACCCTGATCACTATATATGTGAAGACATTGTCCTCTTCGCGATATAAACCTTCGTAAGGCAGCGAGAAAAGTGTCGGCAGAGAGATCCGACGCCAATTCTAGATGAATGGCTTTGGTTACCATGCAAACAAAAACGCAGATATATGCTTTCAAAGTCTTAGTACCTCTAACACGATTCATTATTTTGGAAAAGGGTCCGCCATAATCTACACCGACGTGCAAAAAAGGTTTTACTTGGGTAACACGAACAGCCGGAAGATCACCTATTAGGCGTTGTGAGGATAAGGGTCTTACTCGAAAACACCGGTTACACTTAGCCAATATTCTACGAATAGTTCTTTTAGCCGAGAAGATCCAGTAGCGTTGAATTATCAAATTGTTCAGCGTTTGCAAACCAGCATGTAAGTATTTTCTGTGGGTATACTCAATCATCAATTCGGTGAACCTGTGGCGACTTGGTAAGCAGTGGCGGCTCGTGATCTAGTTCACTAGGGGGCTACTTTTAGAATAATAATAAAAATATGAAATTTTGAAACCAGTTTTCCGCAAAATTGTATGCAATTTATAATTCTTTTTGAAACATACCTGTTCTTATCTGCTTGCTCGTTGTGCTTAATAATATTATTCCGGTATTCTAATTGAGCAGCGATATTAGTCGTAACCAGAAAAGCTAATTCTGTCGAACAATTTACATGCTTGGCAAATAGCTCATGCTTCTTAATTTTTTCATTAAGGTGCTTCAAATCTCTAAATCCTGCCCTTGCCCATACGTTATCAATTGTTATACACTTGTCTTGAGAATCGTCTTGCTTAAGAAGTTTTATCTGCCTGGGTTGAATTTAAATCGGGAGTCGGTCTACCCAGCAGTTGAATACGGCTTTTTTCCGCCAGCGAAAGCCTCGCGAAATCAGTTTTTAAAATATTTTGAACACTATTGTCCGCCGTTATTTCAAAACGTAAACAAATACGAACGCAAACTAGGTTGTCTATACGCTAGCCGGCAGCGGCTAGAATGAACCTGTAGGGGCGACTTTTATCGTAGCCCTTTTACTCCTTGAAACGACCGACACGAAGAGTTGCGGCTGGAGCCGAATGACTGTCCGAATGCAAGAATTCGGGGCTATACGATTCATCGCCCATGCAGGGACGAACTGCTAGATTATGATTGAAATAAACAAAACTGCAGGAGTCGCATGAAAGTTTTACATTAATAAATTATATAAATAACCGTGGAAAGTAATATTTTCATTGAAAATCGTATGGGAAGGTAAATAGCATAGAAGGATTGATTTCTTGTGACTTCTTGTATGGGGGGCTGTAGCCCTATAGCCCTCACAGACCAGCCGCCACTGTTGGTAAGAGAATAGGGTGAACCTGATAGTAGCCTAGGCGAGAGTTTACCAATCTTCCGCCCACCCTCAAGATACCCAGATTATCAAGAAACGGGGTTAATTTCCTCCAACATTTTGGAAGAGAATTCCCCTTTTTCAAGAGGAGCATCTCTCTTGAGAAGGCAGAAATCTGCGTTGACCTTATGAGGTCCGTTAGAGCTGACTCCAACTCCCTGGAAGTAACAGTGCCCTTGAGAGCACCGTTACGGTTTCTACAGTTGAAAACAAACCTTTTCACATAAGCGACGACTCTCTGAACCTTGGGGAACGAAGACACATTATCAAGAAGGTTCTGCAAAAAATCTTTCTCCTCATCAATAATGGTAGCGAACACCGATTGCCTCCTCTCCTCGTCTGTTTCAAACGAAATATTGTGGTTCGTAGGCCAATCACACTCGGGCGACTGCAACCAAGAAGGTCCCGCCCACCATAGAGAGAGTTTCAAAAGAGCGACTGGAGTGACTCCTCTGGAGGCAGGGTCAGCGGGGTTATCACCAGAAGTCACGTGATTCCATACAGATTATTATTATTATTATATTACAATAAAAGTGGAGGTAAACACCTATACACTCAAAAAACAGCGAAAAAAAAAGTATTCTGCTTATAAACTAGTAGCCTACACATAAATATGATGAAACTAAAGTGAGAAAGAAAGAAAAAAAAAAACAAAAAAACAATCAACTCTCAACCCGCACAGGAAAATCTCTCCTTCCACCGATCATACCCGTTTGGTACCTTTTCCTGAATGGGAGTGACTCGATTAGAAACAAAACAAGTCCATTTATGGGGGCTGCTGCGTATCCACGAGAGCGCAACGTTGGAGTCTGAATATGCAAACACCTTATCGAAAATTAGCTTCGTCCCAAATACAACTTGGACTCTGTCCAGCAGCTCAGCGAGTAAAAGAGCTGCACAAAGTTCCAATCGAGGTATTGACACCCTCTTCAGTGGTGCAACCCTCGATTTTGCACAGAGTAGGTGGGTGGCGATGTGACCCAGCTCATCTACAACGCGAACATACGCAACCGCCGCATAACCAACATTACTCGCATCACAAAAGCCATGTAGTTGACACGAGCGCATCTTAGGTGAAATGATTAATCGGGGAATTGCAATGCCAGTCAAATGACACATTTCAGACTTTAGCAACGACCACATCTGCACCAAATCCTTGGGAGGGGCATCATCCCAGTCCAAACCTAAAGTCCACAACCTCTGGATAGGATGCTTCAAATACAGAACAAATGGTTTTAGAAATCCGAGGGGATCATAAATACGGGCAAATTCAGAGAGAATATTGCGTTTTGTGCAAGTTTTACTGATAGGCTGCACGCCATAAGAAAATGCATCAGTCGAAGGATTCCACTGAAGTCCCAATATCTTTATAACAGAGTCAGGCTCCAAATCAAGAGTGAGGGGTTGCGAATTAGAAACAGAAGCTGTGAGATGCTGAAGTATATAAGCATTGTTACTGCTCCACTTACGAAGTTCAAAGCCTGCTCTGCTTAAAACTTCAGTGAGCTGCGTCTGCAGCTGAATAGCACCTGAAAGCGAATCACTACCTGATACTATGTCATCCACGAAAATATCATCCTGGAGGACAGCGCAGGACTCAGGGAATTCGTAACTATGCTCTTTAGCCAATTGTCGGATACAACGCATGGCCAGGAAGGGACTACTCTTGATACCAAACACCAAAGTTCTCAAGCGAAATTCTTTTATGGGCTCAGAAGGAGAAAAGCGCCATAATATGCGTTGAAAATCTTGATGCTCACGGCCCACGAGTACTTGCCTGAACATTTGACGAATGTCGGCAGTGAAGCAAACAGAATGGAGGCGAAAACGGGAGAGTACATAAGAGACATCCTGATGAAGCTTAGGACCTCGAAGCAGAGTGTCATTGAGACAACAACCATTTGACGCCTTCTGAGATGCGTCAAATACAACACGTAATTTGGTAGTAACGCTTTCAGGTTTCAACACACAATAATTAGGTATAAAATACGTCGAAGGAGTGGGGGGTCCGAGATTACTTCCATATGATTTTGATCCACATAATCCTGCATAAAGTCCCGGTACTGCTGATAAAGGGTTGGATTCAGAAGAAGGCGTTTTACAAAAGATAAAAAACGCCGAAGAGCTATGTCACGGGAGTTTTCGAATATAGGGTCGAGGTATTGGAAAGGCAGGGACACAATGAATCGACCGGAGGGACTGCGAGTAAGAGTATCACAAAACATTTTTTCTGCTAACAAATCTTCGGCAGAGGAGACAATGTGAGGTGGAATCTGTTCGATTTCCCAAAATTTCCTAACGAAATCTTCAAGAGAAATTATCAACTGACGAATGAGTTGACCGTTGGAAGAGGAAAATCAACTTTGCCCATTTTGACGAACCCAAAAATGGTATCGAGAGCAACTGGTTCATTGAGCGAACCTTTAATCGTTGTACCTCGTACAATATGAGCGAAAGTATCTGCACCTAACAACAAATCTACTGGACCCGACACATTAAATTCAGGATCAGCTAATTTGAGGTTACAAAATTCTGTGAATTTCTCTACGGGACATGTTCGAGCAAATTTGAGGAATAACAATTGAATCAACATTTAATATGGGAGTGTCCAAACCACGAGGTTTCAAAGAACACGAAACACCCTGATCTGCTGAGGCACTTGTTTGACCCACGCCCTTTATTAATTTATCACAACATTGCTTGGTGATAAACGAAGACTGGCTAGCGCTGTCGAGCAAAACTTGTTCGGACTCTGAAAATTCCACATATAGTAAAATGTGAGGTTCGGGCGATATGATTTCCTTATTTTTCAAAAACTATTGAAGGAATGTTCGAAAAACTTCTCAGAAGGTAGTATCGTACCTATACCAAACAAAATCAACGATAAAAACCATAGGTCACGCTTCATATAAGAAACTTGTTCGGACCCTGAAAATTGTCGCGGTCTTCTGGAGGGTTACCCCATGCTCTCCTAGCATATGTAGGTAGGGAGGGCTCCGTCTCGGACACATAACGATGTTAAACGTTGAAAAGAGTCGTTCGGATGGGAGACCATAGATGGTTGCTCCGATGCATATTTTCGTTTATGTCTTCGTTTAATAAAGTGTTATTATCCCGAAAGGTGCATTCGAAACTTATGCTACATTCACAATCAATTCACGGGCCGAAGTGCACTTCGGCACGGAAGCTTAGCAGATGGCGTTCTCCGTTACCATTCACAATGAAATTCAAGACAAAATTTCTTGCAAGTTGCAAACTATCACTTCGGCAAGGAATTTCGTGCCGGCTATAGATGATGCTGATGCTTATGTTTTGATCAGTTACATTTTTGATTCATTTGAGTATTTGGTTCCAAGATTATTGCGAATGGTAAATTTCGTGCCGAAGTGCACTTCGGCCCGCGAATTGATTGTGAATGCAGCTTCATGTATGAGAGACCTTCGGACATATTACGAGTGTGAGACTGATACGATTAGAGATATTCGATGCGATCCGAGGCAAATCGCCCCGGATCTAATGAATATGTACGTAATTGTGATTCTGGAGGGTTATCCCATGTCCTCCAGACATATATGTAAAGGGATGGAGAATGGGTCATGCTGGCCAGTTGTGGCGGATTTCTTTTTCTAGGATGAAGTTGCTGTTCTGGTTGGTAGGCTCGAATCGGATCCCCGCAGTGATGGGCTTGACGTGATTTCGTAGAATAAGTCGGTGCATTATCAGAATTAAGCTCCGATGTGCGAACTTTGAAGTGGTTGTATCTCAGCTAGTCTTTGTTCTTCCGGAGTATTCTCGATCTCGATGTATCGCTTCTATGTTTCATCTCTTGCCTTGAGCGACCCCTCGCAGCGAGATCGCGGTCCGCTTCGTATCTTTGTATTCGAATGGCCATTATGCGATCGACTATAAAACACGTGTTTAACCTTTCGGTTTTACCTTTCGGTTATGACACTACACTTTGCGACCACTCACTCCTCGGACTTCCTTCCGAACGAGAATGAATTACATCTCTCATTCACCGAGTCGTTATGTTTTCATATATAGCGAAGGGTTGAGAATGTGTATGGAGCCGGGGGTTTACCACTTGTGGCAAACGCGCCTCGGCGAGGGACATTACGGTCTCAGTTTCTTTGCGGTCTAGTAGAAACGTTCAAGGCTTAGAACTCCTGTCTTAGAACTCCTGTGTTCGGAGCTAATCGTATCTCTGGGCTCGCAAGGTGCTAAACCTTAGTCTTCCGACGCGGTTAGTGCCATAATACAAGGGTCCGCGCGTAGCTCGTCTGTTATCCTTCTGCCGTGTTATCTGATTTTCGAGGAGGGTGTTCGACTGCGATTTCGATTGTATTTCGTTAGTCGATTTACCCGAAGATTGTGGATGTACATAGGCGAAGATGCTGACGTCTCGTGGACCTATCGTGTGAACATAGTCAGTTCACATATACTTAGAGTGGTTAGTTTTACCCTACTGATGACTTATTTTTAGCTTCTATGAGCCGAAAGACTCAAACAATGTGACTTTACCAAGGCATCAGACGTGTTCGTCTGGTGTCGCACGAGCCAAGGTTGCCGTTTGGAGCTAATGGTCAGCAGCGGGATCGATTCTCGCCACGTTCGACCTGGGCCCTTGAGGGTCAATCCTTGACGGTTAATCATGGTTCAATTTCGATGTTGAAGCTTTAAATAATTGCCTGTAGGCAACTTACATCCTGGCAAGGGTGACACTGGGTACATCGGTTTCCATGCTACGGATCTGTTGATACTCTGCCCTTAGCTTGGGGATTCGTCTTGTCGATTAGACGAGACCCCGTAACGATGAAAGCTCTTCTCCAGTTCGAAGACGATACACACATTTCGTGTTCGGAGCGTATGATTGTCGGCTCTTTCCTTGTTCGACAACTACGGTCAGTATCCGTAGTTTACAGAAAAAACGATTCAAAACGTTATAGTTTTCTGAACACTTCACATAAACATGTACGAGAATAGCAAAAGTACACTTCAAAATAGTAAATGAAAAACCGTCTATGAGACCGATAATGCCTGAAAAAAAAATTATTAAAACTGATGGAGATGTTTCTCTCCCATATCTTCATTAAATTGAATAAATAAAGGGCGAATGATAGCGCAAGATGATATCACGATAGCGCGATCCGATTATCGACTATAAGTTTCCGAGCTGTGCGAAATAACGTACTGAACCGGGTGCTGTAGGACTGGAACGTGACCACGATAGTCAATATTAAATGCGTTCGGGTGAATAACGTGTTAAATCATTTTCTAGTTTTAAATGCGACCCTTCCTGCCAATAACGTGTTGATTCAACATGAAATTCATCCGAAATCAGTATCAATTCAATATAAAATTTTTGTCAACCACCGTCATAGAGTAGAATTCATCAACTGAATAGAACGCTTCATTTCCTAAAAACACAATCAATTCAACACAAAAAGCGTGTGTTTGACAGAGAAACGTAAATAACACTTTCCAGTATGAAATTCGAAGAAAAAGTAATAAGACTCGAACACTTCGCTACGCTATTATGAGTCCAGCCAGAATTCTCACAGCACGCTTCCGAAGACGGAAATCCCTACTTGTCCCGTATCTCAAATGCGCTAGAAAGAGATGAGGAGAGACACCGCATAGCAAATATATTGCTGCTGAATTTTGAGGCAAGTTCATCGACATGGGGTTCCAGATGGGGTCCCGATCAGAGAGTAATCCAGAGGCATGCCCAGAAATCTAATCGAATCCATCAAACAAACATCATCTTCAGTCCTTCTTGGTCTCATCAGGAGCTCCTAAGATTATTCTTCGTCCATTGGCAGAGAACCACTCGAGGGACCTCGACCGGACCCCCCCCCCGCAAAATTCTCAGCAAGTTACCCAAATTAGATCCCTGGAGCACAAACGTGATGCTATCAACAGAAAGAATGGAACATAGGTACTTCGGAAGATCGCTGATAGTTACTAGGAAAACAACCGGTCCAAGAATAGATTCCTGTCCCACACCAATCTCCATCGGCCTCACCTCCGAGTACTTTACATCCACAAGGGTCACCTGTAACCTATTTTCTAAGATGGAACCGATCAATTTGATAGATCGATAGCATCGAATCCATGCAACCGTCCACGAATGATGACAAGCAGCAATTCTTTTCATATTCGAAGCAGTCAATTATTGCATAATTAATCAAATTGCATCTGTGGTCCTTCGTCCCGCTCGAAAACCAAACTGCGATCCAAAGAATAGATGATTTTTTCTACGAACTATCAACAATCTGGTTGGAAATTATTTTCTCGATGATCTTCGAGGAAATAGGACGATAATTATCATCACCCTTCTTGTGAACCGGTATCACCATCGAGATTTTTAGGCAACTCCGACCGTGATACACCAGTTTTGTTAGTGTATTCCATTTCCCTGCGTTAGCATATATCCATGATATGACAACTTTCTAGACGGACCATGCGTACACTTTTGTATTGTTGTGCTCCAGAGCCGTAACGGAGCGGTTGATGAATTTGGCCAAAAGCAGAGCTCCACAGATATTCAGTCGACTAAAAACAAAAGAATAATATATTGTCAACATAGTTTCATTCTCTCTGAATAATTTACTATGTCGAAGGACAAAACCAAGCATTTTATTCGCCGATGAAAGGACGTTATCAATATGTTCGATAAAATTCAACATTGCATCCAGAGTCACTCCCAAGTCGCGAATACTACTCACTTGTCGCAGTTGAATCTGGTCAATCAAGAGGTCTATGTCTTCAGCCCCCCAAATTTGAATTTTGAAATTTTTTTGACACAAAAGTTTTGTACTAGTTTTATACCGAAATGTACCGTTGAAAAAAAGTTTTGTACCCCTAATTAAAGTGATGAAAATACGGTTTTTTAGTTTGGGGGGGTCGAAGACATGCTCAACCCCCACTTCCGAAATTTTTGGTTTTTGAAATAATGAAATTTCGGTTTCCGAAACAAGCTGAAACATGTGTACTAGTTTTGTACCGAAATCTACCGTCTCAAAAACGGCACACTTCTCTACCCCGGTGGTGTACCTGTGCTCCATATAAAGTACTGAGGCTTCAGGGATGTTTTTTTTACACCAATATGGGATATTGGTTTTGTACTTTTGCGATACTGAAATCTGAAATGTACCTTCGATAAAAAATTTTGTAGCCCCAAATAGAATGAGTGAATTATCATTTTCAGTACTTCAATAACTTTCGAAAATGCAAATTTTCTCTATCTCTGAGATTTGGGGGTCTTAGGAGAATTCATTCCAGGGATGGAGACATCTTTTCGAAGTAATAAGATTTTGGTTTTCGAAACAAACTGAAATATATGTACTGGTTTGGTACCGATATGTACCGTTGTAAAAACGAAATTAATCGTGAGACTAATTCAGTTTTTTTTCCCAACATCTTCCGTCCCTAGATTTATCTCCCTATTGCACAGATCATAATTTTTTTCTTGATAAAGTCAAATTTGATTAACCTAAGATCAGAAAGAAATACATGGCGACGCGACGTTGAAAAAAGTAATCATTTTTGCACTTGTTTAACGCTAAAGTTCTGTACCGAAATGTACCGTTGAAAAAAGTTTTGTACCCCTAATTGAAATGACGAAAATACGTATTTCATTTCGGAGGGGATGTTCACATACTCACCCCCCACTATTGAAAATTAAAACTTTTTCTCTTTCGAAGTTTTGTGGTCAAATGATAGGGAAATCTGACACATTCTGTTGATAAATTGAGTACCCCAATATTGCTGAAGATTATCAATCTTTCGAAAGAACCTTTACTGTTTCGCCATGTGTTAGCGTTTTCTGTGAATTAAAAAGTCTTGGAAGACAAAGAGGTTGTGAGATCACCAAAAAAGAGAATACCATAAGATCAACAATGTTGATAGTATGTTGATTGTTCGTGTTTTATCTCTAGTGGTTGCTACACGATTTTGAAAAAAAAGTCGTCAATGTGTTTCCATATTATTAGTACCTATAGATTCAACTGTTATCAGAAAATTGAAGATGTTGATTTTTCTCGTAGAATGGCCTATGACCTCTCAATAGATAAGAAAACTTTTCTTGACGGTACATTTGGGTACAAAACTTTGAAATGAAAAAACTTGGAGGTGAGCATGTCTACAGTTTCCAAAAACTGAATTCCGTATTTTCTTCATTTTAATAAGGGTAATATAGAAAATTTTTTTCAACCGTACATTTCGTTACAAAACTAATACAAATGTTTCAGCTTGTTTCGAAACCGAAATCTCATTATTTCGAAATCATGTCTCCAGGCCTACAATTTGAAAGCCTGCTAAGACCCCTTAATCTTAGAGGGTACAAAAATTTTTCTTTTGGGTACATTTAGGTACAAAACTAGTACAAAACTTTGAAAGCAAAAAATTTGCTTCAAAAAGGGGGGAGGGGGCGAGCATGTCAATTGTCACCGCGAACTGAACTCCATATTTTCTTCATTTTAATTTTGGTACAAAACTAGTAAACATGTTTCAGGTTGTATCCGAAACCTAAACTTCATTATTTCAAAAACATGTCTTCAGCCCCCCCAATCTGAAACCTTCCTAAGACCCCTTAATCTTAAGGTACAAAAATTTTTCTTTTGGGTGAATTTCGGTACAAAAATAGTACAAAACTTCGAGATAAAAAAAATTTGCAATCTCAAAAGTGGGGGGGTGAGCATGTCTACGACAGGGGTACAAAACTTTTTTCCAACGATACATTTCGGTACAAAACTAGTACAAAACTTTAGCATCAAAAAAAGGTACAAATTCAAATTTGGGGGGGCTGGAGACATGGACCTTCAATCAAGTAGTGAAATTGGAACGCGTTGATGTTCCTTGTGAAATAAATCTTGAAGTATTTATCCAGATTCAGAAATAGGAAATTTTCCCTGAAGTAATCGCTAATGCTAAATCGGTCCAAATCTTGTTGTAACAGATACTAGTCAACAATGCTTTTTATTTTCAAAAATATCTTCAGATCGTCGGCAAACAGCAGAAACCTTGCATAACGAAAGCACGAGGATATATTATTCAAATAAATAATAAAAAATATAGGCCCGAGGTGAGAGTGAGGACCTTAATGCACTCCGGATGTACTGGAAAACTTTCTTGACCACTGACCGTTAACACACACGAATTGCGATCTGTTAGAAATATAGGATGCTATCCATCTGAGTAGAGCACCACAAATTCCCAACTCTGCAAGTCGACGCAAGAGAATCGAGTGATTAATTTTGTCGAATGCCTTTCTTAAATCGGTATAAATTACGTCCGTCTGATGTTGTGACTCAAATCCTTCATAAAAATATTCCACCAAGCTAATCAGCTTCGTTTCCAGGCTACGACTCTTTATGAAACCGTGTTGATTCTCTACAATTAAATTCTTCACATGATTTGCAATATATTTGTAAACTAAGGATTCAAAGATTTTGGGAAAAGTTGAAATAACAGCTATCGGTCTATAATTCTGAACGAAGTGCTTTCGGCCATGCTTGTACACAGGAATGATCTTAGATAATTTCCAATGATGAGGAAAAACACCATCCTTGAGCGATCGATTGAAGATGAAACCTCCCCAAAATAATCACCACTGTAAATGTTCTCGATATTTCCTGTGACACGTACGTAAATTTTTTTGAATTATACGAAACCTCTTGCTCAATGGTTTCAAGATAGTTATGTAAATACCTTGATCTAAGTCTCTTTGAAAGAATTCTCAACTGCTTGAACTGATTATAATGATGAATGTCTCTATAGATTTTACTGAGGCCCATGAGAGTTTCGTTTTCGAGAGTCTCTTCTCGTTTCCTCTGGAAAAGGAGACGAGACCTGATATTCCATGTACGAGACGAGACGAGACTTTTCTCGGTCTCGTCTCGAGTCTCTTACGAGAGTCTCGCAGTAGTCTCGTAGTATCGTGAATAATTCTGACGATAGAGGACTCAGAGGAGTATTGCTTTCGAATTTGAAAACTTTGGGAAATCAGGAATGGTTGATTGAAATTCAAAACCATCAATCGATTGTAGTAGAATTTATTGAAACATTTCACATCTGACATTACGAATATTATGTTGAAATTTCAAATTACGGGAACATATTTATATGTATTTGTAGGTAATTTATATAAATGATAGATATGGTATTTTCATTGTCACACCACTGACCTTTTCTGTCTCATCATTCCTAATAATGGAAAATG
Organism: Coccinella septempunctata; assembly: GCF_907165205.1. Lineage (NCBI taxonomy): Eukaryota > Metazoa > Arthropoda > Insecta > Coleoptera > Coccinellidae > Coccinella > Coccinella septempunctata. The sequence goes on along the minus strand of NC_058194.1, from coordinate 713,028 downwards.
AGCTCGATATAAATTATATTTATCCCAAAATGAAAAATCCTTATTGTTACGAATCGTTCGAGTTCGAGACTCGTACGGGTCGAAAATTTTCCCCTTTCAGTTTTGATTTGAAATAGTGAGATATTTTTTCGACATTTTTTGTGAAATTTAAAGCGCTTTTTTATTTGTGTAAGGTGAGACCGGATATCCTATTACAGGTTATACAAAACTTTCTTATTCATATCATCATTCTTTCCTATTTTTTCCGTACAAGACTTCGTAAGCACGAAAAAAAATAGTTTGTATGGAAAATTTCATCAGAATTATGGAGAGCAGATATTCTTCATTTCTTTGCAATAAACTTCCCAAGACGAACGCATCTTTCTGGTTAAAACTTTCAGGGTACGTAGAACACGAGCCGATGGTCTTTGTAATACATATTTCATGAATATTCCGTTCATTTCTGCTTTCACTCTGAAAAACTGAATAGATCGTAAAGTGATGCAGCTGGTGCCTGTTTTGCAGCAAAACCCTTTGTCGGCCCTCAGTAAATTGGTATAATATTACGGTATGGGTTATGGCATGATTCTGGGGACAATTCTCTACTTGTTGACAATTTCGTAGGTACAGTTTGGTATTCTCATTATTTTGGACCAAACATTTTAGTTAGCTTCATAAACTTTTTAGGGTTTTCACTCCCAATCTCTGAAACAAAATCAATTAAAAATGAAATCAACGATTTGCTCCTGCGTAAATTCTTGCACTAATTTTTCAGGAGCGAAATAACTAGAAAAAATTGTTGCCTGACAATGAACTGAAAATAAATACCTTCAATAATAGAATATAGATAGATAGATATTAAATTCGTCGTAACTTCTTCTAAAAAACGGTCGCGTCTCGACTTATATGTTATGTTTCAACCCTTTCTAACAAATTTCCGATTAACTGAATTCTAGCATTTTTTTCAGTTTCCGTCTAAACTAACTGAAGAATCCTCCCAGAATAAATTTCAATCGATATTGTAGTTAGCATTCAATGATTATATACAGGGGGATTCATAACTATTGATAGAACTTTGAAAAGCTATTACCTATGTATCCTAATAGTTACGAATCACCCTGTATACGGAATTTTCAAAAGACTCTGTTTCTTTCACGCATTGATGTATTCGAATAGTTGGCTCAAATTCCCCATTTCATACAATCAGTTTATTACCTGACGGATATGAGTGATACGGTTTATGTAGGTAAATAACAATGACCTTCAAACTAGAATGAATCGAATATAACTGAACCCATAAAAATTCAGTGTGTGAAAAGATATAAAAGATAATTCGATATTGATATTCTAAAATTTTTCTTCAATATTACAACATCAACTTCAGAATAAGTCGGTCGAATGAGGCCGAAAATCTTCTCCAGGAAGCACTCGATTCATTCACCAGATTGAAAAGAATTATAACTATACTGCATTCACATTCATTTTAGCAGTCGGTTGGCCATGAAATAATTTTCTCAAGTTTTTGTAACTGGAACGGAATAAGGTTGGCACTCATGAAATGTCGTTAATGTCATAACGCGGTTGCCACAACTAATATCAATTTTTATTACGAAAATTCCGAAAGTGATTGAAAAAAGAGACAGGGTTTCAGGAGGTGCTATTTAGAATTCAGGTCTGCTCATTCAAATAGTTATACCCTGATATTCTAAACTCCACAATACGTCAGACGGTAGCGATCATATTCAATGTAAGAGAATTTATATAATGTTTCATCTGAATCTAAATGACTTATATGTATTTCGGCTGAATATTTCCATCTCTTCATAAACTTTTTAGGGTTTTCAATCCCAATCTCTGAAACAAAATCAATTAAAAATGAAATCAACGATTTGCTCTTGCGTAAATTCTTGTGCAAGAATTTACGTGATTTCATTTTTAATTGATTTTGTTTCAGAGATTGGGAGTGAAAACCCTAAAAAGTTTATGAAGAGATGCAGAATCCTCCCAGAATAAATTTCAATCGATATCTGAATATTTCCACAATCAGAAATATTATGAATGAAGAAGATATGACAAAGAATTTCCTTCTATTGGGAGACCCAAAAAAGGGGTGGCATTTGAGAATTTTATGTTTGAGTGATTTAATGCGAAGAGTTTACTACAGGATTTACGATGAATGTCATCGTAAAATAAGTTCCCGAAAATTGATTTTTTTATTGTTCATTTGACTTGTCCAATACATTGTGAATGTCTTGAGGTTCCAATAAATACTAAATTATTATTATTATATCAATGTATTAAGATGAACAGCCACAAATACGCGCCAGTTGTCTTGTTAATTGTTTATTCATGTGAAATTTCTGTTCAAAGGTGAAGTTCATCTTGTATTTTCCATGCAAATAACTGGATTTGGTATGCCTTCAATCAGTTTTCATAAACTTCAATTATGTTCGTCACATATTTTCCGAATAGATTCGACATTGTGATAAAATACGTAATAACAGAAACTTCTACGTAGAACAGGCAATATAGCGTTGATTTAAAACCCAAAAATGTTTTGACAAGCGTCATGTCATAACCCCACATTTTCGTACTTTACAGAGTGAAATATGTCAAATTTTCATGGCCAACCGACTGCTAGAATAAAAGTGAATGAAGTATAGATATTTTATTTCTGATACTGAACGATCTACGAAGTTTTTGCTTCATTTACTTCTATTGGTCTTGAAACAAGTAAAACAATCAGTAAATAAATTTTCATAATGTTATAATTATACTTCCAAAGGCAAATAATTGGAAAAAATTACTCGATTTCAAAAATTTTTATCAACGACGAGACCACGATGGTTCGAAAATGGCACTCGCCGATTAATAGACGCAATACGAGTCTCTATTAGACGACGCAGGTAAGCAACTCTTTATAAGGTTCGTTTTGAAAACTAAACTAACAGAAGCAGCCAAAATTCGATTAAACTCTAACTATCAGAGTGTTCAAGAAAGTTCTAAATGATATTTCAGAAGCCAAGCGCATCAACCGCAACCTAAGAAAATAACGATTTGTTTTTTCGTGAAAATTAATAAAAAATATGTAACTATTTTGAGTATGAATGGTTTGAATTACGTATGTATGAGAAATAGGGCGAATGTTTTAAAATTCTTATCACACTGAGAAAAAACGTTCATTTACCACTAAAAACCCTGAAAATATGTAAGAAACATCGAACAAATATTTTTTTAAAGTTATGTTTTGATTTGTTACAGCATTGAAATCTCAGTATTAAGAAATTAATAATTTATCCTGAGTATGACATCAGATTACGCCAAAGAAACTATTTCTTTATATTCATCGCATTTGAGTTAATATAAATAACCAAATTTAGGGAAGAAGAAATATTTATTAAGTGTTAGTGAACAATTATTGATTAGAAAACAATTTAGTTAAGAATAAATTATTCGAAATATAATTCTGATAGCGCCTAGATCCAGTTATGGCGTAAAACTTCAAGATCGAAAAATTCACATGATCCGATAAATTGCCCCCCCGGAACTTCGAATTGCGCCGTCGGGAAAAATTTTCTGAAAGAAACATCGATTCAGAAAGTTCCTACTATACGGCATCTCTGATATGCCGTCTGTTCCGATATTCCTGAACAGTACTGTCAGTATTTCAGAGACGATGCCTATTGGCCCAGTCGTTCGAGTTCTATTGTTATTCGATTGCGGGCCAGTAAAACCAGCAATATCGGAACAGGCCCTTTGTTGAATATTCTACGAGAAAAATTTGCAGATGTTCTTTTTCCCAATATTACAACCAGGTAGTAGTAGTAGTAGTTGAATATTTTCAGTGTCGCCGTATCGTTTATGCCAATTATTGCATGTCATAAAAAACCATCTGTTACCAAATTGCGCCCTTTCTACTAGAAAGAATTACGAAAATAAAGATAAAAACAGAATGAGGGTCTTTGTCGGAATATACACCCCCTAGGATCAGTTGCATTTTGCATTCGAAATTGAAATTTGTCTCTTGTCTATGATTCGATTCGAACAGTTCCGTGGTGTATGAACAGTAACGATCAAAAATTAAATTCCAATTATTTTGTTAATAGTTCTTCTGAGTTGGATCAATAAATAATTATTGATATTTGAACTTGTTAAGTTTAATAATAATTCATTTTACCTGAATTTGTGCAAAATAAATAAGTGCATGGTGATCGATAATAATAATGGTAAGCACTTATCTAAGTTCATTTGTTCATTAACTTATAGCAATAAATACTATGCAAGGAACATTAAGGGCTCTGAATACTTGAAAAGTAGACTTTTTCAGTTTATAAAACATTAATTTAGTAAATTTGACAGTGAATAAATGGGTTGTATTATGATTGAAATGAACAAACTATAAGTAGAAAATATTACGCAGATTCGATTCTCACTTGTCTGAAATTTTCGGGCATATCGTGGTATCAAAACAAACTCAAATGAAAAATGGAACTTTAACGTTTACAAATGATTTCAGGAACCGCAGAAAAAAAAAACTTTCAGGAGCTCAATTTCGGCAGCAAAGGCGAGAAAGGGAGGCAAAGAAAGTAAAAGCGTCTGGTTCTTTAGTGAAATATTTAAGCAAGCCGGAAAATAAGGAAGCGGAATGTCCACAAAATTTCGACGAAGCTTCAACTAGCGCAGGCTTAAATCAAGAAGCTATGGACGTATCAGAAGAAAAAAAAGAAGTATACTCTTCAGAGGGTGAGTCCTCGGGAGAATTCAGTGAAACAAGAAAAGGTACTACTGCAGAACCAGTGAGCAATTTATCGTCATCAGTGATAGGTAGCAATTTAGATTATGGTGATGATCCCGGTTTGTGGCCTGCTAGTATGACTAATGATCTTGATGTTTTGGTTAGTCGGGGTCCCGCACAGGTGTCAAACTACAACTTTCCTTTTAATGACGATGGAAGAAGATTCACAGACAGTTATTATTATAGAAAACTTCCCAATGGAGAAAAAATTAACAGAGAATGGCTTGTTTAAGAGTAAACAAGCCATTCTCTGTTAAGATAGAGATAGAGATCTCAAAAGATTCAGTGTATTGTTTTTGTTGTAAAATATTCGGCAAATCTCTTAGTAATTTGTCGGCTCTGAACGGTTTTTGTGATTGGCAGCATTTATCAATAACATTGAAAAGACATGAAAAAAGCGTTTCCCACAGTGAAAATGTGAAATCGTGGGTACAATTGAATATTATGCTAAAAAATAAAACTACTGTAAATCAAACGCAACTGAGACTATTAGAATCGGAAAAAAAACAATGATGTGATGTATTAGAAAGAATTATGTCCGTTATAAAATTTTTATCCCGTCAATGTCTGGCTTTTCGGGGGTCGTCAAAAACATTATATGAACATGATAATGGTAATTTTCTAAAAGCAATCGAAATGATAGCATCCTTTGATTCAGTGATGCGGCAACATATTCATAGTATTCAATCCTCGCAATCAGATTCAAGTCGTATGACTCACTATTTATCAAATTCAGAATGAAATAATTGATTTACTCGGCACAACCATAAGAAATTATATTTTGAACAAAGTCAGAGAATCAAAATATTTCTCCATCATATTAGATTGCACACCAGATGTTAGTCATACAGAACAAATTACAGTTATACTCAGGCATGTTCTTTTAGATAATGAGACAAAAAATGTTACGATATGTGAATATTTCTTTGATTTCTGCCCTATCAACAGCTCCACAGGCGAAGGTCTATTGAATCTTGTTACGGATTTATTTTCGCAATTGAATCTCAACATTCAAAATTTACGAGGCCAGGGTTATGATAACGGTTCAAATATGCGTGGAAAACACAGTGGACTAAAAAAAAAAATTTTGGAAATCAATAACCGTGCATTTTACGTACCGTGTTCGGCTCTATGGCGGTTCAGAAAAATATATTTTACGTTTAGTAAAAGTGCCTTGGTTTTCGAGATATTCGAGATTTTAGAAAATTCAAGAATATCACACCCTTCGCCACTCTTTTTGCAGGCAAGACTCCAAATGAAGGAATTTTTTCAAACTATTTTTTGGATAGTATTCCTAGATAGATGCGCTATCGAATGTAAATTTTTATTTTTGAGGCGCATGAATAGTTTTTCATAAATAAGAGAATTAACTCAAATTTTCCGTTTTGCTAATGGTTACCTGAGTGCCAAAGCAAGAGAAAACATGCCTGTTTCACTGAGATTCTGAAATGGTATAACTCATTCTATTTTCAGCATTAAATACAAAATAAATTTCTATTACAATGAGTCAAGGCAGAGTTTGACGTAAGCCTTTTTCTGTCATTTTTAGCAACTGAAATGAGACTTGCAAGCAGAATAAAGCAATTATTCATAAGAAGTTGTAGAGCATCTAGTACAGCTCCTGATGCACACTTTGAACACTTTTTGTAAAACTCGATCAAATTAAACAATATTTTAAAATTGGTTTTTTCCCTCGTATTCTTTCATTATCAAGCCCTATAGTTATAAAATTAATAGTTTTTAAGCGAATTTCAAGTAATTAAATGAATTTTAGCACCTTTGTAATTAAGAAAAAAAGCTGAAAATTAGTCAATTTTTATTACATTGAATCAAGACCCTTGTTACAAAAATTCTGAAATTCAATGCATAACTCGAAATTAACTTGAAAATATTGATTTCACAACGTTGGGGTTCAATAATAAAAGAAAACGAGAAAAAAATAACAATTTCAAAATATCGTTTCATTGAATAAACTTTCAGAAATCACAAATGATGCTTAAATTGGCCACCATGAGTTCTGATACATACTATATAGTCTACACTTTCTAATGAATCATAGCTTTATTGCATAGATATCAACAATTTTAAAATGAGTATCGTTTCATTGAATTAAATATCACAAAAGAATCTCTAAGAGGCCATTATGAGCTTCAGTATATTCTCTATAATTTCTTATAGACGATTGTTTCATTCTGCTTGCATTTCTCATTTTAGATGGTAAAAATTTTAGAAACACTGTTTACATTAAACTAGGCCTCAACTGATTGCAATAGGAGTTTATTTTGTATTAAATGCTGAGAATACAGAGAGTTATATCATTTCGGAATCTCAATGAAACTGGCATGTTTTTTCTTGCATTGGCTCTTAGGTAACCATTTTATTTTTTACACAGCGCTAGGTTGAACTTATGAAAAAAAAAATGGGAAAACGGAAAATTTGGATTAGATCTTTTTTTCATGAAGAACTATTCATGCGCCTCAAAAATAATGAATTACATTCGATAGATCATCTATCCAGGAATACTATCCAAAAAACAGTTTGAAAAAATTCCTTCATTTGGAGTCTTGCCTGCAAAACGAGTGGCGAAGGGTGTAATTCTCTTGAATTTTCGAAAATCTCCAATATCTCGAAAACCAAGGCACTTTTACTGAACGTAAAATATATTTTTCTGAACCGCCATAGAGTCCTCTACCCCCAGGCTCAATATTATCCATTCATTACGCCACACCCTGTATATATACTAGTGTGATATTACACTAGCAGCGCAATTTGAATTAGCTATAACTGGTAGAGAAAAACGAATTGCACATTTGGAAAGAGCAAAACAAGAGCAAAGCGCGGATATTCCACAAGCTAGGGTAAGAAAAAAAATTTTTTTTTATTTTTTCTCCTTCAAAAACTCGTAAAGTGTTAATGAGCAGAACGAACGGACTCGTGAGCAAAACGTAGCAAACGAGGGCTTTCGATCGAAACCACTATCTCGATATATGATTATCTATATCTCGGTAACAGTAAGTGGAAGAGAAAAACTAGTTGCAGATTTCAAAGGACCAAAACGAGAGCAAAACGCAGATATCCCACAAGTTAGGGTGAGAAAAAAAATTTTTTTCTCCTCCGAAAACTCGTAAAGTATAAATGAGCAAAACGAACGGACTGGTGAGCAAAATAAACTGAGTTGTGAGCAAAACGAGGGCATAAAATCGTAAAAATTCTTTGAGGTGCCCTGCTAGTGTATCAGAGACTGATTGTCTCTGATACTGGATACCCGTTCAATCCCGTGAAAACGCCTAGTGAGTGGTACCCAAAGATTATAGAGTAAGAAAGATAGGAAACAGCCTCATATCGCTAGTACTAAAAAGCGACTACGTTTTGGCCTGTGTTGCACACAATTGACAATCAGGTGGCGCTGAAATCGTGCTGTCAAACTGTTGAATAACAGTTTTCTGTTGTATAAATGAATGGCGCGAAATTCAAATCATATCCTTAAAGAAAGGGCGCGAAATTTGAATTCTATTCCTTAAATAAAGGTGCGCGAAATTCGATTTCTACTCTTCATATTTCGAATATCGACTTGTCGAAGACAAAAAAAAATCCTGAACGAAATAACAAAAGTAGGGCTTTTGTTTTGTGATGAGGAAGTTCTTTTATGTTGTTATGTTATATTGTTGGGCATAAATTTTTAAATGAAATACTCAGTTAGATTCGCTAAATGTTTTATTTCAAATCTTTAAGAAAATATGACAGATCTGAAGATGACATAGGTGAGACATGACATTTAGGTGAGAATTGTTTTTAACAGAAGTTACAACTAGTCACTTTTGAAAATACCTGTATACAGATAATAGAGCTTTGAATATAGGACACAAGTATATGATGAAAATATATCATCCTGGTGTTATATACATGTTTCAATTAATAACAATAGTTGAATTTGTACAATCTCCACCAGAAATTATGAATTTGATATACAATCATAGCATACACATTCCAAGAATATTTCATATATTAGTTACAGAATTTTTCGTACCACAATTAAAAAAAAAACCTTTAACAATTGTACAAGACCTGAAAGTCAGTCATGTCATTAAGAATTTGATATACAATCATAACATACACATTTCAAGAATTTTTTATACATTATTTACAGAATTTTTCGAACCACAATTAAAAAACCTCAAACAGTTGTACAAGACCTCTAAGTCAGTAAGGACATGTCATTAAGAATTTGATATACAATCATAACTTACACATTTCAAGAATTTTTTACATATTAGTTACAGAATTTTTTGAACCACAATTAAAAAACCTTAAACAGTTGTACGACACCTGTAAGTCAGTAAAGACATGTCATTAAGAATTTGATATACAATCATAACATACATATTTCAAGAATTTTTTACATATTAGAGACAGAATTTTTCGAACCACAATTAAAAAAACCTTTAACAGTTGTACAAGACCTGTAAGTCAGTAAAGACATGTCAGAATAAAGACACATCAACTCCATAATGCGAAGAACTTCAGTAATATCCAGCCATTTTTACAATTCATTTTGATAAATTGAAATAAGTGCATTTTATTTAGTTAAGAAAACTCAGATTGGAAGTTTGGAATTATTGCAAAATTCAACCTGTTGTATTTTCAGGTTCATTCATTCATTGCTGTATCCCGTTGCCGGGAATGAATCTACAAAAAGACGAAAGCGGGAGAAAACAAAAAGAAAAGAAAAAGAAAGGAAAAAGAAAAAAAAAAGGAAAAAAAAAAAAAAAAAAAAGGGGCGAACGGACTTATAATTTTTCAGGGCTTATTGCGACTGTGTGCTTTCCTGTGACTGTAGAGTCCCAACCGTGACCTACATATCCTACCACACTCCGGGCATGGATAGTCACCAACCAGATCTGGCCGCCGCTGTATCCTTTTCGAGTCTCCATTATAACTGTGTACCAAAGACCTCCACTGTGACCTGTCTAATGCTAGTTGTTCCCAGTTATGATTGGCATTAACTGATTTTAGGGATTGATGTAGTGTATCCTTGAACCGCTTGTACTGGCCTCCTGGTTTCCGGGCTCCCTCAGTGAATTCGCCATATAGAGCTATTTTGGGGAGTCTTGTGTCTTGCATCCTCAGAATGTGGCCGCTCCATCTCAGTCGGGCCCTCGTTACTTGAGTCTCAATTGTTGTACAACTCGCGCGCTGCAAGACTTCTGCATTTGAAACTTTGTGGAACCATCTTATGTGCATTATCTGTCTTAGATGACGTTGTTGCGTTTGTTCAAGCTGTTTAATATGTCGCCTGTAGGGCGTCCAGCTTTCGCTTCCGTAAAGAAGCGTTGGGAGGACCACTGCCTTGTAAACAGCTGTCTTGGTCTTCAGATTGAGGTCGTGATTTTGAAACACTCTATCCTTTAGCTTCCAGAATGCCCGTGATGCCGAATTGATACGGTTGTGTATTTCCGTGTCAAGGTTAGCCCTAGTATTTATGAAGCTTCCCAAGTATTTGAACTGCTCGACCTGTTCTAGAGTTTCATTCTCCAGGCTGATATCTGTTGGAAGGCTTTCTGGCGGACTAACCAGGATTTTGGTTTTGTCGATATTGAGTCTAAGGCCTAAAGCCTCGTATATATGTTTATAGGTGTCCAACATTATCTGTAGATCCTCCGAGCTGCTAGCGATAAGTGAACAGTCGTCTGCATATTGAAGTTCAGTGATAAACTTGGTACTGGTTTTTGCTCAGAGGCGCTTCAGGTTAAACAGGCCACCATCAAATCTGAATCTTATCCCAACACCTCTTACAGGCATACTCATGTCAGCAATCATCGATACAGCTATGGCGAAAATATTGAACAGTAAAGGCGCTAATACGCAGCCTTGTTTTATTCCAGAGTTGGTTGAGAAATGGTCGGTTGTGGAGCCATTATGCTGTATTCTAGCGGTGTTGTTGGTATGAAGGCTTTTACACACTGCTAAGAATTTTTCGGGTACTCCAAGACGTGCCATGATTTTCCATAGCGCTCTCCGATTCACCGAATCGAACGCCTTACTTAGATCGATGTAGGCTGTATAGACCCTTGATTGTTGTTCACGGGCCTTCTCTTGCAGCTGTCGCAGTGTGAATATTAGGTCCACCGTACCTCGATTTGGTCTGAAACCGCACTGGGATTCAGGCAATAGCTTCTCCAAGAGTGGAACTAGACGATTAGCCATAATCTTCGAGAGAATTTTACCGGCCACACTAAGCAACGATATGCCCCTGTAGTTGTTGCAATTCGACGTATCGCCTTTGTTCTTATAGAGGTTGATAACTAAAGCGTCTCTGAAGTCTTGTGGCACATCTCCCTGTTCCCAGATCTTGCGGAATAGTGTTAGGAAACTATTGACAATGTCTTCATCCAAGGCCTTGAATATCTCCGCTGGAATGCCGTCTAGACCAGGTGACTTATCATTTTTCATATTTTTAATCGCACTTATGATTTCCGACATTGAGATTTCGTCATCAAGCGATGTCATCGGACTATACGAGGGGAGCAGGTCTAAAATGGACAAATCCGAGTCGTTATTTTGATTCAAGACCTGTGAGTAATGCTCCTTCCATCTTTCGAGAATTTTTCTGTCTTCAGTTAGAATAGCTCCATTAGTATCTCTTATAGGAAAGTTAGCTTTTCTGCTTGGACCATAAACAGTTTTAATAGCTTCGAAAAAACGCCTGTAATCATGGTTATCGGCGTAAGCTTGTATTTCCCTAGCTTTTTCTTTCCACCAGCTGTCCTTGATTTTTCTTATTTCTTGACGGACCTCGCGTTTTATGTTATTAAAACATTTTTGGGCTGCAACATCGCTAGGCTTGTTAATTGCTGATTATCCAAGTAGGATAATACGTTTCCGTTTTGGGATTTTACTTAATGTAGCAAAGAGTGATTCGTAAAAAGTGTCCTTTGAGTTGTCAGAGGAGTTCATAGTGGGTGCGTATACTGCAATGATGTTCACAAACGTGTTGTTTGCTGCAGGAAAGCGTAAAGTCATTAAACGTTCTGAGATGCCTACTGGATTTTCGGTTAGTTTGGCGGCCAGGTCGTTTCTAATGGCAAAGCCTACACCATGTTGTCTGATTTGGCCTTCTGGCAAGCCCTTCCAGAAAAAAGTATAAGCATGTTCTACCAAGCTACCTTCGCCCGAGAAGCGTGTCTCGCTTAAGGCAACTATTGCAATGGATGTTCGTTGCAGTTCCTTATCGATTAGGGCAGTACGCCTCTCTGGTCGGTCGGCCTTGGGGTTGTCTAGCAAGGTTCTGACGTTCCATGCTGCAAAAGCTATGTGCTTTTCATTGGTTAATGTACGATGATTCACTCGCTCAGGCACCCTCCCCCGGAGATCCGAATGGGAGGGTATTTTACCTCCGGATTCAAATTTTGTCCTGGTCGACTGATCCATCTTTTTGTAGGAGCTGCGTTAGAAGGTGTTTTAAAGCTGCACTGGTAACGCTGTCAGTGCAACTTTGGTTGCGGTTGCGACTAGATTATCTTGTGGCACAGGTAACCTGAGACGACAAGGTCTGAGACGTAACTTAAGCAACGCAGAGAGCCATTTCCTGCTCAAGCCAATATTTTGGCTAGGTGATTGTGGGAAACAGAGATATACCGCTCATGTTCGGTCGCCAGAGCCTCGTTCGTAAGAACAGGGTGCACCGCGAGAAGGTGAGGTTGGCATTTGAGAGGAGAGGCTATAAAACGCATCCTTCCCCTTACACCCCTTCAGGTATTTCATTTTTGCCTCGATTTTTGCCTTTCTGACTAGAAGATTTGGATTGACTTATTCATGCCATCCTTATGTTGAATGACTATGCTTCCAGCGAAGAGTTGAATTTTGATAAATCAAATGGAAAAATTTATGGTTAAGGAAAATTGAGAAGGAAGGACAGGTATGGTAGCAGGGGTGGAAAAATGTAATTAGATTTATTTTGTAGATGTCAAGGCAACTTATGAATTCTTACATTCAATATCCCTTTATTACATCGATGTGTGTTGAAGAGAGTAGAAATTTCAACAGGAAACTGCTTCTTTTATAAGAAAAATGAAAAATGGCATCTCATATATAATCTACCCCATCCCATGTAGAATCCTTAAGTAATTTGGCCAAGTATGTTGTCATACCAAACAGTATTATGGCAGTATGCCATCACTCACAAAGCAATGAAAGTGCAGTTCAAATACTGAGTGAATCAGTTTGTGCTGAAATTGTTGGACTACTAGCGAAGTCCCATTCCTGCGCGATTCATAAGTGGCTAAAGTAATTGACTGCAACATGTATGTGAATTGGAACAAGACCAATACAAAATGAGTGAAGATTTCGTCAAACAGGCCTTTCTCTCTGAAGAAAGGGAAACAATTGTTCCAAATTAATGTCGAAGAAATATATACCCCACTATCAATTTTATCTACAATACATTCTACTTCAACAACCTGATAATCTGAAAAATATTATCAATATTCCCAAACTGCTTGGTCACTTGAAGATTTCAGTTGAGAATTTCTTTGCTGAAAGACAATAAACATGTTTGCTATCAGAATATCTGTCCCCCAAAGTTTGATTATGAGCTCCTTCATAATAATATAACTTCCTGTAAGTTTTGCATCCTCTTCAGAAGAAATAATGAGGTGATAACAGGCAAATGAATCGAAGAAGAGAAAAATATTCCTGTTATGAAAGATTAGAAGCAACTACAGAAGAGACCTTTGAAGAATGCGGTATTTTATGTCTGGCCATGAAATTTATCAAGAGTATTCCCTGCAGAGGTTTCTCGACCCAAAACAAGTGGTAGAACAACATCAAATCTTCAAGGAAGAATTATTTGATCCATGATTTATAATATGCTTCTAAAAAACTTTTTAACAACATTGCAAAACTGAAAACTGATTTATATGAATTGAATAATATCATCTAATTTTGAATTCATGAGTAGGGGATTTGATGAAAATCCATATTGAAATAATCCTGAATGAAAGTAAGTGAACGCAGGATAATTAATTTTATTATTTGAATGTGGATTTTCGTCTAATCTCCGCCAATTCAATTCAACATTTGACAACATTATACTATTCTTAGATATTTAAATGGGTTACGGTGTAGCAAGCAAAACCTGAAATTGAAGGTCAGCCTCAATGTTGAAGTCCGATCTACAGACAAATTTTCGCATTTATTTGTGACAGATGCTATTGGGATTTTCGATTCATAAATCAATGTAACAGTAGCAACAAAACGCTTCATTCGTGACAAAAAAATTTTTATTTTTGATTTTTTGTTGCTACTTTCTTCTTCTTACCTTGATTTATGAATCGAACACCCCAGTGGCACCTGATAGTCATAAATAAGTGTAAAAATGTATGTGAAGATTCAGGGGTACAAAGAGCAAACTCAATGTTATGCTTCAACTTGACAATGTCCATCAATTCTTCAACTATTTGTTTACTACACAGCAACTCATTGAAGTACTCATTATGAATAATTTCCAGTTTTTCAATATAATTAAAAAATTCTTGAGAAGTACCTATACAGTAAACCTTTTTCAGGATCAAATAATCGAATAAAGCATTCAGTAATGCATTGCAGATAAGTAGAAAGACTTACCATCAGTATTTGAAACACACTCAATATGCTCGCTTTCCATCTCAGGTCGTGGTTCCTCCATTATTGGAATGCTTACTGCATACAGAAAAAAAAACTATTGTATATATGATTAATGAGTAATGCATTCAGTAATGCATTGCAGATATCTAGGACGACTTACCATCAGTACTCATTTTATCAGTTTCAAACTGCTTACTATCCATCCCACAAGGTTCTTTTGTTGGCCCTTTTATGCAAGGGATGCTTCCTACAAATAGCAACCTACGTGGATGGAATGATTTGAATTGACTTGCAGTAAAGTGTTCACTACACATGGTGTACCGTTTACTGAAGTCAATGTCTTCACGCCCTGAGAATTCTACCCACTTCAAAGCACTGAAAATATAAATCAGTGGCGGCTCGTGATCTAGTTCACTAGGGGGCTACTTTTAGAATAATAATAAAAATATGAAATTTTAAAACCAGTTTTCCGCAAAATTTTATGCAATTTATAATTCTTTTTGAAACATACCTGTTCTTATCTACTAGCTCGTTGTGCTTAATAATATTATTCCGGTATTCTAATTGAGCAGCGATATTAGTCGTAACCAGAAAAGCTAATTCTGTCGTAAACAATTTACAGATAGCTCATGCTTCTTAATGTTTTCATTGAGGTGCTTCAAATCTCTAAATCCTGCCCTTGCCCATACGTTATCAATTGTTATACACTTGTCTTGAGAAGTTTTTGGAGTTTTATCTGCCTGGGTTAAATTTAAATCGGGAGTCGGTCTACCCAGCAGTTGATTACGGCTTTTTTCCGCCAGCAAAAGCCTCGCGAAATCAGTTTTTAAAATAATTTGAACACTATTGTCCGCCGTGATTTGAAAACGTAAACAAATACGAACGCACGCTAAGATGTCTATACGCTAGCCGGCAGCGGCTAGAATGAAGCGGATAGGGGCGACTTTTATCGTAGCCCTTTTACTCCTTAAAACGACCGACACGAAGAGTTGCGGCTGGAGCCGAATGACTGTCCGAATGCAAGAATTCGGGGCTACACGATTCATCGCCCATGCAGGGACGAACTGCTAGATTATGATTGAAATAAACAAAACTGCAGGAGTCGCATGAAAGTTTTACATTAATAAATTATATAAATAATCGTGGAAAGTAATATTTTCATTGAAAATCGTATGGGAAGGTAAATAGCATAAAAGGATTGATTTCTTGTGATTTCTTGTATGGGGGGCTGTAGCCCTATAGCCCTCACAGACCAGCCGCCACTGATATAAATCTAATCAATACCCCACTCACGTGGTACGAGTTTCAATACTTACGTTTCCATTTTCTTCTACAAAGTTAAAAAACTGATATTCGGGGAACTCTTCTTACTGCAGTTTCCACATATCCGCACCATACAATAATTGTCGTAAGACATGTTGAGCAGAGAGTTTATATAACAATTTTGAAATCGTTTTCACTGAGAAAAAACACAAAAAACTTTAATATAACGAGCGAGAAATATGACGAACCGAACGAAATTAAAACAAAACAGCCATGTGCGATCATAATTCAAATATCTCCAATGTGGACCGGAAATATCTTACAAAATTTAAAATTTTGTTTCTGCAAATGGCCCTCGAATAAATATTTTGACCATTCCTAGTATTATAGTACAACAATTGGACTAGCTCACGCTAGTGTATTCGCTTGGTTTCCTATCTTCCTAACTCTATAATCTTTGAGTGGTACCCACAGAACACGAATATACAAGAAATGCAATGTCCCTACTAATCCACAGAAACACGGATGACACTTGTTTGGCCGCCATTTGCGTGGGCACGAAAAGTGGGGAGGAAGAAAATTCAGGCGAGATTTATGAATTCGCTAAGGTTTGAAAAATGTTGGGAACATTAGAAGGAAAAAACAAATTTCAATTAATAAATTAATATATTGAACTTTTTATAGATTAACAAAGAATCCATTCATGAAAATGAAAACTAATGATGTTAAAAATGAGTATCCCAGAAAAATACTCCTATATTCGACTAATGTTTAGAATTATCTTGGCGGAAATGACTACATAATAGATATTTATTAAAATAGAATTATTGTCTTACACATATTACTATGAATGTGTAAATTTGCTGTTGGTTGTTAATTCAAAGAATAAACTTATTGTCATTTACTTCAATGAATTTGAACCCCTAGAAGAAAAAAGGTAGTGACAATTGTGGAACCTGACTAGCAATGATGCAAATCTTACTCATAATGTACTTAGCACAAAATATAACTGGAATGGAGAAATCTTAATTCCTTAATATTTAAAATATGTAGTCAAATTCCACACCTACAAAATAGTCACCATTATTTACATTGGGCCAGATTACATTTTCAAAGAATATTTACAATTTATATAATCATGACAAGGAAACAACAGATCAAAATATACCCATAGAGAAAACAAAACAATCAAAAGTTAAACCTAATACACATATTTATTCAGCAGTAAAATAAAAATATCAAACTTAAAGTAAATAAATAAACATATCCAAAGTAACAAAAAAAGAAACAAAAACTTTATAACTAATCACATTTGTGATGATGAAATCAACACTTTATAATAAAGGTAAATATTTTTCACGAAATAAACAAATATCTCAGAACAAAAGGGGGGTGGGGCAATAAACTAATATCACAAATGTTCATTTGTACCAAGCTTGAAAAAAGTCTTTGGTAATGGTATCACATTTCGGTATCAGTATCACAGGTACAGACCATCTTCGACCTGTACTTGGCTTATTGAAATTTATCAACTGACTATTAATGAAATTTTTCGTGACTTGATTTAAATTTTCTTCAATTAATTGAAATTTACCATCTGTATACAAAGTTTTCAGTTCTGATAATTCGGTGTGTTCTTTATCAAATAATGCTTTCAATTTACAAAATTTAGATTGTACATTACGATGTACTTGATACATGATGTTTTCTGGAGGAGTAAGATCTGATTTTTTGAGCCCGGCTTTTGTTAAAATTCCTGTTCTATTTTCTGTGAGAAATAAATACTTGTCTGTCACCTCTACATAATCAGCATTGTTCTTGAAACAAGTTTTTATTGGGGATGATACGGGGTTATCTGAAAATTTTTTTTAAAGGGAACAACGTTCTACAGTATCGTCTCCATCTGGATTACAAGGTGATTTCTCAAGACTAATTGAGGGGCTATCAGAAATAGGTGTTTTGCTGTTTTCAGGCTGAACGGAAATTTCAGATGACGAGTCAAGACTAAATGGAGAAGAAGCTCCACAAAATGATAAATCGTTAAGTGTTTTTCGGGCATAGGAGTGCTCATTCTGAAGTTTACCATTCAACGATCGAGGAATGGCCTTACAGTTAAGTCGGACAGGGTCATTTGGGTTATTGAAATCAGAAACATCGAAATGATTTTCACATATTCGATGATTGGAACAATTTATTTCAGAAGATATGTTGCAAATCTTTTTCCAGATTTGCAACCTGGCCTGATCTTTTGGAAAGTGGTGAAATGTTTTATTTTTCAATTCAGCTGGCAAATTTTTGTAATAAGAACTATTGCAAGATGGATATTTGCATGAAAAGGAAATCCTATATCGAACAGAAGACATCACTGTAGTTCCAGACATTGTATGAAAAAAATTAAATAACCAAGAGCAAATAAGATTAAATATTTGAACTGGAATTCATGTAACTCACTTGACACCTCTACTGATCAAAGTTATTTCGTTGAAGACCTAAAATATGAAAAGTACAATATTAGTCCATATCCAGGAAAATAATATTATATTCTTGCTATACACTGAAGAAAAGGCTTAAGCTTGAAATGGAGTATTACTCACTCAATAAACGCTTCCTCTGATCCAACTTTATAATCGTTGTAGATCTAGAATAGAAATATTATATTTGTTAATAAGCAGAAAGCAACCAACTAAACTGTAAAACGACTTCAAAAAACCGTGTGCACACAGTTCACATCTGTTTGTACTTAACCAGGGCCCAGGCATCCTCTCAAAATTTTTAGCACAAATTTTCGAACATATGTTCGAAAATTTGTTGTTTACATCATAAAATTCAAATTATTTCGTTCGTTCAACTTCGGCTCAGTGATCGGGTCTTCGGGTCGGCCGCCATATTGGTGGGCCGCCAATAAGGTCGAGTTTCCAAAATCACGCCGAACTTTCATACCCCTGGTGGTACCCATTGGACCAGACCCTTTCGTGCCCAAGCACCCTTCAAAGCGCATGTGAAAAAGCAAAGTGTACCTGCATCGACCCACCCGCCGCCTGTCATTAGTTATTAGTGTACGTTCTGTACGTGACCAACAGGCCGTTTACGCCGGCAACGCCTTAAGTTTGAATTCGGTCGCCATTTGTAAGAAATGTGAAGGTTATTGTGAAATACGAAAAAAGACGTTAAAAATCGCGAATCACTCAGGTGATATAGTGAAAAACACAAAGTGATCGACAAAATCGGGATAGTGATTGTAGAACACAAAGAAAAAGTGCGTACAAATGCGGAAATAAAAGCGAACATCGTTAAAAACTATAAAAAAGACCAGCGAAGCCATGAACGATTCCGTCATGAGTGCGAGTGCGTATTCATTAATCGCGTCGCCGAACGCGAGTGCAGTGAAAAGTAAACTAACCCCGAATTTTCTCTTCAGGACAAAGTCCCATACCGTAACACTAGATAACAGTGGAGGAGAACTTCCAAGCGATGCGATAGAAGCATCTAATAACTCGACAAACACCATCAAGAAACGAAACCCAAAAGGCCTCCTCCCATAGTAAGTAGAAGTAGTACAAGTCATTTTCAACAAATATCTTACGATTACCATAACAAGAATCCGAACAATGATACAAGGTAAATTCTATGTTAGTACGGCAGAAATACATCAAATATTTACTACGAAAGTGAACCCGACCACTGAAAACTCGTGGTTTTTCAAAGGTTGTAACCAAGTGTTTCACACCGTGGAAAGCGAAAGGACTCGGGCTTTCACAATGAGAGGGCTCCAGACAGAACCCGAACGCGAAAACAAGACTCATGTGAAGTTGGAGCCGACTTTTTCGAAAAATACTGTTCTGGGTAGATTTGAAAGAGTTCTGGAGTTCCCGATACAAATTTTCAATAGTTCCGGCAAATCGTGGATTCTAATGATAAAAACAAATTGGTGGCGCTAACTTCACGCGGCGCCGTCATTTTCGAAAAAATGAGTTCTGATGCTATTTTTCGTTGAATAAAAAAGTTCTAGAGTTTTTGATCGTTTTTAGAAAGAGTTCTGCGAAAAAAAAAATTAGAACACAGGTTTTTGACCCTCGAATAAAATCATTTTGAGAGAAAAAACTTGGAGATATTTCAGTTCCGATCCGAGTTCTGAATAGCGCTCGAAGAGTTCTACAAAATATGTCAAGTGACATTTATCAGAAAAAAAAACTTTTCAATTTATCAGAAAAATAAGGTCCGAAATTTGCAAACCAATATTTCCGAGAATATTTCCTATGTTGGCAGAACTTGATCGCAAAATAGTTCTGATGCCCTCGAAGAGTTCTACAAAATATTCAAGTGACTTTTATCGAAAAAACGAAAATTTTAAATTTATCAGCGAAAATAAGGTCAGAAATTTAAAAACCAATATTTCCTATGTTTGCAGAATTCAATCGCAGAATAGTTCTGATGAGAATTCGGAATAGCGCTCGAAGAGTTCTACAAAATATGTCAATTGACCTTTATCGAAAAAACAAAAATTTTCAATTAATCAGCAAAAATAAGGTCAGAAATTTGAAAATTTGATTTTCTTATTTTTCAAAAACTATTGAAGGAATGTTCGGAAAACTTCCTAGGAAGTAGTATCTCACCTAATTCAACCTAAATCGACGATAAAAACCATAGGTCACGCTTCATATAAGAAAGTCGTTCGGACTCTGAAAATTCCACATATAGTAAAATGTGAGGTTCGGTGACATAATTTTTCAAAAACTATTGAAGGAATGTTCGGAAAACTTCCTAGGAAGTAGTATCTCACCTAATTCAACCCAAATCGACGATAAAAACCATAGGTCACGCTACATATAAGAAAGTCGTTCGGACTCTGAAAATTCCACATATAGTAAAATGTGAGGTTCGGAGACATAATTTTATTATTTTTCAAAAACTATTGAAGGAACGTTGGAAATACTTTCTACGAAGTAGTATCTCACCTAAGTCAACCCAAATCGACGATAAAAACCATAGGTCACGCTTCATATAAGAAAGTCGTTCGGACTCTGAAAATTCCACATATAGTAAAATGTGAGGTTCGGAGAGATAATTTTTTTTTTTTCAAAAATTAGGGAAGATATGAACGGAAACTTCGTAGGAAGTAGTATCTCACCTAACTCAACCCAAGTCGACGATAAAAACCATAGGTCACGCTTCATATAAGAAAGTCGTTCGGACTGAAAATTCCACATATAGTAAAATGTGAGGTTCGGAGACATAATTTTATTATTTTTCAAAAACTATTGAAGGAACGTTGGAAATACTTTCTACGAAGTAGTATCTCACCTAAGTCAACCCAAATCGACGATAAAAACCATAGGTCACGCTTCATATAAGAAAGTCGTTCGGACTGAAAATTCCACATATAGTAAAATGTGAGGTTCGGAGACATAATTTTTCAAAAACTATTGAAGGAATGTTCGGAAAACTTCCTAGGAAGTAGTATCTCACCTAATTCAACCCAAATCGACGATAAAAACCATAGGTCACGCTACATATAAGAAAGTCGTTCGGACTCTGAAAATTCCACATATAGTAAAATGTGAGGTTCGGAGACATAATTTTATTATTTTTCAAAAACTATTGAAGGAACGTTGGAAATACTTTCTACGAAGTAGTATCTCACCTAAGTCAACCCAAATCGACGATAAAAACCATAGGTCACGCTTCATATAAGAAAGTCGTTCGGACTCTGAAAATTCCACGTATAGTAAAATGTGAGGTTCGGAGACATAATTTTCCTTTTTTCAAAAATTAGGGAAGGTATGAACGGGAAACTTCGTGGGAAGTGGTATCTCACCTAATTACACTCAAATCGACGATAAAAACCATAGGTCACGCTTCATATAAGAAAGTCGTTCGGACTCTGAAAATTCCACATATAGTAAAATGTGAGGTTCGGAGACATAATTTTCTTATTCTTCAAAAATTAGGGAAGATATGAACGGGAAACTTCGTGGGAAGTTGTATCTCACCTAATTACACTCAAATCGACGATAAAAACCATAGGTCAAGCTTCATATAAGAAAGTCGTTCGGACTCTGAAAATTCCACATATAGTAAAATGTGAGGTTCGGAGACATAATTTTATTATTTTTCAAAAACTATTGAAGGAACGTTGGAAATACTTTCTACGAAGTAGTATCTCACCTAAGTCAACCCAAATTGACGATAAAAACCATAGGTCACGCTTCAGATAAGAAAGTCGTTCGGACTCTGAAAATTCCACATATAGTAAAATGTGAGGTTCGGAGACATAATTTTCTTATTTTTCAAAAACTATTGAAGGAACGTTGAAAATACTTTCTACGAAATAGTATCTCACCTAACTCAACCCAAGTCGACGATAAAAATCATTGGTCACGCTTCATATAAGAAAGTCGTTCGGACTCTGAAAATTCCACATATAGTAAAATGTGAGGTTCGGAGACATAATTTTCTTTTTTTCAAAAATTAGGGAAGATATGAACGGGAAACTTCATAGGAAGTTGTATCTCACCTAATTACACTCAAATCGACGATAAAAACCATAGGTCAAGCTTCATATAAGAAAGTCGTTCGGACTCTGAAAATTCCACATATAGTAAAATGTGAGGTTCGGAGACATAATTTTATTATTTTTCGAAAACTAGGGAAGGTATGAACGGGAAACTTCGTAGGAAGTAGTATCTCACCTAACTCAACCCAAATCGACGATAAAAAACATAGGTCACGCTTCATATAAGAAAGTCGTTCGGACTCTGAAAATTCCACATATAGTAAAATGTGAGGTTCGGAGACATAATTTTCTTATTTTTCAAAAATTAGGGAAGATATGAACGGGAAACTTCGTAGGAAGTAGTATCTAACCTAATTACACCCAAATCGACGATAAAAACCATAGGTCACGCTTCATATAAGAAAGTCGTTCGGACTCTGAAAATTCCACATATAGTAAAATGTGAGGTTCGGAGAGATAATTTTTTTTTTTTCAAAAATTAGGGAAGATATGAACGGAAACTTCGTAGGAAGTAGTATCTCACCTAACTCAACCCAAGTCGACGATAAAAACCATAGGTCACGCTTCATATAAGAAAGTCGTTCGGACTGAAAATTCCACATATAGTAAAATGTGAGGTTCGGAGACATAATTTTATTATTTTTCAAAAACTATTGAAGGAACGTTGGAAATACTTTCTACGAAGTAGTATCTCACCTAAGTCAACCCAAATCGACGATAAAAACCATAGGTCACGCTTCATATAAGAAAGTCGTTCGGACTCTGAAAATTCCACGTATAGTAAAATGTGAGGTTCGGAGACATAATTTTCCTTTTTTCAAAAATTAGGGAAGGTATGAACGGGAAACTTCGTGGGAAGTGGTATCTCACCTAATTACACTCAAATCGACGATAAAAACCATAGGTCACGCTTCATATAAGAAAGTCGTTCGGACTCTGAAAATTCCACATATAGTAAAATGTGAGGTTCGGAGACATAATTTTCTTATTCTTCAAAAATTAGGGAAGATATGAACGGGAAACTTCGTGGGAAGTTGTATCTCACCTAATTACACTCAAATCGACGATAAAAACCATAGGTCAAGCTTCATATAAGAAAGTCGTTCGGACTCTGAAAATTCCACATATAGTAAAATGTGAGGTTCGGAGACATAATTTTATTATTTTTCAAAAACTATTGAAGGAACGTTGGAAATACTTTCTACGAAGTAGTATCTCACCTAAGTCAACCCAAATTGACGATAAAAACCATAGGTCACGCTTCAGATAAGAAAGTCGTTCGGACTCTGAAAATTCCACATATAGTAAAATGTGAGGTTCGGAGACATAATTTTCTTATTTTTCAAAAACTATTGAAGGAACGTTGAAAATACTTTCTACGAAATAGTATCTCACCTAACTCAACCCAAGTCGACGATAAAAATCATTGGTCACGCTTCATATAAGAAAGTCGTTCGGACTCTGAAAATTCCACATATAGTAAAATGTGAGGTTCGGAGACATAATTTTCTTTTTTTCAAAAATTAGGGAAGATATGAACGGGAAACTTCATAGGAAGTTGTATCTCACCTAATTACACTCAAATCGACGATAAAAACCATAGGTCAAGCTTCATATAAGAAAGTCGTTCGGACTCTGAAAATTCCACATATAGTAAAATGTGAGGTTCGGAGACATAATTTTATTATTTTTCGAAAACTAGGGAAGGTATGAACGGGAAACTTCGTAGGAAGTAGTATCTCACCTAACTCAACCCAAATCGACGATAAAAAACATAGGTCACGCTTCATATAAGAAAGTCGTTCGGACTCTGAAAATTCCACATATAGTAAAATGTGAGGTTCGGAGACATAATTTTCTTATTTTTCAAAAATTAGGGAAGATATGAACGGGAAACTTCGTAGGAAGTAGTATCTAACCTAATTACACCCAAATCGACGATAAAAACCATAGGTCACGCTTCATATAAGAAAGTCGTTCGGACTCTGAAAATTCCACATATAGTAAAATGTGAGGTTCGGAGACATAATTTTCTTTTTTTCAAAAATTAGGGAAGATATGAACGGGAAACTTCGTAGGAAGTTGTACTTCACCTAATTACACTAAAATCGACGAAAAAAACATTGGTCACGCTTCGTATAAGAAAGTCGTTCGGACTGAATATTCCACATATAGTAGAATGTGAGGTTCGGAGACATAATTTTCTTTTTTTCAAAAATTAGGGAAGGTATGAACGGGAAACTTCGTAGGAAGTAGAATCTAACCTAATTACACCCAAATCGACGATAAAAACCATAGGTCACGCTTCATATAAGAAAGTCGTTCGGACTCTGAAAATTCCACATATAGTAAAATGTGAGGTTCGGAGACATAATTTTCTTTTTTTTCAAAAATTAGGGAAGATATGAACGGGAAACTTCGTAGGAAGTTGTACTTCACCTAATTACACTAAAATCGACGAAAAAAACCATAGGTCACGCTTCATATAAGAAAGTCGTTCGGACTCTGAAAATTCCACATATAGTAAAATGTGAGGTTCGGAGACATAATTTTCTTATTTTTCAAAAATTAGGGAAGATATGAACGGGAAACTTCGTAGGAAGTAGTATCTAACCTAATTACACCCAAATCGACGATAAAAACCATAGGTCACGCTTCATATAAGAAAGTCGTTCGGACTCTGAAAATTCCACATATAGTAAAATGTGAGGTTCGGAGAGATAATTTTTTTTTTTTCAAAAATTAGGGAAGATATGAACGGAAACTTCGTAGGAAGTAGTATCTCACCTAACTCAACCCAAGTCGACGATAAAAACCATAGGTCACGCTTCATATAAGAAAGTCGTTCGGACTGAAAATTCCACATATAGTAAAATGTGAGGTTCGGAGACATAATTTTATTATTTTTCAAAAACTATTGAAGGAACGTTGGAAATACTTTCTACGAAGTAGTATCTCACCTAAGTCAACCCAAATCGACGATAAAAACCATAGGTCACGCTTCATATAAGAAAGTCGTTCGGACTCTGAAAATTCCACATATAGTAAAATGTGAGGTTCGGAGACATAATTTTCCTTTTTTCAAAAATTAGGGAAGGTATGAACGGGAAACTTCGTGGGAAGTGGTATCTCACCTAATTACACTCAAATCGACGATAAAAACCATAGGTCACGCTTCATATAAGAAAGTCGTTCGGACTCTGAAAATTCCACATATAGTAAAATGTGAGGTTCGGAGACATAATTTTCTTATTCTTCAAAAATTAGGGAAGATATGAACGGGAAACTTCGTGGGAAGTTGTATCTCACCTAATTACACTCAAATCGACGATAAAAACCATAGGTCAAGCTTCATATAAGAAAGTCGTTCGGACTCTGAAAATTCCACATATAGTAAAATGTGAGGTTCGGAGACATAATTTTATTATTTTTCAAAAACTATTGAAGGAGCGTTGGAAATACTTTCTACGAAGTAGTATCTCACCTAAGTCAACCCAAATTGACGATAAAAACCATAGGTCACGCTTCAGATAAGAAAGTCGTTCGGACTCTGAAAATTCCACATATAGTAAAATGTGAGGTTCGGAGACATAATTTTCTTATTTTTCAAAAACTATTGAAGGAACGTTGAAAATACTTTCTACGAAATAGTATCTCACCTAACTCAACCCAAGTCGACGATAAAAATCATTGGTCACGCTTCATATAAGAAAGTCGTTCGGACTCTGAAAATTCCACATATAGTAAAATGTGAGGTTCGGAGACATAATTTTCTTTTTTTCAAAAATTAGGGAAGATATGAACGGGAAACTTCATAGGAAGTTGTATCTCACCTAATTACACTCAAATCGACGATAAAAACCATAGGTCAAGCTTCATATAAGAAAGTCGTTCGGACTCTGAAAATTCCACATATAGTAAAATGTGAGGTTCGGAGACATAATTTTCTTTTTTTTCAAAAATTAGGGAAGATATGAACGGGAAACTTCGTAGGAAGTTGTACTTCACCTAATTACACTAAAATCGACGAAAAAAACCATAGGTCACGCTTCATATAAGAAAGTCGTTCGGACTCTGAAAATTCCACATATAGTAAAATGTGAGGTTCGGAGACATAATTTTCTTTTTTTCAAAAATTAGGGAAGGTATGAACGGGAAACTTCGTAGGAAGTAGAATCTAACCTAATTACACCCAAATCGACGATAAAAACCATAGGTCACGCTTCATATAAGAAAGTCGTTCGGACTCTGAAAATTCCACATATAGTAAAATGTGAGGTTCGGAGACATAATTTTCTTTTTTTCAAAAATTAGGGAAGGTATGAACGGGAAACTTCGTAGGAAGTAGAATCTAACCTAATTACACCCAAATCGACGATAAAAACCATAGGTCACGCTTCATATAAGAAAGTCGTTCGGACTCTGAAAATTCCACATATAGTAAAATGTGAGGTTCGAGGACATGATTTTCGTATTTTTCAAAAATTAGCAGAGGTATGAACGGAAAACTTCCTAGGAAGTAGTATCTTACCTAATTCAACCCAAATCGACGATAAAAACCATAGGTCACGCTTCATATAAGAAAGTCGTGCGGACTCTGAAAATTCCACATATAGTAAAATGTGAGGTTCTAGGACATGATTTTCGTATTTTTCAAAAATTAGCAGAGGTATGAACGGAAAATTTCCTAGGAAGTAGTATCTTACCTAATTCAACCCAAATCGACGATAAAAACCATAGGTCACGCTTCATATAAGAAAGTCGTTCGGACTCTGAAAATTCCACATATAGTAAAATGTGAGGTTCGGAGACATAATTTTCTTATTTTTCAAAAATTAGGGAAGTTATGAACGTTAAACTTCGTAGGAAGTAGTATCTTTCCTAATTCAACCCAAATCGACGATGAAAACCATAGGTCACGCTTCATATAAAAAAGTCGTTCGGACTCTGAAAATTCCACATATAGTAAAATGTGAGGTTCGGAGACATAATTTTCTTATTTTTCCAAAATTAGAGAAGGTATGAACGGGAAACTTCGTAGGAAGTAGTATCTTACCTAATTCAACCCAAATCGACGATAAAAACCATAGATCACGCTTCATATAAGAAAGTCGTTCGGACTCTGAAAATTCCACATATAGTAAAATGTGAGGTTCGAGGACATGATTTTCGTATTTTTCAAAAATTAGCAGAGGTATGAACGGAAAACTTCCTAGGAAGTAGTATCTTACCTAATTCAACCCAAATCGACGATAAAAACCATAGGTCACGCTTCATATAAAAAAGTCGTTCGGACTCTGAAAATTCCACATATAGTAAAATGTGAGGTTCGAGGACATGATTTTCGTATTTTTCAAAAATTAGCAGAGGTATGAACGGAAAACTTCCTAGGAAGTAGTATCTTACCTAATTCAACCCAAATCGACGATAAAAACCATAGGTCACGCTTCATATAAGAAAGTCGTGCGGACTCTGAAAATTCCACATATAGTAAAATGTGAGGTTCTAGGACATGATTTTCGTATTTTTCAAAAATTAGCAGAGGTATGAACGGAAAATTTCCTAGGAAGTAGTATCTTACCTAATTCAACCCAAATCGACGATAAAAACCATAGGTCACGCTTCATATAAGAAAGTCGTTCGGACTCTGAAAATTCCACATATAGTAAAATGTGAGGTTCGGAGACATAATTTTCTTATTTTTCAAAAATTAGGGAAGTTATGAACGTTAAACTTCGTAGGAAGTAGTATCTTTCCTAATTCAACCCAAATCGACGATGAAAACCATAGGTCACGCTTCATATAAAAAAGTCGTTCGGACTCTGAAAATTCCACATATAGTAAAATGTGAGGTTCGGAGACATAATTTTCTTATTTTTCCAAAATTAGAGAAGGTATGAACGGGAAACTTCGTAGGAAGTAGTATCTTACCTAATTCAACCCAAATCGACGATAAAAACCATAGATCACGCTTCATATAAGAAAGTCGTTCGGACTCTGAAAATTCCACATATAGTAAAATGTGAGGTTCGAGGACATGATTTTCGTATTTTTCAAAAATTAGCAGAGGTATGAACGGAAAACTTTCTACGAAGTAGTATCTCACCTAAGTCAACCCAAATCGACGATGAAAACCATAGGTCACGCTTCATATAAGAAAGTCGTTCGGACTCTGAAAATTCCACATATAGTAAAATGTGAGGTTCGGAGAGATAATTTTTTTTTTTTCAAAAATTAGGGAAGATATGAACGGAAACTTCGTAGGAAGTAGTATCTTACCTAATTCAACCCAAATCGACGATAAAAACCATAGGTCACGCTTCATATAAGAAAGTCGTGCGGACTCTGAAAATTCCACATATAGTAAAATGTGAGGTTCTAGGACATGATTTTCGTATTTTTCAAAAATTAGCAGAGGTATGAACGGAAAATTTCCTAGGAAGTAGTATCTTACCCAATTCAACCCAAATCGACGATAAAAACCATAGGTCACGCTTCATATAAAAAAGTCGTTCGGACTCTGAAAATTCCACATATAGTAAAATGTGAGGTTCGGAGACATAATTTTCTTATTTTTCCAAAATTAGGGAAGGTATGAACGGGAAACTTCGTAGGAAGTAGTATCTTACCTAATTCAACCCAAATCGACGATAAAAACCATAGGTCACGCTTCATATAAGAAAGTCGTTCGG
Source organism: Coccinella septempunctata (assembly GCF_907165205.1). NCBI lineage: Eukaryota > Metazoa > Arthropoda > Insecta > Coleoptera > Coccinellidae > Coccinella > Coccinella septempunctata. Next base: position 684,164 of record NC_058194.1, on the reverse strand, counting down.
ACTCTGAAAATTCCACATATAGTAAAATGTGAGGTTCGAGGACATGATTTTCGTATTTTTCAAAAATTAGCAGAGGTATGAACGGAAAACTTCCTAGGAAGTAGTATCTTACCTAATTCAACCCAAATCGACGATAAAAACCATAGGTCACGCTTCATATAAGAAAGTCGTTCGGACTCTGAAAATTCCACATATAGTAAAATGTGAGGTTCGAGGACATGATTTTCGTATTTTTCAAAAATTAGCAGAGGTATGAACGGAAAACTTCCTAGGAAGTAGTATCTTACCTAATTCAACCCAAATCGACGATAAAAACCATAGGTCACGCTTCATATAAAAAAGTCGTTCGGACTCTGAAAATTCCACATATAGTAAAATGTGAGGTTCGGAGACATAATTTTCTTATTTTTCCAAAATTAGGGAAGTTATGAACGGGAAACTTCGTAGGAAGTAGTATCTTACCTAATTCAACCCAAATCGACGATAAAAACCATAGGTCACGCTTCATATAAGAAAGTCGTTCGGACTCTGAAAATTCCACATATAGTAAAATGTGAGGTTCGGAGACATAATTTTATTATTTTTCAAAAACTATTGAAGGAACGTTGGAAATACTTTCTACGAAGTAGTATCTCACCTAAGTCAACCCAAATCGACGATGAAAACCATAGGTCACGCTTCATATAAGAAAGTCGTTCGGACTCTGAAAATTCCACATATAGTAAAATGTGAGGTTCGGAGAGATAATTTTTTTTTTTTCAAAAATTAGGGAAGATATGAACGGAAACTTCGTAGGAAGTAGTATCTCACCTAACTCAACCCAAGTCGACGATAAAAACCATAGGTCACGCTTCATATAAGAAAGTCGTTCGGACTGAAAATTCCACATATAGTAAAATGTGAGGTTCGGAGACATAATTTTATTATTTTTCAAAAACTATTGAAGGAACGTTGGAAATACTTTCTACGAAGTAGTATCTCACCTAAGTCAACCCAAATCGACGATAAAAACCATAGGTCACGCTTCATGTAAGAAAGTCGTTCGGACTCTGAAAATTCCACGTATAGTAAAATGTGAGGTTCGGAGACATAATTTTCCTTTTTTCAAAAATTAGGGAAGGTATGAACGGGAAACTTCGTGGGAAGTGGCATCTCACCTAATTACACTCAAATCGACGATAAAAACCATAGGTCACGCTTCATATAAGAAAGTCGTTCGGACTCTGAAAATTCCACATATAGTAAAATGTGAGGTTCGGAGACATAATTTTCTTATTCTTCAAAAATTAGGGAAGATATGAACGGGAAACTTCGTGGGAAGTTGTATCTCACCTAATTACACTCATATCGACGATAAAAACCATAGGTCAAGCTTCATATAAGAAAGTCGTTCGGACTCTGAAAATTCCACATATAGTAAAATGTGAGGTTCGGAGACATAATTTTCTTTTTTTCAAAAATTAGGGAAGATATGAACGGGAAACTTCGTAGGAAGTTGTACTTCACCTAATTACACTAAAATCGACGAAAAAAACCATAGGTCACGCTTCATATAAGAAAGTCGTTCGGACTCTGAAAATTCCACATATAGTAAAATGTGAGGTTCGGAGACATAATTTTCTTTTTTTCAAAAATTAGGGAAGGTATGAACGGGAAACTTCGTAGGAAGTAGAATCTAACCTAATTACACCCAAATCGACGATAAAAACCATAGGTCACGCTTCATATAAGAAAGTCGTTCGGACTCTGAAAATTCCACATATAGTAAAATGTGAGGTTCGGAGACATAATTTTCTTTTTTTCAAAAACTAGGGAAGGTATGAACGGGAAACTTCGTAGGAAGTAGAATCTAACCTAATTACACCCAAATCGACGATAAAAACCATAGGTCACGCTTCATATAAGAAAGTCGTTCGGACTCTGAAAATTCCACATATAGTAAAATGTGAGGTTCGAGGACATGATTTTCGTATTTTTCAAAAATTAGCAGAGGTATGAACGGAAAACTTCCTAGGAAGTAGTATCTTACCTAATTCAACCCAAATCGACGATAAAAACCATAGGTCACGCTTCATATAAGAAAGTCGTGCGGACTCTGAAAATTCCACATATAGTAAAATGTGAGGTTCTAGGACATGATTTTCGTATTTTTCAAAAATTAGCAGAGGTATGAACGGAAAATTTCCTAGGAAGTAGTATCTTACCCAATTCAACCCAAATCGACGATAAAAACCATAGGTCACGCTTCATATAAGAAAGTCGTTCGGACTCTGAAAATTCCACATATAGTAAAATGTGAGGTTCGAGGACATGATTTTCGTATTTTTCAAAAATTAGCAGAGGTATGAACGGAAAACTTCCTAGGAAGTAGTATCTTACCTAATTCAACCCAAATCGACGATAAAAACCATAGGTCACGCTTCATATAAAAAAGTCGTTCGGACTCTGAAAATTCCACATATAGTAAAATGTGAGGTTCGAGGACATGATTTTCGTATTTTTCAAAAATTAGCAGAGGTATGAACGGAAAACTTCCTAGGAAGTAGTATCTTACCTAATTCAACCCAAATCGACGATAAAAACCATAGGTCACGCTTCATATAAGAAAGTCGTTCGGACTGAAAATTCCACATATAGTAAAATGTGAGGTTCGGAGACATAATTTTATTATTTTTCAAAAACTATTGAAGGAACGTTGGAAATACTTTCTACGAAGTAGTATCTCACCTAAGTCAACCCAAATCGACGATAAAAACCATAGGTCACGCTTCATATAAGAAAGTCGTTCGGACTCTGAAAATTCCACGTATAGTAAAATGTGAGGTTCGGAGACATAATTTTCCTTTTTTCAAAAATTAGGGAAGGTATGAACGGGAAACTTCGTGGGAAGTGGTATCTCACCTAATTACACTCAAATCGACGATAAAAACCATAGGTCACGCTTCATATAAGAAAGTCGTTCGGACTCTGAAAATTCCACATATAGTAAAATGTGAGGTTCGGAGACATAATTTTCTTATTCTTCAAAAATTAGGGAAGATATGAACGGGAAACTTCGTGGGAAGTTGTATCTCACCTAATTACACTCATATCGACGATAAAAACCATAGGTCAAGCTTCATATAAGAAAGTCGTTCGGACTCTGAAAATTCCACATATAGTAAAATGTGAGGTTCGGAGACATAATTTTCTTTTTTTCAAAAATTAGGGAAGATATGAACGGGAAACTTCGTAGGAAGTTGTACTTCACCTAATTACACTAAAATCGACGAAAAAAACCATAGGTCACGCTTCATATAAGAAAGTCGTTCGGACTCTGAAAATTCCACATATAGTAAAATGTGAGGTTCGGAGACATAATTTTCTTTTTTTCAAAAATTAGGGAAGGTATGAACGGGAAACTTCGTAGGAAGTAGAATCTAACCTAATTACACCCAAATCGACGATAAAAACCATAGGTCACGCTTCATATAAGAAAGTCGTTCGGACTCTGAAAATTCCACATATAGTAAAATGTGAGGTTCGGAGACATAATTTTCTTTTTTTCAAAAATTAGGGAAGGTATGAACGGGAAACTTCGTAGGAAGTAGAATCTAACCTAATTACACCCAAATCGACGATAAAAACCATAGGTCACGCTTCATATAAGAAAGTCGTTCGGACTCTGAAAATTCCACATATAGTAAAATGTGAGGTTCGAGGACATGATTTTCGTATTTTTCAAAAATTAGCAGAGGTATGAACGGAAAACTTCCTAGGAAGTAGTATCTTACCTAATTCAACCCAAATCGACGATAAAAACCATAGGTCACGCTTCATATAAGAAAGTCGTGCGGACTCTGAAAATTCCACATATAGTAAAATGTGAGGTTCTAGGACATGATTTTCGTATTTTTCAAAAATTAGCAGAGGTATGAACGGAAAATTTCCTAGGAAGTAGTATCTTACCCAATTCAACCCAAATCGACGATAAAAACCATAGGTCACGCTTCATATAAGAAAGTCGTTCGGACTCTGAAAATTCCACATATAGTAAAATGTGAGGTTCGGAGACATAATTTTCTTATTTTTCAAAAATTAGGGAAGTTATGAACGTTAAACTTCGTAGGAAGTAGTATCTTTCCTAATTCAACCCAAATCGACGATAAAAACCATAGGTCACGCTTCATATAAGAAAGTCGTTCGGACTCTGAAAATTCCACATATAATAAAATGTGAGGTTCGGAGACATAATTTTCTTATTCTTCAAAAATTAGGGAAGATATGAACGGAAACTTCGTAGGAAGTAGTATCTCACCTAACTCAACCCAAGTCGACGATAAAAACCATAGGTCACGCTTCATATAAGAAAGTCGTTCGGACTGAAAATTCCACATATAGTAAAATGTGAGGTTCGGAGACATAATTTTATTATTTTTCAAAAACTATTGAAGGAACGTTGGAAATACTTTCTACGAAGTAGTATCTCACCTAAGTCAACCCAAATCGACGATAAAAACCATAGGTCACGCTTCATATAAGAAAGTCGTTCGGACTCTGAAAATTCCACGTATAGTAAAATGTGAGGTTCGGAGACATAATTTTCCTTTTTTCAAAAATTAGGGAAGGTATGAACGGAAAACTTCCTAGGAAGTAGTATCTTACCTAATTCAACCCAAATCGACGATAAAAACCATAGGTCACGCTTCATATAAGAAAGTCGTGCGGACTCTGAAAATTCCACATATAGTAAAATGTGAGGTTCTAGGACATGATTTTCGTATTTTTCAAAAATTAGCAGAGGTATGAACGGAAAATTTCCTAGGAAGTAGTATCTTACCCAATTCAACCCAAATCGACGATAAAAACCATAGGTCACGCTTCATATAAAAAAGTCGTTCGGACTCTGAAAATTCCACATATAGTAAAATGTGAGGTTCGGAGACATAATTTTCTTATTTTTCCAAAATTAGGGAAGGTATGAACGGGAAACTTCGTAGGAAGTAGTATCTTACCTAATTCAACCCAGATCGACGATAAAAACCATAGGTCACGCTTCATATAAGAAAGTCGTTCGGACTCTGAAAATTCCACATATAGTAAAATGTGAGGTTCGAGGACATGATTTTCGTATTTTTCAAAAATTAGCAGAGGTATGAACGGAAAACTTCCTAGGAAGTAGTATCTTACCTAATTCAACCCAAATCGACGATAAAAACCATAGGTCACGCTTCATATAAGAAAGTCGTTCGGACTCTGAAAATTCCACATATAGTAAAATGTGAGGTTCGGAGACATGATTTTCGTATTTTTCAAAAATTAGCAGAGGTATGAACGGAAAACTTCCTAGGAAGTAGTATCTTATCTAATTCAACCCAAATCGACGATAAAAACCATAGGTCACGCTTCATATAAAAAAGTCGTTCGGACTCTGAAAATTCCACATATAGTAAAATGTGAGGTTCGGAGACATAATTTTCTTATTTTTCCAAAATTAGGGAAGGTATGAACGGGAAACTTCGTAGGAAGTAGTATCTTACCTAATTCAACCCAAATCGACGATAAAAACCATAGGTCACGCTTCATATAAGAAAGTCGTTCGGACTCTGAAAATTCCACATATAGTAAAATGTGAGGTTCGGAGACATAATTTTATTATTTTTCAAAAACTATTGAAGGAACGTTGGAAATACTTTCTACGAAGTAGTATCTCACCTAAGTCAACCCAAATCGACGATGAAAACCATAGGTCACGCTTCATATAAGAAAGTCGTTCGGACTCTGAAAATTCCACATATAGTAAAATGTGAGGTTCGGAGAGATAATTTTTTTTTTTTCAAAAATTAGGGAAGATATGAACGGAAACTTCGTAGGAAGTAGTATCTCACCTAACTCAACCCAAGTCGACGATAAAATCCATAGGTCACGCTTCATATAAGAAAGTCGTTCGGACTGAAAATTCCACATATAGTAAAATGTGAGGTTCGGAGACATAATTTTATTATTTTTCAAAAACTATTGAAGGAACGTTGGAAATACTTTCTACGAAGTAGTATCTCACCTAAGTCAACCCAAATCGACGATAAAAACCATAGGTCACGCTTCATATAAGAAAGTCGTTCGGACTCTGAAAATTCCACGTATAGTAAAATGTGAGGTTCGGAGACATAATTTTCCTTTTTTCAAAAATTAGGGAAGGTATGAACGGGAAACTTCGTGGGAAGTGGCATCTCACCTAATTACACTCAAATCGACGATAAAAACCATAGGTCACGCTTCATATAAGAAAGTCGTTCGGACTCTGAAAATTCCACATATAGTAAAATGTGAGGTTCGGAGACATAATTTTCTTATTCTCAAAAAATTAGGGAAGATATGAACGGGAAACTTCGTGGGAAGTTGTATCTCACCTAATTACACTCATATCGACGATAAAAACCATAGGTCAAGCTTCATATAAGAAAGTCGTTCGGACTCTGAAAATTCCACATATAGTAAAATGTGAGGTTCGGAGACATAATTTTCTTTTTTTCAAAAATTAGGGAAGATATGAAAGGGAAACTTCGTAGGAAGTTGTACTTCACCTAATTACACTAAAATCGACGAAAAAAACCATAGGTCACGCTTCATATAAGAAAGTCGTTCGGACTCTGAAAATTCCACATATAGTAAAATGTGAGGTTCGGAGACATAATTTTCTTTTTTTCAAAAATTAGGGAAGGTATGAACGGGAAACTTCGTAGGAAGTAGAATCTAACCTAATTACACCCAAATCGACGATAAAAACCATAGGTCACGCTTCATATAAGAAAGTCGTTCGGACTCTGAAAATTCCACATATAGTAAAATGTGAGGTTCGGAGACATAATTTTCTTTTTTTCAAAAATTAGGGAAGGTATGAACGGGAAACTTCGTAGGAAGTAGAATCTAACCTAATTACACCCAAATCGACGATAAAAACCATAGGTCACGCTTCATATAAGAAAGTCGTTCGGACTCTGAAAATTCCACATATAGTAAAATGTGAGGTTCGAGGACATGATTTTCGTATTTTTCAAAAATTAGCAGAGGTATGAACGGAAAACTTCCTAGGAAGTAGTATCTTACCTAATTCAACCCAAATCGACGATAAAAACCATAGGTCACGCTTCATATAAGAAAGTCGTGCGGACTCAGAAAATTCCACATATAGTAAAATGTGAGGTTCTAGGACATGATTTTCGTATTTTTCAAAAATTAGCAGAGGTATGAACGGAAAATTTCCTAGGAAGTAGTATCTTACCCAATTCAACCCAAATCGACGATAAAAACCATAGGTCACGCTTCATATAAGAAAGTCGTTCGGACTCTGAAAATTCCACATATAGTAAAATGTGAGGTTCGAGGACATGATTTTCGTATTTTTCAAAAATTAGCAGAGGTATGAACGGAAAACTTCCTAGGAAGTAGTATCTTACCCAATTCAACCCAAATCGACGATAAAAACCATAGGTCACGCTTCATATAAAAAAGTCGTTCGGACTCTGAAAATTCCACATATAGTAAAATGTGAGGTTCGGAGACATAATTTTCTTATTTTTCCAAAATTAGGGAAGGTATGAACGGGAAACTTCGTAGGAAGTAGTATCTTACCTAATTCAACCCAGATCGACGATAAAAACCATAGGTCACGCTTCATATAAGAAAGTCGTTCGGACTCTGAAAATTCCACATATAGTAAAATGTGAGGTTCGAGGACATGATTTTCGTATTTTTCAAAAATTAGCAGAGGTATGAACGGAAAACTTCCTAGGAAGTAGTATCTTACCTAATTCAACCCAAATCGACGATAAAAACCATAGGTCACGCTTCATATAAGAAAGTCGTTCGGACTCTGAAAATTCCACATATAGTAAAATGTGAGGTTCGAGGACATGATTTTCGTATTTTTCAAAAATTAGCAGAGGTATGAACGGAAAACTTCCTAGGAAGTAGTATCTTATCTAATTCAACCCAAATCGACGATAAAAACCATAGGTCACGCTTCATATAAAAAAGTCGTTCGGACTCTGAAAATTCCACATATAGTAAAATGTGAGGTTCGGAGACATAATTTTCTTATTTTTCCAAAATTAGGGAAGTTATGAACGGGAAACTTCGTAGGAAGTAGTATCTTACCTAATTCAACCCAAATCGACGATAAAAACCATAGGTCACGCTTCATATAAGAAAGTCGTTCGGACTCTGAAAATTCCACATATAGTAAAATGTGAGGTTCGGAGACATAATTTTCTTATTTTTCAAAAACTATTGAAGGAACGTTGGAAATACTTTCTACGAAGTAGTATCTCACCTAAGTCAACCCAAATCGACGATGAAAACCATAGGTCACGCTTCATATAAGAAAGTCGTTCGGACTCTGAAAATTCCACATATAGTAAAATGTGAGGTTCGGAGAGATAATTTTTTTTTTTTCAAAAATTAGGGAAGATATGAACGGAAACTTCGTAGGAAGTAGTATCTCACCTAACTCAACCCAAGTCGACGATAAAATCCATAGGTCACGCTTCATATAAGAAAGTCGTTCGGACTGAAAATTCCACATATAGTAAAATGTGAGGTTCGGAGACATAATTTTATTATTTTTCAAAAACTATTGAAGGAACGTTGGAAATACTTTCTACGAAGTAGTATCTCACCTAAGTCAACCCAAATCGACGATAAAAACCATAGGTCACGCTTCATATAAGAAAGTCGTTCGGACTCTGAAAATTCCACGTATAGTAAAATGTGAGGTTCGGAGACATAATTTTCCTTTTTTCAAAAATTAGGGAAGGTATGAACGGGAAACTTCGTGGGAAGTGGCATCTCACCTAATTACACTCAAATCGACGATAAAAACCATAGGTCACGCTTCATATAAGAAAGTCGTTCGGACTCTGAAAATTCCACATATAGTAAAATGTGAGGTTCGGAGACATAATTTTCTTATTCTTCAAAAATTAGGGAAGATATGAACGGGAAACTTCGTGGGAAGTTGTATCTCACCTAATTACACTCATATCGACGATAAAAACCATAGGTCAAGCTTCATATAAGAAAGTCGTTCGGACTCTGAAAATTCCACATATAGTAAAATGTGAGGTTCGGAGACATAATTTTCTTTTTTTCAAAAATTAGGGAAGATATGAAAGGGAAACTTCGTAGGAAGTTGTACTTCACCTAATTACACTAAAATCGACGAAAAAAACCATAGGTCACGCTTCATATAAGAAAGTCGTTCGGACTCTGAAAATTCCACATATAGTAAAATGTGAGGTTCGGAGACATAATTTTCTTTTTTTCAAAAATTAGGGAAGGTATGAACGGGAAACTTCGTAGGAAGTAGAATCTAACCTAATTACACCCAAATCGACGATAAAAACCATAGGTCACGCTTCATATAAGAAAGTCGTTCGGACTCTGAAAATTCCACATATAGTAAAATGTGAGGTTCGGAGACATAATTTTCTTTTTTTCAAAAATTAGGGAAGGTATGAACGGGAAACTTCGTAGGAAGTAGAATCTAACCTAATTACACCCAAATCGACGATAAAAACCATAGGTCACGCTTCATATAAGAAAGTCGTTCGGACTCTGAAAATTCCACATATAGTAAAATGTGAGGTTCGAGGACATGATTTTCGTATTTTTCAAAAATTAGCAGAGGTATGAACGGAAAACTTCCTAGGAAGTAGTATCTTACCTAATTCAACCCAAATCGACGATAAAAACCATAGGTCACGCTTCATATAAGAAAGTCGTGCGGACTCAGAAAATTCCACATATAGTAAAATGTGAGGTTCTAGGACATGATTTTCGTATTTTTCAAAAATTAGCAGAGGTATGAACGGAAAACTTCCTAGGAAGTAGTATCTTACCCAATTCAACCCAAATCGACGATAAAAACCATAGGTCACGCTTCATATAAGAAAGTCGTTCGGACTCTGAAAATTCCACATATAGTAAAATGTGAGGTTCGAGGACATGATTTTCGTATTTTTCAAAAATTAGCAGAGGTATGAACGGAAAACTTCCTAGGAAGTAGTATCTTACCTAATTCAACCCAAATCGACGATAAAAACCATAGGTCACGCTTCATATAAAAAAGTCGTTCGGACTCTGAAAATTCCACATATAGTAAAATGTGAGGTTCGAGGACATGATTTTCGTATTTTTCAAAAATTAGCAGAGGTATGAACGGAAAACTTCCTAGGAAGTAGTATCTTACCTAATTCAACCCAAATCGACGATAAAAACCATAGGTCACGCTTCATATAAGAAAGTCGTTCGGACTCTGAAAATTCCACATATAGTAAAATGTGAGGTTCGAGGACATGATTTTCGTATTTTTCAAAAATTAGCAGAGGTATGAACGGAAAACTTCCTAGGAAGTAGTATCTTATCTAATTCAACCCAAATCGACGATAAAAACCATAGGTCACGCTTCATATAAAAAAGTCGTTCGGACTCTGAAAATTCCACATATAGTAAAATGTGAGGTTCGGAGACATAATTTTCTTATTTTTCCAAAATTAGGGAAGTTATGAACGGGAAACTTCGTAGGAAGTAGTATCTTACCTAATTCAACCCAAATCGACGATAAAAACCATAGGTCACGCTTCATATAAGAAAGTCGTTCGGACTCTGAAAATTCCACATATAGTAAAATGTGAGGTTCGGAGACATAATTTTATTATTTTTCAAAAACTATTGAAGGAACGTTGGAAATACTTTCTACGAAGTAGTATCTCACCTAAGTCAACCCAAATCGACGATGAAAACCATAGGTCACGCTTCATATAAGAAAGTCGTTCGGACTCTGAAAATTCCACATATAGTAAAATGTGAGGTTCGGAGAGATAATTTTTTTTTTTTCAAAAATTAGGGAAGATATGAACGGAAACTTCGTAGGAAGTAGTATCTCACCTAACTCAACCCAAGTCGACGATAAAAACCATAGGTCACGCTTCATATAAGAAAGTCGTTCGGACTGAAAATTCCACATATAGTAAAATGTGAGGTTCGGAGACATAATTTTATTATTTTTCAAAAACTATTGAAGGAACGTTGGAAATACTTTCTACGAAGTAGTATCTCACCTAAGTCAACCCAAATCGACGATAAAAACCATAGGTCACGCTTCATATAAGAAAGTCGTTCGGACTCTGAAAATTCCACGTATAGTAAAATGTGAGGTTCGGAGACATAATTTTCCTTTTTTCAAAAATTAGGGAAGGTATGAACGGGAAACTTCGTGGGAAGTGGTATCTCACCTAATTACACTCAAATCGACGATAAAAACCATAGGTCACGCTTCATATAAGAAAGTCGTTCGGACTCTGAAAATTCCACATATAGTAAAATGTGAGGTTCGGAGACATAATTTTCTTATTCTTCAAAAATTAGGGAAGATATGAACGGGAAACTTCGTGGGAAGTTGTATCTCACCTAATTACACTCATATCGACGATAAAAACCATAGGTCAAGCTTCATATAAGAAAGTCGTTCGGACTCTGAAAATTCCACATATAGTAAAATGTGAGGTTCGGAGACATAATTTTCTTTTTTTCAAAAATTAGGGAAGATATGAACGGGAAACTTCGTAGGAAGTTGTACTTCACCTAATTACACTAAAATCGACGAAAAAAACCATAGGTCACGCTTCATATAAGAAAGTCGTTCGGACTCTGAAAATTCCACATATAGTAAAATGTGAGGTTCGGAGACATAATTTTCTTTTTTTCAAAAATTAGGGAAGGTATGAACGGGAAACTTCGTAGGAAGTAGAATCTAACCTAATTACACCCAAATCGACGATAAAAACCATAGGTCACGCTTCATATAAGAAAGTCGTTCGGACTCTGAAAATTCCACATATAGTAAAATGTGAGGTTCGGAGACATAATTTTCTTTTTTTCAAAAATTAGGGAAGGTATGAACGGGAAACTTCGTAGGAAGTAGAATCTAACCTAATTACACCCAAATCGACGATAAAAACCATAGGTCACGCTTCATATAAGAAAGTCGTTCGGACTCTGAAAATTCCACATATAGTAAAATGTGAGGTTCGAGGACATGATTTTCGTATTTTTCAAAAATTAGCAGAGGTATGAACGGAAAACTTCCTAGGAAGTAGTATCTTACCTAATTCAACCCAAATCGACGATAAAAACCATAGGTCACGCTTCATATAAGAAAGTCGTGCGGACTCTGAAAATTCCACATATAGTAAAATGTGAGGTTCGGAGACATAATTTTCTTATTTTTCCAAAATTAGGGAAGTTATGAACGGGAAACTTCGTAGGAAGTAGTATCTTACCTAATTCAACCCAAATCGACGATAAAAACCATAGGTCACGCTTCATATAAGAAAGTCGTTCGGACTCTGAAAATTCCACATATAGTAAAATGTGAGGTTCGGAGACATAATTTTATTATTTTTCAAAAACTATTGAAGGAACGTTGGAAATACTTTCTACGAAGTAGTATCTCACCTAAGTCAACCCAAATCGACGATGAAAACCATAGGTCACGCTTCATATAAGAAAGTCGTTCGGACTCTGAAAATTCCACATATAGTAAAATGTGAGGTTCGGAGAGATAATTTTTTTTTTTTCAAAAATTAGGGAAGATATGAACGGAAACTTCGTAGGAAGTAGTATCTCACCTAACTCAACCCAAGTCGACGATAAAAACCATAGGTCACGCTTCATATAAGAAAGTCGTTCGGACTGAAAATTCCACATATAGTAAAATGTGAGGTTCGGAGACATAATTTTATTATTTTTCAAAAACTATTGAAGGAACGTTGGAAATACTTTCTACGAAGTAGTATCTCACCTAAGTCAACCCAAATCGACGATAAAAACCATAGGTCACGCTTCATATAAGAAAGTCGTTCGGACTCTGAAAATTCCACGTATAGTAAAATGTGAGGTTCGGAGACATAATTTTCCTTTTTTCAAAAATTAGGGAAGGTATGAACGGGAAACTTCGTGGGAAGTGGTATCTCACCTAATTACACTCAAATCGACGATAAAAACCATAGGTCACGCTTCATATAAGAAAGTCGTTCGGACTCTGAAAATTCCACATATAGTAAAATGTGAGGTTCGGAGACATAATTTTCTTTTTTTCAAAAATTAGGGAAGGTATGAACGGGAAACTTCGTAGGAAGTAGAATCTAACCTAATTACACCCAAATCGACGATAAAAACCATAGGTCACGCTTCATATAAGAAAGTCGTTCGGACTCTGAAAATTCCACATATAGTAAAATGTGAGGTTCGGAGACATAATTTTCTTTTTTTCAAAAATTAGGGAAGGTATGAACGGGAAACTTCGTAGGAAGTAGAATCTAACCTAATTACACCCAAATCGACGATAAAAACCATAGGTCACGCTTCATATAAGAAAGTCGTTCGGACTCTGAAAATTCCACATATAGTAAAATGTGAGGTTCGAGGACATGATTTTCGTATTTTTCAAAAATTAGCAGAGGTATGAACGGAAAACTTCCTAGGAAGTAGTATCTTACCTAATTCAACCCAAATCGACGATAAAAACCATAGGTCACGCTTCATATAAGAAAGTCGTGCGGACTCTGAAAATTCCACATATAGTAAAATGTGAGGTTCTAGGACATGATTTTCGTATTTTTCAAAAATTAGCAGAGGTATGAACGGAAAATTTCCTAGGAAGTAGTATCTTACCCAATTCAACCCAAATCGACGATAAAAACCATAGGTCACGCTTCATATAAGAAAGTCGTTCGGACTCTGAAAATTCCACATATAGTAAAATGTGAGGTTCGGAGACATAATTTTCTTATTTTTCAAAAATTAGGGAAGTTATGAACGTTAAACTTCGTAGGAAGTAGTATCTTTCCTAATTCAACCCAAATCGACGATAAAAACCATAGGTCACGCTTCATATAAGAAAGTCGTTCGGACTCTGAAAATTCCACATATAGTAAAATGTGAGGTTCGAGGACATGATTTTCGTATTTTTCAAAAATTAGCAGAGGTATGAACGGAAAACTTCCTAGGAAGTAGTATCTTACCTAATTCAACCCAAATCGACGATAAAAACCATAGGTCACGCTTCATATAAAAAAGTCGTTCGGACTCTGAAAATTCCACATATAGTAAAATGTGAGGTTCGAGGACATGATTTTCGTATTTTTCAAAAATTAGCAGAGGTATGAACGGAAAACTTCCTAGGAAGTAGTATCTTACCTAATTCAACCCAAATCGACGATAAAAACCATAGGTCACGCTTCATATAAGAAAGTCGTTCGGACTCTGAAAATTCCACATATAGTAAAATGTGAGGTTCGAGGACATGATTTTCGTATTTTTCAAAAATTAGCAGAGGTATGAACGGAAAACTTCCTAGGAAGTAGTATCTTATCTAATTCAACCCAAATCGACGATAAAAACCATAGGTCACGCTTCATATAAAAAAGTCGTTCGGACTCTGAAAATTCCACATATAGTAAAATGTGAGGTTCGGAGACATAATTTTCTTATTTTTCCAAAATTAGGGAAGTTATGAACGGGAAACTTCGTAGGAAGTAGTATCTTACCTAATTCAACCCAAATCGACGATAAAAACCATAGGTCACGCTTCATATAAGAAAGTCGTTCGGACTCTGAAAATTCCACATATAGTAAAATGTGAGGTTCGGAGACATAATTTTATTATTTTTCAAAAACTATTGAAGGAACGTTGGAAATACTTTCTACGAAGTAGTATCTCACCTAAGTCAACCCAAATCGACGATGAAAACCATAGGTCACGCTTCATATAAGAAAGTCGTTCGGACTCTGAAAATTCCACATATAGTAAAATGTGAGGTTCGGAGAGATAATTTTTTTTTTTTCAAAAATTAGGGAAGATATGAACGGAAACTTCGTAGGAAGTAGTATCTCACCTAACTCAACCCAAGTCGACGATAAAAACCATAGGTCACGCTTCATATAAGAAAGTCGTTCGGACTGAAAATTCCACATATAGTAAAATGTGAGGTTCGGAGACATAATTTTATTATTTTTCAAAAACTATTGAAGGAACGTTGGAAATACTTTCTACGAAGTAGTATCTCACCTAAGTCAACCCAAATCGACGATAAAAACCATAGGTCACGCTTCATATAAGAAAGTCGTTCGGACTCTGAAAATTCCACGTATAGTAAAATGTGAGGTTCGGAGACATAATTTTCCTTTTTTCAAAAATTAGGGAAGGTATGAACGGGAAACTTCGTGGGAAGTGGTATCTCACCTAATTACACTCAAATCGACGATAAAAACCATAGGTCACGCTTCATATAAGAAAGTCGTTCGGACTCTGAAAATTCCACATATAGTAAAATGTGAGGTTCGGAGACATAATTTTCTTATTCTTCAAAAATTAGGGAAGATATGAACGGGAAACTTCGTGGGAAGTTGTATCTCACCTAATTACACTCATATCGACGATAAAAACCATAGGTCAAGCTTCATATAAGAAAGTCGTTCGGACTCTGAAAATTCCACATATAGTAAAATGTGAGGTTCGGAGACATAATTTTCTTTTTTTCAAAAATTAGGGAAGATATGAACGGGAAACTTCGTAGGAAGTTGTACTTCACCTAATTACACTAAAATCGACGAAAAAAACCATAGGTCACGCTTCATATAAGAAAGTCGTTCGGACTCTGAAAATTCCACATATAGTAAAATGTGAGGTTCGGAGACATAATTTTCTTTTTTTCAAAAACTAGGGAAGGTATGAACGGGAAACTTCGTAGGAAGTAGAATCTAACCTAATTACACCCAAATCGACGATAAAAACCATAGGTCACGCTTCATATAAGAAAGTCGTTCGGACTCTGAAAATTCCACATATAGTAAAAGGTGAGGTTCGGAGACATAATTTTCTTTTTTTCAAAAATTAGGGAAGGTATGAACGGGAAACTTCGTAGGAAGTAGAATCTAACCTAATTACACCCAAATCGACGATAAAAACCATAGGTCACGCTTCATATAAGAAAGTCGTTCGGACTCTGAAAATTCCACATATAGTAAAATGTGAGGTTCGAGGACATGATTTTCGTATTTTTCAAAAATTAGCAGAGGTATGAACGGAAAACTTCCTAGGAAGTAGTATCTTACCTAATTCAACCCAAATCGACGATAAAAACCATAGGTCACGCTTCATATAAGAAAGTCGTGCGGACTCTGAAAATTCCACATATAGTAAAATGTGAGGTTCTAGGACATGATTTTCGTATTTTTCAAAAATTAGCAGAGGTATGAACGGAAAATTTCCTAGGAAGTAGTATCTTACCCAATTCAACCCAAATCGACGATAAAAACCATAGGTCACGCTTCATATAAGAAAGTCGTTCGGACTCTGAAAATTCCACATATAGTAAAATGTGAGGTTCGGAGACATAATTTTCTTATTTTTCAAAAATTAGGGAAGTTATGAACGTTAAACTTCGTAGGAAGTAGTATCTTTCCTAATTCAACCCAAATCGACGATAAAAACCATAGGTCACGCTTCATATAAGAAAGTCGTTCGGACTCTGAAAATTCCACATATAGTAAAATGTGAGGTTCGAGGACATGATTTTCGTATTTTTCAAAAATTAGCAGAGGTATGAACGGAAAACTTCCTAGGAAGTAGTATCTTACCTAATTCAACCCAAATCGACGATAAAAACCATAGGTCACGCTTCATATAAAAAAGTCGTTCGGACTCTGAAAATTCCACATATAGTAAAATGTGAGGTTCGAGGACATGATTTTCGTATTTTTCAAAAATTAGCAGAGGTATGAACGGAAAACTTCCTAGGAAGTAGTATCTTACCTAATTCAACCCAAATCGACGATAAAAACCATAGGTCACGCTTCATATAAGAAAGTCGTTCGGACTCTGAAAATTCCACATATAGTAAAATGTGAGGTTCGAGGACATGATTTTCGTATTTTTCAAAAATTAGCAGAGGTATGAACGGAAAACTTCCTAGGAAGTAGTATCTTATCTAATTCAACCCAAATCGACGATAAAAACCATAGGTCACGCTTCATATAAGAAAGTCGTTCGGACTCTGAAAATTCCACATATAGTAAAATGTGAGGTTCGGAGACATAATTTTCTTATTTTTCAAAAATTAGGGAAGTTATGAACGGGAAACTTCGTAGGAAGTAGTATCTTACCTAATTCAACCCAAATCGACGATAAAAACCATAGGTCACGCTTCATATAAGAAAGTCGTTCGGACTCTGAAAATTCCACATATAGTAAAATGTGAGGTTCGGAGACATAATTTTATTATTTTTCAAAAACTATTGAAGGAACGTTGGAAATACTTTCTACGAAGTAGTATCTCACCTAAGTCAACCCAAATCGACGATGAAAACCATAGGTCACGCTTCATATAAGAAAGTCGTTCGGACTCTGAAAATTCCACATATAGTAAAATGTGAGGTTCGGAGAGATAATTTTTTTTTTTTCAAAAATTAGGGAAGATATGAACGGAAACTTCGTAGGAAGTAGTATCTCACCTAACTCAACCCAAGTCGACGATAAAAACCATAGGTCACGCTTCATATAAGAAAGTCGTTCGGACTGAAAATTCCACATATAGTAAAATGTGAGGTTCGGAGACATAATTTTATTATTTTTCAAAAACTATTGAAGGAACGTTGGAAATACTTTCTACGAAGTAGTATCTCACCTAAGTCAACCCAAATCGACGATAAAAACCATAGGTCACGCTTCATATAAGAAAGTCGTTCGGACTCTGAAAATTCCACGTATAGTAAAATGTGAGGTTCGGAGACATAATTTTCCTTTTTTCAAAAATTAGGGAAGGTATGAACGGGAAACTTCGTGGGAAGTGGTATCTCACCTAATTACACTCAAATCGACGATAAAAACCATAGGTCACGCTTCATATAAGAAAGTCGTTCGGACTCTGAAAATTCCACATATAGTAAAATGTGAGGTTCGGAGACATAATTTTCTTATTCTTCAAAAATTAGGGAAGATATGAACGGGAAACTTCGTGGGAAGTTGTATCTCACCTAATTACACTCATATCGACGATAAAAACCATAGGTCAAGCTTCATATAAGAAAGTCGTTCGGACTCTGAAAATTCCACATATAGTAAAATGTGAGGTTCGGAGACATAATTTTCTTTTTTTCAAAAATTAGGGAAGATATGAACGGGAAACTTCGTAGGAAGTTGTAGTTCACCTAATTACACTAAAATCGACGAAAAAAACCATAGGTCACGCTTCATATAAGAAAGTCGTTCGGACTCTGAAAATTCCACATATAGTAAAATGTGAGGTTCGGAGACATAATTTTCTTTTTTTCAAAAATTAGGGAAGGTATGAACGGGAAACTTCGTAGGAAGTAGAATCTAACCTAATTACACCCAAATCGACGATAAAAACCATAGGTCACGCTTCATATAAGAAAGTCGTTCGGACTCTGAAAATTCCACATATAGTAAAATGTGAGGTTCGGAGACATAATTTTCTTTTTTTCAAAAATTAGGGAAGGTATGAACGGGAAACTTCGTAGGAAGTAGAATCTAACCTAATTACACCCAAATCGACGATAAAAACCATAGGTCACGCTTCATATAAGAAAGTCGTTCGGACTCTGAAAATTCCACATATAGTAAAATGTGAGGTTCGAGGACATGATTTTCGTATTTTTCAAAAATTAGCAGAGGTATGAACGGAAAACTTCCTAGGAAGTAGTATCTTACCTAATTCAACCCAAATCGACGATAAAAACCATAGGTCACGCTTCATATAAGAAAGTCGTGCGGACTCTGAAAATTCCACATATAGTAAAATGTGAGGTTCTAGGACATGATTTTCGTATTTTTCAAAAATTAGCAGAGGTATGAACGGAAAATTTCCTAGGAAGTAGTATCTTACCCAATTCAACCCAAATCGACGATAAAAACCATAGGTCACGCTTCATATAAGAAAGTCGTTCGGACTCTGAAAATTCCACATATAGTAAAATGTGAGGTTCGGAGACATAATTTTCTTATTTTTCAAAAATTAGGGAAGTTATGAACGTTAAACTTCGTAGGAAGTAGTATCTTTCCTAATTCAACCCAAATCGACGATAAAAACCATAGGTCACGCTTCATATAAGAAAGTCGTTCGGACTCTGAAAATTCCACATATAGTAAAATGTGAGGTTCGAGGACATGATTTTCGTATTTTTCAAAAATTAGCAGAGGTATGAACGGAAAACTTCGTAGGAAGTAGTATCTTACCTAATTCAACCCAAATCGACGATAAAAACCATAGGTCACGCTTCATATAAAAAAGTCGTTCGGACTCTGAAAATTCCACATATAGTAAAATGTGAGGTTCGAGGACATGATTTTCGTATTTTTCAAAAATTAGCGGAGGTATGAACGGAAAACTTCCTACGAAGTAGTATCTTACCTAATTCAACCCAAATCGACGATAAAAACCATAGGTCACGCTTCATATAAGAAAGTCGTTCGGACTCTGAAAATTCCACATATAGTAAAATGTGAGGTTCGAGGACATGATTTTCGTATTTTTCAAAAATTAGCAGAGGTATGAACGGAAAACTTCCTAGGAAGTAGTATCTTATCTAATTCAACCCAAATCGACGATAAAAACCATAGGTCACGCTTCATATAAAAAAGTCGTTCGGACTCTGAAAATTCCACATATAGTAAAATGTGAGGTTCGGAGACATAATTTTCTTATTTTTCCAAAATTAGGGAAGTTATGAACGGGAAACTTCGTAGGAAGTAGTATCTTACCTAATTCAACCCAAATCGACGATAAAAACCATAGGTCACGCTTCATATAAGAAAGTCGTTCGGACTCTGAAAATTCCACATATAGTAAAATGTGAGGTTCGGAGACATAATTTTATTATTTTTCAAAAACTATTGAAGGAACGTTGGAAATACTTTCTACGAAGTAGTATCTCACCTAAGTCAACCCAAATCGACGATGAAAACCATAGGTCACGCTTCATATAAGAAAGTCGTTCGGACTCTGAAAATTCCACATATAGTAAAATGTGAGGTTCGGAGAGATAATTTTTTTTTTTTCAAAAATTAGGGAAGATATGAACGGAAACTTCGTAGGAAGTAGTATCTCACCTAACTCAACCCAAGTCGACGATAAAAACCATAGGTCACGCTTCATATAAGAAAGTCGTTCGGACTGAAAATTCCACATATAGTAAAATGTGAGGTTCGGAGACATAATTTTATTATTTTTCAAAAACTATTGAAGGAACGTTGGAAATACTTTCTACGAAGTAGTATCTCACCTAAGTCAACCCAAATCGACGATAAAAACCATAGGTCACGCTTCATATAAGAAAGTCGTTCGGACTCTGAAAATTCCACGTATAGTAAAATGTGAGGTTCGGAGACATAATTTTCCTTTTTTCAAAAATTAGGGAAGGTATGAACGGGAAACTTCGTGGGAAGTGGTATCTCACCTAATTACACTCAAATCGACGATAAAAACCATAGGTCACGCTTCATATAAGAAAGTCGTTCGGACTCTGAAAATTCCACATATAGTAAAATGTGAGGTTCGGAGACATAATTTTCTTATTCTTCAAAAATTAGGGAAGATATGAACGGGAAACTTCGTGGGAAGTTGTATCTCACCTAATTACACTCATATCGACGATAAAAACCATAGGTCAAGCTTCATATAAGAAAGTCGTTCGGACTCTGAAAATTCCACATATAGTAAAATGTGAGGTTCGGAGACATAATTTTCTTTTTTTCAAAAATTAGGGAAGATATGAACGGGAAACTTCGTAGGAAGTTGTACTTCACCTAATTACACTAAAATCGACGAAAAAAACCATAGGTCACGCTTCATATAAGAAAGTCGTTCGGACTCTGAAAATTCCACATATAGTAAAATGTGAGGTTCGGAGACATAATTTTCTTTTTTTCAAAAATTAGGGAAGGTATGAACGGGAAACTTCGTAGGAAGTAGAATCTAACCTAATTACACCCAAATCGACGATAAAAACCATAGGTCACGCTTCATATAAGAAAGTCGTTCGGACTCTGAAAATTCCACATATAGTAAAATGTGAGGTTCGGAGACATAATTTTCTTTTTTTCAAAAATTAGGGAAGGTATGAACGGGAAACTTCGTAGGAAGTAGAATCTAACCTAATTACACCCAAATCGACGATAAAAACCATAGGTCACGCTTCATATAAGAAAGTCGTTCGGACTCTGAAAATTCCACATATAGTAAAATGTGAGGTTCGAGGACATGATTTTCGTATTTTTCAAAAATTAGCAGAGGTATGAACGGAAAACTTCCTAGGAAGTAGTATCTTACCTAATTCAACCCAAATCGACGATAAAAACCATAGGTCACGCTTCATATAAGAAAGTCGTGCGGACTCTGAAAATTCCACATATAGTAAAATGTGAGGTTCTAGGACATGATTTTCGTATTTTTCAAAAATTAGCAGAGGTATGAACGGAAAACTTCCTAGGAAGTAGTATCTTACCTAATTCAACCCAAATCGACGATAAAAACCATAGGTCACGCTTCATATAAGAAAGTCGTTCGGACTCTGAAAATTCCACATATAGTAAAATGTGAGGTTCTAGGACATGATTTTCGTATTTTTTCAAAAATTAGCAGAGGTATGAACGGAAAATTTCCTAGGAAGTAGTATCTTACCCAATTCAACCCAAATCGACGATAAAAACCATAGGTCACGCTTCATATAAGAAAGTCGTTCGGACTCTGAAAATTCCACATATAGTAAAATGTGAGGTTCGGAGACATAATTTTCTTATTTTTCAAAAATTAGGGAAGTTATGAACGTTAAACTTCGTAGGAAGTAGTATCTTTCCTAATTCAACCCAAATCGACGATAAAAACCATAGGTCACGCTTCATATAAGAAAGTCGTTCGGACTCTGAAAATTCCACATATAGTAAAATGTGAGGTTCGAGGACATGATTTTCGTATTTTTCAAAAATTAGCAGAGGTATGAACGGAAAACTTCCTAGGAAGTAGTATCTTACCTAATTCAACCCAAATCGACGATAAAAACCATAGGTCACGCTTCATATAAAAAAGTCGTTCGGACTCAGAAAATTCCACATATAGTAAAATGTGAGGTTCGAGGACATGATTTTCGTATTTTTCAAAAATTAGCAGAGGTATGAACGGAAAACTTCTAGGAAGTAGTATCTTACCTAATTCAACCCAAATCGACGATAAAAACCATAGGTAACGCTTCATATAAGAAAGTCGTTCGGACTCTGAAAATTCCACATATAGTAAAATGTGAGGTTCGAGGACATAATTTTCGTATTTTTCAAAAATTAGCAGAGGTATGAACGGAAAACTTCCTAGGAAGTAGTATCTTATCTAATTCAACCCAAATCGACGATAAAAACCATAGGTCACGCTTCATATAAGAAAGTCGTTCGGACTCTGAAAATTCCACATATAGTAAATGTGAGGTTCGGAGACATAATTTTCTTATTTTTCCAAAATTAGGGAAGTTATGAACGGGAAACTTCGTAGGAGAGTAGTATCTTACCTAATTCAACCCAAATCGACGATAAAAACCATAGGTCACGCTTCATATAAGAAAGTCGTTCGGACTCTGAAAATTCCACATATAGTAAAATGTGAGGTTCGGAGACATAATTTTATTATTTTTCAAAAACTATTGAAGGAAACGTTGGAAATACTTTCTACGAAGTAGTATCTCACCTAAGTCAACCCAAATCGACGATGAAAACCATAGGTCACGCTTCATATAAGAAAGTCGTTCGGACTCTGAAAATTCCACATATAGTAAAATGTGAGGTTCGGAGAGATAATTTTTTTTTTTTCAAAAATTAGGGAAGATATGAACGGAAACTTCGTAGGAAGTAGTATCTCACCTAACTCAACCCAAGTCGACGATAAAAAACCATAGGTCACGCTTCATATAAGAAAGTTGTTCGGACTGAAAATTTCCACATATAGTAAAATGTGAGGTTCGGAGACATAATTTTATTATTTTTCAAAAACTATTGAAGGAACGTTGGAAATACTTTCTACGAAGTAGTATCTCACCTAAGTCAACCCAAATCGACGATAAAACCATAGGTCACGCTTCATATAAGAAAGTCGTTCGGACTCTGAAAATTCCACGTATAGTAAAATGTGAGGTTCGGAGACATAATTTTCCTTTTTTCAAAAATTAGGGAAGGTATGAACGGGAAACTTCGTGGGGAAGTGGTATCTCACCTAATTACACTCAATCGACGATAAAAACCATAGGTCACGCTTCATATAAGAAAGTCGTTCGGACTCTGAAAATTCCACATATAGTAAAATGTGAGGTTCGGAGACATAATTTTCTTATTCTTCAAAAATTAGGGAAGATATGAACGGGAAACTTCGTGGGAAGTTGTATCTCACCTAATTACACTCATATCGACGATAAAAACCATAGGTCAAGCTTCATATAAGAAAGTCGTTCGGACTCTGAAAATTCCACATATAGTAAAATGTGAGGTTCGGAGACATAATTTTCTTTTTTTCAAAAATTAGGGAAGATATGAACGGGAAACTTCGTAGGAAGTTGTACTTCACCTAATTACACTAAAATCGACGAAAAAAAAACCATAGGTCACGCTTCATATAAGAAAGTCGTTCGGACTCTGAAAATTCCACATATAGTAAAATGTGAGGTTCGGAGACATAATTTTCTTTTTTTCAAAAATTAGGGAAGGTATGAACGGGAAACTTCGTAGGAAGTAGAATCTAACCTAATTACACCCAAATCGACGATAAAAACCATAGGTCACGCTTCATATAAGAAAGTCGTTCGGACTCTGAAAATTCCACATATAGTAAAATGTGAGGTTCGGAGACATAATTTTCTTTTTTTCAAAAATTAGGGAAGGTATGAACGGGAAACTTCGTAGGAAGTAGAATCTAACCTAATTACACCCAAATCGACGATAAAAACCATAGGTCACGCTTCATATAAGAAAGTCGTTCGGACTCTGAAAATTCCACATATAGTAAAATGTGAGGTTCGAGGACATGATTTTCGTATTTTTCAAAAATTAGCAGAGGTATGAACGGAAAACTTCCTAGGAAGTAGTATCTTACCTAATTCAACCCAAATCGACGATAAAAACCATAGGTCACGCTTCATATAAGAAAGTCGTGCGGACTCTGAAAATTCCACATATAGTAAAATGTGAGGTTCTAGGACATGATTTTCGTATTTTTCAAAAATTAGCAGAGGTATGAACGGAAAATTTTCCTAGGAAGTAGTATCTTACCCAATTCAACCCAAATCGACGATAAAAACCATAGGTCACGCTTCATATAAGAAAGTCGTTCGGGACTCTGAAAATTCCACATATAGTAAAAATGTGAGGTTCGGAGACATAATTTTCTTATTTTTCAAAAAATTAGGGAAGTTATGAACGTTAAACTTTCGTAGGAAGTAGTATCTTTCCTAATTCAACCCAAATCGACGATAAAAACCATAGGTCACGCTTCATATAAGAAAGTCGTTCGGACTCTGAAAAATTCCACATATAGTAAAATGTGAGGTTCGGTGACATAATTTTTCAAAAACTATTGAAGGAATGTTCGGAAAACTTCCTAGGAAGTAGTATCTCACCTAATTCAACCCAAATCGACGATAAAAACCATAGGTCACGCTACATATAAGAAAGTCGTTCGGACTCTGAAAATTCCACATATAGTAAAATGTGAGGTTCGGAGACATAATTTTATTATTTTTCAAAAACTATTGAAGGAACGTTGGAAATACTTTCTACGAAGTAGTATCTCACCTAATTCAACCCAAATCGACGATAAAAACCATAGGTCACGCTTCATATAAGAAAGTCGTTCGGACTCTGAAAATTCCACATATAGTAAAATGTGAGGTTCGGAGAGATAATTTTTTTTTTTTCAAAAATTAGGGAAGATATGAACGGAAACTTCGTAGGAAGTAGTATCTCACCTAACTCAACCCAAGTCGACGATAAAAACCATAGGTCACGCTTCATATAAGAAAGTCGTTCGGACTGAAAATTCCACATATAGTAAAATGTGAGGTTCGGAGACATAATTTTATTATTTTTCAAAAACTATTGAAGGAACGTTGGAAATACTTTCTACGAAGTAGTATCTCACCTAAGTCAACCCAAATCGACGATAAAAACCATAGGTCACGCTTCATATAAGAAAGTCGTTCGGACTCTGAAAATTCCACGTATAGTAAAATGTGAGGTTCGGAGACATAATTTTCCTTTTTTCAAAAATTAGGGAAGGTATGAACGGGAAACTTCGTGGGAAGTGGTATCTCACCTAATTACACTCAAATCGACGATAAAAACCATAGGTCACGCTTCATATAAGAAAGTCGTTCGGACTCTGAAAATTCCACATATAGTAAAATGTGAGGTTCGAGGACATGATTTTCGTATTTTTCAAAAATTAGCAGAGGTATGAACGGAAAATTTCCTAGGAAGTAGTATCTTACCTAATTCAACCCAAATCGACGATAAAAACCATAGGTCACGCTTCATATAAGAAAGTCGTTCGGACTCTGAAAATTCCACATATAGTAAAATGTGAGGTTCGGTGACATAATTTTTCAAAAAACTATTGAAGGAATGTTCGGAAAACATCTCAGGAGGTAGTATCTCACCTAATTCAACCCAAATCGACGATAAAAACCATAGGTCACGCTTCATATAAGAAGGTCGTTCGGACTCTGAAAATTCCACATATAGTAAAATGTGAGGTTCTAGGACATGATTTTCGTATTTTTCAAAATTAGCAGAGGTATGAACGGAAAATTTCCTAGGAAGTAGTATCTTACCTAATTCAACCCAAATCGACGATAAAAACCATAGGTCACGCTTCATATAAGAAAGTCGTTCGGACTCTGAAAATTCCACATATAGTAAAATGTGAGGTTCGGAGACATAATTTTCTTATTTTTCCAAAATTAGGGAAGGTATGAACGGGAAACTTCGTAGGAAGTAGTATCTTACCTAATTCAACCCAAATCGACGATAAAAACCATAGGTCACGCTTCATATAAGAAAGTCGTTCGGACTCTGAAAATTCCACATATAGTAAAATGTGAGGTTCGAGGACATGATTTTCGTATTTTTCAAAAATTAGCAGAGGTATGAACGGAAAACTTCCTAGGAAGTAGTATCTTACCTAATTAAACCCAAATCGACGATAAAAACCATAGGTCACGCTTCATATAAGAAAGTCGTTCGGACTCTGAAAATTCCACATATAGTAAAATGTGAGGTTCGAGGACATGATTTTCGTATTTTTCAAAAATTAGCAGAGGTATGAACGGAAAACTTCCTAGGAAGTAGTATCTTATCTAATTCAACCCAAATCGACGATAAAAACCATAGGTCACGCTTCATATAAAAAAGTCGTTCGGACTCTGAAAATTCCACATATAGTAAAATGTGAGGTTCGGAGACATAATTTTCTTATTTTTTCCAAAATTAGGGAAGTTATGAACGGGAAACTTCGTAGGAAGTAGTATCTTACCTAATTCAACCCAAATCGACGATAAAAACCATAGGTCACGCTTCATATAAGAAAGTCGTTCGGACTCTGAAAATTCCACATATAGTAAAATGTGAGGTTCGGAGACATAATTTTATTATTTTTCAAAAACTATTGAAGGAACGTTGGAAATACTTTCTACGAAGTAGTATCTCACCTAAGTCAACCCAAATCGACGATGAAAACCATAGGTCACGCTTCATATAAGAAAGTCGTTCGGACTCTGAAAATTCCACATATAGTAAAATGTGAGGTTCGGAGAGATAATTTTTTTTTTTTCAAAAATTAGGGAAGATATGAACGGAAACTTCGTAGGAAGTAGTATCTCACCTAACTCAACCCAAGTCGACGATAAAAACCATAGGTCACGCTTCATATAAGAAAGTCGTTCGGACTGAAAATTCCACATATAGTAAAATGTGAGGTTCGGAGACATAATTTTATTATTTTTCAAAAACTATTGAAGGAACGTTGGAAATACTTTCTACGAAGTAGTATCTCACCTAAGTCAACCCAAATCGACGATAAAAACCATAGGTCACGCTTCATATAAGAAAGTCGTTCGGACTCTGAAAATTCCACGTATAGTAAAATGTGAGGTTCGGAGACATAATTTTCCTTTTTTCAAAAATTAGGGAAGGTATGAACGGGAAACTTCGTGGGAAGTGGTATCTCACCTAATTACACTCAAATCGACGATAAAAACCATAGGTCACGCTTCATATAAGAAAGTCGTTCGGACTCTGAAAATTCCACATATAGTAAAATGTGAGGTTCGGAGACATAATTTTCTTATTCTTCAAAAATTAGGGAAGATATGAACGGGAAACTTCGTGGGAAGTTGTATCTCACCTAATTACACTCATATCGACGATAAAAACCATAGGTCAAGCTTCATATAAGAAAGTCGTTCGGACTCTGAAAATTCCACATATAGTAAAATGTGAGGTTCGGAGACATAATTTTCTTTTTTTCAAAAATTAGGGAAGATATGAACGGGAAACTTCGTAGGAAGTTGTACTTCACCTAATTACACTAAAATCGACGAAAAAAACCATAGGTCACGCTTCATATAAGAAAGTCGTTCGGACTCTGAAAATTCCACATATAGTAAAATGTGAGGTTCGGAGACATAATTTTCTTTTTTTCAAAAATTAGGGAAGGTATGAACGGGAAACTTCGTAGGAAGTAGAATCTAACCTAATTACACCCAAATCGACGATAAAAACCATAGGTCACGCTTCATATAAGAAAGTCGTTCGGACTCTGAAAATTCCACATATAGTAAAATGTGAGGTTCGGAGACATAATTTTCTTTTTTTCAAAAATTAGGGAAGGTATGAACGGGAAACTTCGTAGGAAGTAGAATCTAACCTAATTACACCCAAATCGACGATAAAAACCATAGGTCACGCTTCATATAAGAAAGTCGTTCGGACTCTGAAAATTCCACATATAGTAAAATGTGAGGTTCGGAGACATAATTTTATTATTTTTCAAAAACTATTGAAGGAACGTTGGAAATACTTTCTACGAAGTAGTATCTCACCTAAGTCAACCCAAATCGACGATGAAAACCATAGGTCACGCTTCATATAAGAAAGTCGTTCGGACTCTGAAAATTCCACATATAGTAAAATGTGAGGTTCGGAGAGATAATTTTTTTTTTTTTCAAAAATTAGGGAAGATATGAACGGAAACTTCGTAGGAAGTAGTATCTCACCTAACTCAACCCAAGTCGACGATAAAAACCATAGGTCACGCTTCATATAAGAAAGTCGTTCGGACTGAAAATTCCACATATAGTAAAATGTGAGGTTCGGAGACATAATTTTATTATTTTTCAAAAACTATTGAAGGAACGTTGGAAATACTTTCTACGAAGTAGTATCTCACCTAAGTCAACCCAAATCGACGATAAAAACCATAGGTCACGCTTCATATAAGAAAGTCGTTCGGACTCTGAAAATTCCACGTATAGTAAAATGTGAGGTTCGGAGACATAATTTTCCTTTTTTCAAAAATTAGGGAAGGTATGAACGGGAAACTTCGTGGGAAGTGGTATCTCACCTAATTACACTCAAATCGACGATAAAAACCATAGGTCACGCTTCATATAAGAAAGTCGTTCGGACTCTGAAAATTCCACATATAGTAAAATGTGAGGTTCGGAGACATAATTTTCTTATTCTTCAAAAATTAGGGAAGATATGAACGGGAAACTTCGTGGGAAGTTGTATCTCACCTAATTACACTCATATCGACGATAAAAACCATAGGTCAAGCTTCATATAAGAAAGTCGTTCGGACTCTGAAAATTCCACATATAGTAAAAATGTGAGGTTCGGAGACATAATTTTCTTTTTTTCAAAATTAGGGAAGATATGAACGGGAAACTTCGTAGGAAGTTGTACTTCACCTAATTACACTAAAATCGACGAAAAAAACCATAGGTCACGCTTCATATAAGAAAGTCGTTCGGACTCTGAAAATTCCACATATAGTAAAATGTGAGGTTCGGAGACATAATTTTCTTTTTTTCAAAAATTAGGGAAGGTATGAACGGGAAACTTCGTAGGAAGTAGAATCTAACCTAATTACACCCAAATCGACGATAAAAACCATAGGTCACGCTTCATATAAGAAAGTCGTTCGGACTCTGAAAATTCCACATATAGTAAAATGTGAGGTTCGGAGACATAATTTTCTTTTTTTCAAAAATTAGGGAAGGTATGAACGGGAAACTTCGTAGGAAGTAGAATCTAACCTAATTACACCCAAATCGACGATAAAAACCATAGGTCACGCTTCATATAAGAAAGTCGTGCGGACTCTGAAAATTCCACATATAGTAAAATGTGAGGTTCTAGGACATGATTTTCGTATTTTTCAAAAATTAGCAGAGGTATGAACGGAAAACTTCCTAGGAAGTAGTATCTTACCTAATTCAACCCAAATCGACGATAAAAACCATAGGTCACGCTTCATATAAGAAAGTCGTGCGGACTCTGAAAATTCCACATATAGTAAAATGTGAGGTTCTAGGACATGATTTTCGTATTTTTCAAAAATTAGCAGAGGTATGAACGGAA
Source organism: Coccinella septempunctata (assembly GCF_907165205.1). NCBI lineage: Eukaryota > Metazoa > Arthropoda > Insecta > Coleoptera > Coccinellidae > Coccinella > Coccinella septempunctata. Next base: position 654,433 of record NC_058194.1, on the reverse strand, counting down.
AATTTCCTAGGAAGTAGTATCTTACCCAATTCAACCCAAATCGACGATAAAAACCATAGGTCACGCTTCATATAAGAAAGTCGTTCGGACTCTGAAAATTCCACATATAGTAAAATGTGAGGTTCGGAGACATAATTTTCTTATTTTTTCAAAAATTAGGGAAGTTATGAACGTTAAACTTCGTAGGAAGTAGTATCTTTCCTAATTCAACCCAAATCGACGATAAAAACCATAGGTCACGCTTCATATAAGAAAGTCGTTCGGACTCTGAAAATTCCACATATAGTAAAATGTGAGGTTCGAGGACATGATTTTCGTATTTTTCAAAAATTAGCAGAGGTATGAACGGAAAACTTCCTAGGAAGTAGTATCTTACCTAATTCAACCCAAATCGACGATAAAAACCATAGGTCACGCTTCATATAAAAAAGTCGTTCGGACTCTGAAAATTCCACATATAGTAAAATGTGAGGTTCGAGGACATGATTTTCGTATTTTTCAAAAATTAGCAGAGGTATGAACGGAAAACTTCCTACGAAGTAGTATCTTACCTAATTCAACCCAAATCGACGATAAAAACCATAGGTCACGCTTCATATAAGAAAGTCGTTCGGACTCTGAAAATTCCACATATAGTAAAATGTGAGGTTCGAGGACATAATTTTCGTATTTTTCAAAAATTAGCAGAGGTATGAACGGAAAACTTCCTAGGAAGTAGTATCTTATCTAATTCAACCCAAATCGACGATAAAAACCATAGGTCACGCTTCATATAAAAAAGTCGTTCGGACTCTGAAAATTCCACATATAGTAAAATGTGAGGTTCGGAGACATAATTTTCTTATTTTTCCAAAATTAGGGAAGTTATGAACGGGAAACTTCGTAGGAAGTAGTATCTTACCTAATTCAACCCAAATCGACGATAAAAACCATAGGTCACGCTTCATATAAGAAAGTCGTTCGGACTCTGAAAATTCCACATATAGTAAAATGTGAGGTTCGGAGACATAATTTTATTATTTTTCAAAAACTATTGAAGGAACGTTGGAAATACTTTCTACGAAGTAGTATCTCACCTAAGTCAACCCAAATCGACGATGAAAACCATAGGTCACGCTTCATATAAGAAAGTCGTTCGGACTCTGAAAATTCCACATATAGTAAAATGTGAGGTTCGGAGAGATAATTTTTTTTTTTTCAAAAATTAGGGAAGATATGAACGGAAACTTCGTAGGAAGTAGTATCTCACCTAACTCAACCCAAGTCGACGATAAAAACCATAGGTCACGCTTCATATAAGAAAGTTGTTCGGACTGAAAATTCCACATATAGTAAAATGTGAGGTTCGGAGACATAATTTTATTATTTTTCAAAAACTATTGAAGGAACGTTGGAAATACTTTCTACGAAGTAGTATCTCACCTAAGTCAACCCAAATCGACGATAAAAACCATAGGTCCACGCTTCATATAAGAAAGTCGTTCGGACTCTGAAAATTCCACGTATAGTAAAATGTGAGGTTCGGAGACATAATTTTCCTTTTTTCAAAAATTAGGGAAGGTATGAACGGGAAACTTCGTGGGAAGTGGTATCTCACCTAATTACACTCAAATCGACGATAAAAACCATAGGTCACGCTTCATATAAGAAAGTCGTTCGGACTCTGAAAATTCCACATATAGTAAAATGTGAGGTTCGGAGACATAATTTTCTTATTCTTCAAAAATTAGGGAAGATATGAACGGGAAACTTCGTGGGAAGTTGTATCTCACCTAATTACACTCATATCGACGATAAAAACCATAGGTCAAGCTTCATATAAGAAAGTCGTTCGGACTCTGAAAATTCCACATATAGTAAAATGTGAGGTTCGGAGACATAATTTTCTTTTTTTCAAAAATTAGGGAAGATATGAACGGGAAACTTCGTAGGAAGTTGTACTTCACCTAATTACACTAAAATCGACGAAAAAAAACCATAGGTCACGCTTCATATAAGAAAGTCGTTCGGACTCTGAAAATTCCACATATAGTAAAATGTGAGGTTCGGAGACATAATTTTCTTTTTTTCAAAAATTAGGGAAGGTATGAACGGGAAACTTCGTAGGAAGTAGAATCTAACCTAATTACACCCAAATCGACGATAAAAACCATAGGTCACGCTTCATATAAGAAAGTCGTTCGGACTCTGAAAATTCCACATATAGTAAAATGTGAGGTTCGGAGACATAATTTTCTTTTTTTCAAAAATTAGGGAAGGTATGAACGGGAAACTTCGTAGGAAGTAGAATCTAACCTAATTACACCCAAATCGACGATAAAAACCATAGGTCACGCTTCATATAAGAAAGTCGTTCGGACTCTGAAAATTCCACATATAGTAAAATGTGAGGTTCGAGGACATGATTTTCGTATTTTTCAAAAATTAGCAGAGGTATGAACGGAAAACTTCCTAGGAAGTAGTATCTTACCTAATTCAACCCAAATCGACGATAAAAACCATAGGTCACGCTTCATATAAGAAAGTCGTGCGGACTCTGAAAATTCCACATATAGTAAAATGTGAGGTTCTAGGACATGATTTTCGTATTTTTCAAAAATTAGCAGAGGTATGAACGGAAAATTTCCTAGGAAGTAGTATCTTACCCAATTCAACCCAAATCGACGATAAAAACCATAGGTCACGCTTCATATAAGAAAGTCGTTCGGACTCTGAAAATTCCACATATAGTAAAATGTGAGGTTCGGAGACATAATTTTCTTATTTTTCAAAAATTAGGGAAGTTATGAACGTTAAACTTCGTAGGAAGTAGTATCTTTCCTAATTCAACCCAAATCGACGATAAAAACCATAGGTCACGCTTCATATAAGAAAGTCGTTCGGACTCTGAAAATTCCACATATAGTAAAATGTGAGGTTCGGTGACATAATTTTTCAAAAACTATTGAAGGAATGTTCGGAAAACTTCCTAGGAAGTAGTATCTCACCTAATTCAACCCAAATCGACGATAAAAACCATAGGTCACGCTTCATATAAGAAAGTCGTTCGGACTCTGAAAATTCCACATATAGTAAAATGTGAGGTTCGGAGACATAATTTTATTATTTTTCAAAAACTATTGAAGGAACGTTGGAAATACTTTCTACGAAGTAGTATCTCACCTAAGTCAACCCAAATCGACGATAAAAACCATAGGTCACGCTTCATATAAGAAAGTCGTTCGGACTCTGAAAATTCCACATATAGTAAAATGTGAGGTTCGGAGAGATAATTTTTTTTTTTTCAAAAATTAGGGAAGATATGAACGGAAACTTCGTAGGAAGTAGTATCTCACCTAACTCAACCCAAGTCGACGATAAAAACCATAGGTCACGCTTCATATAAGAAAGTCGTTCGGACTGAAAATTCCACATATAGTAAAATGTGAGGTTCGGAGACATAATTTTATTATTTTTCAAAAACTATTGAAGGAACGTTGGAAATACTTTCTACGAAGTAGTATCTCACCTAAGTCAACCCAAATCGACGATAAAAACCATAGGTCACGCTTCATATAAGAAAGTCGTTCGGACTCTGAAAATTCCACATATAGTAAAATGTGAGGTTCGGAGACATAATTTTCCTTTTTTCAAAAATTAGGGAAGGTATGAACGGGAAACTTCGTGGGAAGTGGTATCTCACCTAATTACACTCAAATCGACGATAAAAACCATAGGTCACGCTTCATATAAGAAAGTCGTTCGGACTCTGAAAATTCCACATATAGTAAAATGTGAGGTTCGAGGACATGATTTTCGTATTTTTCAAAAATTAGCAGAGGTATGAACGGAAAATTTCCTAGGAAGTAGTATCTTACCCAATTCAACCCAAATCGACGATAAAAACCATAGGTCACGCTTCATATAAGAAAGTCGTTCGGACTCTGAAAATTCCACATATAGTAAAATGTGAGGTTCGGTGACATAATTTTTCAAAAACTATTGAAGGAATGTTCGGAAAACTTCCTAGGAAGTAGTATCTCACCTAATTCAACCCAAATCGACGATAAAAACCATAGGTCACGCTTCATATAAGAAAGTCGTGCGGACTCTGAAAATTCCACATATAGTAAAATGTGAGGTTCTAGGACATGATTTTCGTATTTTTCAAAAATTAGCAGAGGTATGAACGGAAAATTTCCTAGGAAGTAGTATCTTACCCAATTCAACCCAAATCGACGATAAAAACCATAGGTCACGCTTCATATAAGAAAGTCGTTCGGACTCTGAAAATTCCACATATAGTAAAATGTGAGGTTCGGAGACATAATTTTCTTATTTTTCCAAAATTAGGGAAGGTATGAACGGGAAACTTCGTAGGAAGTAGTATCTTACCTAATTCAACCCAAATCGACGATAAAAACCATAGGTCACGCTTCATATAAGAAAGTCGTTCGGACTCTGAAAATTCCACATATAGTAAAATGTGAGGTTCGAGGACATGATTTTCGTATTTTTCAAAAATTAGCAGAGGTATGAACGGAAAACTTCCTAGGAAGTAGTATCTTACCTAATTCAACCCAAATCGACGATAAAAACCATAGGTCACGCTTCATATAAGAAAGTCGTTCGGACTCTGAAAATTCCACATATAGTAAAATGTGAGGTTCGAGGACATGATTTTCGTATTTTTCAAAAATTAGCAGAGGTATGAACGGAAAACTTCCTAGGAAGTAGTATCTTATCTAATTCAACCCAAATCGACGATAAAAACCATAGGTCACGCTTCATATAAAAAAGTCGTTCGGACTCTGAAAATTCCACATATAGTAAAATGTGAGGTTCGGAGACATAATTTTCTTATTTTTCCAAAATTAGGGAAGTTATGAACGGGAAACTTCGTAGGAAGTAGTATCTTACCTAATTCAACCCAAATCGACGATAAAAACCATAGGTCACGCTTCATATAAGAAAGTCGTTCGGACTCTGAAAATTCCACATATAGTAAAATGTGAGGTTCGGAGACATAATTTTATTATTTTTCAAAAACTATTGAAGGAACGTTGGAAATACTTTCTACGAAGTAGTATCTCACCTAAGTCAACCCAAATCGACGATGAAAACCATAGGTCACGCTTCATATAAGAAAGTCGTTCGGACTCTGAAAATTCCACATATAGTAAAATGTGAGGTTCGGAGAGATAATTTTTTTTTTTTCAAAAATTAGGGAAGATATGAACGGAAACTTCGTAGGAAGTAGTATCTCACCTAACTCAACCCAAGTCGACGATAAAAACCATAGGTCACGCTTCATATAAGAAAGTCGTTCGGACTGAAAATTCCACATATAGTAAAATGTGAGGTTCGGAGACATAATTTTATTATTTTTCAAAAACTATTGAAGGAACGTTGGAAATACTTTCTACGAAGTAGTATCTCACCTAAGTCAACCCAAATCGACGATAAAAACCATAGGTCACGCTTCATATAAGAAAGTCGTTCGGACTCTGAAAATTCCACGTATAGTAAAATGTGAGGTTCGGAGACATAATTTTCCTTTTTTCAAAAATTAGGGAAGGTATGAACGGGAAACTTCGTGGGAAGTGGTATCTCACCTAATTACACTCAAATCGACGATAAAAACCATAGGTCACGCTTCATATAAGAAAGTCGTTCGGACTCTGAAAATTCCACATATAGTAAAATGTGAGGTTCGGAGACATAATTTTCTTATTCTTCAAAAATTAGGGAAGATATGAACGGGAAACTTCGTGGGAAGTAGTATCTTTCCTAATTCAACCCAAATCGACGATAAAAACCATAGGTCACGCTTCATATAAGAAAGTCGTTCGGACTCTGAAAATTCCACATATAGTAAAATGTGAGGTTCGGTGACATAATTTTTCAAAAACTATTGAAGGAATGTTCGGAAAACTTCCTAGGAAGTAGTATCTCACCTAATTCAACCCAAATCGACGATAAAAACCATAGGTCACGCTACATATAAGAAAGTCGTTCGGACTCTGAAAATTCCACATATAGTAAAATGTGAGGTTCGGAGACATAATTTTATTATTTTTCAAAAACTATTGAAGGAACGTTGGAAATACTTTCTACGAAGTAGTATCTCACCTAAGTCAACCCAAATCGACGATAAAAACCATAGGTCACGCTTCATATAAGAAAGTCGTTCGGACTCTGAAAATTCCACATATAGTAAAATGTGAGGTTCGGAGAGATAATTTTTTTTTTTTCAAAAATTAGGGAAGATATGAACGGAAACTTCGTAGGAAGTAGTATCTCACCTAACTCAACCCAAGTCGACGATAAAAACCATAGGTCACGCTTCATATAAGAAAGTCGTTCGGACTGAAAATTCCACATATAGTAAAATGTGAGGTTCGGAGACATAATTTTATTATTTTTCAAAAACTATTGAAGGAACGTTGGAAATACTTTCTACGAAGTAGTATCTCACCTAAGTCAACCCAAATCGACGATAAAAACCATAGGTCACGCTTCATATAAGAAAGTCGTTCGGACTCTGAAAATTCCACATATAGTAAAATGTGAGGTTCGGAGACATAATTTTCCTTTTTTCAAAAATTAGGGAAGGTATGAACGGGAAACTTCGTGGGAAGTGGTATCTCACCTAATTACACTCAAATCGACGATAAAAACCATAGGTCACGCTTCATATAAGAAAGTCGTTCGGACTCTGAAAATTCCACATATAGTAAAATGTGAGGTTCGAGGACATGATTTTCGTATTTTTCAAAAATTAGCAGAGGTATGAACGGAAAATTTCCTAGGAAGTAGTATCTTACCCAATTCAACCCAAATCGACGATAAAAACCATAGGTCACGCTTCATATAAGAAAGTCGTTCGGACTCTGAAAATTCCACATATAGTAAAATGTGAGGTTCGGTGACATAATTTTTCAAAAACTATTGAAGGAATGTTCGGAAAACTTCCTAGGAAGTAGTATCTCACCTAATTCAACCCAAATCGACGATAAAAACCATAGGTCACGCTTCATATAAGAAAGTCGTTCGGACTCTGAAAATTCCACATATAGTAAAATGTGAGGTTCTAGGACATGATTTTCGTATTTTTCAAAAATTAGCAGAGGTATGAACGGAAAATTTCCTAGGAAGTAGTATCTTACCCAATTCAACCCAAATCGACGATAAAAACCATAGGTCACGCTTCATATAAGAAAGTCGTTCGGACTCTGAAAATTCCACATATAGTAAAATGTGAGGTTCGGAGACATAATTTTCTTATTTTTCCAAAATTAGGGAAGGTATGAACGGGAAACTTCGTAGGAAGTAGTATCTTACCTGATTCAACCCAAATCGACGATAAAAACCATAGGTCACGCTTCATATAAGAAAGTCGTTCGGACTCTGAAAATTCCACATATAGTAAAATGTGAGGTTCGAGGACATGATTTTCGTATTTTTCAAAAATTAGCAGAGGTATGAACGGAAAACTTCCTAGGAAGTAGTATCTTACCTAATTCAACCCAAATCGACGATAAAAACCATAGGTCACGCTTCATATAAGAAAGTCGTTCGGACTCTGAAAATTCCACATATAGTAAAATGTGAGGTTCGAGGACATGATTTTCGTATTTTTCAAAAATTAGCAGAGGTATGAACGGAAAACTTCCTAGGAAGTAGTATCTTATCTAATTCAACCCAAATCGACGATAAAAACCATAGGTCACGCTTCATATAAGAAAGTCGTTCGGACTCTGAAAATTCCACATATAGTAAAATGTGAGGTTCGGAGACATAATTTTCTTATTTTTCCAAAATTAGGGAAGTTATGAACGGGAAACTTCGTAGGAAGTAGTATCTTACCTAATTCAACCCAAATCGACGATAAAAACCATAGGTCACGCTTCATATAAGAAAGTCGTTCGGACTCTGAAAATTCCACATATAGTAAAATGTGAGGTTCGGAGACATAATTTTATTATTTTTCAAAAACTATTGAAGGAACGTTGGAAATACTTTCTACGAAGTAGTATCTCACCTAAGTCAACCCAAATCGACGATGAAAACCATAGGTCACGCTTCATATAAGAAAGTCGTTCGGACTCTGAAAATTCCACATATAGTAAAATGTGAGGTTCGGAGAGATAATTTTTTTTTTTTCAAAAATTAGGGAAGATATGAACGGAAACTTCGTAGGAAGTAGTATCTCACCTAACTCAACCCAAGTCGACGATAAAAACCATAGGTCACGCTTCATATAAGAAAGTCGTTCGGACTGAAAATTCCACATATAGTAAAATGTGAGGTTCGGAGACATAATTTTATTATTTTTCAAAAACTATTGAAGGAACGTTGGAAATACTTTCTACGAAGTAGTATCTCACCTAAGTCAACCCAAATCGACGATAAAAACCATAGGTCACGCTTCATATAAGAAAGTCGTTCGGACTCTGAAAATTCCACGTATAGTAAAATGTGAGGTTCGGAGACATAATTTTCCTTTTTTCAAAAATTAGGGAAGGTATGAACGGGAAACTTCGTGGGAAGTGGTATCTCACCTAATTACACTCAAATCGACGATAAAAACCATAGGTCACGCTTCATATAAGAAAGTCGTTCGGACTCTGAAAATTCCACATATAGTAAAATGTGAGGTTCGGAGACATAATTTTCTTATTCTTCAATAATTAGGGAAGATATGAACGGGAAACTTCGTGGGAAGTTGTATCTCACCTAATTACACTCATATCGACGATAAAAACCATAGGTCAAGCTTCATATAAGAAAGTCGTTCGGACTCTGAAAATTCCACATATAGTAAAATGTGAGGTTCGGAGACATAATTTTCTTTTTTTCAAAAATTAGGGAAGATATGAACGGGAAACTTCGTAGGAAGTTGTACTTCACCTAATTACACTAAAATCGACGAAAAAAACCATAGGTCACGCTTCATATAAGAAAGTCGTTCGGACTCTGAAAATTCCACATATAGTAAAATGTGAGGTTCGGAGACATAATTTTCTTTTTTTCAAAAATTAGGGAAGGTATGAACGGAAAACTTCGTAGGAAGTAGAATCTAACCTAATTACACCCAAATCGACGATAAAAACCATAGGTCACGCTTCATATAAGAAAGTCGTTCGGACTCTGAAAATTCCACATATAGTAAAATGTGAGGTTCGGAGACATAATTTTCTTTTTTTCAAAAATTAGGGAAGGTATGAACGGGAAACTTCGTAGGAAGTAGAATCTAACCTAATTACACCCAAATCGACGATAAAAACCATAGGTCACGCTTCATATAAGAAAGTCGTTCGGACTCTGAAAATTCCACATATAGTAAAATGTGAGGTTCGGAGACATAATTTTATTATTTTTCAAAAACTATTGAAGGAACGTTGGAAATACTTTCTACGAAGTAGTATCTCACCTAAGTCAACCCAAATCGACGATGAAAACCATAGGTCACGCTTCATATAAGAAAGTCGTTCGGACTCTGAAAATTCCACATATAGTAAAATGTGAGGTTCGGAGAGATAATTTTTTTTTTTCAAAAATTAGGGAAGATATGAACGGAAACTTCGTAGGAAGTAGTATCTCACCTAACTCAACCCAAGTCGACGATAAAAACCATAGGTCACGCTTCATATAAGAAAGTCGTTCGGACTGAAAATTCCACATATAGTAAAATGTGAGGTTCGGAGACATAATTTTATTATTTTTCAAAAACTATTGAAGGAACGTTGGAAATACTTTCTACGAAGTAGTATCTCACCTAAGTCAACCCAAATCGACGATAAAAACCATAGGTCACGCTTCATATAAGAAAGTCGTTCGGACTCTGAAAATTCCACGTATAGTAAAATGTGAGGTTCGGAGACATAATTTTCCTTTTTTCAAAAATTAGGGAAGGTATGAACGGGAAACTTCGTGGGAAGTGGTATCTCACCTAATTACACTCAAATCGACGATAAAAACCATAGGTCACGCTTCATATAAGAAAGTCGTTCGGACTCTGAAAATTCCACATATAGTAAAATGTGAGGTTCGGAGACATAATTTTCTTATTCTTCAAAAATTAGGGAAGATATGAACGGGAAACTTCGTGGGAAGTTGTATCTCACCTAATTACACTCATATCGACGATAAAAACCATAGGTCAAGCTTCATATAAGAAAGTCGTTCGGACTCTGAAAATTCCACATATAGTAAAATGTGAGGTTCGGAGACATAATTTTCTTTTTTTCAAAAATTAGGGAAGATATGAACGGGAAACTTCGTAGGAAGTTGTACTTCACCTAATTACACTAAAATCGACGAAAAAAACCATAGGTCACGCTTCATATAAGAAAGTCGTTCGGACTCTGAAAATTCCACATATAGTAAAATGTGAGGTTCGGAGACATAATTTTCTTTTTTTCAAAAATTAGGGAAGGTATGAACGGGAAACTTCGTAGGAAGTAGAATCTAACCTAATTACACCAAAATCGACGATAAAAACCATAGGTCACGCTTCATATAAGAAAGTCGTTCGGACTCTGAAAATTCCACATATAGTAAAATGTGAGGTTCGGAGACATAATTTTCTTTTCTTCAAAAATTAGGGAAGGTATGAACGGGAAACTTCGTAGGAAGTAGAATCTAACCTAATTACACCCAAATCGACGATAAAAACCATAGGTCACGCTTCATATAAGAAAGTCGTGCGGACTCTGAAAATTCCACATATAGTAAAATGTGAGGTTCTAGGACATGATTTTCGTATTTTTCAAAAATTAGCAGAGGTATGAACGGAAAACTTCCTAGGAAGTAGTATCTTACCTAATTCAACCCAAATCGACGATAAAAACCATAGGTCACGCTTCATATAAGAAAGTCGTGCGGACTCTGAAAATTCCACATATAGTAAAATGTGAGGTTCTAGGACATGATTTTCGTATTTTTCAAAAATTAGCAGAGGTATGAACGGAAAATTTCCTAGGAAGTAGTATCTTACCCAATTCAACCCAAATCGACGATAAAAACCATAGGTCACGCTTCATATAAGAAAGTCGTTCGGACTCTGAAAATTCCACATATAGTAAAATGTGAGGTTCGGAGACATAATTTTCTTATTTTTCAAAAATTAGGGAAGTTATGAACGTTAAACTTCGTAGGAAGTAGTATCTTTCCTAATTCAACCCAAATCGACGATAAAAACCATAGGTCACGCTTCATATAAGAAAGTCGTTCGGACTCTGAAAATTCCACATATAGTAAAATGTGAGGTTCGAGGACATGATTTTCGTATTTTTCAAAAATTAGCAGAGGTATGAACGGAAAACTTCCTAGGAAGTAGTATCTTACCTAATTCAACCCAAATCGACGATAAAAACCATAGGTCACGCTTCATATAAAAAAGTCGTTCGGACTCTGAAAATTCCACATATAGTAAAATGTGAGGTTCGAGGACATGATTTTCGTATTTTTCAAAAATTAGCAGAGGTATGAACGGAAAACTTCCTAGGAAGTAGTATCTTACCTAATTCAACCCAAATCGACGATAAAAACCATAGGTCACGCTTCATATAAGAAAGTCGTTCGGACTCTGAAAATTCCACATATAGTAAAATGTGAGGTTCGAGGACATAATTTTCGTATTTTTCAAAAATTAGCAGAGGTATGAACGGAAAACTTCCTAGGAAGTAGTATCTTATCTAATTCAACCCAAATCGACGATAAAAACCATAGGTCACGCTTCATATAAAAAAGTCGTTCGGACTCTGAAAATTCCACATATAGTAAAATGTGAGGTTCGGAGACATAATTTTCTTATTTTTCCAAAATTAGGGAAGTTATGAACGGGAAACTTCGTAGGAAGTAGTATCTTACCTAATTCAACCCAAATCGACGATAAAAACCATAGGTCACGCTTCATATAAGAAAGTCGTTCGGACTCTGAAAATTCCACATATAGTAAAATGTGAGGTTCGGAGACATAATTTTATTATTTTTCAAAAACTATTGAAGGAACGTTGGAAATACTTTCTACGAAGTAGTATCTCACCTAAGTCAACCCAAATCGACGATGAAAACCATAGGTCACGCTTCATATAAGAAAGTCGTTCGGACTCTGAAAATTCCACATATAGTAAAATGTGAGGTTCGGAGAGATAATTTTTTTTTTTTCAAAAATTAGGGAAGATATGAACGGAAACTTCGTAGGAAGTAGTATCTCACCTAACTCAACCCAAGTCGACGATAAAAACCATAGGTCACGCTTCATATAAGAAAGTTGTTCGGACTGAAAATTCCACATATAGTAAAATGTGAGGTTCGGAGACATAATTTTATTATTTTTCAAAAACTATTGAAGGAACGTTGGAAATACTTTCTACGAAGTAGTATCTCACCTAAGTCAACCCAAATCGACGATAAAAACCATAGGTCACGCTTCATATAAGAAAGTCGTTCGGACTCTGAAAATTCCACGTATAGTAAAATGTGAGGTTCGGAGACATAATTTTCCTTTTTTCAAAAATTAGGGAAGGTATGAACGGGAAACTTCGTGGGAAGTGGTATCTCACCTAATTACACTCAAATCGACGATAAAAACCATAGGTCACGCTTCATATAAGAAAGTCGTTCGGACTCTGAAAATTCCACATATAGTAAAATGTGAGGTTCGGAGACATAATTTTCTTATTCTTCAAAAATTAGGGAAGATATGAACGGGAAACTTCGTGGGAAGTTGTATCTCACCTAATTACACTCATATCGACGATAAAAACCATAGGTCAAGCTTCATATAAGAAAGTCGTTCGGACTCTGAAAATTCCACATATAGTAAAATGTGAGGTTCGGAGACATAATTTTCTTTTTTTCAAAAATTAGGGAAGATATGAACGGGAAACTTCGTAGGAAGTTGTACTTCACCTAATTACACTAAAATCGACGAAAAAAACCATAGGTCACGCTTCATATAAGAAAGTCGTTCGGACTCTGAAAATTCCACATATAGTAAAATGTGAGGTTCGGAGACATAATTTTCTTTTTTTCAAAAATTAGGGAAGGTATGAACGGGAAACTTCGTAGGAAGTAGAATCTAACCTAATTACACCCAAATCGACGATAAAAACCATAGGTCACGCTTCATATAAGAAAGTCGTTCGGACTCTGAAAATTCCACATATAGTAAAATGTGAGGTTCGGAGACATAATTTTCTTTTTTTCAAAAATTAGGGAAGGTATGAACGGGAAACTTCGTAGGAAGTAGAATCTAACCTAATTACACCCAAATCGACGATAAAAACCATAGGTCACGCTTCATATAAGAAAGTCGTTCGGACTCTGAAAATTCCACATATAGTAAAATGTGAGGTTCGAGGACATGATTTTCGTATTTTTCAAAAATTAGCAGAGGTATGAACGGAAAACTTCCTAGGAAGTAGTATCTTACCTAATTCAACCCAAATCGACGATAAAAACCATAGGTCACGCTTCATATAAGAAAGTCGTGCGGACTCTGAAAATTCCACATATAGTAAAATGTGAGGTTCTAGGACATGATTTTCGTATTTTTCAAAAATTAGCAGAGGTATGAACGGAAAATTTCCTAGGAAGTAGTATCTTACCCAATTCAACCCAAATCGACGATAAAAACCATAGGTCACGCTTCATATAAGAAAGTCGTTCGGACTCTGAAAATTCCACATATAGTAAAATGTGAGGTTCGGAGACATAATTTTCTTATTTTTCAAAAATTAGGGAAGTTATGAACGTTAAACTTCGTAGGAAGTAGTATCTTTCCTAATTCAACCCAAATCGACGATAAAAACCATAGGTCACGCTTCATATAAGAAAGTCGTTCGGACTCTGAAAATTCCACATATAGTAAAATGTGAGGTTCGGTGACATAATTTTTCAAAAACTATTGAAGGAATGTTCGGAAAACTTCCTAGGAAGTAGTATCTCACCTAATTCAACCCAAATCGACGATAAAAACCATAGGTCACGCTTCATATAAGAAAGTCGTTCGGACTCTGAAAATTCCACATATAGTAAAATGTGAGGTTCGGAGACATAATTTTATTATTTTTCAAAAACTATTGAAGGAACGTTGGAAATACTTTCTACGAAGTAGTATCTCACCTAAGTCAACCCAAATCGACGATAAAAACCATAGGTCACGCTTCATATAAGAAAGTCGTTCGGACTCTGAAAATTCCACATATAGTAAAATGTGAGGTTCGGAGAGATAATTTTTTTTTTTTCAAAAATTAGGGAAGATATGAACGGAAACTTCGTAGGAAGTAGTATCTCACCTAACTCAACCCAAGTCGACGATAAAAACCATAGGTCACGCTTCATATAAGAAAGTCGTTCGGACTGAAAATTCCACATATAGTAAAATGTGAGGTTCGGAGACATAATTTTATTATTTTTCAAAAACTATTGAAGGAACGTTGGAAATACTTTCTACGAAGTAGTATCTCACCTAAGTCAACCCAAATCGACGATAAAAACCATAGGTCACGCTTCATATAAGAAAGTCGTTCGGACTCTGAAAATTCCACGTATAGTAAAATGTGAGGTTCGGAGACATAATTTTCCTTTTTTCAAAAATTAGGGAAGGTATGAACGGGAAACTTCGTGGGAAGTGGTATCTCACCTAATTACACTCAAATCGACGATAAAAACCATAGGTCACGCTTCATATAAGAAAGTCGTTCGGACTCTGAAAATTCCACATATAGTAAAATGTGAGGTTCGAGGACATGATTTTCGTATTTTTCAAAAATTAGCAGAGGTATGAACGGAAAATTTCCTAGGAAGTAGTATCTTACCCAATTCAACCCAAATCGACGATAAAAACCATAGGTCACGCTTCATATAAGAAAGTCGTTCGGACTCTGAAAATTCCACATATAGTAAAATGTGAGGTTCGGTGACATAATTTTTCAAAAACTATTGAAGGAATGTTCGGAAAACTTCCTAGGAAGTAGTATCTCACCTAATTCAACCCAAATCGACGATAAAAACCATAGGTCACGCTTCATATAAGAAAGTCGTGCGGACTCTGAAAATTCCACATATAGTAAAATGTGAGGTTCTAGGACATGATTTTCGTATTTTTCAAAAATTAGCAGAGGTATGAACGGAAAATTTCCTAGGAAGTAGTATCTTACCCAATTCAACCCAAATCGACGATAAAAACCATAGGTCACGCTTCATATAAGAAAGTCGTTCGGACTCTGAAAATTCCACATATATTAAAATGTGAGGTTCGGAGACATAATTTTCTTATTTTTCCAAAATTAGGGAAGGTATGAACGGGAAACTTCGTAGGAAGTAGTATCTTACCTAATTCAACCCAGATCGACGATAAAAACCATAGGTCACGCTTCATATAAGAAAGTCGTTCGGACTCTGAAAATTCCACATATAGTAAAATGTGAGGTTCGAGGACATGATTTTCGTATTTTTCAAAAATTAGCAGAGGTATGAACGGAAAACTTCCTAGGAAGTAGTATCTTACCTAATTCAACCCAAATCGACGATAAAAACCATAGGTCACGCTTCATATAAGAAAGTCGTTCGGACTCTGAAAATTCCACATATAGTAAAATGTGAGGTTCGAGGACATGATTTTCGTATTTTTCAAAAATTAGCAGAGGTATGAACGGAAAACTTCCTAGGAAGTAGTATCTTATCTAATTCAACCCAAATCGACGATAAAAACCATAGGTCACGCTTCATATAAAAAAGTCGTTCGGACTCTGAAAATTCCACATATAGTAAAATGTGAGGTTCGGAGACATAATTTTCTTATTTTTCCAAAATTAGGGAAGTTATGAACGGGAAACTTCGTAGGAAGTAGTATCTTACCTAATTCAACCCAAATCGACGATAAAAACCATAGGTCACGCTTCATATAAGAAAGTCGTTCGGACTCTGAAAATTCCACATATAGTAAAATGTGAGGTTCGGAGACATAATTTTATTATTTTTCAAAAACTATTGAAGGAACGTTGGAAATACTTTCTACGAAGTAGTATCTCACCTAAGTCAACCCAAATCGACGATGAAAACCATAGGTCACGCTTCATATAAGAAAGTCGTTCGGACTCTGAAAATTCCACATATAGTAAAATGTGAGGTTCGGAGAGATAATTTTTTTTTTTTCAAAAATTAGGGAAGATATGAACGGAAACTTCGTAGGAAGTAGTATCTCACCTAACTCAACCCAAGTCGACGATAAAAACCATAGGTCACGCTTCATATAAGAAAGTCGTTCGGACTGAAAATTCCACATATAGTAAAATGTGAGGTTCGGAGACATAATTTTATTATTTTTCAAAAACTATTGAAGGAACGTTGGAAATACTTTCTACGAAGTAGTATCTCACCTAAGTCAACCCAAATCGACGATAAAAACCATAGGTCACGCTTCATATAAGAAAGTCGTTCGGACTCTGAAAATTCCACGTATAGTAAAATGTGAGGTTCGGAGACATAATTTTCCTTTTTTCAAAAATTAGGGAAGGTATGAACGGGAAACTTCGTGGGAAGTGGTATCTCACCTAATTACACTCAAATCGACGATAAAAACCATAGGTCACGCTTCATATAAGAAAGTCGTTCGGACTCTGAAAATTCCACATATAGTAAAATGTGAGGTTCGGAGACATAATTTTCTTATTCTTCAAAAATTAGGGAAGATATGAACGGGAAACTTCGTGGGAAGTTGTATCTCACCTAATTACACTCATATCGACGATAAAAACCATAGGTCAAGCTTCATATAAGAAAGTCGTTCGGACTCTGAAAATTCCACATATAGTAAAATGTGAGGTTCGGAGACATAATTTTCTTTTTTTCAAAAATTAGGGAAGATATGAACGGGAAACTTCGTAGGAAGTTGTACTTCACCTAATTACACTAAAATCGACGAAAAAAACCATAGGTCACGCTTCATATAAGAAAGTCGTTCGGACTCTGAAAATTCCACATATAGTAAAATGTGAGGTTCGGAGACATAATTTTCTTTTTTTCAAAAATTAGGGAAGGTATGAACGGGAAACTTCGTAGGAAGTAGAATCTAACCTAATTACACCCAAATCGACGATAAAAACCATAGGTCACGCTTCATATAAGAAAGTCGTTCGGACTCTGAAAATTCCACATATAGTAAAATGTGAGGTTCGGAGACATAATTTTCTTTTTTTCAAAAATTAGGGAAGGTATGAACGGGAAACTTCGTAGGAAGTAGAATCTAACCTAATTACACCCAAATCGACGATAAAAACCATAGGTCACGCTTCATATAAGAAAGTCGTTCAGACTCTGAAAATTCCACATATAGTAAAATGTGAGGTTCGGAGACATAATTTTATTATTTTTCAAAAACTATTGAAGGAACGTTGGAAATACTTTCTACGAAGTAGTATCTCACCTAAGTCAACCCAAATCGACGATGAAAACCATAGGTCACGCTTCATATAAGAAAGTCGTTCGGACTCTGAAAATTCCACATATAGTAAAATGTGAGGTTCGGAGAGATAATTTTTTTTTTTTCAAAAATTAGGGAAGATATGAACGGAAACTTCGTAGGAAGTAGTATCTCACCTAACTCAACCCAAGTCGACGATAAAAACCATAGGTCACGCTTCATATAAGAAAGTCGTTCGGACTGAAAATTCCACATATAGTAAAATGTGAGGTTCGGAGACATAATTTTATTATTTTTCAAAAACTATTGAAGGAACGTTGGAAATACTTTCTACGAAGTAGTATCTCACCTAAGTCAACCCAAATCGACGATAAAAACCATAGGTCACGCTTCATATAAGAAAGTCGTTCGGACTCTGAAAATTCCACGTATAGTAAAATGTGAGGTTCGGAGACATAATTTTCTTTTTTTCAAAAATTAGGGAAGGTATGAACGGGAAACTTCGTGGGAAGTGGTATCTCACCTAATTACACTCAAATCGACGATAAAAACCATAGGTCACGCTTCATATAAGAAAGTCGTTCGGACTCTGAAAATTCCACATATAGTAAAATGTGAGGTTCGGAGACATAATTTTCTTATTCTTCAAAAATTAGGGAAGATATGAACGGGAAACTTCGTGGGAAGTTGTATCTCACCTAATTACACTCATATCGACGATAAAAACCATAGGTCAAGCTTCATATAAGAAAGTCGTTCGGACTCTGAAAATTCCACATATAGTAAAATGTGAGGTTCGGAGACATAATTTTCTTTTTTTCAAAAATTAGGGAAGATATGAACGGGAAACTTCGTAGGAAGTTGTACTTCACCTAATTACACTAAAATCGACGAAAAAAACCATAGGTCACGCTTCATATAAGAAAGTCGTTCGGACTCTGAAAATTCCACATATAGTAAAATGTGAGGTTCGGAGACATAATTTTCTTTTTTTCAAAAATTAGGGAAGGTATGAACGGGAAACTTCGTAGGAAGTAGAATCTAACCTAATTACACCAAAATCGACGATAAAAACCATAGGTCACGCTTCATATAAGAAAGTCGTTCGGACTCTGAAAATTCCACATATAGTAAAATGTGAGGTTCGGAGACATAATTTTCTTTTCTTCAAAAATTAGGGAAGGTATGAACGGGAAACTTCGTAGGAAGTAGAATCTAACCTAATTACACCCAAATCGACGATAAAAACCATAGGTCACGCTTCATATAAGAAAGTCGTTCGGACTCTGAAAATTCCACATATAGTAAAATGTGAGGTTCGAGGACATGATTTTCGTATTTTTCAAAAATTAGCAGAGGTATGAACGGAAAACTTCCTAGGAAGTAGTATCTTACCTAATTCAACCCAAATCGACGATAAAAACCATAGGTCACGCTTCATATAAGAAAGTCGTGCGGACTCTGAAAATTCCACATATAGTAAAATGTGAGGTTCTAGGACATGATTTTCGTATTTTTCAAAAATTAGCAGAGGTATGAACGGAAAATTCCCTAGGAAGTAGTATCTTACCCAATTCAACCCAAATCGACGATAAAAACCATAGGTCACGCTTCATATAAGAAAGTCGTTCGGACTCTGAAAATTCCACATATAGTAAAATGTGAGGTTCGGAGACATAATTTTCTTATTTTTCAAAAATTAGGGAAGTTATGAACGTTAAACTTCGTAGGAAGTAGTATCTTTCCTAATTCAACCCAAATCGACGATAAAAACCATAGGTCACGCTTCATATAAGAAAGTCGTTCGGACTCTGAAAATTCCACATATAGTAAAATGTGAGGTTCGAGGACATGATTTTCGTATTTTTCAAAAATTAGCAGAGGTATGAACGGAAAACTTCCTAGGAAGTAGTATCTTACCTAATTCAACCCAAATCGACGATAAAAACCATAGGTCACGCTTCATATAAAAAAGTCGTTCGGACTCTGAAAATTCCACATATAGTAAAATGTGAGGTTCGGTGACATAATTTTTCAAAAACTATTGAAGGAATGTTCGGAAAACTTCCTAGGAAGTAGTATCTCACCTAATTCAACCCAAATCGACGATAAAAACCATAGGTCACGCTACATATAAGAAAGTCGTTCGGACTCTGAAAATTCCACATATAGTAAAATGTGAGGTTCGGAGACATAATTTTTCAAAAACTATTGAAGGAATGTTCGGAAAACTTCCTAGGAAGTAGTATCTCACCTAATTCAACCTAAATCGACGATAAAAACCATAGGTCACGCTTCATATAAGAAAGTCGTTCGGACTCTGAAAATTCCACATATAGTAAAATGTGAGGTTCGGTGACATAATTTTTCAAAAACTATTGAAGGAATGTTCGGAAAACTTCCTAGGAAGTAGTATCTCACCTAATTCAACCCAAATCGACGATAAAAACCATAGGTCACGCTACATATAAGAAAGTCGTTCGGACTCTGAAAATTCCACATATAGTAAAATGTGAGGTTCGGAGACATAATTTTATTATTTTTCAAAAACTATTGAAGGAACGTTGGAAATACTTTCTACGAAGTAGTATAATTTGAAAAATTTACTACCGAAGAGAACTAATTGTTCTCAACTAATTTCTACAGTTGCTTTGTTGTGAAGTACTGTCAAATGTGGATTTACCAGTGATGAACTGGAAAATTGTACGTTTATAGTGTTATTGTCGGGAATTTTAAAAAACGTTCACGAACATCTGTGGATGCTGTGTTTCGAAGGGAGGCGAAGTACTGCGGCATTTTTGTTACCGTATGTTCATTGTGACAGGCGAGGTACTGCTGCCTTTTTGTTGTCGTCTGTTTGATTGCAGGAAGTGGAGAACTGCAACAATTCTCTGGAGGGCCTCACACACTTCAAGACAAGAATGTCTGTTGGCATGGAGTTTGTAAAAATTTTGAGGGAAGAACTGCTCAAGCAAACTGCTACCTTGAGGAAGGATTTGGAGAGAATAGAGGCCGAAATTAAGGGAGATAGGAAGGATGTGTGGAGCCGACTGCAGTCGGTTGGAACTCGTCTGGATAGTGTGGAGTCTGAGATACTGAAAGCCGAGAGAAAGGCGAGAAAGAATAATTTAATCATTGTGGGACTGGAGGTTGATTTTGGGAATATTGTGGAATCAACAATAGCAAAACTCAATCAGATTTTAAATCTAAGCCTTTCCAAGTTGAGCATCAACAATATATACAGCCTTGGTCGCTCGAGCTTGGCTCTCATCAAGGTGGAGTTTACTTCGTTCCTAGCGAAATCCTTGGTACTGAAGAACAGATCTAAGCTACGTGGAACTAAAATCTATATACGTGAAGACTTGTGTGATAAGGATAGAAGAGACGAAAAAATTCTGAGGAGTCATCTCAGGGAGGCTAGAAAAAGGGAATATAAGGCTTATCTCAAAAACGGTTTCCTTTACGTAAATGGTACTAAATATGGTCCTGAGGAGTTGTCTGGAGGTGAGCCGATAGTGAATGTGCGTGTAAACGATAACGGTGATCCCTCGGGTGATCCTTTGTGTGATGATGTTTTTGATGGGGAGGGATCAGACGTGCTGAATGCGACCGTGAAGGGGGTGCGAGATCAGGGAGTGGCGGAAGTTGAAATTGTGGAGAGTGTGAAGTCAAACAGTGCTCCGAATTCGCCGAACCCAGTGTCGCGTCTCAAGCAGTTATCCCTAGAACATGAGCATATACAGATCTTGGACGAGTGCCGCATCCGTAAGGATGCAGATAGGATCAGCGAAGTTTTAATGAAGGCGGAGGATATTGTCCAACATAAGAAGGGGAGTCATCAAACCACTAGCGTCGAGAGTTCTTCAACTAGAACAACGAGGACCAGGAACAAAGAGACTGTGGTGAATAAAAATTGATACTGCCCAATCTTTCTTTTTTGTTTGATTTTCTATATTGCTGCATGATATTTTTTCGCTATTTTTTTTGCTATTTTTTTTGCTATTTTTTTTTGCTATTTTTTTTGTTGCTATTGTTCAAGCTGCTTGTTGCATCCTTGCTTTTTTTGTTTTTCCTGTTTTTCACTGCATTTGTTTTGCTGCTTGCTTGTTGTTTGTACTAATTTCGGCGAAATTTTTTTTTCTGGTTGTTCTCTGCTGTCTCTAATTTTAACCGCTTAACATGAAGTTGTCTCATTTGAATGCGAGATCTTTGCAGCCCAAGTTGTGTGAGTTCAGGGATATTGTACATAATTCTCAGTACGACATTGTGGGGGTGACTGAGACCTGGTTTGTTGATGGGATGGGATCAGACGATGTGTCGGTGCAGGGTTTTAGGCTATATCGCAGCGACAGGCTCGGGAGGGGTGGCGGAGTTTGTGTGTATGTCAGAGAATATTTGAGGTGTGAGTTGGTTGATTTGGAGGTGGAAACGGAGAGCCCCGTTGAGTACTTGTGGTTGAAGGTTCATCTGTCTGGCTATACAATCATCGTGGGATTTCTTTATCGACCACCTGATAAAAAGAAGCGACCATCTAAGTTGAGTCCTTTTATTGACGACATGAATAAGATGTTGAGTTTAGTTAGTCCTATGGGAAGTTATTTGTTTTGTTTGGGTGATGTCAATGTGGATCTGTTGACTGGTAGAGGCCCGGTTGTTGATTGTTTCTTTTCGTTTGGCCTTGATCAGATAATAAGTGAGCCTACTAGAATAACATCACGTGGAGGTTCGTTGGTGGATCCTATTTTTGTTAGTTGCCCGAGTACAATGATCAAGTCTTCCGGTGTTGTTAACGTGGATCACATAAGTGATCATAGTCTTACATTTGTTGAGGTAAAACTTCTGAGAGAGAAAAAAGTTTCCAGGTTAATTAAATACAGGGACTTCTCCAATTTCGATAATGATGTGTTTCTCGAGGACCTACAAAATAAGAGGTGGATTGAGTTTTTGTACGAGTCGAATATTGATAATAAGGTAGAAATTTTCAACAGCTTTTTACTGAGCGTATTTAATAAGCATGCTCCTGTTGTGACTAGAAGGGTTTCTCGTCCTAAGGCTCCGTGGATTACTGACTTTATAAGACATCTGATGGGAGAACGTGATCGCGCCTTGAACAGGTTTAAGAACTTCCGGAGCGATGACATGTGGAAGGAATATAAGAACTTGAGAAATAAGGTCCTTTTTGAGATTCGTAAGTCAAAGAAGTCATTTATTGCTGAGGCCACATTAGAAGGAGGTAAAAAGGCATGGATGGCGTTGAAAAATATTGGGATTTCTTGTAGATTTAGGTCGGGCTTATCTGGAGAATTATCTGACCCAGAAGTAATTAATGATTATTTTGCACAATTTAATGCCACCACGAATGATGCATTATGTATGGAGAGAACTTCCTTCTATAATGAAAATAAGTTTGACCGGTCATTGTCGTTTGACTTCCACATTGTAGAGCAGGCATTGGTTACCGATTTGCTTAATGATATCAAGACCAAGTCAATGGGTGCAGATTCTATAGACATTGGGATGCTCAATTTTTGTAGGCCATTTATTGATCCCTTCATACTGCACCTAGTGAATAGTTGCATTCTTAAAGGTGTATTTCCGACCACCTGGAAAACTGCTGTTGGGGTTCCCTTGCCGAAGGTCCTAGAACCAAACACCGTGTCGGATTTACGAATTATTAGTATTTTACCTGTTCTATCGAAGGTGCTGGAAAGGGTACTTTACCAGCAGATGAGCTGTTACTTTGAAGCAAAAGAGTTGTTACCTTCCTATCAGTCTGGCTTTCGGAAGGGATGTAGCACGGCTACATGTCTCCTGTCGGTGACTGATGCTATTTTCCGTGATCTTGATCGGGGATTCATTGATGTACTCGTTCTGCTGGATTTCAGCAAAGCCTTCGACACTATCAATCATAAGTTGTTGTGTGCGAAGCTGAAATACTATGGTTTCTCTTTCTCTTCGCTTTCTTTGATATCTTCATTTCTGGCACTCCGTACGCAGACTATAAGGGTTGGTGATAGGCTTTCTAGCAGGAGGGATGTTTTGGCTGGAGTTCCACAGGGATCTATTCTTGGTCCTCTGATGTACATCATCTACACAGCCGATGTTTTTTCTAGGTTGAAATTTTGCATGGTCGAACTATTTGCTGATGATGCGCAATTGTTATTCAGGTTCTTGCCGGAGGACATATTGCTGTCTTCTGACAGAATAAATTCGGACTTGGAGGTTTTAAGGAATATTTCACTGCACCATAATCTGAACATAAACCCAGATAAAAGTAAAATGTTGGTCTTTACGGGCAAGAGAGATTATGAGAATATTGTGAACAGTTTGAACATATGTGTAGAGGGAGTAAAGCTGAAGGCATATGACAGTGCTAGAGATCTGGGTCTATTGATTGATAGAGAGCTCAATTTTTCAGACCATGTATCCCAGATTACGAGATCAGCTTTTTTCAAGCTTAAATTGATTTACTCCGCACGGAGGTATTTGACGATTGAGATCAAGAAAATGCTGTGTGAAACATTGATTCTATCCAGATTCAATTACTGTGACGTTGTGTATGGTTCGTGTATCAATCATTTTTCCCGGAATCGCATTCAGAGTATCCAAAATTGGTGCGTGAGGTTCATTTATGGGCTCAGGAAATTTGACAGGGGAATTTCTCGTAGAATAAATGAGCTGAATTGGCTGCGCATGGATAATCGGGCTAAATTGCACTTGGGTTGCTTCGTGTTCAGATTGATGAAGGTGCCGTCGGTGCACGATCTGAGGCTCAGGTTGATACCGAGATGTGCCGTTCATGATCGTCATATACGTGGCGCGAACTTGCTGACGATTCCGTCTCATCGGACGGCCAGGTTTCAGAGGTCATTCTCTTACGGTGCTGCAAAAATTTTCAATGCTGTCAACTTGGATTTGCATTCAACTTCGTATTCACAGTTTAGGGCACGTTTGAGATCTATATTATTCCAGAGACAGATTCAGTGATGTTTATTTTATCATATTCTATTTTTTTGCTTTTGCTTTCTATAAGTGTTAAGTTTTCACATATGATTTGTTTTTTTTTTCTGGTCTTGTTACATGTTGTATTACTATGGTTTGGACCATTATCGATGTAATTTTTTTTTTTGGGGCCTCTCTGGAGTTAAGTGTAAGAGTAGTCATAGACTAAACTTCGCTTCAGTTGGGTCCCTAACATCTTCAGAGTGTATCTTATGATTTCATTCTAATAAAGGCGACATTATTATTATTATTATTATCTCACCTAAGTCAACCCAAATCGACGATAAAAACCATAGGTCACGCTTCATATAAGAAAGTCGTTCGGACTCTGAAAATTCCACATATAGTAAAATGTGAGGTTCGGAGAGATAATTTTTTTTTTTCAAAAATTAGGGAAGATATGAACGGAAACTTCGTAGGAAGTAGTATCTCACCTAACTCAACCCAAGTCGACGATAAAAACCATAGGTCACGCTTCATATAAGAAAGTCGTTCGGACTGAAAATTCCACATATAGTAAAATGTGAGGTTCGGAGACATAATTTTATTATTTTTCAAAAACTATTGAAGGAACGTTGGAAATACTTTCTACGAAGTAGTATCTCACCTAAGTCAACCCAAATCGACGATAAAAACCATAGGTCACGCTTCATATAAGAAAGTCGTTCGGACTCTGAAAATTCCACGTATAGTAAAATGTGAGGTTCGGAGACATAATTTTCCTTTTTTCAAAAATTAGGGAAGGTATGAACGGGAAACTTCGTGGGAAGTGGTATCTCACCTAATTACACTCAAATCGACGATAAAAACCATAGGTCACGCTTCATATAAGAAAGTCGTTCGGACTCTGAAAATTCCACATATAGTAAAATGTGAGGTTCGGAGACATAATTTTCTTATTCTTCAAAAATTAGGGAAGATATGAACGGGAAACTTCGTGGGAAGTTGTATCTCACCTAATTACACTCAAATCGACGATAAAAACCATAGGTCAAGCTTCATATAAGAAAGTCGTTCGGACTCTGAAAATTCCACATATAGTAAAATGTGAGGTTCGGAGACATAATTTTATTATTTTTCAAAAACTATTGAAGGAACGTTGGAAATACTTTCTACGAAGTAGTATCTCACCTAAGTCAACCCAAATTGACGATAAAAACCATAGGTCACGCTTCATATAAGAAAGTCGTTCGGACTCTGAAAATTCCACATATAGTAAAATGTGGGGTTCGGAGACATAATTTTCTTATTTTTCAAAAACTATTGAAGGAACGTTGAAAATACTTTCTACGAAGTAGTATCTCACCTAAGTCAACCCAAATTGACGATAAAAACCATAGGTCACGCTTCATATAAGAAAGTCGTTCGGACTCTGAAAATTCCACATATAGTAAAATGTGAGGTTCGGAGACATAATTTTCTTTTTTTCAAAAATTAGGGAAGGTATGAACGGGAAACTTCGTAGGAAGTAGAATCTAACCTAATTACACCCAAATCGACGATAAAAACCATAGGTCACGCTTCATATAAGAAAGTCGTTCGGACTCTGAAAATTCCACATATAGTAAAATGTGAGGTTCGAGGACATGATTTTCGTATTTTTCAAAAATTAGCAGAGGTATGAACGGAAAACTTCCTAGGAAGTAGTATCTTACCTAATTCAACCCAAATCGACGATAAAAACCATAGGTCACGCTTCATATAAGAAAGTCGTGCGGACTCTGAAAATTCCACATATAGTAAAATGTGAGGTTCTAGGACATGATTTTCGTATTTTTCAAAAATTAGCAGAGGTATGAACGGAAAATTTCCTAGGAAGTAGTATCTTACCCAATTCAACCCAAATCGACGATAAAAACCATAGGTCACGCTTCATATAAGAAAGTCGTTCGGACTCTGAAAATTCCACATATAGTAAAATGTGAGGTTCGGAGACATAATTTTCTTATTTTTCAAAAATTAGGGAAGTTATGAACGTTAAACTTCGTAGGAAGTAGTATCTTTCCTAATTCAACCCAAATCGACGATAAAAACCATAGGTCACGCTTCATATAAGAAAGTCGTTCGGACTCTGAAAATTCCACATATAGTAAAATGTGAGGTTCGAGGACATGATTTTCGTATTTTTCAAAAATTAGCAGAGGTATGAACGGAAAACTTCCTAGGAAGTAGTATCTTACCTAATTCAACCCAAATCGACGATAAAAACCATAGGTCACGCTTCATATAAAAAAGTCGTTCGGACTCTGAAAATTCCACATATAGTAAAATGTGAGGTTCGGAGACATAATTTTCTTATTTTTCAAAAATTAGGGAAGATATGAACGGGAAACTTCGTAGAAAGTTGTACTTCACCTAATTACACTAAAATCGACGAAAAAAACCATAGGTCACGCTTCATATAAGAAAGTCGTTCGGACCCTGAAAATTCCACATATAGTAAAATGTGGGGTTCGGAGACATAATTTTCTTATTTTTCAAAAACTATTGAAGGAACGTTGAAAATACTTTCTACGAAGTAGTATCTCACCTAAGTCAACCCAAATTGACGATAAAAACCATAGGTCACGCTTCATATAAGAAAGTCGTTCGGACTCTGAAAATTCCACATATAGTAAAATGTGAGGTTCGGAGACATAATTTTCTTTTTTTCAAAAATTAGGGAAGGTATGAACGGGAAACTTCGTAGGAAGTAGAATCTAACCTAATTACACCCAAATCGACGATAAAAACCATAGGTCACGCTTCATATAAGAAAGTCGTTCGGACTCTGAAAATTCCACATATAGTAAAATGTGAGGTTCGAGGACATGATTTTCGTATTTTTCAAAAATTAGCAGAGGTATGAACGGAAAACTTCCTAGGAAGTAGTATCTTACCTAATTCAACCCAAATCGACGATAAAAACCATAGGTCACGCTTCATATAAGAAAGTCGTGCGGACTCTGAAAATTCCACATATAGTAAAATGTGAGGTTCCAGGACATGATTTTCGTATTTTTCAAAAATTAGCAGAGGTATGAACGGAAAATTTCCTAGGAAGTAGTATCTTACCCAATTCAACCCAAATCGACGATAAAAACCATAGGTCACGCTTCATATAAGAAAGTCGTTCGGACTCTGAAAATTCCACATATAGTAAAATGTGAGGTTCGGAGACATAATTTTCTTATTTTTCAAAAATTAGGGAAGTTATGAACGTTAAACTTCGTAGGAAGTAGTATCTTTCCTAATTCAACCCAAATCGACGATAAAAACCATAGGTCACGCTTCATATAAGAAAGTCGTTCGGACTCTGAAAATTCCACATATAGTAAAATGTGAGGTTCGAGGACATGATTTTCGTATTTTTCAAAAATTAGCAGAGGTATGAACGGAAAACTTCGTAGGAAGTTGTACTTCACCTAATTACACTAGAATCGACGAAAAAAACCATAGGTCACGCTTCATATAAGAAAGTTGTTCGGACTCTGAAAATTCCACATATAGTAAAATGTGAGGTTCGGAGACATAATTTTCTTTTTTTCAAAAATTAGGGAAGGTATGAACGGGAAACTTCGTAGGAAGTAGAATCTAACCTAATTACACCCAAATCGACGATAAAAACCATAGGTCACGCTTCATATAAGAAAGTCGTTCGGACTCTGAAAATTCCACATATAGTAAAATGTGAAGTTCGGAGACATAATTTTCTTATTTTTCAAAAATTAGGGAAGATATGAACGGGAAACTTCGTAGGAAGTAGTATCTAACCTAATTACACCCAAATCGACGATAAAAACCATAGGTCACGCTTCATATAAGAAAGTCGTTCGGACTCTGAAAATTCCACATATAGTAAAATGTGAGGTTCGGAGACATAATTTTCTTTTTTTTCAAAAATTAGGGAAGATATGAACGGGAAACTTCGTAGGAAGTTGTACTTCACCTAATTACACTAAAATCGACGAAAAAAACCATAGGTCACGCTTCATATAAGAAAGTTGTTCGGACTCTGAAAATTCCACATATAGTAAAATGTGAGGTTCGGAGACATAATTTTCTTTTTTTTCAAAAATTAGGGAAGATATGAACGGGAAACTTCGTAGGAAGTTGTACTTCACCTAATTACACTAAAATCGACGAAAAAAACCATAGGTCACGCTTCATATAAGAAAGTCGTTCGGACTCTGAAAATTCCACATATAGTAAAATGTGAGGTTCGGAGACATAATTTTCTTTTTTTCAAAAATTAGGGAAGATATGAACGGGAAACTTCGTAGGAAGTAGTATCTCACCTAACTCAACCCAAATCGACGATAAAAACCATAGGTCACGCTTCATATAAGAAAGTCGTTCGGACTCTGAAAATTCCACATATAGTAAAATGTGAGGTTCGGAGACATAATTTTCATTTTTTCAAAAAGTAGGGAAGGTATGAACGGGAAACTTCGTAGGAAGTAGAATCTAACCTAGTTACACCCAAATCGACGATAAAAACCATAGGTCACGCTTCATATAAGAAAGTCGTTCGGACTCTGAAAATTCCACATATAGTAAAATGTGAGGTTCGGAGACATAATTTTCTTTTTTTCAAAAATTAGGGAAGATATGAACGGGAAACTTCGTAGGAAGTAGTATCTCACCTAACTCAACCCAAATCGACGATAAAAACCATAGGTCACGCTTCATATAAGAAAGTCGTTCGGACTCTGAAAATTCCACATATAGTAAAATGTGAGGTTCGGAGACATAATTTTCTTTTTTTCAAAAATTAGGGAAGATATGAACGGGAAACTTCGTAGGAAGTAGTATCTCACCTAACTCAACCCAAATCGACGATAAAAACCATAGGTCACGCTTCATATAAGAAAGTCGTTCGGACTCTGAAAATTCCACATATAGTAAAATGTGAGGTTCGGAGACATAATTTTCTTTTTTTCAAAAAGTAGGGAAGGTATGAACGGGAAACTTCGTAGGAAGTAGAATCTAACCTAATTACACCCAAATCGACGATAAAAACCATAGGTCACGCTTCATATAAGAAAGTCGTTCGGACTCTGAAAATTCCACATATAGTAAAATGTGAGGTTCGGAGACATAATTTTCTTTTTTTCAAAAATTAGGGAAGATATGAACGGGAAACTTCGTAGGAAGTTGTACTTCTCCTAATTACACTAAAATCGACGAAAAAAACCATAGGTCACGCTTCATATAAGAAAGTCGTTCGGACTCTGAAAATTCCACATATAGTAAAATGTGAGGTTCGGAGACATAATTTTCTTTTCTTCAAAAATTAGGGAAGGTATGAACGGGAAACTTCGTAGGAAGTAGAATCTAACCTAATTACACCCAAATCGACGATAAAAACCATAGGTCACGCTTCATATAAGAAAGTCGTTCGGACTCTGAAAATTCCACATATAGTAAAATGTGAGGTTCGGAGACATAATTTTCTTTTTTTCAAAAATTAGGGAAGATATGAACGGGAAACTTCGTAGGAAGTAGTATCTCACCTAATTACACCCAAATCGACGATAAAAACCATAGGTCACGCTTCATATAAGAAAGTCGTTCGGACTCTGAAAATTCCACATATAGTAAAATGTGAGGTTCGGAGACATAATTTTCTTATTTTTCAAAAATTAGCGAAGGTATGAACGGGAAACTTCGTAGGAAGTAGTATCTTACCTAATTCAACCCAAATCGACGATAAAAACCATAGTTCACGCTTCATATAAGAAACTTGTCCGGACTGAAAATTCCACATATAGTAAAATGTGAGGTTCGAGTGACATGATTTCCTCATTTTTCAAAAACTACTGAAGGAATGTTCGAAAAACATCTCAGGAGGTAGAATCGTACCTATACCAACCCAAATCAATGATAAAAACCATAGGTCATGCTTAATATAAGAAACTTGTTCGGACTCTGAAAATTCCACATATAGTAAAATGTGAGGTTCGGGCGATATGATTTCCTTATTTTTCAAAAACTATTGGAGGAATGTTCTAAAAGCAGCTCAGGAGGTAGTATCGTACCTATACCAACCCAAATCAACGATAAAAACCATAGGTCATGCTTCATATAAGAAACTTGTTCGGACCCTGAAAATTGTCGCGGTCTTCTGGAGGGTTACCCCATGCTCTCCTAGCATATGTAGGTAGGGAGGGCTCCGTCTCGGACACATAACGATGTTTAACGTTGAAAAGAGTCGTTCGGATGGGAGACCATAGATGGTTGCTCCGATGCATATTTTCGTTTATGTCTTCGTTTAATAAAGTGTTATTATCCCGAAAGGTGCATTCGAAACTTATGAATGAGAGACCTTCGGACATATTACGAGTGTGAGACTGATACGATTAGAGATATTCGATGCGATCCGAGGCAAATCGCCCCGGATCTAATGAATATGTACGTAATTGTGATTCTGGAGGGTTATCCCATGTCCTCCAGACACATATGTAAAGGGATGGAGAATGGGTCATGCTGGCCAGTTGTGGCGGATTTCTTTTTCTAGGATGAAGTTGCTGTTCTGGTTGGTAGGCTCGAATCGGATCCCCGCAGTGATGGGTTTGACGTGATTTCGTAGAATAAGTCGGTGCATTATCAGAATTAAGCTCCGATGTGCGAACTTTGAAGTGGTTGATCTCAGCTAGTCTTTGTTCTTCCGGAGTATTCTCGATCTCGATGTATCGCTTCTATGTTTCATCTCTTGCCTTGAGCGACCCCTCGCAGCGAGATCGCGGTCCGCTTCGTATCTTTGTATTCGAATGGCCATTATGCGATCGACTATAAAAAACGTGTCTAACCTTTCGGTTTTACCTTTCGGTTATGTCACTATACTTTGCGACCACTCACTCCTCGGACTTCCTTCCGAACGAGAATGAATTACATCTCTCATTCACCGAGTCGTTATTTTTTCATATATAGCGAAGGGTTGAGAATGTGTATGGAGCCGGGGGTTTACCACTTGTGGCAAACGCCTCGGCGAGGGACATAACGGTCTCAGTTTCTTTGCGGTCTAGTAGAAACGTTCAAGGCTTAGAACTCCTGTGTTCGGAGCTAATCGTATCTCTGGGCTCGCAAGGTGCTAAACCTTAGTCTTCCGACGCGGTTAGTGCCATATTACAAGGGTCCGCGCGTAGCTCGTCTGTTATCCTTCTGCCGTGTTGTCTGATTTTCGAGGAGGGTGTTCGACTGCGATTTCGATTGAATTTCGTTAGTCGATTTACCCGAAGATTGTTGATGTACATAGGCGAAGATGCTGACGTCTCGTGGCCCTATCGTGTGAACATAGTCAGTTCACATATACTTAGAGTGGTTAGTTTTACCCTACTGATGACTTAGTTTTAGCTTCTATGAGCCGTAAGACTCAAACAATGTGACTTTACCAAGGCATCAGACGTGTTCGTCTGGTGTCGCACGAGCCAAGGTTGCCGTTTGGAGCTAATGGTCAGCGGCGGGATCGCCACGTACGACCTGGGCCCTTGAGGGTCAATCCTTGACGGTTAATCATGGTTCAATTTCGATGTTGAAGCTTTAAATAATTGCCTGTAGGCAACTTACATCCTGGCAAGGGTGACAGTGGGTACATCGGTTTCCATGCTACGGATCTGTTGATACTCTGCCCTTAGCTTGGGGATTCGTCTTGTCGATTAGACGAGACCCCGTAACGAAGATGAAAGCCTCTTCTCCAGCTCGAAGACGATACACACATTTCGTGTCAGTATCCGTAGTTTACAGAAAAAACGATTCAAAACGTTATAGTTTTCTGAACACTTCACATAAACGAGAATAGCAATAGTACACTTCAAAATAATAAATGAAAAACCGTCTATGTGACCGATAATGCCTGACAAAAAGAATTGTTAAAACTGATGGAGATGTTTGTCTCCCATATCTTCATTAAATTGCGAATGATAGCGCAAGATGATATCACGATAGCGCGATCCGGTTATCGACTATAAGTTTCGGAGCTGTACGAAATAACGTACTGAACCGGGTGCTGTAGGACTGGAACGTGACCACGATTGTCAATATTAAATGCGTTCGGGTGAATAACGTGTTGAATCATTTTCTAGTTTTAAATGCGACCCTTCCTGCCAATAACGTGTTGATTCAACGTGAAATTCATCCGAAATCAGTATCAATTCAATATAAAATTTTTGTCAACCACCGTCATTGAGTAAAATCCAAATCAATCTGACAGTCAACCATCATATCAAGATAACACATTGAAATGGACAGGTAGGTCTTATTCATTTATTTATTTATTCATATATTTATTGAGTATGAGAATACAAACAGTTATTTCAACCCAATACAGTAGTCACAGATTCACATGGAAAAGTTGCAATAACGTACAAAAATACCTCCAATACTTAAACCCAGTATTCAGTGATGAAACTTCTGGAAAAAAACAATATAGTGAAAAATCCCCATTATCGCAAAAAAACAAGTAAAATCATATACATATAAACAGGAAAGCAAATACAACTTTAATCATAACTTCGCATAATAATGAAGTTTCAACATTTTCTTAAACTGCACAATGGAAACATTGAAGGGATCTATATTGACAGAGCTCGAGATGAACTCTGTCAATCGACGATAAAAACCATAGGTCACGCTTCATAGAAGAAAGTCGTTCGGACTCTGAAAATTCCACATATAGTAAAATGTGAGGTTCGGAGACATAATTTTCTTTTTTTCAAAAATTAGGGAAGATATGAACGGGAAACTTCGTAGGAAGTAGTATCTCACCTAACTCAACCCAAATCGACGATAAAAACCATAGGTCACGCTTCATATAAGAAAGTCGTTCGGACTCTGAAAATTCCACATATAGTAAAATGTGAGGTTCGGAGACATAATTTTCTTATTTTTCAAAAATTAGGAAAGATATGAACGGGAAACTTCGTAGGAAGTAGTATCTAACCTAATTACACCCAAATCGACGATAAAAACCATAGGTCACGCTTCATATAAGAAAGTCGTTCGGACTCTGAAAATTCCACATATAGTAAAATGTGAGGTTCGGAGACATAATTTTATTATTTTTCAAAAACTATTGAAGGAACGTTGGAAATACTTTCTACGAAGTAGTATCTCACCTAAGTCAACCCAAATTGACGATAAAAACCATAGGTCACGCTTCATATAAGAAAGTCGTTCGGACTCTGAAAATTCCACATATAGTAAAATGTGGGGTTCGGAGACATAATTTTCTTA
This sequence comes from Coccinella septempunctata, assembly GCF_907165205.1. NCBI lineage: Eukaryota > Metazoa > Arthropoda > Insecta > Coleoptera > Coccinellidae > Coccinella > Coccinella septempunctata. The sequence goes on along the minus strand of NC_058194.1, from coordinate 620,802 downwards.
TTTTTCAAAAACTATTGAAGGAACGTTGAAAATACTTTCTACGAAGTAGTATCTCACCTAAGTCAACCCAAATTGACGATAAAAACCATAGGTCACGCTTCATATAAGAAAGTCGTTCGGACTCTGAAAATTCCACATATAGTAAAATGTGAGGTTCGGAGACATAATTTTCATTTTTTCAAAAAGTAGGGAAGGTATGAACGGGAAACTTCGTAGGAAGTAGAATCTAACCTAGTTACACCCAAATCGACGATAAAAACCATAGGTCACGCTTCATATAAGAAAGTCGTTCGGACTCTGAAAATTCCACATATAGTAAAATGTGAGGTTCGGAGACATAATTTTCTTTTTTTCAAAAATTAGGGAAGATATGAACGGGAAACTTCGTAGGAAGTAGTATCTCACCTAACTCAACCCAAATCGACGATAAAAACCATAGGTCACGCTTCATATAAGAAAGTCGTTCGGACTCTGAAAATTCCACATATAGTAAAATGTGAGGTTCGGAGACATAATTTTCTTTTTTTCAAAAATTAGGGAAGGTATGAACGGGAAACTTCGTAGGAAGTAGTATCTCACCTAACTCAACCCAAATCGACGATAAAAACCATAGGTCACGCTTCATATAAGAAAGTCGTTCGGACTCTGAAAATTCCACATATAGTAAAATGTGAGGTTCGGAGACATAATTTTCATTTTTTCAAAAAGTAGGGAAGGTATGAACGGGAAACTTCGTAGGAAGTAGAATCTAACCTAATTACACCCAAATCGACGATAAAAACCATAGGTCACGCTTCATATAAGAAAGTCGTTCGGACTCTGAAAATTCCACATATAGTAAAATGTGAGGTTCGGAGACATAATTTTCTTTTTTTCAAAAATTAGGGAAGATATGAACGGGAAACTTCGTAGGAAGTTGTACTTCTCCTAATTACACTAAAATCGACGAAAAAAACCATAGGTCACGCTTCATATAAGAAAGTCGTTCGGACTCTGAAAATTCCACATATAGTAAAATGTGAGGTTCGGAGACATAATTTTCTTTTCTTCAAAAATTAGGGAAGGTATGAACGGGAAACTTCGTAGGAAGTAGAATCTAACCTAACTCCACCCAAATCGACGATAAAAACCATAGGTCACGCTTCATATAAGAAAGTCGTTCGGACTCTGAAAATTCCACATATAGTAAAATGTGAGGTTCGGAGACATAATTTTCTTTTTTTCAAAAATTAGGGAAGATATGAACGGGAAACTTCGTAGGAAGTAGTATCTCACCTAATTACACCCAAATCGACGATAAAAACCATAGGTCACGCTTCATATAAGAAAGTCGTTCGGACTCTGAAAATTCCACATATAGTAAAATGTGAGGTTCGGAGACATAATTTTCTTATTTTTCAAAAATTAGCAGAGGTATGAACGGAAAACTTCGTAGGAAGTAGTATCTTACCTAATTCAACCCAAATCGACGATAAAAACCATAGTTCACGCTTCATATAAGAAACTTGTCCGGACTGAAAATTCCACATATAGTAAAATGTGAGGTTCGAGTGACATGATTTCCTCATTTTTCAAAAACTACTGAAGGAATGTTCGAAAAACATCTCAGGAGGTAGAATCGTACCTATACCAACCCAAATCAATGATAAAAACCATAGGTCATGCTTAATATAAGAAACTTGTTCGGACTCTGAAAATTCCACATATAGTAAAATGTGAGGTTCGGGCGATATGATTTCCTTATTTTTCAAAAACTATTGGAGGAATGTTCTAAAAGCAGCTCAGGAGGTAGTATCGTACCTATACCAACCCAAATCAACGATAAAAACCATAGGTCATGCTTCATATAAGAAACTTGTTCGGACCCTGAAAATTGTCGCGGTCTTCTGGAGGGTTACCCCATGCTCTCCTAGCATATGTAGGTAGGGAGGGCTCCGTCTCGGACACATAACGATGTTTAACGAAGAAAAGAGTCGTTCGGATGGGAGACCATAGATGGTTGCTCCGATGCATATTTTCGTTTATGTCTTCGTTTAATAAAGTGTTATTATCCCGAAAGGTGCATTCGAAACTTATGAATGAGAGACCTTCGGACATATTACGAGTGTGAGACTGATACGATTAGAGATATTCGATGCGATCCGAGGCAAATCGCCCCGGATCTAATGAATATGTACGTAATTGTGATTCTGGAGGGTTATCCCATGTCCTCCAGACACATATGTAAAGGGATGGAGAATGGGTCATGCTGGCCAGTTGTGGCGGATTTCTTTTTCTAGGATGAAGTTGCTGTTCTGGTTGGTAGGCTCGAATCGGATCCCCGCAGTGATGGGTTTGACGTGATTTCGTAGAATAAGTCGGTGCATTATCAGAATTAAGCTCCGATGTGCGAACTTTGAAGTGGTTGATCTCAGCTAGTCTTTGTTCTTCCGGAGTATTCTCGATCTCGATGTATCGCTTCTATGTTTCATCTCTTGCCTTGAGCGACCCCTCGCAGCGAGATCGCGGTCCGCTTCGTATCTTTGTATTCGAATGGCCATTATGCGATCGACTATAAAAAACGTGTCTAACCTTTCGGTTTTACCTTTCGGTTATGTCACTATACTTTGCGACCACTCACTCCTCGGACTTCCTTCCGAACGAGAATGAATTACATCTCTCATTCACCGAGTCGTTATTTTTTCATATATAGCGAAGGGTTGAGAATGTGTATGGAGCCGGGGGTTTACCACTTGTGGCAAACGCCTCGGCGAGGGACATAACGGTCTCAGTTTCTTTGCGGTCTAGTAGAAACGTTCAAGGCTTAGAACTCCTGTGTTCGGAGCTAATCGTATCTCTGGGCTCGCAAGGTGCTAAACCTTAGTCTTCCGACGCGGTTAGTGCCATATTACAAGGGTCCGCGCGTAGCTCGTCTGTTATCCTTCTGCCGTGTTGTCTGATTTTCGAGGAGGGTGTTCGACTGCGATTTCGATTGAATTTCGTTAGTCGATTTACCCGAAGATTGTTGATGTACATAGGCGAAGATGCTGACGTCTCGTGGCCCTATCGTGTGAACATAGTCAGTTCACATATACTTAGAGTGGTTAGTTTTACCCTACTGATGACTTAGTTTTAGCTTCTATGAGCCGTAAGACTCAAACAATGTGACTTTACCAAGGCATCAGACGTGTTCGTCTGGTGTCGCACGAGCCAAGGTTGCCGTTTGGAGCTAATGGTCAGCGGCGGGATCGCCACGTACGACCTGGGCCCTTGAGGGTCAATCCTTGACGGTTAATCATGGTTCAATTTCGATGTTGAAGCTTTAAATAATTGCCTGTAGGCAACTTACATCCTGGCAAGGGTGACAGTGGGTACATCGGTTTCCATGCTACGGATCTGTTGATACTCTGCCCTTAGCTTGGGGATTCGTCTTGTCGATTAGACGAGACCCCGTAACGAAGATGAAAGCCTCTTCTCCAGCTCGAAGACGATACACACATTTCGTGTCAGTATCCGTAGTTTACAGAAAAAACGATTCAAAACGTTATAGTTTTCTGAACACTTCACATAAACGAGAATAGCAATAGTACACTTCAAAATAATAAATGAAAAACCGTCTATGTGACCGATAATGCCTGACAAAAAGAATTGTTAAAACTGATGGAGATGTTTGTCTCCCATATCTTCATTAAATTGCGAATGATAGCGCAAGATGATATCACGATAGCGCGATCCGGTTATCGACTATAAGTTTCGGAGCTGTACGAAATAACGTACTGAACCGGGTGCTGTAGGACTGGAACGTGACCACGATTGTCAATATTAAATGCGTTCGGGTGAATAACGTGTTGAATCATTTTCTAGTTTTAAATGCGACCCTTCCTGCCAATAACGTGTTGATTCAACGTGAAATTCATCCGAAATCAGTATCAATTCAATATAAAATTTTTGTCAACCACCGTCATTGAGTAAAATCCAAATCAATCTGACAGTCAACCATCATATCAAGATAACACATTGAAATGGACAGGTAGGTCTTATTCATTTATTTATTTATTCATATATTTATTGAGTATGAGAATACAAACAGTTATTTCAACCCAATACAGTAGTCACAGATTCACATGGAAAAGTTGCAATAACGTACAAAAATACCTCCAATACTTAAACCCAGTATTCAGTGATGAAACTTCTGGAAAAAAACAATATAGTGAAAAATCCCCATTATCGCAAAAAAACAAGTAAAATCATATACATATAAACAGGAAAGCAAATACAACTTTAATCATAACTTCGCATAATAATGAAGTTTCAACATTTTCTTAAACTGCACAATGGAAACATTGAAGGGATCTATATTGACAGAGCTCGAGATGAACTCTGTCAATCGACGATAAAAACCATAGGTCACGCTTCATAGAAGAAAGTCGTTCGGACTCTGAAAATTCCACATATAGTAAAATGTGAGGTTCGGAGACATAATTTTCTTTTTTTCAAAAATTAGGGAAGATATGAACGGGAAACTTCGTAGGAAGTAGTATCTCACCTAACTCAACCCAAATCGACGATAAAAACCATAGGTCACGCTTCATATAAGAAAGTCGTTCGGACTCTGAAAATTCCACATATAGTAAAATGTGAGGTTCGGAGACATAATTTTCTTATTTTTCAAAAATTAGGAAAGATATGAACGGGAAACTTCGTAGGAAGTAGTATCTAACCTAATTACACCCAAATCGACGATAAAAACCATAGGTCACGCTTCATATAAGAAAGTCGTTCGGACTCTGAAAATTCCACATATAGTAAAATGTGAGGTTCGGAGACATAATTTTATTATTTTTCAAAAACTATTGAAGGAACGTTGGAAATACTTCCTACGAAGTACTATCTCACCTAAGTCAACCCAAATTGACGATAAAAACCATAGGTCACGCTTCATATAAGAAAGTCGTTCGGACTCTGAAAATTCCACATATAGTAAAATGTGGGGTTCGGAGACATAATTTTCTTATTTTTCAAAAACTATTGAAGGAACGTTGAAAATACTTTCTACGAAGTAGTATCTCACCTAAGTCAACCCAAATTGACGATAAAAACCATAGGTCACGCTTCATATAAGAAAGTCGTTCGGACTCTGAAAATTCCACATATAGTAAAATGTGAGGTTCGGAGACATAATTTTCTTTTTTTCAAAAATTAGGGAAGGTATGAACGGGAAACTTCGTAGGAAGTAGAATCTAACCTAATTACACCCAAATCGACGATAAAAACCATAGGTCACGCTTCATATAAGAAAGTCCTTCGGACTCTGAAAATTCCACATATAGTAAAATGTGAGGTTCGAGGACATGATTTTCGTATTTTTCAAAAATTAGCAGAGGTATGAACGGAAAACTTCCTAGGAAGTAGTATCTTACCTAATTCAACCCAAATCGACGATAAAAACCATAGGTCACGCTTCATATAAGAAAGTCGTTCGGACTCTGAAAATTCCACATATAGTAAAATGTGAGGTTCTAGGACATGATTTTCGTATTTTTCAAAAATTAGCAGAGGTATGAACGGAAAATTTCCTAGGAAGTAGTATCTTACCCAATTCAACCCAAATCGACGATAAAAACCATAGGTCACGCTTCATATAAGAAAGTCGTTCGGACTCTGAAAATTCCACATATAGTAAAATGTGAGGTTCGGAGACATAATTTTCTTATTTTTCAAAAATTAGGGAAGTTATGAACGTTAAACTTCGTAGGAAGTAGTATCTTTCCTAATTCAACCCAAATCGACGATAAAAACCATAGGTCACGCTTCATATAAGAAAGTCGTTCGGACTCTGAAAATTCCACATATAGTAAAATGTGAGGTTCGAGGACATGATTTTCGTATTTTTCAAAAATTAGCAGAGGTATAACGGAAAACTTCCTAGGAAGTAGTATCTTACCTAATTCAACCCAAATCGACGATAAAAACCATAGGTCACGCTTCATATAAAAAAGTCGTTCGGACTCTGAAAATTCCACATATAGTAAAATGTGAGGTTCGGAGACATAATTTTCTTATTTTTCAAAAATTAGGGAAGATATGAACGGGAAACTTCGTAGAAAGTTGTACTTCACCTAATTACACTAAAATCGACGAAAAAAACCATAGGTCACGCTTCATATAAGAAAGTCGTTCGGACTCTGAAAATTCCACATATAGTAAAATGTGGGGTTCGGAGACATAATTTTCTTATTTTTCAAAAACTATTGAAGGAACGTTGAAAATACTTTCTACGAAGTAGTATCTCACCTAAGTCAACCCAAATTGACGATAAAAACCATAGGTCACGCTTCATATAAGAAAGTCGTTCGGACTCTGAAAATTCCACATATAGTAAAATGTGAGGTTCGGAGACATAATTTTCTTTTTTTCAAAAATTAGGGAAGGTATGAACGGGAAACTTCGTAGGAAGTAGAATCTAACCTAATTACACCCAAATCGACGATAAAAACCATAGGTCACGCTTCATATAAGAAAGTCGTTCGGACTCTGAAAATTCCACATATAGTAAAATGTGAGGTTCGAGGACATGATTTTCGTATTTTTCAAAAATTAGCAGAGGTATGAACGGAAAACTTCCTAGGAAGTAGTATCTTACCTAATTCAACCCAAATCGACGATAAAAACCATAGGTCACGCTTCATATAAGAAAGTCGTGCGGACTCTGAAAATTCCACATATAGTAAAATGTGAGGTTCTAGGACATGATTTTCGTATTTTTCAAAAATTAGCAGAGGTATGAACGGAAAATTTCCTAGGAAGTAGTATCTTACCCAATTCAACCCAAATCGACGATAAAAACCATAGGTCACGCTTCATATAAGAAAGTCGTTCGGACTCTGAAAATTCCACATATAGTAAAATGTGAGGTTCGGAGACATAATTTTCTTATTTTTCAAAAATTAGGGAAGTTATGAACGTTAAACTTCGTAGGAAGTAGTATCTTTCCTAATTCAACCCAAATCGACGATAAAAACCATAGGTCACGCTTCATATAAGAAAGTCGTTCGGACTCTGAAAATTCCACATATAGTAAAATGTGAGGTTCGAGGACATGATTTTCGTATTTTTCAAAAATTAGCAGAGGTATGAACGGAAAACTTCGTAGGAAGTTGTACTTCACCTAATTACACTAGAATCGACGAAAAAAACCATAGGTCACGCTTCATATAAGAAAGTTGTTCGGACTCTGAAAATTCCACATATAGTAAAATGTGAGGTTCGGAGACATAATTTTCTTTTTTTCAAAAATTAGGGAAGGTATGAACGGGAAACTTCGTAGGAAGTAGAATCTAACCTAATTACACCCAAATCGACGATAAAAACCATAGGTCACGCTTCATATAAGAAAGTCGTTCGGACTCTGAAAATTCCACATATAGTAAAATGTGAGGTTCGGAGACATAATTTTCTTATTTTTCAAAAATTAGGGAAGATATGAACGGGAAACTTCGTAGGAAGTAGTATCTAACCTAATTACACCCAAATCGACGATAAAAACCATAGGTCACGCTTCATATAAGAAAGTCGTTCGGACTCTGAAAATTCCACATATAGTAAAATGTGAGGTTCGGAGACATAATTTTCTTTTTTTTCAAAAATTAGGGAAGATATGAACGGGAAACTTCGTAGGAAGTTGTTCTTCTCCTAATTACACTAAAATCGACGAAAAAAACCATAGGTCACGCTTCATATAAGAAAGTTGTTCGGACTCTGAAAATTCCACATATAGTAAAATGTGAGGTTCGGAGACATAATTTTCTTATTTTTCAAAAATTAGGGAAGATATGAACGGGAAACTTCGTAGGAAGTTGTACTTCACCTAATTACACTAAAATCGACGAAAAAAACCATAGGTCACGCTTCATATAAGAAAGTCGTTCGGACTCTGAAAATTCCACATATAGTAAAATGTGAGGTTCGGAGACATAATTTTCTTTTTTTCAAAAATTAGGGAAGATATGAACGGGAAACTTCGTAGGAAGTAGTATCTCGCCTAACTCAACCCAAATCGACGATAAAAACCATAGGTCACGCTTCATATAAGAAAGTCGTTCGGACTCTGAAAATTCCACATATAGTAAAATGTGAGGTTCGGAGACATAATTTTCATTTTTTCAAAAAGTAGGGAAGGTATGAACGGGAAACTTCGTAGGAAGTAGAATCTAACCTAGTTACACCCAAATCGACGATAAAAACCATAGGTCACGCTTCATATAAGAAAGTCGTTCGGACTCTGAAAATTCCACATATAGTAAAATGTGAGGTTCGGAGACATAATTTTCTTTTTTTCAAAAATTAGGGAAGATATGAACGGGAAACTTCGTAGGAAGTAGTATCTCACCTAACTCAACCCAAATCGACGATAAAAACCATAGGTCACGCTTCATATAAGAAAGTCGTTCGGACTCTGAAAATTCCACATATAGTAAAATGTGAGGTTCGGAGACATAATTTTCTTTTTTTCAAAAATTAGGGAAGATATGAACGGGAAACTTCGTAGGAAGTAGTATCTCACCTAACTCAACCCAAATCGACGATAAAAACCATAGGTCACGCTTCATATAAGAAAGTCGTTCGGACTCTGAAAATTCCACATATAGTAAAATGTGAGGTTCGGAGACATAATTTTCATTTTTTCAAAAAGTAGGGAAGGTATGAACGGGAAACTTCGTAGGAAGTAGAATCTAACCTAATTACACCCAAATCGACGATAAAAACCATAGGTCACGCTTCATATAAGAAAGTCGTTCGGACTCTGAAAATTCCACATATAGTAAAATGTGAGGTTCGGAGACATAATTTTCTTTTTTTCAAAAATTAGGGAAGATATGAACGGGAAACTTCGTAGGAAGTTGTACTTCTCCTAATTACACTAAAATCGACGAAAAAAACCATAGGTCACGCTTCATATAAGAAAGTCGTTCGGACTCTGAAAATTCCACATATAGTAAAATGTGAGGTTCGGAGACATAATTTTCTTTTCTTCAAAAATTAGGGAAGGTATGAACGGGAAACTTCGTAGGAAGTAGAATCTAACCTAATTACACCCAAATCGACGATAAAAACCATAGGTCACGCTTCATATAAGAAAGTCGTTCGGACTCTGAAAATTCCACATATAGTAAAATGTGAGGTTCGGAGACATAATTTTCTTTTTTTCAAAAATTAGGGAAGATATGAACGGGAAACTTCGTAGGAAGTAGTATCTCACCTAATTACACCCAAATCGACGATAAAAACCATAGGTCACGCTTCATATAAGAAAGTCGTTCGGACTGAAAATTCCACATATAGTAAAATGTGAGGTTCGGAGACATAATTTTCTTATTTTTCAAAAATTAGCAGAGGTATGAACGGAAAACTTCGTAGGAAGTAGTATCTTACCTAATTCAACCCAAATCGACGATAAAAACCATAGTTCACGCTTCATATAAGAAACTTGTCCGGACTGAAAATTCCACATATAGTAAAATGTGAGGTTCGAGTGACATGATTTCCTCATTTTTCAAAAACTACTGAAGGAATGTTCGAAAAACATCTCAGGAGGTAGTATCGTACCTATACCAACCGAAATCAATGATAAAAACCATAGGTCATGCTTAATATAAGAAACTTGTTCGGACTCTGAAAATTCCACATATAGTAAAATGTGAGGTTCGGGCGATATGATTTCCTTATTTTTCAAAAACTATTGGAGGAATGTTCTAAAAGCAGCTCAGGAGGTAGTATCGTACCTATACCAACCCAAATCAACGATAAAAACCATAGGTCATGCTTCATATAAGAAACTTGTTCGGACCCTGAAAATTGTCGCGGTCTTCTGGAGGGTTACCCCATGCTCTCCTAGCATATGTAGGTAGGGAGGGCTCCGTCTCGGACACATAACGATGTTTAACGTTGAAAAGAGTCGTTCGGATGGGAGACCATAGATGGTTGCTCCGATGCATATTTTCGTTTATGTCTTCGTTTAATAAAGTGTTATTATCCCGAAAGGTGCATTCGAAACTTATGAATGAGAGACCTTCGGACATATTACGAGTGTGAGACTGATACGATTAGAGATATTCGATGCGATCCGAGGCAAATCGCCCCGGATCTAATGAATATGTACGTAATTGTGATTCTGGAGGGTTATCCCATGTCCTCCAGACACATATGTAAAGGGATGGAGAATGGGTCATGCTGGCCAGTTGTGGCGGATTTCTTTTTCTAGGATGAAGTTGCTGTTCTGGTTGGTAGGCTCGAATCGGATCCCCGCAGTGATGGGTTTGACGTGATTTCGTAGAATAAGTCGGTGCATTATCAGAATTAAGCTCCGATGTGCGAACTTTGAAGTGGTTGATCTCAGCTAGTCTTTGTTCTTCCGGAGTATTCTCGATCTCGATGTATCGCTTCTATGTTTCATCTCTTGCCTTGAGCGACCCCTCGCAGCGAGATCGCGGTCCGCTTCGTATCTTTGTATTCGAATGGCCATTATGCGATCGACTATAAAAAACGTGTCTAACCTTTCGGTTTTACCTTTCGGTTATGTCACTATACTTTGCGACCACTCACTCCTCGGACTTCCTTCCGAACGAGAATGAATTACATCTCTCATTCACCGAGTCGTTATTTTTTCATATATAGCGAAGGGTTGAGAATGTGTATGGAGCCGGGGGTTTACCACTTGTGGCAAACGCCTCGGCGAGGGACATAACGGTCTCAGTTTCTTTGCGGTCTAGTAGAAACGTTCAAGGCTTAGAACTCCTGTGTTCGGAGCTAATCGTATCTCTGGGCTCGCAAGGTGCTAAACCTTAGTCTTCCGACGCGGTTAGTGCCATATTACAAGGGTCCGCGCGTAGCTCGTCTGTTATCCTTCTGCCGTGTTGTCTGATTTTCGAGGAGGGTGTTCGACTGCGATTTCGATTGAATTTCGTTAGTCGATTTACCCGAAGATTGTTGATGTACATAGGCGAAGATGCTGACGTCTCGTGGCCCTATCGTGTGAACATAGTCAGTTCACATATACTTAGAGTGGTTAGTTTTACCCTACTGATGACTTAGTTTTAGCTTCTATGAGCCGTAAGACTCAAACAATGTGACTTTACCAAGGCATCAGACGTGTTCGTCTGGTGTCGCACGAGCCAAGGTTGCCGTTTGGAGCTAATGGTCAGCGGCGGGATCGCCACGTACGACCTGGGCCCTTGAGGGTCAATCCTTGACGGTTAATCATGGTTCAATTTCGATGTTGAAGCTTTAAATAATTGCCTGTAGGCAACTTACATCCTGGCAAGGGTGACAGTGGGTACATCGGTTTCCATGCTACGGATCTGTTGATACTCTGCCCTTAGCTTGGGGATTCGTCTTGTCGATTAGACGAGACCCCGTAACGAAGATGAAAGCCTCTTCTCCAGCTCGAAGACGATACACACATTTCGTGTCAGTATCCGTAGTTTACAGAAAAAACGATTCAAAACGTTATAGTTTTCTGAACACTTCACATAAACGAGAATAGCAATAGTACACTTCAAAATAATAAATGAAAAACCGTCTATGTGACCGATAATGCCTGACAAAAAGAATTGTTAAAACTGATGGAGATGTTTGTCTCCCATATCTTCATTAAATTGCGAATGATAGCGCAAGATGATATCACGATAGCGCGATCCGGTTATCGACTATAAGTTTCGGAGCTGTACGAAATAACGTACTGAACCGGGTGCTGTAGGACTGGAACATGACCACGATTGTCAATATTAAATGCGTTCGGGTGAATAACGTGTTGAATCATTTTCTAGTTTTAAATGCGACCCTTCCTGCCAATAACGTGTTGATTCAACGTGAAATTCATCCGAAATCAGTATCAATTCAATATAAAATTTTTGTCAACCACCGTCATTGAGTAAAATCCAAATCAATCTGACAGTCAACCATCATATCAAGATAACACATTGAAATGGACAGGTAGGTCTTATTCATTTATTTATTTATTCATATATTTATTGAGTATGAGAATACAAACAGTTATTTCAACCCAATACAGTAGTCACAGATTCACATGGAAAAGTTGCAATAACGTACAAAAATACCTCCAATACTTAAACCCAGTATTCAGTGATGAAACTTCTGGAAAAAAACAATATAGTGAAAAATCCCCATTATCGCAAAAAAACAAGTAAAATCATATACATATAAACAGGAAAGCAAATACAACTTTAATCATAACTTCGCATAATAATGAAGTTTCAACATTTTCTTAAACTGCACAATGGAAACATTGAAGGGATCTATATTGACAGAGCTCGAGATGAACTCTGTCAATCGACGATAAAAACCATAGGTCACGCTTCATAGAAGAAAGTCGTTCGGACTCTGAAAATTCCACATATAGTAAAATGTGAGGTTCGGAGACATAATTTTCTTTTTTTCAAAAATTAGGGAAGATATGAACGGGAAACTTCGTAGGAAGTAGTATCTCACCTAACTCAACCCAAATCGACGATAAAAACCATAGGTCACGCTTCATATAAGAAAGTCGTTCGGACTCTGAAAATTCCACATATAGTAAAATGTGAGGTTCGGAGACATAATTTTCTTATTTTTCAAAAATTAGGAAAGATATGAACGGGAAACTTCGTAGGAAGTAGTATCTAACCTAATTACACCCAAATCGACGATAAAAACCATAGGTCACGCTTCATATAAGAAAGTCGTTCGGACTCTGAAAATTCCACATATAGTAAAATGTGAGGTTCGGAGACATAATTTTCTTATTTTTCAAAAACTATTGAAGGAACGTTGGAAATACTTTCTACGAAGTAGTATCTCACCTAAGTCAACCCAAATGGACGATAAAAACCATAGGTCACGCTTCATATAAGAAAGTCGTTCGGACTCTGAAAATTCCACATATAGTAAAATGTGGGGTTCGGAGACATAATTTTCTTATTTTTCAAAAACTATTGAAGGAACGTTGAAAATACTTTCTACGAAGTAGTATCTCACCTAAGTCAACCCAAATTGACGATAAAAACCATAGGTCACGCTTCATATAAGAAAGTCGTTCGGACTCTGAAAATTCCACATATAGTAAAATGTGAGGTTCGGAGACATAATTTTCTTTTTTTCAAAAATTAGGGAAGGTATGAACGGGAAACTTCGTAGGAAGTAGAATCTAACCTAATTACACCCAAATCGACGATAAAAACCATAGGTCACGCTTCATATAAGAAAGTCCTTCGGACTCTGAAAATTCCACATATAGTAAAATGTGAGGTTCGAGGACATGATTTTCGTATTTTTCAAAAATTAGCAGAGGTATGAACGGAAAACTTCCTAGGAAGTAGTATCTTACCTAATTCAACCCAAATCGACGATAAAAACCATAGGTCACGCTTCATATAAGAAAGTCGTGCGGACTCTGAAAATTCCACATATAGTAAAATGTGAGGTTCTAGGACATGATTTTCGTATTTTTCAAAAATTAGCAGAGGTATGAACGGAAAATTTCCTAGGAAGTAGTATCTTACCCAATTCAACCCAAATCGACGATAAAAACCATAGGTCACGCTTCATATAAGAAAGTCGTTCGGACTCTGAAAATTCCACATATAGTAAAATGTGAGGTTCGGAGACATAATTTTCTTATTTTTCAAAAATTAGGGAAGTTATGAACGGGAAACTTCGTAGGAAGTAGTATCTTTCCTAATTCAACCCAAATCGACGATAAAAACCATAGGTCACGCTTCATATAAGAAAGTCGTTCGGACTCTGAAAATTCCACATATAGTAAAATGTGAGGTTCGAGGACATGATTTTCGTATTTTTCAAAAATTAGCAGAGGTATGAACGGAAAACTTCCTAGGAAGTAGTATCTTACCTAATTCAACCCAAATCGACGATAAAAACCATAGGTCACGCTTCATATAAGAAAGTCGTTCGGACTCTGAAAATTCCACATATAGTAAAATGTGAGGTTCGGAGACATAATTTTCTTATTTTTCAAAAATTAGGGAAGATATGAACGGGAAACTTCGTAGAAAGTTGTACTTCACCTAATTACACTAAAATCGACGAAAAAAACCATAGGTCACGCTTCATATAAGAAAGTCGTTCGGACTCTGAAAATTCCACATATAGTAAAATGTGGGGTTCGGAGACATAATTTTCTTATTTTTCAAAAACTATTGAAGGAACGTTGAAAATACTTTCTACGAAGTAGTATCTCACCTAAGTCAACCCAAATTGACGATAAAAACCATAGGTCACGCTTCATATAAGAAAGTCGTTCGGACTCTGAAAATTCCACATATAGTAAAATGTGAGGTTCGGAGACATAATTTTCTTTTTTTCAAAAATTAGGGAAGGTATGAACGGGAAACTTCGTAGGAAGTAGAATCTAACCTAATTACACCCAAATCGACGATAAAAACCATAGGTCACGCTTCATATAAGAAAGTCGTTCGGACTCTGAAAATTCCACATATAGTAAAATGTGAGGTTCGAGGACATGATTTTCGTATTTTTCAAAAATTAGCAGAGGTATGAACGGAAAACTTCCTAGGAAGTAGTATCTTACCTAATTCAACCCAAATCGACGATAAAAACCATAGGTCACGCTTCATATAAGAAAGTCGTGCGGACTCTGAAAATTCCACATATAGTAAAATGTGAGGTTCTAGGACATGATTTTCGTATTTTTCAAAAATTAGCAGAGGTATGAACGGAAAATTTCCTAGGAAGTAGTATCTTACCCAATTCAACCCAAATCGACGATAAAAACCATAGGTCACGCTTCATATAAGAAAGTCGTTCGGACTCTGAAAATTCCACATATAGTAAAATGTGAGGTTCGGAGACATAATTTTCTTATTTTTCAAAAATTAGGGAAGGTATGAACGGGAAACTTCGTAGGAAGTAGAATCTAACCTAATTACACCCAAATCGACGATAAAAACCATAGGTCACGCTTCATATAAGAAAGTCGTTCGGACTCTGAAAATTCCACATATAGTAAAATGTGAGGTTCGGAGACATAATTTTCTTTTTTTCAAAAATTAGGGAAGATATGAACGGGAAACTTCGTAGGAAGTTGTACTTCTCCTAATTACACTAAAATCGACGAAAAAAACCATAGGTCACGCTTCATATAAGAAAGTCGTTCGGACTCTGAAAATTCCACATATAGTAAAATGTGAGGTTCGGAGACATAATTTTCTTTTTTTCAAAAATTAGGGAAGATATGAACGGGAAACTTCGTAGGAAGTAGTATCTCACCTAACTCAACCCAAATCGACGATAAAAACCATAGGTCACGCTTCATATAAGAAAGTCGTTCGGACTCTGAAAATTCCACATATAGTAAAATGTGAGGTTCGGAGACATAATTTTCTTTTTTTCAAAAATTAGGGAAGATATGAACGGGAAACTTCGTAGGAAGTAGTATCTCACCTAACTCAACCCAAATCGACGATAAAAACCATAGGTCACGCTTCATATAAGAAAGTCGTTCGGACTCTGAAAATTCCACATATAGTAAAATGTGAGGTTCGGAGACATAATTTTCATTTTTTCAAAAAGTAGGGAAGGTATGAACGGGAAACTTCGTAGGAAGTAGAATCTAACCTAATTACACCCAAATCGACGATAAAAACCATAGGTCACGCTTCATATAAGAAAGTCGTTCGGACTCTGAAAATTCCACATATAGTAAAATGTGAGGTTCGGAGACATAATTTTCTTTTTTTCAAAAATTAGGGAAGATATGAACGGGAAACTTCGTAGGAAGTTGTACTTCTCCTAATTACACTAAAATCGACGAAAAAAACCATAGGTCACGCTTCATATAAGAAAGTCGTTCGGACTCTGAAAATTCCACATATAGTAAAATGTGAGGTTCGGAGACATAATTTTCTTTTCTTCAAAAATTAGGGAAGGTATGAACGGAAAACTTCGTAGGAAGTAGAATCTAACCTAATTACACCCAAATCGACGATAAAAACCATAGGTCACGCTTCATATAAGAAAGTCGTTCGGACTCTGAAAATTCCACATATAGTAAAATGTGAGGTTCGGAGACATAATTTTCTTTTTTTCAAAAATTAGGGAAGATATGAACGGGAAACTTCGTAGGAAGTAGTATCTCACCTAATTACACCCAAATCGACGATAAAAACCATAGGTCACGCTTCATATAAGAAAGTCGTTCGGACTCTGAAAATTCCACATATAGTAAAATGTGAGGTTCGGAGACATAATTTTCTTATTTTTCAAAAATTAGCAGAGGTATGAACGGAAAACTTCGTAGGAAGTAGTATCTTACCTAATTCAACCCAAATCGACGATAAAAACCATAGTTCACGCTTCATATAAGAAACTTGTCCGGACTGAAAATTCCACATATAGTAAAATGTGAGGTTCGAGTGACATGATTTCCTCATTTTTCAAAAACTACTGAAGGAATGTTCGAAAAACATCTCAGGAGGTAGTATCGTACCTATACCAACCGAAATCAATGATAAAAACCATAGGTCATGCTTAATATAAGAAACTTGTTCGGACTCTGAAAATTCCACATATAGTAAAATGTGAGGTTCGGGCGATATGATTTCCTTATTTTTCAAAAACTATTGGAGGAATGTTCTAAAAGCAGCTCAGGAGGTAGTATCGTACCTATACCAACCCAAATCAACGATAAAAACCATAGGTCATGCTTCATATAAGAAACTTGTTCGGACCCTGAAAATTGTCGCGGTCTTCTGGAGGGTTACCCCATGCTCTCCTAGCATATGTAGGTAGGGAGGGCTCCGTCTCGGACACATAACGATGTTTAACGTTGAAAAGAGTCGTTCGGATGGGAGACCATAGATGGTTGCTCCGATGCATATTTTCGTTTATGTCTTCGTTTAATAAAGTGTTATTATCCCGAAAGGTGCATTCGAAACTTATGAATGAGAGACCTTCGGACATATTACGAGTGTGAGACTGATACGATTAGAGATATTCGATGCGATCCGAGGCAAATCGCCCCGGATCTAATGAATATGTACGTAATTGTGATTCTGGAGGGTTATCCCATGTCCTCCAGACACATATGTAAAGGGATGGAGAATGGGTCATGCTGGCCAGTTGTGGCGGATTTCTTTTTCTAGGATGAAGTTGCTGTTCTGGTTGGTAGGCTCGAATCGGATCCCCGCAGTGATGGGTTTGACGTGATTTCGTAGAATAAGTCGGTGCATTATCAGAATTAAGCTCCGATGTGCGAACTTTGAAGTGGTTGATCTCAGCTAGTCTTTGTTCTTCCGGAGTATTCTCGATCTCGATGTATCGCTTCTATGTTTCATCTCTTGCCTTGAGCGACCCCTCGCAGCGAGATCGCGGTCCGCTTCGTATCTTTGTATTCGAATGGCCATTATGCGATCGACTATAAAAAACGTGTCTAACCTTTCGGTTTTACCTTTCGGTTATGTCACTATACTTTGCGACCACTCACTCCTCGGACTTCCTTCCGAACGAGAATGAATTACATCTCTCATTCACCGAGTCGTTATTTTTTCATATATAGCGAAGGGTTGAGAATGTGTATGGAGCCGGGGGTTTACCACTTGTGGCAAACGCCTCGGCGAGGGACATAACGGTCTCAGTTTCTTTGCGGTCTAGTAGAAACGTTCAAGGCTTAGAACTCCTGTGTTCGGAGCTAATCGTATCTCTGGGCTCGCAAGGTGCTAAACCTTAGTCTTCCGACGCGGTTAGTGCCATATTACAAGGGTCCGCGCGTAGCTCGTCTGTTATCCTTCTGCCGTGTTGTCTGATTTTCGAGGAGGGTGTTCGACTGCGATTTCGATTGAATTTCGTTAGTCGATTTACCCGAAGATTGTTGATGTACATAGGCGAAGATGCTGACGTCTCGTGGCCCTATCGTGTGAACATAGTCAGTTCACATATACTTAGAGTGGTTAGTTTTACCCTACTGATGACTTAGTTTTAGCTTCTATGAGCCGTAAGACTCAAACAATGTGACTTTACCAAGGCATCAGACGTGTTCGTCTGGTGTCGCACGAGCCAAGGTTGCCGTTTGGAGCTAATGGTCAGCGGCGGGATCGCCACGTACGACCTGGGCCCTTGAGGGTCAATCCTTGACGGTTAATCATGGTTCAATTTCGATGTTGAAGCTTTAAATAATTGCCTGTAGGCAACTTACATCCTGGCAAGGGTGACAGTGGGTACATCGGTTTCCATGCTACGGATCTGTTGATACTCTGCCCTTAGCTTGGGGATTCGTCTTGTCGATTAGACGAGACCCCGTAACGAAGATGAAAGCCTCTTCTCCAGCTCGAAGACGATACACACATTTCGTGTCAGTATCCGTAGTTTACAGAAAAAACGATTCAAAACGTTATAGTTTTCTGAACACTTCACATAAACGAGAATAGCAATAGTACACTTCAAAATAATAAATGAAAAACCGTCTATGTGACCGATAATGCCTGACAAAAAGAATTGTTAAAACTGATGGAGATGTTTGTCTCCCATATCTTCATTAAATTGCGAATGATAGCGCAAGATGATATCACGATAGCGCGATCCGGTTATCGACTATAAGTTTCGGAGCTGTACGAAATAACGTACTGAACCGGGTGCTGTAGGACTGGAACATGACCACGATTGTCAATATTAAATGCGTTCGGGTGAATAACGTGTTGAATCATTTTCTAGTTTTAAATGCGACCCTTCCTGCCAATAACGTGTTGATTCAACGTGAAATTCATCCGAAATCAGTATCAATTCAATATAAAATTTTTGTCAACCACCGTCATTGAGTAAAATCCAAATCAATCTGACAGTCAACCATCATATCAAGATAACACATTGAAATGGACAGGTAGGTCTTATTCATTTATTTATTTATTCATATATTTATTGAGTATGAGAATACAAACAGTTATTTCAACCCAATACAGTAGTCACAGATTCACATGGAAAAGTTGCAATAACGTACAAAAATACCTCCAATACTTAAACCCAGTATTCAGTGATGAAACTTCTGGAAAAAAACAATATAGTGAAAAATCCCCATTATCGCAAAAAAACAAGTAAAATCATATACATATAAACAGGAAAGCAAATACAACTTTAATCATAACTTCGCATAATAATGAAGTTTCAACATTTTCTTAAACTGCACAATGGAAACATTGAAGGGATCTATATTGACAGAGCTCGAGATGAACTCTGTCAATCGACGATAAAAACCATAGGTCACGCTTCATAGAAGAAAGTCGTTCGGACTCTGAAAATTCCACATATAGTAAAATGTGAGGTTCGGAGACATAATTTTCTTTTTTTCAAAAATTAGGGAAGATATGAACGGGAAACTTCGTAGGAAGTAGTATCTCACCTAACTCAACCCAAATCGACGATAAAAACCATAGGTCACGCTTCATATAAGAAAGTCGTTCGGACTCTGAAAATTCCACATATAGTAAAATGTGAGGTTCGGAGACATAATTTTCTTATTTTTCAAAAATTAGGAAAGATATGAACGGGAAACTTCGTAGGAAGTAGTATCTAACCTAATTACACCCAAATCGACGATAAAAACCATAGGTCACGCTTCATATAAGAAAGTCGTTCGGACTCTGAAAATTCCACATATAGTAAAATGTGAGGTTCGGAGACATAATTTTATTATTTTTCAAAAACTATTGAAGGAACGTTGGAAATACTTTCTACGAAGTAGTATCTCACCTAAGTCAACCCAAATTGACGATAAAAACCATAGGTCACGCTTCATATAAGAAAGTCGTTCGGACTCTGAAAATTCCACATATAGTAAAATGTGGGGTTCGGAGACATAATTTTCTTATTTTTCAAAAACTATTGAAGGAACGTTGAAAATACTTTCTACGAAGTAGTATCTCACCTAAGTCAACCCAAATTGACGATAAAAACCATAGGTCACGCTTCATATAAGAAAGTCGTTCGGACTCTGAAAATTCCACATATAGTAAAATGTGAGGTTCGGAGACATAATTTTCTTTTTTTCAAAAATTAGGGAAGGTATGAACGGGAAACTTCGTAGGAAGTAGAATCTAACCTAATTACACCCAAATCGACGATAAAAACCATAGGTCACGCTTCATATAAGAAAGTCCTTCGGACTCTGAAAATTCCACATATAGTAAAATGTGAGGTTCGAGGACATAATTTTCGTATTTTTCAAAAATTAGCAGAGGTATGAACGGAAAACTTCCTAGTAAGTAGTATCTTACCTAATTCAACCCAAATCGACGATAAAAACCATAGGTCACGCTTCATATAAGAAAGTCGTGCGGACTCTGAAAATTCCACATATAGTAAAATGTGAGGTTCTAGGACATGATTTTCGTATTTTTCAAAAATTAGCAGAGGTATGAACGGAAAATTTCCTAGGAAGTAGTATCTTACCCAATTCAACCCAAATCGACGATAAAAACCATAGGTCACGCTTCATATAAGAAAGTCGTTCGGACTCTGAAAATTCCACATATAGTAAAATGTGAGGTTCGGAGACATAATTTTCTTATTTTTCAAAAATTAGGGAAGTTATGAACGTTAAACTTCGTAGGAAGTAGTATCTTTCCTAATTCAACCCAAATCGACGATAAAAACCATAGGTCACGCTTCATATAAGAAAGTCGTTCGGACTCTGAAAATTCCACATATAGTAAAATGTGAGGTTCGAGGACATGATTTTCGTATTTTTCAAAAATTAGCAGAGGTATGAACGGAAAACTTCCTAGGAAGTAGTATCTTACCTAATTCAACCCAAATCGACGATAAAAACCATAGGTCACGCTTCATATAAAAAAGTCGTTCGGACTCTGAAAATTCCACATATAGTAAAATGTGAGGTTCGGAGACATAATTTTCTTATTTTTCAAAAATTAGGGAAGATATGAACGGGAAACTTCGTAGAAAGTTGTACTTCACCTAATTACACTAAAATCGACGAAAAAAACCATAGGTCACGCTTCATATAAGAAAGTCGTTCGGACTCTGAAAATTCCACATATAGTAAAATGTGGGGTTCGGAGACATAATTTTCTTATTTTTCAAAAACTATTGAAGGAACGTTGAAAATACTTTCTACGAAGTAGTATCTCACCTAAGTCAACCCAAATTGACGATAAAAACCATAGGTCACGCTTCATATAAGAAAGTCGTTCGGACCCTGAAAATTCCACATATAGTAAAATGTGAGGTTCGGAGACATAATTTTCTTTTTTTCAAAAATTAGGGAAGGTATGAACGGGAAACTTCGTAGGAAGTAGAATCTAACCTAATTACACCCAAATCGACGATAAAAACCATAGGTCACGCTTCATATAAGAAAGTCGTTCGGACTCTGAAAATTCCACATATAGTAAAATGTGAGGTTCGAGGACATGATTTTCGTATTTTTCAAAAATTAGCAGAGGTATGAACGGAAAACTTCCTAGGAAGTAGTATCTTACCTAATTCAACCCAAATCGACGATAAAAACCATAGGTCACGCTTCATATAAGAAAGTCGTGCGGACTCTGAAAATTCCACATATAGTAAAATGTGAGGTTCTAGGACATGATTTTCGTATTTTTCAAAAATTAGCAGAGGTATGAACGGAAAATTTCCTAGGAAGTAGTATCTTACCCAATTCAACCCAAATCGACGATAAAAACCATAGGTCACGCTTCATATAAGAAAGTCGTTCGGACTCTGAAAATTCCACATATAGTAAAATGTGAGGTTCGGAGACATAATTTTCTTATTTTTCAAAAATTAGGGAAGGTATGAACGGGAAACTTCGTAGGAAGTAGAATCTAACCTAATTACACCCAAATCGACGATAAAAACCATAGGTCACGCTTCATATAAGAAAGTCGTTCGGACTCTGAAAATTCCACATATAGTAAAATGTGAGGTTCGGAGACATAATTTTCTTTTTTTCAAAAATTAGGGAAGATATGAACGGGAAACTTCGTAGGAAGTTGTACTTCTCCTAATTACACTAAAATCGACGAAAAAAACCATAGGTCACGCTTCATATAAGAAAGTCGTTCGGACTCTGAAAATTCCACATATAGTAAAATGTGAGGTTCGGAGACATAATTTTCTTTTCTTCAAAAATTAGGGAAGGTATGAACGGGAAACTTCGTAGGAAGTAGAATCTAACCTAATTACACCCAAATCGACGATAAAAACCATAGGTCACGCTTCATATAAGAAAGTCGTTCGGACTCTGAAAATTCCACATATAGTAAAATGTGAGGTTCGAGGACATGATTTTCGTATTTTTCAAAAATTAGCAGAGGTATGAACGGAAAACTTCGTAGGAAGTTGTACTTCACCTAATTACACTAGAATCGACGAAAAAAACCATAGGTCACGCTTCATATAAGAAAGTTGTTCGGACTCTGAAAATTCCACATATAGTAAAATGTGAGGTTCGGAGACATAATTTTCTTTTTTTCAAAAATTAGGGAAGGTATGAACGGGAAACTTCGTAGGAAGTAGAATCTAACCTAATTACACCCAAATCGACGATAAAAACCATAGGTCACGCTTCATATAAGAAAGTCGTTCGGACTCTGAAAATTCCACATATAGTAAAATGTGAGGTTCGGAGACATAATTTTCTTATTTTTCAAAAATTAGGGAAGATATGAACGGGAAACTTCGTAGGAAGTAGTATCTAACCTAATTACACCCAAATCGACGATAAAAACCATAGGTCACGCTTCATATAAGAAAGTCGTTCGGACTCTGAAAATTCCACATATAGTAAAATGTGAGGTTCGGAGACATAATTTTCTTTTTTTTCAAAAATTAGGGAAGATATGAACGGGAAACTTCGTAGGAAGTTGTACTTCACCTAATTACACTAAAATCGACGAAAAAAACCATAGGTCACGCTTCATATAAGAAAGTTGTTCGGACTCTGAAAATTCCACATATAGTAAAATGTGAGGTTCGGAGACATAATTTTCTTTTTTTTCAAAAATTAGGGAAGATATGAACGGGAAACTTCGTAGGAAGTTGTACTTCACCTAATTACACTAAAATCGACGAAAAAAACCATAGGTCACGCTTCATATAAGAAAGTCGTTCGGACTCTGAAAATTCCACATATAGTAAAATGTGAGGTTCGGAGACATAATTTTCTTTTTTTCAAAAATTAGGGAAGATATGAACGGGAAACTTCGTAGGAAGTAGTATCTCACCTAACTCAACCCAAATCGACGATAAAAACCATAGGTCACGCTTCATATAAGAAAGTCGTTCGGACTCTGAAAATTCCACATATAGTAAAATGTGAGGTTCGGAGACATAATTTTCATTTTTTCAAAAAGTAGGGAAGGTATGAACGGGAAACTTCGTAGGAAGTAGAATCTAACCTAGTTACACCGAAATCGACGATAAAAACCATAGGTCACGCTTCATATAAGAAAGTCGTTCGGACTCTGAAAATTCCACATATAGTAAAATGTGAGGTTCGGAGACATAATTTTCTTTTTTTCAAAAATTAGGGAAGATATGAACGGGAAACTTCGTAGGAAGTAGTATCTCACCTAACTCAACCCAAATCGACGATAAAAACCATAGGTCACGCTTCATATAAGAAAGTCGTTCGGACTCTGAAAATTCCACATATAGTAAAATGTGAGGTTCGGAGACATAATTTTCTTTTTTTCAAAAATTAGGGAAGATATGAACGGGAAACTTCGTAGGAAGTAGTATCTCACCTAACTCAACCCAAATCGACGATAAAAACCATAGGTCACGCTTCATATAAGAAAGTCGTTCGGACTCTGAAAATTCCACATATAGTAAAATGTGAGGTTCGGAGACATAATTTTCATTTTTTCAAAAAGTAGGGAAGGTATGAACGGGAAACTTCGTAGGAAGTAGAATCTAACCTAATTACACCCAAATCGACGATAAAAACCATAGGTCACGCTTCATATAAGAAAGTCGTTCGGACTCTGAAAATTCCACATATAGTAAAATGTGAGGTTCGGAGACATAATTTTCTTTTTTTCAAAAATTAGGGAAGATATGAACGGGAAACTTCGTAGGAAGTTGTACTTCTCCTAATTACACTAAAATCGACGAAAAAAACCATAGGTCACGCTTCATATAAGAAAGTCGTTCGGACTCTGAAAATTCCACATATAGTAAAATGTGAGGTTCGGAGACATAATTTTCTTTTCTTCAAAAATTAGGGAAGGTATGAACGGGAAACTTCGTAGGAAGTAGAATCTAACCTAATTACACCCAAATCGACGATAAAAACCATAGGTCACGCTTCATATAAGAAAGTCGTTCGGACTCTGAAAATTCCACATATAGTAAAATGTGAGGTTCGGAGACATAATTTTCTTTTTTTCAAAAATTAGGGAAGATATGAACGGGAAACTTCGTAGGAAGTAGTATCTCACCTAATTACACCCAAATCGACGATAAAAACCATAGGTCACGCTTCATATAAGAAAGTCGTTCGGACTCTGAAAATTCCACATATAGTAAAATGTGAGGTTCGGAGACATAATTTTCTTATTTTTCAAAAATTAGCAGAGGTATGAACGGAAAACTTCGTAGGAAGTAGTATCTTACCTAATTCAACCCAAATCGACGATAAAAACCATAGTTCACGCTTCATATAAGAAACTTGTCCGGACTGAAAATTCCACATATAGTAAAATGTGAGGTTCGAGTGACATGATTTCCTCATTTTTCAAAAACTACTGAAGGAATGTTCGAAAAACATCTCAGGAGGTAGTATCGTACCTATACCAACCCAAATCAATGATAAAAACCATAGGTCATGCTTAATATAAGAAACTTGTTCGGACTCTGAAAATTCCACATATAGTAAAATGTGAGGTTCGGGCGATATGATTTCCTTATTTTTCAAAAACTATTGGAGGAATGTTCTAAAAGCAGCTCAGGAGGTAGTATCGTACCTATACCAACCCAAATCAACGATAAAAACCATAGGTCATGCTTCATATAAGAAACTTGTTCGGACCCTGAAAATTGTCGCGGTCTTCTGGAGGGTTACCCCATGCTCTCCTAGCATATGTAGGTAGGGAGGGCTCCGTCTCGGACACATAACGATGTTTAACGTTGAAAAGAGTCGTTCGGATGGGAGACCATAGATGGTTGCTCCGATGCATATTTTCGTTTATGTCTTCGTTTAATAAAGTGTTATTATCCCGAAAGGTGCATTCGAAACTTATGAATGAGAGACCTTCGGACATATTACGAGTGTGAGACTGATACGATTAGAGATATTCGATGCGATCCGAGGCAAATCGCCCCGGATCTAATGAATATGTACGTAATTGTGATTCTGGAGGGTTATCCCATGTCCTCCAGACACATATGTAAAGGGATGGAGAATGGGTCATGCTGGCCAGTTGTGGCGGATTTCTTTTTCTAGGATGAAGTTGCTGTTCTGGTTGGTAGGCTCGAATCGGATCCCCGCAGTGATGGGTTTGACGTGATTTCGTAGAATAAGTCGGTGCATTATCAGAATTAAGCTCCGATGTGCGAACTTTGAAGTGGTTGATCTCAGCTAGTCTTTGTTCTTCCGGAGTATTCTCGATCTCGATGTATCGCTTCTATGTTTCATCTCTTGCCTTGAGCGACCCCTCGCAGCGAGATCGCGGTCCGCTTCGTATCTTTGTATTCGAATGGCCATTATGCGATCGACTATAAAAAACGTGTCTAACCTTTCGGTTTTACCTTTCGGTTATGTCACTATACTTTGCGACCACTCACTCCTCGGACTTCCTTCCGAACGAGAATGAATTACATCTCTCATTCACCGAGTCGTTATTTTTTCATATATAGCGAAGGGTTGAGAATGTGTATGGAGCCGGGGGTTTACCACTTGTGGCAAACGCCTCGGCGAGGGACATAACGGTCTCAGTTTCTTTGCGGTCTAGTAGAAACGTTCAAGGCTTAGAACTCCTGTGTTCGGAGCTAATCGTATCTCTGGGCTCGCAAGGTGCTAAACCTTAGTCTTCCGACGCGGTTAGTGCCATATTACAAGGGTCCGCGCGTAGCTCATCTGTTATCCTTCTGCCGTGTTGTCTGATTTTCGAGGAGGGTGTTCGACTGCGATTTCGATTGAATTTCGTTAGTCGATTTACCCGAAGATTGTTGATGTACATAGGCGAAGATGCTGACGTCTCGTGGCCCTATCGTGTGAACATAGTCAGTTCACATATACTTAGAGTGGTTAGTTTTACCCTACTGATGACTTAGTTTCAGCTTCTATGAGCCGTAAGACTCAAACAATGTGACTTTACCAAGGCATCAGACGTGTTCGTCTGGTGTCGCACGAGCCAAGGTTGCCGTTTGGAGCTAATGGTCAGCGGCGGGATCGCCACGTACGACCTGGGCCCTTGAGGGTCAATCCTTGACGGTTAATCATGGTTCAATTTCGATGTTGAAGCTTTAAATAATTGCCTGTAGGCAACTTACATCCTGGCAAGGGTGACAGTGGGTACATCGGTTTCCATGCTACGGATCTGTTGATACTCTGCCCTTAGCTTGGGGATTCGTCTTGTCGATTAGACGAGACCCCGTAACGAAGATGAAAGCCTCTTCTCCAGCTCGAAGACGATACACACATTTCGTGTCAGTATCCGTAGTTTACAGAAAAAACGATTCAAAACGTTATAGTTTTCTGAACACTTCACATAAACGAGAATAGCAATAGTACACTTCAAAATAATAAATGAAAAACCGTCTATGTGACCGATAATGCCTGACAAAAAGAATTGTTAAAACTGATGGAGATGTTTGTCTCCCAAATCTTCATTAAATTGCGAATGATAGCGCAAGATGATATCACGATAGCGCGATCCGGTTATCGACTATAAGTTTCGGAGCTGTACGAAATAACGTACTGAACCGGGTGCTGTAGGACTGGAACGTGACCACGATTGTCAATATTAAATGCGTTCGGGTGAATAACGTGTTGAATCATTTTCTAGTTTTAAATGCGACCCTTCCTGCCAATAACGTGTTGATTCAACGTGAAATTCATCCGAAATCAGTATCAATTCAATATAAAATTTTTGTCAACCACCGTCATTGAGTAAAATCCAAATCAATCTGACAGTCAACCATCATATCAAGATAACACATTGAAATGGACAGGTAGGTCTTATTCATTTATTTATTTATTCATATATTTATTGAGTATGAGAATACAAACAGTTATTTCAACCCAATACAGTAGTCACAGATTCACATGGAAAAGTTGCAATAACGTACAAAAATACCTCCAATACTTAAACCCAGTATTCAGTGATGAAACTTCTGGAAAAAAACAATATAGTGAAAAATCCCCATTATCGCAAAAAAACAAGTAAAATCATATACATATAAACAGGAAAGCAAATACAACTTTAATCATAACTTCGCATAATAATGAAGTTTCAACATTTTCTTAAACTGCACAATGGAAACATTGAAGGGATCTATATTGACAGAGCTCGAGATGAACTCTGTCAATCGACGATAAAAACCATAGGTCACGCTTCATAGAAGAAAGTCGTTCGGACTCTGAAAATTCCACATATAGTAAAATGTGAGGTTCGGAGACATAATTTTCTTATTCTTCAAAAATTAGGGAAGATATGAACGGGAAACTTCGTGGGAAGTTGTATCTCACCTAATTACACTCATATCGACGATAAAAACCATAGGTCAAGCTTCATATAAGAAAGTCGTTCGGACTCTGAAAATTCCACATATAGTAAAATGTGAGGTTCGGAGACATAATTTTCTTTTTTTCAAAAATTAGGGAAGATATGAACGGGAAACTTCGTAGGAAGTAGTACTTCACCTAATTACACTAAAATCGACGAAAAAAACCATAGGTCACGCTTCATATAAGAAAGTCGTTCGGACTCTGAAAATTCCACATATAGTAAAATGTGAGGTTCGGAGACATAATTTTCTTTTTTTCAAAAATTAGGGAAGGTATGAACGGAAAACTTCGTAGGAAGTAGAATCTAACCTAATTACACCCAAATCGACGATAAAAACCATAGGTCACGCTTCATATAAGAAAGTCGTTCGGACTCTGAAAATTCCACATATAGTAAAATGTGAGGTTCGGAGACATAATTTTCTTTTCTTCAAAAATTAGGGAAGGTATGAACGGGAAACTTCGTAGGAAGTAGAATCTAACCTAATTACACCCAAATCGACGATAAAAACCATAGGTCACGCTTCATATAAGAAAGTCGTTCGGACTCTGAAAATTCCACATATAGTAAAATGTGAGGTTCGAGGACATGATTTTCGTATTTTTCAAAAATTAGCAGAGGTATGAACGGAAAACTTCCTAGGAAGTAGTATCTTACCTAATTCAACCCAAATCGACGATAAAAACCATAGGTCACGCTTCATATAAGAAAGTCGTGCGGACTCTGAAAATTCCACATATAGTAAAATGTGAGGTTCTAGGACATGATTTTCGTATTTTTCAAAAATTAGCAGAGGTATGAACGGAAAATTTCCTAGGAAGTAGTATCTTACCCAATTCAACCCAAATCGACGATAAAAACCATAGGTCACGCTTCATATAAGAAAGTCGTTCGGACTCTGAAAATTCCACATATAGTAAAATGTGAGGTTCGGAGACATAATTTTCTTATTTTTCAAAAATTAGGGAAGTTATGAACGTTAAACTTCGTAGGAAGTAGTATCTTTCCTAATTCAACCCAAATCGACGATAAAAACCATAGGTCACGCTTCATATAAGAAAGTCGTTCGGACTCTGAAAATTCCACATATAGTAAAATGTGAGGTTCGAGGACATGATTTTCGTATTTTTCAAAAATTAGCAGAGGTATGAACGGAAAACTTCCTAGGAAGTAGTATCTTACCTAATTCAACCCAAATCGACGATAAAAACCATAGGTCACGCTTCATATAAAAAAGTCGTTCGGACTCTGAAAATTCCACATATAGTAAAATGTGAGGTTCGGTGACATAATTTTTCAAAAACTATTGAAGGAATGTTCGGAAAACTTCCTAGGAAGTAGTATCTCACCTAATTCAACCCAAATCGACGATAAAAACCATAGGTCACGCTACATATAAGAAAGTCGTTCGGACTCTGAAAATTCCACATATAGTAAAATGTGAGGTTCGGAGACATAATTTTTCAAAAACTATTGAAGGAATGTTCGGAAAACTTCCTAGGAAGTAGTATCTCACCTAATTCAACCTAAATCGACGATAAAAACCATAGGTCACGCTTCATATAAGAAAGTCGTTCGGACTCTGAAAATTCCACATATAGTAAAATGTGAGGTTCGGTGACATAATTTTTCAAAAACTATTGAAGGAATGTTCGGAAAACTTCCTAGGAAGTAGTATCTCACCTAATTCAACCCAAATCGACGATAAAAACCATAGGTCACGCTACATATAAGAAAGTCGTTCGGACTCTGAAAATTCCACATATAGTAAAATGTGAGGTACGGAGACATAATTTTATTATTTTTCAAAAACTATTGAAGGAACGTTGGAAATACTTTCTACGAAGTAGTATAATTTGAAAAATTTACTACCGAAGAGAACTAATTGTTCTCAACTAATTTCTACAGTTGCTTTGTTGTGAAGTACTGTCAAATGTGGATTTACCAGTGATGAACTGGAAAATTGTACGTTTATAGTGTTATTGTCGGGAATTTTAAAAAACGTTCACGAACATCTGTGGATGCTGTGTTTCGAAGGGAGGCGAAGTACTGCGGCATTTTTGTTACCGTATGTTCATTGTGACAGGCGAGGTACTGCTGCCTTTTTGTTGTCGTCTGTTTGATTGCAGGAAGTGGAGAACTGCAACAATTCTCTGGAGGGCCTCACACACTTCAAGACAAGAATGTCTGTTGGCATGGAGTTTGTAAAAATTTTGAGGGAAGAACTGCTCAAGCAAACTGCTACCTTGAGGAAGGATTTGGAGAGAATAGAGGCCGAAATTAAGGGAGATAGGAAGGATGTGTGGAGCCGACTGCAGTCGGTTGGAACTCGTCTGGATAGTGTGGAGTCTGAGATACTGAAAGCCGAGAGAAAGGCGAGAAAGAATAATTTAATCATTGTGGGACTGGAGGTTGATTTTGGGAATATTGTGGAATCAACAATAGCAAAACTCAATCAGATTTTAAATCTAAGCCTTTCCAAGTTGAGCATCAACAATATATACAGCCTTGGTCGCTCGAGCTTGGCTCTCATCAAGGTGGAGTTTACTTCGTTCCTAGCGAAATCCTTGGTACTGAAGAACAGATCTAAGCTACGTGGAACTAAAATCTATATACGTGAAGACTTGTGTGATAAGGATAGAAGAGACGAAAAAATTCTGAGGAGTCATCTCAGGGAGGCTAGAAAAAGGGAATATAAGGCTTATCTCAAAAACGGTTTCCTTTACGTAAATGGTACTAAATATGGTCCTGAGGAGTTGTCTGGAGGTGAGCCGATAGTGAATGTGCGTGTAAACGATAACGGTGATCCCTCGGGTGATCCTTTGTGTGATGATGTTTTTGATGGGGAGGGATCAGACGTGCTGAATGCGACCGTGAAGGGGGTGCGAGATCAGGGAGTGGCGGAAGTTGAAATTGTGGAGAGTGTGAAGTCAAACAGTGCTCCGAATTCGCCGAACCCAGTGTCGCGTCTCAAGCAGTTATCCCTAGAACATGAGCATATACAGATCTTGGACGAGTGCCGCATCCGTAAGGATGCAGATAGGATCAGCGAAGTTTTAATGAAGGCGGAGGATATTGTCCAACATAAGAAGGGGAGTCATCAAACCACTAGCGTCGAGAGTTCTTCAACTAGAACAACGAGGAGCAGGAACAAAGAGACTGTGGTGAATAAAAATTGATACTGCCCAATCTTTCTTTTTTGTTTGATTTTCTATATTGCTGCATGATATTTTTTCGCTATTTTTTTTGCTATTTTTTTTGCTATTTTTTTTTGCTATTTTTTTTGTTGCTATTGTTCAAGCTGCTTGTTGCATCCTTGCTTTTTTTGTTTTTCCTGTTTTTCACTGCATTTGTTTTGCTGCTTGCTTGTTGTTTGTACTAATTTCGGCGAAATTTTTTTTTCTGGTTGTTCTCTGCTGTCTCTAATTTTAACCGCTTAACATGAAGTTGTCTCATTTGAATGCGAGATCTTTGCAGCCCAAGTTGTGTGAGTTCAGGGATATTGTACATAATTCTCAGTACGACATTGTGGGGGTGACTGAGACCTGGTTTGTTGATGGGATGGGATCAGACGATGTGTCGGTGCAGGGTTTTAGGCTATATCGCAGCGACAGGCTCGGGAGGGGTGGCGGAGTTTGTGTGTATGTCAGAGAATATTTGAGGTGTGAGTTGGTTGATTTGGAGGTGGAAACGGAGAGCCCCGTTGAGTACTTGTGGTTGAAGGTTCATCTGTCTGGCTATACAATCATCGTGGGATTTCTTTATCGACCACCTGATAAAAAGAAGCGACCATCTAAGTTGAGTCCTTTTATTGACGACATGAATAAGATGTTGAGTTTAGTTAGTCCTATGGGAAGTTATTTGTTTTGTTTGGGTGATGTCAATGTGGATCTGTTGACTGGTAGAGGCCCGGTTGTTGATTGTTTCTTTTCGTTTGGCCTTGATCAGATAATAAGTGAGCCTACTAGAATAACATCACGTGGAGGTTCGTTGGTGGATCCTATTTTTGTTAGTTGCCCGAGTACAATGATCAAGTCTTCCGGTGTTGTTAACGTGGATCACATAAGTGATCATAGTCTTACATTTGTTGAGGTAAAACTTCTGAGAGAGAAAAAAGTTTCCAGGTTAATTAAATACAGGGACTTCTCCAATTTCGATAATGATGTGTTTCTCGAGGACCTACAAAATAAGAGGTGGATTGAGTTTTTGTACGAGTCGAATATTGATAATAAGGTAGAAATTTTCAACAGCTTTTTACTGAGCGTATTTAATAAGCATGCTCCTGTTGTGACTAGAAGGGTTTCTCGTCCTAAGGCTCCGTGGATTACTGACTTTATAAGACATCTGATGGGAGAACGTGATCGCGCCTTGAACAGGTTTAAGAACTTCCGGAGCGATGACATGTGGAAGGAATATAAGAACTTGAGAAATAAGGTCCTTTTTGAGATTCGTAAGTCAAAGAAGTCATTTATTGCTGAGGCCACATTAGAAGGAGGTAAAAAGGCATGGATGGCGTTGAAAAATATTGGGATTTCTTGTAGATTTAGGTCGGGCTTATCTGGAGAATTATCTGACCCAGAAGTAATTAATGATTATTTTGCACAATTTAATGCCACCACGAATGATGCATTATGTATGGAGAGAACTTCCTTCTATAATGAAAATAAGTTTGACCGGTCATTGTCGTTTGACTTCCACATTGTAGAGCAGGCATTGGTTACCGATTTGCTTAATGATATCAAGACCAAGTCAATGGGTGCAGATTCTATAGACATTGGGATGCTCAATTTTTGTAGGCCATTTATTGATCCCTTCATACTGCACCTAGTGAATAGTTGCATTCTTAAAGGTGTATTTCCGACCACCTGGAAAACTGCTGTTGGGGTTCCCTTGCCGAAGGTCCTAGAACCAAACACCGTGTCGGATTTACGAATTATTAGTATTTTACCTGTTCTATCGAAGGTGCTGGAAAGGGTACTTTACCAGCAGATGAGCTGTTACTTTGAAGCAAAAGAGTTGTTACCTTCCTATCAGTCTGGCTTTCGGAAGGGATGTAGCACGGCTACATGTCTCCTGTCGGTGACTGATGCTATTTTCCGTGATCTTGATCGGGGATTCATAGATGTACTCGTTCTGCTGGATTTCAGCAAAGCCTTCGACACTATCAATCATAAGTTGTTGTGTGCGAAGCTGAAATACTATGGTTTCTCTTTCTCTTCGCTTTCTTTGATATCTTCATTTCTGGCACTCCGTACGCAGACTATAAGGGTTGGTGATAGGCTTTCTAGCAGGAGGGATGTTTTGGCTGGAGTTCCACAGGGATCTATTCTTGGTCCTCTGATGTACATCATCTACACAGCCGATGTTTTTTCTAGGTTGAAATTTTGCATGGTCGAACTATTTGCTGATGATGCGCAATTGTTATTCAGGTTCTTGCCGGAGGACATATTGCTGTCTTCTGACAGAATAAATTCGGACTTGGAGGTTTTAAGGAATATTTCACTGCACCATAATCTGAACATAAACCCAGATAAAAGTAAAATGTTGGTCTTTACGGGCAAGAGAGATTATGAGAATATTGTGAACAGTTTGAACATATGTGTAGAGGGAGTAAAGCTGAAGGCATATGACAGTGCTAGAGATCTGGGTCTATTGATTGATAGAGAGCTCAATTTTTCAGACCATGTATCCCAGATTACGAGATCAGCTTTTTTCAAGCTTAAATTGATTTACTCCGCACGGAGGTATTTGACGATTGAGATCAAGAAAATGCTGTGTGAAACATTGATTCTATCCAGATTCAATTACTGTGACGTTGTGTATGGTTCGTGTATCAATCATTTTTCCCGGAATCGCATTCAGAGTATCCAAAATTGGTGCGTGAGGTTCATTTATGGGCTCAGGAAATTTGACAGGGGAATTTCTCGTAGAATAAATGAGCTGAATTGGCTGCGCATGGATAATCGGGCTAAATTGCACTTGGGTTGCTTCGTGTTCAGATTGATGAAGGTGCCGTCGGTGCACGATCTGAGGCTCAGGTTGATACCGAGATGTGCCGTTCATGATCGTCATATACGTGGCGCGAACTTGCTGACGATTCCGTCTCATCGGACGGCCAGGTTTCAGAGGTCATTCTCTTACGGTGCTGCAAAAATTTTCAATGCTGTCAACTTGGATTTGCATTCAACTTCGTATTCACAGTTTAGGGCACGTTTGAGATCTATATTATTCCAGAGACAGATTCAGTGATGTTTATTTTATCATATTCTATTTTTTTGCTTTTGCTTTCTATAAGTGTTAAGTTTTCACATATGATTTGTTTTTTTTTTTCTGGTCTTGTTACATGTTGTATTACTATGGTTTGGACCATTATCGATGTAATTTTTTTTTTTGGGGCCTCTCTGGAGTTAAGTGTAAGAGTAGTCATAGACTAAACTTCGCTTCAGTTGGGTCCCTAACATCTTCAGAGTGTATCTTATGATTTCATTCTAATAAAGGCGACATTATTATTATTATTATTATCTCACCTAAGTCAACCCAAATCGACGATAAAAACCATAGGTCACGCTTCATATAAGAAAGTCGTTCGGACTCTGAAAATTCCACATATAGTAAAATGTGAGGTTCGGAGAGATAATTTTTTTTTTTTCAAAAATTAGGGAAGATATGAACGGAAACTTCGTAGGAAGTAGTATCTCACCTAACTCAACCCAAGTCGACGATAAAAACCATAGGTCACGCTTCATATAAGAAAGTCGTTCGGACTGAAAATTCCACATATAGTAAAATGTGAGGTTCGGAGACATAATTTTATTATTTTTCAAAAACTATTGAAGGAACGTTGGAAATACTTTCTACGAAGTAGTATCTCACCTAAGTCAACCCAAATCGACGATAAAAACCATAGGTCACGCTTCATATAAGAAAGTCGTTCGGACTCTGAAAATTCCACGTATAGTAAAATGTGAGGTTCGGAGACATAATTTTCCTTTTTTCAAAAATTAGGGAAGGTATGAACGGGAAACTTCGTGGGAAGTGGTATCTCACCTAATTACACTCAAATCGACGATAAAAACCATAGGTCACGCTTCATATAAGAAAGTCGTTCGGACTCTGAAAATTCCACATATAGTAAAATGTGAGGTTCGGAGACATAATTTTCTTATTCTTCAAAAATTAGGGAAGATATGAACGGGAAACTTCGTGGGAAGTTGTATCTCACCTAATTACACTCAAATCGACGATAAAAACCATAGGTCAAGCTTCATATAAGAAAGTCGTTCGGACTCTGAAAATTCCACATATAGTAAAATGTGAGGTTCGGAGACATAATTTTATTATTTTTCAAAAACTATTGAAGGAACGTTGGAAATACTTTCTACGAAGTAGTATCTCACCTAAGTCAACCCAAATCGACGATAAAAACCATAGGTCACGCTTCATATAAGAAAGTCGTTCGGACTCTGAAAATTCCACATATAGTAAAATGTGGGGTTCGGAGACATAATTTTCTTATTTTTCAAAAACTATTGAAGGAACGTTGAAAATACTTTCTACGAAGTAGTATCTCACCTAAGTCAACCCAAATTGACGATAAAAACCATAGGTCACGCTTCATATAAGAAAGTCGTTCGGACTCTGAAAATTCCACATATAGTAAAATGTGAGGTTCGGAGACATAATTTTCTTTTTTTCAAAAATTAGGGAAGGTATGAACGGGAAACTTCGTAGGAAGTAGAATCTAACCTAATTACACCCAAATCGACGATAAAAACCATAGGTCACGCTTCATATAAGAAAGTCGTTCGGACTCTGAAAATTCCACATATAGTAAAATGTGAGGTTCGAGGACATGATTTTCGTATTTTTCAAAAATTAGCAGAGGTATGAACGGAAAACTTCCTAGGAAGTAGTATCTTACCTAATTCAACCCAAATCGACGATAAAAACCATAGGTCACGCTTCATATAAGAAAGTCGTGCGGACTCTGAAAATTCCACATATAGTAAAATGTGAGGTTCTAGGACATGATTTTCGTATTTTTCAAAAATTAGCAGAGGTATGAACGGAAAATTTCCTAGGAAGTAGTATCTTACCCAATTCAACCCAAATCGACGATAAAAACCATAGGTCACGCTTCATATAAGAAAGTCGTTCGGACTCTGAAAATTCCACATATAGTAAAATGTGAGGTTCGGAGACATAATTTTCTTATTTTTCAAAAATTAGGGAAGTTATGAACGTTAAACTTCGTAGGAAGTAGTATCTTTCCTAATTCAACCCAAATCGACGATAAAAACCATAGGTCACGCTTCATATAAGAAAGTCGTTCGGACTCTGAAAATTCCACATATAGTAAAATGTGAGGTTCGAGGACATGATTTTCGTATTTTTCAAAAATTAGCAGAGGTATGAACGGAAAACTTCCTAGGAAGTAGTATCTTACCTAATTCAACCCAAATCGACGATAAAAACCATAGGTCACGCTTCATATAAAAAAGTCGTTCGGACTCTGAAAATTCCACATATAGTAAAATGTGAGGTTCGGAGACATAATTTTCTTATTTTTCAAAAATTAGGGAAGATATGAACGGGAAACTTCGTAGAAAGTTGTACTTCACCTAATTACACTAAAATCGACGAAAAAAACCATAGGTCACGCTTCATATAAGAAAGTCGTTCGGACTCTGAAAATTCCACATATAGTAAAATGTGAGGTTCGGAGACATAATTTTCTTTTTTTTCAAAAATTAGGGAAGATATGAACGGGAAACTTCGTAGGAAGTTGTACTTTACCTAATTACACTAGAATCGACGAAAAAAACCATAGGTCACGCTTCATATAAGAAAGTCGTTCGGACTCTGAAAATTCCACATATAGTAAAATGTGAGGTTCGGAGACATAATTTTCTTTTTTTCAAAAATTAGGGAAGGTATGAACGGGAAACTTCGTAGGAAGTAGAATCTAACCTAATTACACCCAAATCGACGATAAAAACCATAAGTCACGCTTCATATAAGAAAGTCGTTCGGACTCTGAAAATTCCACATATAGTAAAATGTGAGGTTCGGAGACATAATTTTCTTATTTTTCAAAAATTAGGGAAGATATGAACGGGAAACTTCGTAGGAAGTAGTATTTAACCTAATTACACCCAAATCGACGATAAAAACCATAGGTCACGCTTCATATAAGAAAGTCGTTCGGACTCTGAAAATTCCACATATAGTAAAATGTGAGGTTCGGAGACATAATTTTCTTTTTTTTCAAAAATTAGGGAAGATATGAACGGGAAACTTCGTAGGAAGTTGTACTTCACCTAATTACACTAAAATCGACGAAAAAAACCATAGGTCACGCTTCATATAAGAAAGTTGTTCGGACTCTGAAAATTCCACATATAGTAAAATGTGAGGTTCGGAGACATAATTTTCTTATTTTTCAAAAATTAGGGAAGATATGAACGGGAAACTTCGTAGGAAGTTGTACTTCACCTAATTACACTAAAATCGACGAAAAAAACCATAGGTCACGCTTCATATAAGAAAGTCGTTCGGACTCTGAAAATTCCACATATAGTAAAATGTGAGGTTCGGAGACATAATTTTCTTTTTTTCAAAAATTAGGGAAGATATGAACGGGAAACTTCGTAGGAAGTAGTATCTCACCTAACTCAACCCAAATCGACGATAAAAACCATAGGTCACGCTTCATATAAGAAAGTCGTTCGGACTCTGAAAATTCCACATATAGTAAAATGTGAGGTTCGGAGACATAATTTTCATTTTTTCAAAAAGTAGGGAAGGTATGAACGGGAAACTTCGTAGGAAGTAGAATCTAACCTAGCTACACCCAAATCGACGATAAAAACCATAGGTCACGCTTCATATAAGAAAGTCGTTCGGACTCTGAAAATTCCACATATAGTAAAATGTGAGGTTCGGAGACATAATTTTCTTTTTTTCAAAAATTAGGGAAGATATGAACGGGAAACTTCGTAGGAAGTAGTATCTCACCTAACTCAACCCAAATCGACGATAAAAACCATAGGTCACGCTTCATATAAGAAAGTCGTTCGGACTCTGAAAATTCCACATATAGTAAAATGTGAGGTTCGGAGACATAATTTTCTTTTTTTCAAAAATTAGGGAAGATATGAACGGGAAACTTCGTAGGAAGTTGTACTTCACCTAATTACACTAAAATCGACGAAAAAAACCATAGGTCACGCTTCATATAAGAAAGTCGTTCGGACTCTGAAAATTCCACATATAGTAAAATGTGAGGTTCGGAGACATAATTTTCTTTTCTTCAAAAATTAGGGAAGGTATGAACGGGAAACTTCGTAGGAAGTAGAATCTAACCTAATTACACCCAAATCGACGATAAAAACCATAGGTCACGCTTCATATAAGAAAGTCGTTCGGACTCTGAAAATTCCACATATAGTAAAATGTGAGGTTCGGAGACATAATTTTCTTTTTTTCAAAAATTAGGGAAGATATGAACGGGAAACTTCGTAGGAAGTAGTATCTCACCTAACTCAACCCAAATCGACGATAAAAACCATAGGTCACGCTTCATAGAAGAAAGTCGTTCGGACTCTGAAAATTCCACATATAGTAAAATGTGAGGTTCGGAGACATAATTTTCATTTTTTCAAAAAGTAGGGAAGGTATGAACGGGAAACTTCGTAGGAAGTAGAATCTAACCTAATTACACCCAAATCGACGATAAAAACCATAGGTCACGCTTCATATAAGAAAGTCGTTCGGACTCTGAAAATTCCACATATAGTAAAATGTGAGGTTCGGAGACATAATTTTCTTTTTTTTCAAAAATTAGGGAAGATATGAACGGGAAACTTCGTAGGAAGTTGTACTTCACCTAATTACACTAAAATCGACGAAAAAAACCATAGGTCACGCTTCATATAAGAAAGTCGTTCGGACTCTGAAAATTCCACATATAGTAAAATGTGAGGTTCGGAGACATAATTTTCTTTTTTTCAAAAATTAGGGAAGATATGAACGGGAAACTTCGTAGGAAGTAGTATCTCACCTAACTCAACCCAAATCGACGATAAAAACCATAGGTCACGCTTCATATAAGAAAGTCGTTCGGACTCTGAAAATTCCACATATAGTAAAATGTGAGGTTCGGAGACATAATTTTCATTTTTTCAAAAAGTAGGGAAGGTATGAACGGGAAACTTCGTAGGAAGTAGAATCTAACCTAGTTACACCCAAATCGACGATAAAAACCATAGGTCACGCTTCATATAAGAAAGTCGTTCGGACTCTGAAAATTCCACATATAGTAAAATGTGAGGTTCGGAGACATAATTTTCTTTTTTTCAAAAATTAGGGAAGGTATGAACGGGAAACTTCGTAGGAAGTAGTATCTCACCTAACTCAACCCAAATCGACGATAAAAACCATAGGTCACGCTTCATATAAGAAAGTCGTTCGGACTCTGAAAATTCCACATATAGTAAAATGTGAGGTTCGGAGACATAATTTTCTTTTTTTCAAAAAGTAGGGAAGGTATGAACGGGAAACTTCGTAGGAAGTAGAATCTAACCTAATTACACCCAAATCGACGATAAAAACCATAGGTCACGCTTCATATAAGAAAGTCGTTCGGACTCTGAAAATTCCACATATAGTAAAATGTGAGGTTCGGAGACATAATTTTCTTTTTTTTCAAAAATTAGGGAAGATATGAACGGGAAACTTCGTAGGAAGTTGTACTTCACCTAATTACACTAAAATCGACGAAAAAAACCATAGGTCACGCTTCATATAAGAAAGTCGTTCGGACTCTGAAAATTCCACATATAGTAAAATGTGAGGTTCGGAGACATAATTTTCTTTTTTTCAAAAATTAGGG
The DNA here is from genome assembly GCF_907165205.1 of Coccinella septempunctata. Classification (NCBI taxonomy): domain Eukaryota; kingdom Metazoa; phylum Arthropoda; class Insecta; order Coleoptera; family Coccinellidae; genus Coccinella; species Coccinella septempunctata. The sequence continues at coordinate 581,154 of NC_058194.1, read as the reverse complement.
AAGATATGAACGGGAAACTTCGTAGGAAGTAGTATCTCACCTAACTCAACCCAAATCGACGATAAAAACCATAGGTCACGCTTCATATAAGAAAGTCGTTCGGACTCTGAAAATTCCACATATAGTAAAATGTGAGGTTCGGAGACATAATTTTCTTTTTTTCAAAAATTAGGGAAGATATGAACGGGAGACTTCGTAGGAAGTTGTACTTCTCCTAATTACACTAAAATCGACGAAAAAAACCATAGGTCACGCTTCATATAAGAAAGTCGTTCGGACTCTGAAAATTCCACATATAGTAAAATGTGAGGTTCGGTGACATAATTTTTCAAAAACTATTGAAGGAATGTTCGGAAAACTTCCTAGGAAGTAGTATCTCACCTAATTCAACCCAAATCGACGATAAAAACCATAGGTCACGCTACATATAAGAAAGTCGTTCGGACTCTGAAAATTCCACATATAGTAAAATGTGAGGTTCGGAGACATAATTTTATTATTTTTCAAAAACTATTGAAGGAACGTTGGAAATACTTTCTACGAAGTAGTATCTCACCTAAGTCAACCCAAATCGACGATAAAAACCATAGGTCACGCTTCATATAAGAAAGTCGTTCGGACTCTGAAAATTCCACATATAGTAAAATGTGAGGTTCGGAGAGATAATTTTTTTTTTTTCAAAAATTAGGGAAGATATGAACGGAAACTTCGTAGGAAGTAGTATCTCACCTAACTCAACCCAAGTCGACGATAAAAACCATAGGTCACGCTTCATATAAGAAAGTCGTTCGGACTGAAAATTCCACATATAGTAAAATGTGAGGTTCGGAGACATAATTTTATTATTTTTCAAACACTATTGAAGGAACGTTGGAAATACTTTCTACGAAGTAGTATCTCACCTAAGTCAACCCAAATCGACGATAAAAACCATAGGTCACGCTTCATATAAGAAAGTCGTTCGGACTCTGAAAATTCCACATATAGTAAAATGTGAGGTTCGGAGACATAATTTTCCTTTTTTCAAAAATTAGGGAAGGTATGAACGGGAAACTTCGTGGGAAGTGGTATCTCACCTAATTACACTCAAATCGACGATAAAAACCATAGGTCACGCTTCATATAAGAAAGTCGTTCGGACTCTGAAAATTCCACATATAGTAAAATGTGAGGTTCGGAGACATAATTTTCTTATTCTTCAAAAATTAGGGAAGATATGAACGGGAAACTTCGTGGGAAGTTGTATCTCACCTAATTACACTCAAATCGACGATAAAAACCATAGGTCAAGCTTCATATAAGAAAGTCGTTCGGACTCTGAAAATTCCACATATAGTAAAATGTGAGGTTCGGAGACATAATTTTATTATTTTTCAAAAACTATTGAAGGAGCGTTGGAAATACTTTCTACGAAGTAGTATCTCACCTAAGTCAACCCAAATTGACGATAAAAACCATAGGTCACGCTTCATATAAGAAAGTCGTTCGGACTCTGAAAATTCCACATATAGTAAAATGTGGGGTTCGGAGACATAATTTTCTTATTTTTCAAAAACTATTGAAGGAACGTTGAAAATACTTTCTACGAAGTAGTATCTCACCTAAGTCAACCCAAATTGACGATAAAAACCATAGGTCACGCTTCATATAAGAAAGTCGTTCGGACTCTGAAAATTCCACATATAGTAAAATGTGAGGTTCGGAGACATAATTTTCTTTTTTTCAAAAATTAGGGAAGGTATGAACGGGAAACTTCGTAGGAAGTAGAATCTAACCTAATTACACCCAAATCGACGATAAAAACCATAGGTCACGCTTCATATAAGAAAGTCGTTCGGACTCTGAAAATTCCACATATAGTAAAATGTGAGGTTCGAGGACATGATTTTCGTATTTTTCAAAAATTAGCAGAGGTATGAACGGAAAACTTCCTAGGAAGTAGTATCTTACCTAATTCAACCCAAATCGACGATAAAAACCATAGGTCACGCTTCATATAAGAAAGTCGTGCGGACTCTGAAAATTCCACATATAGTAAAATGTGAGGTTCGGAGACATAATTTTCTTATTTTTCAAAAATTAGGGAAGTTATGAACGTTAAACTTCGTAGGAAGTAGTATCTTTCCTAATTCAACCCAAATCGACGATAAAAACCATAGGTCACGCTTCATATAAGAAAGTCGTTCGGACTCTGAAAATTCCACATATAGTAAAATGTGAGGTTCGAGGACATGATTTTCGTATTTTTCAAAAATTAGCAGAGGTATGAACGGAAAACTTCCTAGGAAGTAGTATCTTACCTAATTCAACCCAAATCGACGATAAAAACCATAGGTCACGCTTCATATAAAAAAGTCGTTCGGACTCTGAAAATTCCACATATAGTAAAATGTGAGGTTCGGAGACATAATTTTCTTATTTTTCAAAAATTAGGGAAGATATGAACGGGAAACTTCGTAGAAAGTTGTACTTCACCTAATTACACTAAAATCGACGAAAAAAACCATAGGTCACGCTTCATATAAGAAAGTCGTTCGGACTCTGAAAATTCCACATATAGTAAAATGTGAGGTTCGGAGACATAATTTTCTTTTTTTTCAAAAATTAGGGAAGATATGAACGGGAAACTTCGTAGGAAGTTGTACTTCACCTAATTACACTAGAATCGACGAAAAAAACCTTAGGTCACGCTTCATATAAGAAAGTTGTTCGGACTCTGAAAATTCCACATATAGTAAAATGTGAGGTTCGGAGACATAATTTTCTTTTTTTCAAAAATTAGGGAAGGTATGAACGGGAAACTTCGTAGGAAGTAGAATCTAACCTAATTACACCCAAATCGACGATAAAAACCATAGGTCACGCTTCATATAAGAAAGTCGTTCGGACTCTGAAAATTCCACATATAGTAAAATGTGAGGTTCGGAGACATAATTTTCTTATTTTTCAAAAATTAGGGAAGATATGAACGGGAAACTTCGTAGGAAGTAGTATCTAACCTAATTACACCCAAATCGACGATAAAAACCATAGGTCACGCTTCATATAAGAAAGTCGTTCGGACTCTGAAAATTCCACATATAGTAAAATGTGAGGTTCGGAGACATAATTTTCTTTTTTTTCAAAAATTAGGGAAGATATGAACGGGAAACTTCGTAGGAAGTTGTACTTCACCTAATTACACTAAAATCGACGAAAAAAACCATAGGTCACGCTTCATATAAGAAAGTTGTTCGGACTCTGAAAATTCCACATATAGTAAAATGTGAGGTTCGGAGATATAATTTTCTTTTTTTTCAAAAATTAGGGAAGATATGAACGGGAAACTTCGTAGGAAGTTGTACTTCACCTAATTACACTAAAATCGACGAAAAAAACCATAGGTCACGCTTCATATAAGAAAGTCGTTCGGACTCTGAAAATTCCACATATAGTAAAATGTGAGGTTCGGAGACATAATTTTCTTTTTTTCAAAAATTAGGGAAGATATGAACGGGAAACTTCGTAGGAAGTAGTATCTCACCTAACTCAACCCAAATCGACGATAAAAACCATAGGTCACGCTTCATATAAGAAAGTAGTTCGGACTCTGAAAATTCCACATATAGTAAAATGTGAGGTTCGGAGACATAATTTTCATTTTTTCAAAAAGTAGGGAAGGTATGAACGGGAAACTTCGTAGGAAGTAGAATCTAACCTAGTTACACCCAAATCGACGATAAAAACCATAGGTCACGCTTCATATAAGAAAGTCGTTCGGACTCTGAAAATTCCACATATAGTAAAATGTGAGGTTCGGAGACATAATTTTCTTTTTTTCAAAAATTAGGGAAGATATGAACGGGAAACTTCGTAGGAAGTAGTATCTCACCTAACTCAACCCAAATCGACGATAAAAACCATAGGTCACGCATCATATAAGAAAGTCGTTCGGACTCTGAAAATTCCACATATAGTAAAATGTGAGGTTCGGAGACATAATTTTCTTTTTTTCAAAAATTAGGGAAGATATGAACGGGAAACTTCGTAGGAAGTTGTACTTCACCTAATTACACTAAAATCGACGAAAAAAACCATAGGTCACGCTTCATATAAGAAAGTCGTTCGGACTCTGAAAATTCCACATATAGTAAAATGTGAGGTTCGGAGACATAATTTTCTTTTCTTCAAAAATTAGGGAAGGTATGAACGGGAAACTTCGTAGGAAGTAGAATCTAACCTAATTACACCCAAATCGACGATAAAAACCATAGGTCACGCTTCATATAAGAAAGTCGTTCGGACTCTGAAAATTCCACATATAGTAAAATGTGAGGTTCGGAGACATAATTTTCTTATTTTTCAAAAATTAGCAGAGGTATGAACGGAAAACTTCGTAGGAAGTAGTATCTTACCTAATTCAACCCAAATCGACGATAAAAACCATAGTTCACGCTTCATATAAGAAACTTGTCCGGACTGAAAATTCCACATATAGTAAAATGTGAGGTTCGAGTGACATGATTTCCTCATTTTTCAAAAACTACTGAAGAAATGTTCGAAAAACATCTCAGGAGGTAGTATCGTACCTATACCAACCCAAATCAATGATAAAAACCATAGGTCATGCTTAATATAAGAAACTTGTTCGGACTCTGAAAATTCCACATATAGTAAAATGTGAGGTTCGGGCGATATGATTTCCTTATTTTTCAAAAACTATTGGAGGAATGTTCTAAAAGCAGCTCAGGAGGTAGTATCGTACCTATACCAACCCAAATCAACGATAAAAACCATAGGTCATGCTTCATATAAGAAACTTGTTCGGACCCTGAAAATTGTCGCGGTCTTCTGGAGGGTTACCCCATGCTCTCCTAGCATATGTAGGTAGGGAGGGCTTCGTCTCGGACACATAACGATGTTTAACGTTGAAAAGAGTCGTTCGGATGGGAGACCATAGATGGTTGCTCCGATGCATATTTTCGTTTATGTCTTCGTTTAATAAAGTGTTATTATCCCGAAAGGTGCATTCGAAACTTATGAATGAGAGACCTTCGGACATATTACGAGTGTGAGACTGATACGATTAGAGATATTCGATGCGATCCGAGGCAAATCGCCCCGGATCTAATGAATATGTACGTAATTGTGATTCTGGAGGGTTATCCCATGTCCTCCAGACACATATGTAAAGGGATGGAGAATGGGTCATGCTGGCCAGTTGTGGCGGATTTCTTTTTCTAGGATGAAGTTGCTGTTCTGGTTGGTAGGCTCGAATCGGATCCCCGCAGTGATGGGTTTGACGTGATTTCGTAGAATAAGTCGGTGCATTATCAGAATTAAGCTCCGATGTGCGAACTTTGAAGTGGTTGATCTCAGCTAGTCTTTGTTCTTCCGGAGTATTCTCGATCTCGATGTATCGCTTCTATGTTTCATCTCTTGCCTTGAGCGACCCCTCGCAGCGAGATCGCGGTCCGCTTCGTATCTTTGTATTCGAATGGCCATTATGCGATCGACTATAAAAAACGTGTCTAACCTTTCGGTTTTACCTTTCGGTTATGTCACTATACTTTGCGACCACTCACTCCTCGGACTTCCTTCCGAACGAGAATGAATTACATTTCTCATTCACCGAGTCGTTATTTTTTCATATATAGCGAAGGGTTGAGAATGTGTATGGAGCCGGGGGTTTACCACTTGTGGCAAACGCCTCGGCGAGGGACATAACGGTCTCAGTTTCTTTGCGGTCTAGTAGAAACGTTCAAGGCTTAGAACTCCTGTGTTCGGAGCTAATCGTATCTCTGGGCTCGCAAGGTGCTAAACCTTAGTCTTCCGACGCGGTTAGTGCCATATTACAAGGGTCCGCGCGTAGCTCGTCTGTTATCCTTCTGCCGTGTTGTCTGATTTTCGAGGAGGGTGTTCGACTGCGATTTCGATTGAATTTCGTTAGTCGATTTACCCGAAGATTGTTGATGTACATAGGCGAAGATGCTGACGTCTCGTGGCCCTATCGTGTGAACATAGTCAGTTCACATATACTTAGAGTGGTTAGTTTTACCCTACTGATGACTTAGTTTTAGCTTCTATGAGCCGTAAGACTCAAACAATGTGACTTTACCAAGGCATCAGACGTGTTCGTCTGGTGTCGCACGAGCCAAGGTTGCCGTTTGGAGCTAATGGTCAGCGGCGGGATCGCCACGTACGACCTGGGCCCTTGAGGGTCAATCCTTGACGGTTAATCATGGTTCAATTTCGATGTTGAAGCTTTAAATAATTGCCTGTAGGCAACTTACATCCTGGCAAGGGTGACAGTGGGTACATCGGTTTCCATGCTACGGATCTGTTGATACTCTGCCCTTAGCTTGGGGATTCGTCTTGTCGATTAGACGAGACCCCGTAACGAAGATGAAAGCCTCTTCTCCAGCTCGAAGACGATACACACATTTCGTGTCAGTATCCGTAGTTTACAGAAAAAACGATTCAAAACGTTATAGTTTTCTGAACACTTCACATAAACGAGAATAGCAATAGTACACTTCAAAATAATAAATGAAAAACCGTCTATGTGACCGATAATGCCTGACAAAAAGAATTGTTAAAACTGATGGAGATGTTTGTCTCCCATATCTTCATTAAATTGCGAATGATAGCGCAAGATGATATCACGATAGCGCGATCCGGTTATCGACTATAAGTTTCGGAGCTGTACGAAATAACGTACTGAACCGGGTGCTGTAGGACTGGAACGTGACCACGATTGTCAATATTAAATGCGTTCGGGTGAATAACGTGTTGAATCATTTTCTAGTTTTAAATGCGACCCTTCCTGCCAATAACGTGTTGATTCAACGTGAAATTCATCCGAAATCAGTATCAATTCAATATAAAATTTTTGTCAACCACCGTCATTGAGTAAAATCCAAATCAATCTGACAGTCAACCATCATATCAAGATAACACATTGAAATGGACAGGTAGGTCTTATTCATTTATTTATTTATTCATATATTTATTGAGTATGAGAATACAAACAGTTATTTCAACCCAATACAGTAGTCACAGATTCACATGGAAAAGTTGCAATAACGTACAAAAATACCTCCAATACTTAAACCCAGTATTCAGTGATGAAACTTCTGGAAAAAAACAATATAGTGAAAAATCCCCATTATCGCAAAAAAACAAGTAAAATCATTAATACTATAACGTTGATAAAAAATGATCACTGAATCGTATCAAATTTTTTGCCACGTTGAAGTGTCGGTGGAGGGTATGGGAAATTTGAAATGGCGAACGCCGAAGGCGCGTGGCCGGGTAGAGCGGTAAATGGAACGCAAGAGTAAGAATCGAGCTTTCCGAAAATGCCTAGATCGTATTTTTACCCCGTCTAGAAGTGTCCGAAAATTGCGTGAGAAAATCGCGATTTTCGCGAGAAGGTACCAATTTGATTTGATTACCTTGAGAGATCCGCGGTAGCTCGGGAGCCGGGATGGGTGTCGAACTAAGCTCGAAGAACCCGAAATTAAAATAGGCCTGTTTTTTTTCCCGGAGCCCGAACGATATTACCTAAAAAAGCGTAAGAATTTTGAAAATTTTTGACGTCTATTAAAAATCGAGTGACATTCCACAAAATTAAATTATTTTCTATTGATTATCAGAGAAAATTAAGTGAAAGTGCACTTTGACAATCGATGTCAGAGTGTGATTTAAAGGTTAACGTCAGTTTTGACGGCTTGGCAGCGATCACAGAACGAGGTGCCTTAAATCGATCGGGCTTTTAAGAAACGTTTTTGGCCTAGATATTTATAAAAGGGGAATCGAGCGAGGGCCGAAGGCCCGAGCTACGAACAAAAGGCGTATCGCGAGGGCCGAAGGCCCGAGCTACGGACGAAAGGCGAATCTGCCAGTAAAGGTGAATCTACCTACAAGGTGGATCTCCTGGCTATACTAGTATACATATAAACAGGAAAGCAAATACAACTTTAATCATAACTTCGCATAATAATGAAGTTTCAACATTTTCTTAAACTGCACAATGGAAACATTGAAGGGATCTATATTGACAGAGCTCGAGATGAACTCTGTCAATCGACGATAAAAACCATAGGTCACGCTTCATATAAGAAAGTCGTTCGGACTCTGAAAATTCCACATATAGTAAAATGTGAGGTTCGGAGACATAATTTTCTTATTTTTCAAAAATTAGGGAAGATATGAACGGGAAACTTCGTAGGAAGTAGTATCTAACCTAATTACACCCAAATCGACGATAAAAACCATAGGTCACGCTTCATATAAGAAAGTCGTTCGGACTCTGAAAATTCCACATATAGTAAAATGTGAGGTTCGGAGACATAATTTTCTTATTTTTCAAAAATTAGCGAAGATATGAACGGGAAACTTCGTAGAAAGTTGTACTTCACCTAATTACACTAAAATCGACGAAAAAAACCATAGGTCACGCTTCATATAAGAAAGTCGTTCGGACTCTGAAAATTCCACATATAGTAAAATATGAGGTTCGGAGACATAATTTTCTTTTTTTTCAAAAATTAGGGAAGATATGAACGGGAAACTTCGTAGGAAGTTGTACTTCACCTAATTACACTAAAATCGACGAAAAAAACCATAGGTCACGCTTCATATAAGAAAGTTGTTCGGACTCTGAAAATTCCACATATAGTAAAATGTGAGGTTCGGAGACATAATTTTCTTTTTTTCAAAAATTAGGGAAGGTATGAACGGGAAACTTCGTAGGAAGTAGAATCTAACCTAATTACACCCAAATCGACGATAAAAACCATAGGTCACGCTTCATATAAGAAAGTCGTTCGGACTCTGAAAATTCCACATATAGTAAAATGTGAGGTTCGGAGACATAATTTTCTTATTTTTCAAAAATTAGGGAAGATATGAACGGGAAACTTCGTAGGAAGTAGTATCTAACCTAATTACACCCAAATCGACGATAAAAACCATAGGTCACGCTTCATATAAGAAAGTCGTTCGGACTCTGTCCACATATAGTAAAATGTGAGGTTCAGAGACATAATTTTCTTTTTTTCAAAAATTAGGGAAGATATGAACGGGAAACTTCGTAGGAAGTTGTACTTCTCCTAATTACACTAAAATCGACGATAAAAACCATAGGTCACGCTTCATATAAGAAAGTCGTTCGGACTCTGAAAATTCCACATATAGTAAAATGTGAGGTTCGGAGACATAATTTTCTTTTTTTCAAAAATTAGGGAAGATATGAACGGGAAACTTCGTAGGAAGTAGTATCTCACCTAACTCAACCCAAATCGACGATAAAAACCATAGGTCACGCTTCATAGAAGAAAGTCGTTCGGACTCTGAAAATTCCACATATAGTAAAATGTGAGGTTCGGAGACATAATTTTCTTTTTTTCAAAAATTAGGGAAGATATGAACGGGAAACTTCGTAGGAAGTTGTACTTCACCTAATTACACTAAAATCGACGAAAAAAACCATAGGTCACGCTTCATATAAGAAAGTCGTTCGGACTCTGAAAATTCCACATATAGTAAAATATGAGGTTCGGAGACATAATTTTCTTTTTTTTCAAAAATTAGGGAAGATATGAACGGGAAACTTCGTAGGAAGTTGTACTTCACCTAATTACACTAAAATCGACGAAAAAAACCATAGGTCACGCTTCATATAAGAAAGTTGTTCGGACTCTGAAAATTCCACATATAGTAAAATGTGAGGTTCGGAGACATAATTTTCTTTTTTTCAAAAATTAGGGAAGATATGAACGGGAAACTTCGTAGGAAGTAGTATCTCACCTAACTCAACCCAAATCGACGATAAAAACCATAGGTCACGCTTCATATAAGAAAGTCGTTCGGACTCTGAAAATTCCACATATAGTAAAATGTGAGGTTCGGAGACATAATTTTCTTTTTTTCAAAAATTAGGGAAGATATGAACGGGAAACTTCGTAGGAAGTTGTACTTCACCTAATTACACTAAAATCGACGAAAAAAACCATAGGTCACGCTTCATATAAGAAAGTCGTTCGGACTCTGAAAATTCCACATATAGTAAAATGTGAGGTTCGGAGACATAATTTTCTTTTCTTCAAAAATTAGGGAAGGTATGAACGGGAAACTTCGTAGGAAGTAGAATCTAACCTAATTACACCCAAATCGACGATAAAAACCATAGGTCACGCTTCATATAAGAAAGTCGTTCGGACTCTGAAAATTCCACATATAGTAAAATGTGAGGTTCGGAGACATAATTTTCTTTTTTTCAAAAATTAGGGAAGATATGAACGGGAAACTTCGTAGGAAGTAGTATCTCACCTAACTCAACCCAAATCGACGATAAAAACCATAGGTCACGCTTCATATAAGAAAGTCGTTCGGACTCTGAAAATTCCACATATAGTAAAATGTGAGGTTCGGAGACATAATTTTCTTTTTTTCAAAAACTAGGGAAGGTATGAACGGGAAACTTCGTAGGAAGTAGAATCTAACCTAATTACACCCAAATCGACGATAAAAACCATAGGTCACGCTTCATATAAGAAAGTCGTTCGGACTCTGAAAATTCCACATATAGTAAAATGTGAGGTTCGGAGACATAATTTTCATTTTTTCAAAAAGTAGGGAAGGTATGAACGGGAAACTTCGTAGGAAGTAGAATCTAACCTAATTACACCCAAATCGACGATAAAAACCATAGGTCACGCTTCATATAAGAAAGTCGTTCGGACTCTGAAAATTCCACATATAGTAAAATGTGAGGTTCGGAGACATAATTTTCTTTTTTTTCAAAAATTAGGGAAGATATGAACGGGAAACTTCGTAGGAAGTTGTACTTCACCTAATTACACTAAAATCGACGAAAAAAACCATAGGTCACGCTTCATATAAGAAAGTCGTTCGGACTCTGAAAATTCCACATATAGTAAAATGTGAGGTTCGGAGACATAATTTTCTTTTTTTCAAAAATTAGGGAAGATATGAACGGGAAACTTCGTAGGAAGTAGTATCTCACCTAACTCAACCCAAATCGACGATAAAAACCATAGGTCACGCTTCATATAAGAAAGTCGTTCGGACTCTGAAAATTCCACATATAGTAAAATGTGAGGTTCGGAGACATAATTTTCATTTTTTCAAAAAGTAGGGAAGGTATGAACGGGAAACTTCGTAGGAAGTAGAATCTAACCTAGTTACACCCAAATCGACGATAAAAACCATAGGTCACGCTTCATATAAGAAAGTCGTTCGGACTCTGAAAATTCCACATATAGTAAAATGTGAGGTTCGGAGACATAATTTTCTTTTTTTCAAAAATTAGGGAAGATATGAACGGGAAACTTCGTAGGAAGTAGTATCTCACCTAACTCAACCCAAATCGACGATAAAAACCATAGGTCACGCTTCATATAAGAAAGTCGTTCGGACTCTGAAAATTCCACATATAGTAAAATGTGAGGTTCGGAGACATAATTTTCATTTTTTCAAAAAGTTGGGAAGGTATGAACGGGAAACTTCGTAGGAAGTAGAATCTAACCTAATTACACCCAAATCGACGATAAAAACCATAGGTCACGCTTCATATAAGAAAGTCGTTCGGACTCTGAAAATTCCACATATAGTAAAATGTGAGGTTCGGAGACATAATTTTCTTTTTTTTCAAAAATTAGGGAAGATATGAACGGGAAACTTCGTAGGAAGTTGTACTTCACCTAATTACACTAAAATCGACGAAAAAAACCATAGGTCACGCTTCATATAAGAAAGTCGTTCGGACTCTGAAAATTCCACATATAGTAAAATGTGAGGTTCGGAGACATAATTTTCTTTTTTTCAAAAATTAGGGAAGATATGAACGGGAAACTTCGTAGGAAGTAGTATCTCACCTAACTCAACCCAAATCGACGATAAAAACCATAGGTCACGCTTCATATAAGAAAGTCGTTCGGACTCTGAAAATTCCACATATAGTAAAATGTGAGGTTCGGAGACATAATTTTCTTTTTTTCAAAAATTAGGGAAGATATGAACGGGAGACTTCGTAGGAAGTTGTACTTCTCCTAATTACACTAAAATCGACGAAAAAAACCATAGGTCACGCTTCATATAAGAAAGTCGTTCGGACTCTGAAAATTCCACATATAGTAAAATGTGAGGTTCGGTGACATAATTTTTCAAAAACTATTGAAGGAATGTTCGGAAAACTTCCTAGGAAGTAGTATCTCACCTAATTCAACCCAAATCGACGATAAAAACCATAGGTCACGCTACATATAAGAAAGTCGTTCGGACTCTGAAAATTCCACATATAGTAAAATGTGAGGTTCGGAGACATAATTTTATTATTTTTCAAAAACTATTGAAGGAACGTTGGAAATACTTTCTACGAAGTAGTATCTCACCTAAGTCAACCCAAATCGACGATAAAAACCATAGGTCACGCTTCATATAAGAAAGTCGTTCGGACTCTGAAAATTCCACATATAGTAAAATGTGAGGTTCGGAGAGATAATTTTTTTTTTTTCAAAAATTAGGGAAGATATGAACGGAAACTTCGTAGGAAGTAGTATCTCACCTAACTCAACCCAAGTCGACGATAAAAACCATAGGTCACGCTTCATATAAGAAAGTCGTTCGGACTGAAAATTCCACATATAGTAAAATGTGAGGTTCGGAGACATAATTTTATTATTTTTCAAACACTATTGAAGGAACGTTGGAAATACTTTCTACGAAGTAGTATCTCACCTAAGTCAACCCAAATCGACGATAAAAACCATAGGTCACGCTTCATATAAGAAAGTCGTTCGGACTCTGAAAATTCCACGTATAGTAAAATGTGAGGTTCGGAGACATAATTTTCCTTTTTTCAAAAATTAGGGAAGGTATGAACGGGAAACTTCGTGGGAAGTGGTATCTCACCTAATTACACTCAAATCGACGATAAAAACCATAGGTCACGCTTCATATAAGAAAGTCGTTCGGACTCTGAAAATTCCACATATAGTAAAATGTGAGGTTCGGAGACATAATTTTCTTATTCTTCAAAAATTAGGGAAGATATGAACGGGAAACTTCGTGGGAAGTTGTATCTCACCTAATTACACTCAAATCGACGATAAAAACCATAGGTCAAGCTTCATATAAGAAAGTCGTTCGGACTCTGAAAATTCCACATATAGTAAAATGTGAGGTTCGGAGACATAATTTTATTATTTTTCAAAAACTATTGAAGGAGCGTTGGAAATACTTTCTACGAAGTAGTATCTCACCTAAGTCAACCCAAATTGACGATAAAAACCATAGGTCACGCTTCATATAAGAAAGTCGTTCGGACTCTGAAAATTCCACATATAGTAAAATGTGGGGTTCGGAGACATAATTTTCTTATTTTTCAAAAACTATTGAAGGAACGTTGAAAATACTTTCTACGAAGTAGTATCTCACCTAAGTCAACCCAAATTGACGATAAAAACCATAGGTCACGCTTCATATAAGAAAGTCGTTCGGACTCTGAAAATTCCACATATAGTAAAATGTGAGGTTCGGAGACATAATTTTCTTTTTTTCAAAAATTAGGGAAGGTATGAACGGGAAACTTCGTAGGAAGTAGAATCTAACCTAATTACACCCAAATCGACGATAAAAACCATAGGTCACGCTTCATATAAGAAATTCGTTCGGACTCTGAAAATTCCACATATAGTAAAATGTGAGGTTCGAGGACATGATTTTCGTATTTTTCAAAAATTAGCAGAGGTATGAACGGAAAACTTCCTAGGAAGTAGTATCTTACCTAATTCAACCCAAATCGACGATAAAAACCATAGGTCACGCTTCATATAAGAAAGTCGTGCGGACTCTGAAAATTCCACATATAGTAAAATGTGAGGTTCGGAGACATAATTTTCTTATTTTTCAAAAATTAGGGAAGTTATGAACGTTAAACTTCGTAGGAAGTAGTATCTTTCCTAATTCAACCCAAATCGACGATAAAAACCATAGGTCACGCTTCATATAAGAAAGTCGTTCGGACTCTGAAAATTCCACATATAGTAAAATGTGAGGTTCGAGGACATGATTTTCGTATTTTTCAAAAATTAGCAGAGGTATGAACGGAAAACTTCCTAGGAAGTAGTATCTTACCTAATTCAACCCAAATCGACGATAAAAACCATAGGTCACGCTTCATATAAAAAAGTCGTTCGGACTCTGAAAATTCCACATATAGTAAAATGTGAGGTTCGGAGACATAATTTTCTTATTTTTCAAAAATTAGGGAAGATATGAACGGGAAACTTCGTAGAAAGTTGTACTTCACCTAATTACACTAAAATCGACGAAAAAAACCATAGGTCACGCTTCATATAAGAAAGTCGTTCGGACTCTGAAAATTCCACATATAGTAAAATGTGAGGTTCGGAGACATAATTTTCTTTTTTTTCAAAAATTAGGGAAGATATGAACGGGAAACTTCGTAGGAAGTTGTACTTCACCTAATTACACTAGAATCGACGAAAAAAACCTTAGGTCACGCTTCATATAAGAAAGTTGTTCGGACTCTGAAAATTCCACATATAGTAAAATGTGAGGTTCGGAGACATAATTTTCTTTTTTTCAAAAATTAGGGAAGGTATGAACGGGAAACTTCGTAGGAAGTAGAATCTAACCTAATTACACCCAAATCGACGATAAAAACCATAGGTCACGCTTCATATAAGAAAGTCGTTCGGACTCTGAAAATTCCACATATAGTAAAATGTGAGGTTCGGAGACATAATTTTCTTATTTTTCAAAAATTAGGGAAGATATGAACGGGAAACTTCGTAGGAAGTAGTATCTAACCTAATTACACCCAAATCGACGATAAAAACCATAGGTCACGCTTCATATAAGAAAGTCGTTCGGACTCTGAAAATTCCACATATAGTAAAATGTGAGGTTCGGAGACATAATTTTCTTTTTTTTCAAAAATTAGGGAAGATATGAACGGGAAACTTCGTAGGAAGTTGTACTTCACCTAATTACACTAAAATCGACGAAAAAAACCATAGGTCACGCTTCATATAAGAAAGTTGTTCGGACTCTGAAAATTCCACATATAGTAAAATGTGAGGTTCGGAGATATAATTTTCTTTTTTTTCAAAAATTAGGGAAGATATGAACGGGAAACTTCGTAGGAAGTTGTACTTCACCTAATTACACTAAAATCGACGAAAAAAACCATAGGTCACGCTTCATATAAGAAAGTCGTTCGGACTCTGAAAATTCCACATATAGTAAAATGTGAGGTTCGGAGACATAATTTTCTTTTTTTCAAAAATTAGGGAAGATATGAACGGGAAACTTCGTAGGAAGTAGTATCTCACCTAACTCAACCCAAATCGACGATAAAAACCATAGGTCACGCTTCATATAAGAAAGTAGTTCGGACTCTGAAAATTCCACATATAGTAAAATGTGAGGTTCGGAGACATAATTTTCATTTTTTCAAAAAGTAGGGAAGGTATGAACGGGAAACTTCGTAGGAAGTAGAATCTAACCTAGTTACACCCAAATCGACGATAAAAACCATAGGTCACGCTTCATATAAGAAAGTCGTTCGGACTCTGAAAATTCCACATATAGTAAAATGTGAGGTTCGGAGACATAATTTTCTTTTTTTCAAAAATTAGGGAAGATATGAACGGGAAACTTCGTAGGAAGTAGTATCTCACCTAACTCAACCCAAATCGACGATAAAAACCATAGGTCACGCATCATATAAGAAAGTCGTTCGGACTCTGAAAATTCCACATATAGTAAAATGTGAGGTTCGGAGACATAATTTTCTTTTTTTCAAAAATTAGGGAAGATATGAACGGGAAACTTCGTAGGAAGTTGTACTTCACCTAATTACACTAAAATCGACGAAAAAAACCATAGGTCACGCTTCATATAAGAAAGTCGTTCGGACTCTGAAAATTCCACATATAGTAAAATGTGAGGTTCGGAGACATAATTTTCTTTTCTTCAAAAATTAGGGAAGGTATGAACGGGAAACTTCGTAGGAAGTAGAATCTAACCTAATTACACCCAAATCGACGATAAAAACCATAGGTCACGCTCCATATAAGAAAGTCGTTCGGACTCTGAAAATTCCACATATAGTAAAATGTGAGGTTCGGAGACATAATTTTCTTATTTTTCAAAAATTAGCAGAGGTATGAACGGAAAACTTCGTAGGAAGTAGTATCTTACCTAATTCAACCCAAATCGACGATAAAAACCATAGTTCACGCTTCATATAAGAAACTTGTCCGGACTGAAAATTCCACATATAGTAAAATGTGAGGTTCGAGTGACATGATTTCCTCATTTTTCAAAAACTACTGAAGGAATGTTCGAAAAACATCTCAGGAGGTAGTATCGTACCTATACCAACCCAAATCAATGATAAAAACCATAGGTCATGCTTAATATAAGAAACTTGTTCGGACTCTGAAAATTCCACATATAGTAAAATGTGAGGTTCGGGCGATATGATTTCCTTATTTTTCAAAAACTATTGGAGGAATGTTCTAAAAGCAGCTCAGGAGGTAGTATCGTACCTATACCAACCCAAATCAACGATAAAAACCATAGGTCATGCTTCATATAAGAAACTTGTTCGGACCCTGAAAATTGTCGCGGTCTTCTGGAGGGTTACCCCATGCTCTCCTAGCATATGTAGGTAGGGAGGGCTTCGTCTCGGACACATAACGATGTTTAACGTTGAAAAGAGTCGTTCGGATGGGAGACCATAGATGGTTGCTCCGATGCATATTTTCGTTTATGTCTTCGTTTAATAAAGTGTTATTATCCCGAAAGGTGCATTCGAAACTTATGAATGAGAGACCTTCGGACATATTACGAGTGTGAGACTGATACGATTAGAGATATTCGATGCGATCCGAGGCAAATCGCCCCGGATCTAATGAATATGTACGTAATTGTGATTCTGGAGGGTTATCCCATGTCCTCCAGACACATATGTAAAGGGATGGAGAATGGGTCATGCTGGCCAGTTGTGGCGGATTTCTTTTTCTAGGATGAAGTTGCTGTTCTGGTTGGTAGGCTCGAATCGGATCCCCGCAGTGATGGGTTTGACGTGATTTCGTAGAATAAGTCGGTGCATTATCAGAATTAAGCTCCGATGTGCGAACTTTGAAGTGGTTGATCTCAGCTAGTCTTTGTTCTTCCGGAGTATTCTCGATCTCGATGTATCGCTTCTATGTTTCATCTCTTGCCTTGAGCGACCCCTCGCAGCGAGATCGCGGTCCGCTTCGTATCTTTGTATTCGAATGGCCATTATGCGATCGACTATAAAAAACGTGTCTAACCTTTCGGTTTTACCTTTCGGTTATGTCACTATACTTTGCGACCACTCACTCCTCGGACTTCCTTCCGAACGAGAATGAATTACATTTCTCATTCACCGAGTCGTTATTTTTTCATATATAGCGAAGGGTTGAGAATGTGTATGGAGCCGGGGGTTTACCACTTGTGGCAAACGCCTCGGCGAGGGACATAACGGTCTCAGTTTCTTTGCGGTCTAGTAGAAACGTTCAAGGCTTAGAACTCCTGTGTTCGGAGCTAATCGTATCTCTGGGCTCGCAAGGTGCTAAACCTTAGTCTTCCGACGCGGTTAGTGCCATATTACAAGGGTCCGCGCGTAGCTCGTCTGTTATCCTTCTGCCGTGTTGTCTGATTTTCGAGGAGGGTGTTCGACTGCGATTTCGATTGAATTTCGTTAGTCGATTTACCCGAAGATTGTTGATGTACATAGGCGAAGATGCTGACGTCTCGTGGCCCTATCGTGTGAACATAGTCAGTTCACATATACTTAGAGTGGTTAGTTTTACCCTACTGATGACTTAGTTTTAGCTTCTATGAGCCGTAAGACTCAAACAATGTGACTTTACCAAGGCATCAGACGTGTTCGTCTGGTGTCGCACGAGCCAAGGTTGCCGTTTGGAGCTAATGGTCAGCGGCGGGATCGCCACGTACGACCTGGGCCCTTGAGGGTCAATCCTTGACGGTTAATCATGGTTCAATTTCGATGTTGAAGCTTTAAATAATTGCCTGTAGGCAACTTACATCCTGGCAAGGGTGACAGTGGGTACATCGGTTTCCATGCTACGGATCTGTTGATACTCTGCCCTTAGCTTGGGGATTCGTCTTGTCGATTAGACGAGACCCCGTAACGAAGATGAAAGCCTCTTCTCCAGCTCGAAGACGATACACACATTTCGTGTCAGTATCCGTAGTTTACAGAAAAAACGATTCAAAACGTTATAGTTTTCTGAACACTTCACATAAACGAGAATAGCAATAGTACACTTCAAAATAATAAATGAAAAACCGTCTATGTGACCGATAATGCCTGACAAAAAGAATTGTTAAAACTGATGGAGATGTTTGTCTCCCATATCTTCATTAAATTGCGAATGATAGCGCAAGATGATATCACGATAGCGCGATCCGGTTATCGACTATAAGTTTCGGAGCTGTACGAAATAACGTACTGAACCGGGTGCTGTAGGACTGGAACGTGACCACGATTGTCAATATTAAATGCGTTCGGGTGAATAACGTGTTGAATCATTTTCTAGTTTTAAATGCGACCCTTCCTGCCAATAACGTGTTGATTCAACGTGAAATTCATCCGAAATCAGTATCAATTCAATATAAAATTTTTGTCAACCACCGTCATTGAGTAAAATCCAAATCAATCTGACAGTCAACCATCATATCAAGATAACACATTGAAATGGACAGGTAGGTCTTATTCATTTATTTATTTATTCATATATTTATTGAGTATGAGAATACAAACAGTTATTTCAACCCAATACAGTAGTCACAGATTCACATGGAAAAGTTGCAATAACGTACAAAAATACCTCCAATACTTAAACCCAGTATTCAGTGATGAAACTTCTGGAAAAAAACAATATAGTGAAAAATCCCCATTATCGCAAAAAAACAAGTAAAATCATTAATTAATACTATAACGTTGATAAAAATGATCACCGAATCGTATCAAATTTTTTGCAATGTTGAAGTGTCGGTGGAGGGTATGGGAAATTTGAAATGGCGAGCGCCGAAGGCGCGTGGCCAGGTAGAGCGGTAAATGGAACGCAAGAGTAAGAATCGAGCTTTCCGAAAATTCATAGATCGTATTTTTAACCCGTCTAAAAGTGTCCGAAAATTGCGTTAGAAAATCGCGAAATTCACGATTTTCGCGAAAAGGTACCAATTTGATTTGATTAGCTTGAGAGATCCGCGGTAGCTCGAGAGCCGGGATGGGTGTCGAACTGAGCTCGAAGAACCCGAAATTAAAATAGGCCTGTTTTTTTTTCCAGGAGCCCGAACGATATTACCTAAAAAAGCGTAAGAAATTTGAAAATTTTTGACGTCTATTGAAAATCGAGTGACATTCCACAAAATTGAATTATTTTCTATTGATTATCAGAGAAAATTAAGTGAGTGCACTTTGACAATCGATGTCAGAGTGTGATTTAAAGGTTAACGTCAGTTTTGACGGCTTGGCAGCGATCACAGAACGAGGTGCCTTAAATCGATCGGGCTTTTAAAAAACGTTTTTGGCCTAGATATTTATAAAAGGGGAATCGAGCGAGGGCCGAAGGCCCGAGCTACGAACAAAAGGCGTATCGCGAGGGCCGTAGGCCCGAGCTACGTACGAAAGGCGAATCTGCCAGTAAAGGTGAATCTACCTACAAGGTGGATCTCCTGGCTATACTAGTACTATAACGTTGATAAAAAATGATCACTGAATCGTATCAAATTTTTTGCCACGTTGAAGTGTCGGTGGAGGGTATGGGAAATTTGAAATGGCGAACGCCCAAGGCGCGTGGCCGGGTAGAGCGGTAAATGGAACGCAAGAGTAAGAATCGAGCTTTCCGAAAATGCCTAGATCGTATTTTTACCCCGTCTAGAAGTGTCCGAAAATTGCGTGAGAAAATCGCGATTTTCGCGAGAAGGTACCAATTTGATTTGATTACCTTGAGAGATCCGCGGTAGCTCGGGAGCCGGGATGGGTGTCGAACTAAGCTCGAAGAACCCGAAATTAAAATAGGCCTGTTTTTTTTCCCGGAGCCCGAACGATATTACCTAAAAAAGCGTAAGAATTTTGAAAATTTTTGACGTCTATTAAAAATCGAGTGACATTCCACAAAATTAAATTATTTTCTATTGATTATCAGAGAAAATTAAGTGAAAGTGCACTTTGACAATCGATGTCAGAGTGTGATTTAAAGGTTAACGTCAGTTTTGACGGCTTGGCAGCGATCACAGAACGAGGTGCCTTAAATCGATCGGGCTTTTAAGAAACGTTTTTGGCCTAGATATTTATAAAAGGGGAATCGAGCGAGGGCCGAAGGCCCGAGCTACGAACAAAAGGCGTATCGCGAGGGCCGAAGGCCCGAGCTACGGACGAAAGGCGAATCTGCCAGTAAAGGTGAATCTACCTACAAGGTGGATCTCCTGGCTATACTAGTATACATATAAACAGGAAAGCAAATACAACTTTAATCATAACTTCGCATAATAATGAAGTTTCAACATTTTCTTAAACTGCACAATGGAAACATTGAAGGGATCTATATTGACAGAGCTCGAGATGAACTCTGTCAATCGACGATAAAAACCATAGGTCACGCTTCATATAAGAAAGTCGTTCGGACTCTGAAAATTCCACATATAGTAAAATGTGAGGTTCGGAGACATAATTTTCTTATTTTTCAAAAATTAGGGAAGATATGAACGGGAAACTTCGTAGGAAGTAGTATCTAACCTAATTACACCCAAATCGACGATAAAAACCATAGGTCACGCTTCATATAAGAAAGTCGTTCGGACTCTGAAAATTCCACATATAGTAAAATGTGAGGTTCGGAGACATAATTTTCTTATTTTTCAAAAATTAGGGAAGATATGAACGGGAAACTTCGTAGAAAGTTGTACTTCACCTAATTACACTAAAATCGACGAAAAAAACCATAGGTCACGCTTCATATAAGAAAGTCGTTCGGACTCTGAAAATTCCACATATAGTAAAATATGAGGTTCGGAGACATAATTTTCTTTTTTTTCAAAAATTAGGGAAGATATGAACGGGAAACTTCGTAGGAAGTTGTACTTCACCTAATTACACTAAAATCGACGAAAAAAACCATAGGTCACGCTTCATATAAGAAAGTTGTTCGGACTCTGAAAATTCCACATATAGTAAAATGTGAGGTTCGGAGACATAATTTTCTTTTTTTCAAAAATTAGGGAAGGTATGAACGGGAAACTTCGTAGGAAGTAGAATCTAACCTAATTACACCCAAATCGACGATAAAAACCATAGGTCACGCTTCATATAAGAAAGTCGTTCGGACTCTGAAAATTCCACATATAGTAAAATGTGAGGTTCGGAGACATAATTTTCTTATTTTTCAAAAATTAGGGAAGATATGAACGGGAAACTTCGTAGGAAGTAGTATCTAACCTAATTACACCCAAATCGACGATAAAAACCATAGGTCACGCTTCATATAAGAAAGTCGTTCGGACTCTGTCCACATATAGTAAAATGTGAGGTTCAGAGACATAATTTTCTTTTTTTCAAAAATTAGGGAAGATATGAACGGGAAACTTCGTAGGAAGTTGTACTTCTCCTAATTACACTAAAATCGACGATAAAAACCATAGGTCACGCTTCATATAAGAAAGTCGTTCGGACTCTGAAAATTCCACATATAGTAAAATGTGAGGTTCGGAGACATAATTTTCTTTTTTTCAAAAATTAGGGAAGATATGAACGGGAAACTTCGTAGGAAGTAGTATCTCACCTAACTCAACCCAAATCGACGATAAAAACCATAGGTCACGCTTCATAGAAGAAAGTCGTTCGGACTCTGAAAATTCCACATATAGTAAAATGTGAGGTTCGGAGACATAATTTTCTTTTTTTCAAAAATTAGGAAAGATATGAACGGGAAACTTCGTAGGAAGTTGTACTTCACCTAATTACACTAAAATCGACGAAAAAAACCATAGGTCACGCTTCATATAAGAAAGTCGTTCGGACTCTGAAAATTCCACATATAGTAAAATGTGAGGTTCGGAGACATAATTTTCTTTTCTTCAAAAATTAGGGAAGGTATGAACGGGAAACTTCGTAGGAAGTAGAATCTAACCTAATTACACCCAAATCGACGATAAAAACCATAGGTCACGCTTCATATAAGAAAGTCGTTCGGACTCTGAAAATTCCACATATAGTAAAATGTGAGGTTCGGAGACATAATTTTCTTATTTTTCAAAAATTAGCAGAGGTATGAACGGAAAACTTCGTAGGAAGTAGTATCTTACCTAATTCAACCCAAATCGACGATAAAAACCATAGTTCACGCTTCATATAAGAAACTTGTCCGGACTGAAAATTCCACATATAGTAAAATGTGAGGTTCGAGTGACATGATTTCCTCATTTTTCAAAAACTACTGAAGGAATGTTCGAAAAACATCTCAGGAGGTAGTATCGTACCTATACCAACCCAAATCAATGATAAAAACCATAGGTCATGCTTAATATAAGAAACTTGTTCGGACTCTGAAAATTCCACATATAGTAAAATGTGAGGTTCGGGCGATATGATTTCCTTATTTTTCAAAAACTATTGGAGGAATGTTCTAAAAGCAGCTCAGGAGGTAGTATCGTACCTATACCAACCCAAATCAACGATAAAAACCATAGGTCATGCTTCATATAAGAAACTTGTTCGGACCCTGAACAACGGAAATTGTCGCGGTCTTCTGGAGGGTTACCCCATGCTCTCCTAGCATATGTAGGTAGGGAGGGCTTCGTCTCGGACACATAACGATGTTTAACGTTGAAAAGAGTCGTTCGGATGGGAGACCATAGATGGTTGCTCCGATGCATATTTTCGTTTATGTCTTCGTTTAATAAAGTGTTATTATCCCGAAAGGTGCATTCGAAACTTATGAATGAGAGACCTTCGGACATATTACGAGTGTGAGACTGATACGATTAGAGATATTCGATGCGATCCGAGGCAAATCGCCCCGGATCTAATGAATATGTACGTAATTGTGATTCTGGAGGGTTATCCCATGTCCTCCAGACACATATGTAAAGGGATGGAGAATGGGTCATGCTGGCCAGTTGTGGCGGATTTCTTTTTCTAGGATGAAGTTGCTGTTCTGGTTGGTAGGCTCGAATCGGATCCCCGCAGTGATGGGTTTGACGTGATTTCGTAGAATAAGTCGGTGCATTATCAGAATTAAGCTCCGATGTGCGAACTTTGAAGTGGTTGATCTCAGCTAGTCTTTGTTCTTCCGGAGTATTCTCGATCTCGATGTATCGCTTCTATGTTTCATCTCTTGCCTTGAGCGACCCCTCGCAGCGAGATCGCGGTCCGCTTCGTATCTTTGTATTCGAATGGCCATTATGCGATCGACTATAAAAAACGTGTCTAACCTTTCGGTTTTACCTTTCGGTTATGTCACTATACTTTGCGACCACTCACTCCTCGGACTTCCTTCCGAACGAGAATGAATTACATTTCTCATTCACCGAGTCGTTATTTTTTCATATATAGCGAAGGGTTGAGAATGTGTATGGAGCCGGGGGTTTACCACTTGTGGCAAACGCCTCGGCGAGGGACATAACGGTCTCAGTTTCTTTGCGGTCTAGTAGAAACGTTCAAGGCTTAGAACTCCTGTGTTCGGAGCTAATCGTATCTCTGGGCTCGCAAGGTGCTAAACCTTAGTCTTCCGACGCGGTTAGTGCCATATTACAAGGGTCCGCGCGTAGCTCGTCTGTTATCCTTCTGCCGTGTTGTCTGATTTTCGAGGAGGGTGTTCGACTGCGATTTCGATTGAATTTCGTTAGTCGATTTACCCGAAGATTGTTGATGTACATAGGCGAAGATGCTGACGTCTCGTGGCCCTATCGTGTGAACATAGTCAGTTCACATATACTTAGAGTGGTTAGTTTTACCCTACTGATGACTTAGTTTTAGCTTCTATGAGCCGTAAGACTCAAACAATGTGACTTTACCAAGGCATCAGACGTGTTCGTCTGGTGTCGCACGAGCCAAGGTTGCCGTTTGGAGCTAATGGTCAGCGGCGGGATCGCCACGTACGACCTGGGCCCTTGAGGGTCAATCCTTGACGGTTAATCATGGTTCAATTTCGATGTTGAAGCTTTAAATAATTGCCTGTAGGCAACTTACATCCTGGCAAGGGTGACAGTGGGTACATCGGTTTCCATGCTACGGATCTGTTGATACTCTGCCCTTAGCTTGGGGATTCGTCTTGTCGATTAGACGAGACCCCGTAACGAAGATGAAAGCCTCTTCTCCAGCTCGAAGACGATACACACATTTCGTGTCAGTATCCGTAGTTTACAGAAAAAACGATTCAAAACGTTATAGTTTTCTGAACACTTCACATAAACGAGAATAGCAATAGTACACTTCAAAATAATAAATGAAAAACCGTCTATGTGACCGATAATGCCTGACAAAAAGAATTGTTAAAACTGATGGAGATGTTTGTCTCCCATATCTTCATTAAATTGCGAATGATAGCGCAAGATGATATCACGATAGCGCGATCCGGTTATCGACTATAAGTTTCGGAGCTGTACGAAATAACGTACTGAACCGGGTGCTGTAGGACTGGAACGTGACCACGATTGTCAATATTAAATGCGTTCGGGTGAATAACGTGTTGAATCATTTTCTAGTTTTAAATGCGACCCTTCCTGCCAATAACGTGTTGATTCAACGTGAAATTCATCCGAAATCAGTATCAATTCAATATAAAATTTTTGTCAACCACCGTCATTGAGTAAAATCCAAATCAATCTGACAGTCAACCATCATATCAAGATAACACATTGAAATGGACAGGTAGGTCTTATTCATTTATTTATTTATTCATATATTTATTGAGTATGAGAATACAAACAGTTATTTCAACCCAATACAGTAGTCACAGATTCACATGGAAAAGTTGCAATAACGTACAAAAATACCTCCAATACTTAAACCCAGTATTCAGTGATGAAACTTCTGGAAAAAAACAATATAGTGAAAAATCCCCATTATCGCAAAAAAACAAGTAAAATCATTAATACTATAACGTTGATAAAAAATGATCACTGAATCGTATCAAATTTTTTGCCACGTTGAAGTGTCGGTGGAGGGTATGGGAAATTTGAAATGGCGAACGCCGAAGGCGCGTGGCCGGGTAGAGCGGTAAATGGAACGCAAGAGTAAGAATCGAGCTTTCCGAAAATGCCTAGATCGTATTTTTACCCCGTCTAGAAGTGTCCGAAAATTGCGTGAGAAAATCGTGAATTTCGCGAAAAGGTACCAATTTGATTTGATTAGCTTGAGAGATCCGCGGTAGCTCGAGAGCCGGGATGGGTGTCGAACTAAGCTCGAAGAACCCGAAATTAAAATAGGCCTGTTTTTTTTCCCGGAGCCCGAACGATATTACCTAAAAAAGCGTAAGAATTTTGAAAATTTTTGACGTCTATTAAAAATCGAGTGACATTCCACAAAATTAAATTATTTTCTATTGATTATCAGAGAAAATTAAGTGAAAGTGCACTTTGACAATCGATGTCAGAGTGTGATTTAAAGGTTAACGTCAGTTTTGACGGCTTGGCAGCGATCACAGAACGAGGTGCCTTAAATCGATCGGGCTTTTAAGAAACGTTTTTGGCCTAGATATTTATAAAAGGGGAATCGAGCGAGGGCCGAAGGCCCGAGCTACGAACAAAAGGCGTATCGCGAGGGCCGAAGGCCCGAGCTACGGACGAAAGGCGAATCTGCCAGTAAAGGTGAATCTACCTACAAGGTGGATCTCCTGGCTATACTAGTATACATATAAACAGGAAAGCAAATACAACTTTAATCATAACTTCGCATAATAATGAAGTTTCAACATTTTCTTAAACTGCACAATGGAAACATTGAAGGGATCTATATTGACAGAGCTCGAGATGAACTCTGTCAATCGACGATAAAAACCATAGGTCACGCTTCATAGAAGAAAGTCGTTCGGACTCTGAAAATTCCACATATAGTAAAATGTGAGGTTCGGAGACATAATTTTCTTTTTTTCAAAAATTAGGGAAGATATGAACGGGAAACTTCGTAGGAAGTAGTATCTCACCTAACTCAACCCAAATCGACGATAAAAACCATAGGTCACGCTTCATATAAGAAAGTCGTTCGGACTCTGAAAATTCCACATATAGTAAAATGTGAGGTTCGGAGACATAATTTTCTTATTTTTCAAAAATTAGGGAAGATATGAACGGGAAACTTCGTAGGAAGTAGTATCTAACCTAATTACACCCAAATCGACGATAAAAACCATAGGTCACGCTTCATATAAGAAAGTCGTTCGGACTCTGAAAATTCCACATATAGTAAAATGTGAGGTTCGGAGACATAATTTTCTTATTTTTCAAAAATTAGGGAAGATATGAACGGGAAACTTCGTAGAAAGTTGTACTTCACCTAATTACACTAAAATCGACGAAAAAAACCATAGGTCACGCTTCATATAAGAAAGTCGTTCGGACTCTGAAAATTCCACATATAGTAAAATGTGAGGTTCGGAGACATAATTTTCTTTTTTTTCAAAAATTAGGGAAGATATGAACGGGAAACTTCGTAGGAAGTTGTACTTCACCTAATTACACTAGAATCGACGAAAAAAACCATAGGTCACGCTTCATATAAGAAAGTTGTTCGGACTCTGAAAATTCCACATATAGTAAAATGTGAGGTTCGGAGACATAATTTTCTTTTTTTCAAAAATTAGGGAAGGTATGAACGGGAAACTTCGTAGGAAGTAGAATCTAACCTAATTACACCCAAATCGACGATAAAAACCATAGGTCACGCTTCATATAAGAAAGTCGTTCGGACTCTGAAAATTCCACATATAGTAAAATGTGAGGTTCGGAGACATAATTTTCTTATTTTTCAAAAATTAGGGAAGATATGAACGGGAAACTTCGTAGGAAGTAGTATCTAACCTAATTACACCCAAATCGACGATAAAAACCATAGGTCACGCTTCATATAAGAAAGTCGTTCGGACTCTGAAAATTCCACATATAGTAAAATGTGAGGTTCGGAGACATAATTTTCTTTTTTTTCAAAAATTAGGGAAGATATGAACGGGAAACTTCGTAGGAAGTTGTACTTCACCTAATTACACTAAAATCGACGAAAAAAACCATAGGTCACGCTTCATATAAGAAAGTCGTTCGGACTCTGAAAATTCCACATATAGTAAAATGTGAGGTTCGGAGACATAATTTTCTTTTTTTCAAAAATTAGGGAAGATATGAACGGGAAACTTCGTAGGAAGTAGTATCTCACCTAACTCAACCCAAATCGACGATAAAAACCATAGGTCACGCTTCATATAAGAAAGTCGTTCGGACTCTGAAAATTCCACATATAGTAAAATGTGAGGTTCGGAGACATAATTTTCATTTTTTCAAAAAGTAGGGAAGGTATGAACGGGAAACTTCGTAGGAAGTAGAATCTAACCTAGTTACACCCAAATCGACGATAAAAACCATAGGTCACGCTTCATATAAGAAAGTCGTTCGGACTCTGAAAATTCCACATATAGTAAAATGTGAGGTTCGGAGACATAATTTTCTTTTTTTCAAAAATTAGGGAAGATATGAACGGGAAACTTCGTAGGAAGTAGTATCTCACCTAACTCAACCCAAATCGACGATAAAAACCATAGGTCACGCTTCATATAAGAAAGTCGTTCGGACTCTGAAAATTCCACATATAGTAAAATGTGAGGTTCGGAGACATAATTTTCTTTTTTTCAAAAATTAGGGAAGATATGAACGGGAAACTTCGTAGGAAGTAGTATCTCACCTAACTCAACCCAAATCGACGATAAAAACCATAGGTCACGCTTCATATAAGAAAGTCGTTCGGACTCTGAAAATTCCACATATAGTAAAATGTGAGGTTCGGAGACATAATTTTCATTTTTTCAAAAAGTAGGGAAGGTATGAACGGGAAACTTCGTAGGAAGTAGTATCTAACCTAATTACACCCAAATCGACGATAAAAACCATAGGTCACGCTTCATATAAGAAAGTCGTTCGGACTCTGAAAATTCCACATATAGTAAAATGTGAGGTTCGGAGACATAATTTTCTTTTTTTCAAAAATTAGGGAAGATATGAACGGGAAACTTCGTAGGAAGTTGTACTTCTCCTAATTACACTAAAATCGACGAAAAAAACCATAGGTCACGCTTCATATAAGAAAGTCGTTCGGACTCTGAAAATTCCACATATAGTAAAATGTGAGGTTCGGAGACATAATTTTCTTTTCTTCAAAAATTAGGGAAGGTATGAACGGGAAACTTCGTAGGAAGTAGAATCTAACCTAATTACACCCAAATCGACGATAAAAACCATAGGTCACGCTTCATATAAGAAAGTCGTTCGGACTCTGAAAATTCCACATATAGTAAAATGTGAGGTTCGGAGACATAATTTTCTTTTTTTCAAAAATTAGGGAAGATATGAACGGGAAACTTCGTAGGAAGTAGTATCTCACCTAATTACACCCAAATCGACGATAAAAACCATAGGTCACGCTTCATATAAGAAAGTCGTTCGGACTCTGAAAATTCCACATATAGTAAAATGTGAGGTTCGGAGACATAATTTTCTTATTTTTCAAAAATTAGCAGAGGTATGAACGGAAAACTTCGTAGGAAGTAGTATCTTACCTAATTCAACCCAAATCGACGATAAAAACCATAGTTCACGCTTCATATAAGAAACTTGTCCGGACTGAAAATTCCACATATAGTAAAATGTGAGGTTCGAGTGACATGATTTCCTCATTTTTCAAAAACTACTGAAGGAATGTTCGAAAAACATCTCAGGAGGTAGAATCGTACCTATACCAACCCAAATCAATGATAAAAACCATAGGTCATGCTTAATATAAGAAACTTGTTCGGACTCTGAAAATTCCACATATAGTAAAATGTGAGGTTCGGGCGATATGATTTCCTTATTTTTCAAAAACTATTGGAGGAATGTTCTAAAAGCAGCTCAGGAGGTAGTATCGTACCTATACCAACCCAAATCAACGATAAAAACCATAGGTCATGCTTCATATAAGAAACTTGTTCGGACCCTGAAAATTGTCGCGGTCTTCTGGAGGGTTACCCCATGCTCTCCTAGCATATGTAGGTAGGGAGGGCTCCGTCTCGGACACATAACGATGTTTAACGTTGAAAAGAGTCGTTCGGATGGGAGACCATAGATGGTTGCTCCGATGCATATTTTCGTTTATGTCTTCGTTTAATAAAGTGTTATTATCCCGAAAGGTGCATTCGAAACTTATGAATGAGAGACCTTCGGACATATTACGAGTGTGAGACTGATACGATTAGAGATATTCGATGCGATCCGAGGCAAATCGCCCCGGATCTAATGAATATGTACGTAATTGTGATTCTGGAGGGTTATCCCATGTCCTCCAGACACATATGTAAAGGGATGGAGAATGGGTCATGCTGGCCAGTTGTGGCGGATTTCTTTTTCTAGGATGAAGTTGCTGTTCTGGTTGGTAGGCTCGAATCGGATCCCCGCAGTGATGGGTTTGACGTGATTTCGTAGAATAAGTCGGTGCATTATCAGAATTAAGCTCCGATGTGCGAACTTTGAAGTGGTTGATCTCAGCTAGTCTTTGTTCTTCCGGAGTATTCTCGATCTCGATGTATCGCTTCTATGTTTCATCTCTTGCCTTGAGCGACCCCTCGCAGCGAGATCGCGGTCCGCTTCGTATCTTTGTATTCGAATGGCCATTATGCGATCGACTATAAAAAACGTGTCTAACCTTTCGGTTTTACCTTTCGGTTATGTCACTATACTTTGCGACCACTCACTCCTCGGACTTCCTTCCGAACGAGAATGAATTACATCTCTCATTCACCGAGTCGTTATTTTTTCATATATAGCGAAGGGTTGAGAATGTGTATGGAGCCGGGGGTTTACCACTTGTGGCAAACGCCTCGGCGAGGGACATAACGGTCTCAGTTTCTTTGCGGTCTAGTAGAAACGTTCAAGGCTTAGAACTCCTGTGTTCGGAGCTAATCGTATCTCTGGGCTCGCAAGGTGCTAAACCTTAGTCTTCCGACGCGGTTAGTGCCATATTACAAGGGTCCGCGCGTAGCTCGTCTGTTATCCTTCTGCCGTGTTGTCTGATTTTCGAGGAGGGTGTTCGACTGCGATTTCGATTGAATTTCGTTAGTCGATTTACCCGAAGATTGTTGATGTACATAGGCGAAGATGCTGACGTCTCGTGGCCCTATCGTGTGAACATAGTCAGTTCACATATACTTAGAGTGGTTAGTTTTACCCTACTGATGACTTAGTTTTAGCTTCTATGAGCCGTAAGACTCAAACAATGTGACTTTACCAAGGCATCAGACGTGTTCGTCTGGTGTCGCACGAGCCAAGGTTGCCGTTTGGAGCTAATGGTCAGCGGCGGGATCGCCACGTACGACCTGGGCCCTTGAGGGTCAATCCTTGACGGTTAATCATGGTTCAATTTCGATGTTGAAGCTTTAAATAATTGCCTGTAGGCAACTTACATCCTGGCAAGGGTGACAGTGGGTACATCGGTTTCCATGCTACGGATCTGTTGATACTCTGCCCTTAGCTTGGGGATTCGTCTTGTCGATTAGACGAGACCCCGTAACGAAGATGAAAGCCTCTTCTCCAGCTCGAAGACGATACACACATTTCGTGTCAGTATCCGTAGTTTACAGAAAAAACGATTCAAAACGTTATAGTTTTCTGAACACTTCACATAAACGAGAATAGCAATAGTACACTTCAAAATAATAAATGAAAAACCGTCTATGTGACCGATAATGCCTGACAAAAAGAATTGTTAAAACTGATGGAGATGTTTGTCTCCCATATCTTCATTAAATTGCGAATGATAGCGCAAGATGATATCACGATAGCGCGATCCGGTTATCGACTATAAGTTTCGGAGCTGTACGAAATAACGTACTGAACCGGGTGCTGTAGGACTGGAACGTGACCACGATTGTCAATATTAAATGCGTTCGGGTGAATAACGTGTTGAATCATTTTCTAGTTTTAAATGCGACCCTTCCTGCCAATAACGTGTTGATTCAACGTGAAATTCATCCGAAATCAGTATCAATTCAATATAAAATTTTTGTCAACCACCGTCATTGAGTAAAATCCAAATCAATCTGACAGTCAACCATCATATCAAGATAACACATTGAAATGGACAGGTAGGTCTTATTCATTTATTTATTTATTCATATATTTATTGAGTATGAGAATACAAACAGTTATTTCAACCCAATACAGTAGTCACAGATTCACATGGAAAAGTTGCAATAACGTACAAAAATACCTCCAATACTTAAACCCAGTATTCAGTGATGAAACTTCTGGAAAAAAACAATATAGTGAAAAATCCCCATTATCGCAAAAAAACAAGTAAAATCATTAATACTATAACGTTGATAAAAAATGATCACTGAATCGTATCAAATTTTTTGCCACGTTGAAGTGTCGGTGGAGGGTATGGGAAATTTGAAATGGCGAACGCCGAAGGCGCGTGGCCGGGTAGAGCGGTAAATGGAACGCAAGAGTAAGAATCGAGCTTTCCGAAAATGCCTAGATCGTATTTTTACCCCGTCTAGAAGTGTCCGAAAATTGCGTGAGAAAATCGTGAATTTCGCGAAAAGGTACCAATTTGATTTGATTAGCTTGAGAGATCCGCGGTAGCTCGAGAGCCGGGATGGGTGTCGAACTAAGCTCGAAGAACCCGAAATTAAAATAGGCCTGTTTTTTTTCCCGGAGCCCGAACGATATTACCTAAAAAAGCGTAAGAATTTTGAAAATTTTTGACGTCTATTAAAAATCGAGTGACATTCCACAAAATTAAATTATTTTCTATTGATTATCAGAGAAAATTAAGTGAAAGTGCACTTTGACAATCGATGTCAGAGTGTGATTTAAAGGTTAACGTCAGTTTTGACGGCTTGGCAGCGATCACAGAACGAGGTGCCTTAAATCGATCGGGCTTTTAAGAAACGTTTTTGGCCTAGATATTTATAAAAGGGGAATCGAGCGAGGGCCGAAGGCCCGAGCTACGAACAAAAGGCGTATCGCGAGGGCCGAAGGCCCGAGCTACGGACGAAAGGCGAATCTGCCAGTAAAGGTGAATCTACCTACAAGGTGGATCTCCTGGCTATACTAGTATACATATAAACAGGAAAGCAAATACAACTTTAATCATAACTTCGCATAATAATGAAGTTTCAACATTTTCTTAAACTGCACAATGGAAACATTGAAGGGATCTATATTGACAGAGCTCGAGATGAACTCTGTCAATCGACGATAAAAACCATAGGTCACGCTTCATAGAAGAAAGTCGTTCGGACTCTGAAAATTCCACATATAGTAAAATGTGAGGTTCGGAGACATAATTTTCTTTTTTTCAAAAATTAGGGAAGATATGAACGGGAAACTTCGTAGGAAGTAGTATCTCACCTAACTCAACCCAAATCGACGATAAAAACCATAGGTCACGCTTCATATAAGAAAGTCGTTCGGACTCTGAAAATTCCACATATAGTAAAATGTGAGGTTCGGAGACATAATTTTCTTATTTTTCAAAAATTAGGGAAGATATGAACGGGAAACTTCGTAGGAAGTAGTATCTAACCTAATTACACCCAAATCGACGATAAAAACCATAGGTCACGCTTCATATAAGAAAGTCGTTCGGACTCTGAAAATTCCACATATAGTAAAATGTGAGGTTCGGAGACATAATTTTCTTATTTTTCAAAAATTAGGGAAGATATGAACGGGAAACTTCGTAGAAAGTTGTACTTCACCTAATTACACTAAAATCGACGAAAAAAACCATAGGTCACGCTTCATATAAGAAAGTCGTTCGGACTCTGAAAATTCCACATATAGTAAAATGTGAGGTTCGGAGACATAATTTTCTTTTTTTTCAAAAATTAGGGAAGATATGAACGGGAAACTTCGTAGGAAGTTGTACTTCACCTAATTACACTAGAATCGACGAAAAAAACCATAGGTCACGCTTCATATAAGAAAGTTGTTCGGACTCTGAAAATTCCACATATAGTAAAATGTGAGGTTCGGAGACATAATTTTCTTTTTTTCAAAAATTAGGGAAGGTATGAACGGGAAACTTCGTAGGAAGTAGAATCTAACCTAATTACACCAAAATCGACGATAAAAACCATAGGTCACGCTTCATATAAGAAAGTCGTTCGGACTCTGAAAATTCCACATATAGTAAAATGTGAGGTTCGGAGACATAATTTTCTTATTTTTCAAAAATTAGGGAAGATATGAACGGGAAACTTCGTAGGAAGTAGTATCTAACCTAATTACACCCAAATCGACGATAAAAACCATAGGTCACGCTTCATATAAGAAAGTCGTTCGGACTCTGAAAATTCCACATATAGTAAAATGTGAGGTTCGGAGACATAATTTTCTTTTTTTTCAAAAATTAGGGAAGATATGAACGGGAAACTTCGTAGGAAGTTGTACTTCACCTAATTACACTAAAATCGACGAAAAAAACCATAGGTCACGCTTCATATAAGAAAGTTGTTCGGACTCTGAAAATTCCACATATAGTAAAATGTGAGGTTCGGAGACATAATTTTCTTTTTTTTCAAAATTTAGGGAAGATATGAACGGGAAACTTCGTAGGAAGTTGTACTTCACCTAATTACACTAAAATCGACGAAAAAAACCATAGGTCACGCTTCATATAAGAAAGTCGTTCGGACTCTGAAAATTCCACATATAGTAAAATGTGAGGTTCGGAGACATAATTTTCTTTTTTTCAAAAATTAGGGAAGATATGAACGGGAAACTTCGTAGGAAGTAGTATCTCACCTAACTCAACCCAAATCGACGATAAAAACCATAGGTCACGCTTCATATAAGAAAGTCGTTCGGACTCTGAAAATTCCACATATAGTAAAATGTGAGGTTCGGAGACATAATTTTCATTTTTTCAAAAAGTAGGGAAGGTATGAACGGGAAACTTCGTAGGAAGTAGAATCTAACCTAATTACACCCAAATCGACGATAAAAACCATAGGTCACGCTTCATATAAGAAAGTCGTTCGGACTCTGAAAATTCCACATATAGTAAAATGTGAGGTTCGGAGACATAATTTTCTTTTTTTCAAAAATTAGGGAAGATATGAACGGGAAACTTCGTAGGAAGTAGTATCTCACCTAACTCAACCCAAATCGACGATAAAAACCATAGGTCACGCTTCATATAAGAAAGTCGTTCGGACCCTGAAAATTCCACATATAGTAAAATGTGAGGTTCGGAGACATAATTTTCATTTTTTCAAAAACTATTGAAGGAACGTTGGAAATACTTTCTACGAAGTAGTATCTCACCTAAGTCAACCCAAATCGACGATAAAAACCATAGGTCACGCTTCATATAAGAAAGTCGTTCGGACTCTGAAAATTCCACGTATAGTAAAATGTGAGGTTCGGAGACATAATTTTCCTTTTTTCAAAAATTAGGGAAGGTATGAACGGGAAACTTCGTGGGAAGTGGTATCTCACCTAATTACACTCAAATCGACGATAAAAACCATAGGTCACGCTTCATATAAGAAAGTCGTTCGGACTCTGAAAATTCCACATATAGTAAAATGTGAGGTTCGGAGACATAATTTTCTTATTCTTCAAAAATTAGGGAAGATATGAACGGAAAACTTCGTGGGAAGTTGTATCTCACCTAATTACACTCAAATCGACGATAAAAACCATAGGTCAAGCTTCATATAAGAAAGTCGTTCGGACTCTGAAAATTCCACATATAGTAAAATGTGAGGTTCGGAGACATAATTTTATTAT
Organism: Coccinella septempunctata; assembly: GCF_907165205.1. Classification (NCBI taxonomy): domain Eukaryota; kingdom Metazoa; phylum Arthropoda; class Insecta; order Coleoptera; family Coccinellidae; genus Coccinella; species Coccinella septempunctata. The sequence continues at coordinate 546,081 of NC_058194.1, read as the reverse complement.
TTTTCAAAAACTATTGAAGGAACGTTGGAAATACTTTCTACGAAGTAGTATCTCACCTAAGTCAACCCAAATTGACGATAAAAACCATAGGTCACGCTTCATATAAGAAAGTCGTTCGGACTCTGAAAATTCCACATATAGTAAAATGTGGGGTTCGGAGACATAATTTTCTTATTTTTCAAAAACTATTGAAGGAACGTTGAAAATACTTTCTACGAAGTAGTATCTCACCTAAGTCAACCCAAATCGACGATAAAAACCATAGGTCACGCTTCATATAAGAAAGTCGTTCGGACTCTGAAAATTCCACATATAGTAAAATGTGAGGTTCGGAGACATAATTTTCTTTTTTTCAAAAATTAGGGAAGGTATGAACGGGAAACTTCGTAGGAAGTAGAATCTAACCTAATTACACCCAAATCGACGATAAAAACCATAGGTCACGCTTCATATAAGAAAGTCGTTCGGACTCTGAAAATTCCACATATAGTAAAATGTGAGGTTCGAGGACATGATTTTCGTATTTTTCAAAAATTAGCAGAGGTATGAACGGAAAACTTCCTAGGAAGTAGTATCTTACCTAATTCAACCCAAATCGACGATAAAAACCATAGGTCACGCTTCATATAAGAAAGTCGTGCGGACTCTGAAAATTCCACATATAGTAAAATGTGAGGTTCTAGGACATGATTTTCGTATTTTTCAAAAATTAGCAGAGGTATGAACGGAAAATTTCCTAGGAAGTAGTATCTTACCCAATTCAACCCAAATCGACGATAAAAACCATAGGTCACGCTTCATATAAGAAAGTCGTTCGGACTCTGAAAATTCCACATATAGTAAAATGTGAGGTTCGGAGACATAATTTTCTTATTTTTCAAAAATTAGGGAAGTTATGAACGTTAAACTTCGTAGGAAGTAGTATCTTTCCTAATTCAACCCAAATCGACGATAAAAACCATAGGTCACGCTTCATATAAGAAAGTCGTTCGGACTCTGAAAATTCCACATATAGTAAAATGTGAGGTTCGAGGACATGATTTTCGTATTTTTCAAAAATTAGCAGAGGTATGAACGGAAAACTTCCTAGGAAGTAGTATCTTACCTAATTCAACCCAAATCGACGATAAAAACCATAGGTCACGCTTCATATAAAAAAGTCGTTCGGACTCTGAAAATTCCACATATAGTAAAATGTGAGGTTCGGAGACATAATTTTCTTATTTTTCAAAAATTAGGGAAGATATGAACGGGAAACTTCGTAGAAAGTTGTACTTCACCTAATTACACTAAAATCGACGAAAAAAACCATAGGTCACGCTTCATATAAGAAAGTCGTTCGGACTCTGAAAATTCCACATATAGTAAAATGTGAGGTTCGGAGACATAATTTTCTTTTTTTTCAAAAATTAGGGAAGATATGAACGGGAAACTTCGTAGGAAGTTGTACTTCACCTAATTACACTAGAATCGACGAAAAAAACCATAGGTCACGCTTCATATAAGAAAGTTGTTCGGACTCTGAAAATTCCACATATAGTAAAATGTGAGGTTCGGAGACATAATTTTCTTTTTTTCAAAAACTAGGGAAGGTATGAACGGGAAACTTCGTAGGAAGTAGAATCTAACCTAATTACACCCAAATCGACGATAAAAACCATAGGTCACGCTTCATATAAGAAAGTCGTTCGGACTCTGAAAATTCCACATATAGTAAAATGTGAGGTTCGGAGACATAATTTTCTTATTTTTCAAAAATTAGGGAAGATATGAACGGAAAACTTCGTAGGAAGTAGTATCTAACCTAATTACACCCAAATCGACGATAAAAACCATAGGTCACGCTTCATATAAGAAAGTCGTTCGGACTCTGAAAATTCCACATATAGTAAAATGTGAGGTTCGGAGACATAATTTTCTTTTTTTTCAAAAATTAGGGAAGATATGAACGGGAAACTTCGTAGGAAGTTGTACTTCACCTAATTACACTAAAATCGACGAAAAAAACCATAGGTCACGCTTCATATAAGAAAGTTGTTCGGACTCTGAAAATTCCACATATAGTAAAATGTGAGGTTCGGAGACATAATTTTCTTTTTTTTCAAAAATTAGGGAAGATATGAACGGGAAACTTCGTAAGAAGTTGTACTTCACCTAATTACACTAAAATCGACGAAAAAAACCATAGGTCACGCTTCATATAAGAAAGTCGTTCGGACTCTGAAAATTCCACATATAGTAAAATGTGAGGTTCGGAGACATAATTTTCTTTTTTTCAAAAATTAGGGAAGATATGAACGGGAAACTTCGTAGGAAGTAGTATCTCACCTAACTCAACCCAAATCGACGATAAAAACCATAGGTCACGCTTCATATAAGAAAGTCGTTCGGACTCTGAAAATTCCACATATAGTAAAATGTGAGGTTCGGAGACATAATTTTCATTTTTTCAAAAAGTAGGGAAGGTATGAACGGGAAACTTCGTAGGAAGTAGAATCTAACCTAGTTACACCCAAATCGACGATAAAAACCATAGGTCACGCTTCATATAAGAAAGTCGTTCGGACTCTGAAAATTCCACATATAGTAAAATGTGAGGTTCGGAGACATAATTTTCTTTTTTTCAAAAATTAGGGAAGATATGAACGGGAAACTTCGTAGGAAGTTGTACTTCACCTAATTACACTAAAATCGACGAAAAAAACCATAGGTCACGCTTCATATAAGAAAGTCGTTCGGACTCTGAAAATTCCACATATAGTAAAATGTGAGGTTCGGAGACATAATTTTCTTTTCTTCAAAAATTAGGGAAGGTATGAACGGGAAACTTCGTAGGAAGTAGAATCTAACCTAATTACACCCAAATCGACGATAAAAACCATAGGTCACGCTTCATATAAGAAAGTCGTTCGGACTCTGAAAATTCCACATATAGTAAAATGTGAGGTTCGGAGACATAATTTTCTTATTTTTCAAAAATTAGCAGAGGTATGAACGGAAAACTTCGTAGGAAGTAGTATCTTACCTAATTCAACCCAAATCGACGATAAAAACCATAGTTCACGCTTCATATAAGAAACTTGTCCGGACTGAAAATTCCACATATAGTAAAATGTGAGGTTCGAGTGACATGATTTCCTCATTTTTCAAAAACTACTGAAGGAATGTTCGAAAAACATCTCAGGAGGTAGTATCGTACCTATACCAACCCAAATCAATGATAAAAACCATAGGTCATGCTTAATATAAGAAACTTGTTCGGACTCTGAAAATTCCACATATAGTAAAATGTGAGGTTCGGGCGATATGATTTCCTTATTTTTCAAAAACTATTGGAGGAATGTTCTAAAAGCAGCTCAGGAGGTAGTATCGTACCTATACCAACCCAAATCAACGATAAAAACCATAGGTCATGCTTCATATAAGAAACTTGTTCGGACCCTGAAAATTGTCGCGGTCTTCTGGAGGGTTACCCCATGCTCTCCTAGCATATGTAGGTAGGGAGGGCTTCGTCTCGGACACATAACGATGTTTAACGTTGAAAAGAGTCGTTCGGATGGGAGACCATAGATGGTTGCTCCGATGCATATTTTCGTTTATGTCTTCGTTTAATAAAGTGTTATTATCCCGAAAGGTGCATTCGAAACTTATGAATGAGAGACCTTCGGACATATTACGAGTGTGAGACTGATACGATTAGAGATATTCGATGCGATCCGAGGCAAATCGCCCCGGATCTAATGAATATGTACGTAATTGTGATTCTGGAGGGTTATCCCATGTCCTCCAGACACATATGTAAAGGGATGGAGAATGGGTCATGCTGGCCAGTTGTGGCGGATTTCTTTTTCTAGGATGAAGTTGCTGTTCTGGTTGGTAGGCTCGAATCGGATCCCCGCAGTGATGGGTTTGACGTGATTTCGTAGAATAAGTCGGTGCATTATCAGAATTAAGCTCCGATGTGCGAACTTTGAAGTGGTTGATCTCAGCTAGTCTTTGTTCTTCCGGAGTATTCTCGATCTCGATGTATCGCTTCTATGTTTCATCTCTTGCCTTGAGCGACCCCTCGCAGCGAGATCGCGGTCCGCTTCGTATCTTTGTATTCGAATGGCCATTATGCGATCGACTATAAAAAACGTGTCTAACCTTTCGGTTTTACCTTTCGGTTATGTCACTATACTTTGCGACCACTCACTCCTCGGACTTCCTTCCGAACGAGAATGAATTACATCTCTCATTCACCGAGTCGTTATTTTTTCATATATAGCGAAGGGTTGAGAATGTGTATGGAGCCGGGGGTTTACCACTTGTGGCAAACGCCTCGGCGAGGGACATAACGGTCTCAGTTTCTTCGCGGTCTAGTAGAAACGTTCAAGGCTTAGAACTCCTGTGTTCGGAGCTAATCGTATCTCTGGGCTCGCAAGGTGCTAAACCTTAGTCTTCCGACGCGGTTAGTGCCATATTACAAGGGTCCGCGCGTAGCTCGTCTGTTATCCTTCTGCCGTGTTGTCTGATTTTCGAGGAGGGTGTTCGACTGCGATTTCGATTGAATTTCGTTAGTCGATTTACCCGAAGATTGTTGATGTACATAGGCGAAGATGCTGACGTCTCGTGGCCCTATCGTGTGAACATAGTCAGTTCACATATACTTAGAGTGGTTAGTTTTACCCTACTGATGACTTAGTTTCAGCTTCTATGAGCCGTAAGACTCAAACAATGTGACTTTACCAAGGCATCAGACGTGTTCGTCTGGTGTCGCACGAGCCAAGGTTGCCGTTTGGAGCTAATGGTCAGCGGCGGGATCGCCACGTACGACCTGGGCCCTTGAGGGTCAATCCTTGACGGTTAATCATGGTTCAATTTCGATGTTGAAGCTTTAAATAATTGCCTGTAGGCAACTTACATCCTGGCAAGGGTGACAGTGGGTACATCGGTTTCCATGCTACGGATCTGTTGATACTCTGCCCTTAGCTTGGGGATTCGTCTTGTCGATTAGACGAGACCCCGTAACGAAGATGAAAGCCTCTTCTCCAGCTCGAAGACGATACACACATTTCGTGTCAGTATCCGTAGTTTACAGAAAAAACGATTCAAAACGTTATAGTTTTCTGAACACTTCACATAAACGAGAATAGCAATAGTACACTTCAAAATAATAAATGAAAAACCGTCTATGTGACCGATAATGCCTGACAAAAAGAATTGTTAAAACTGATGGAGATGTTTGTCTCCCAAATCTTCATTAAATTGCGAATGATAGCGCAAGATGATATCACGATAGCGCGATCCGGTTATCGACTATAAGTTTCGGAGCTGTACGAAATAACGTACTGAACCGGGTGCTGTAGGACTGGAACGTGACCACGATTGTCAATATTAAATGCGTTCGGGTGAATAACGTGTTGAATCATTTTCTAGTTTTAAATGCGACCCTTCCTGCCAATAACGTGTTGATTCAACGTGAAATTCATCCGAAATCAGTATCAATTCAATATAAAATTTTTGTCAACCACCGTCATTGAGTAAAATCCAAATCAATCTGACAGTCAACCATCATATCAAGATAACACATTGAAATGGACAGGTAGGTCTTATTCATTTATTTATTTATTCATATATTTATTGAGTATGAGAATACAAACAGTTATTTCAACCCAATACAGTAGTCACAGATTCACATGGAAAAGTTGCAATAACGTACAAAAATACCTCCAATACTTAAACCCAGTATTCAGTGATGAAACTTCTGGAAAAAAACAATATAGTGAAAAATCCCCATTATCGCAAAAAAACAAGTAAAATCATATACATATAAACAGGAAAGCAAATACAACTTTAATCATAACTTCGCATAATAATGAAGTTTCAACATTTTCTTAAACTGCACAATGGAAACATTGAAGGGATCTATATTGACAGAGCTCGAGATGAACTCTGTCAATCGACGATAAAAACCATAGGTCACGCTTCATAGAAGAAAGTCGTTCGGACTCTGAAAATTCCACATATAGTAAAATGTGAGGTTCGGAGACATAATTTTCTTTTTTTCAAAAATTAGGGAAGATATGAACGGGAAACTTCGTAGGAAGTAGTATCTCACCTAACTCAACCCAAATCGACGATAAAAACCATAGGTCACGCTTCATATAAGAAAGTCGTTCGGACTCTGAAAATTCCACATATAGTAAAATGTGAGGTTCGGAGACATAATTTTCTTTTTTTCAAAAATTAGGGAAGATATGAACGGGAAACTTCGTAGGAAGTTGTACTTCACCTAATTACACTAAAATCGACGAAAAAAACCATAGGTCACGCTTCATATAAGAAAGTCGTTCGGACTCTGAAAATTCCACATATAGTAAAATGTGAGGTTCGGAGACATAATTTTCTTTTTTTCAAAAATAAGGGAAGATATGAACGGGAAACTTCGTAGGAAGTAGTATCTCACCTAACTCAACCCAAATCGACGATAAAAACCATAGGTCACGCTTCATATAAGAAAGTCGTTCGGACTCTGAAAATTCCACATATAGTAAAATGTGAGGTTCGGAGACATAATTTTCTTTTTTTCAAAAATTAGGGAAGATATGAACGGGAAACTTCGTAGGAAGTAGTATCTCACCTAACTCAACCCAAATCGACGATAAAAACCATAGGTCACGCTTCATATAAGAAAGTCGTTCGGACTCTGAAAATTCCACATATAGTAAAATGTGAGGTTCGGAGACATAATTTTCATTTTTTCAAAAAGTAGGGAAGGTATGAACGGGAAACTTCGTAGGAAGTAGAATCTAACCTAATTACACCCAAATCGACGATAAAAACCATAGGTCACGCTTCATATAAGAAAGTCGTTCGGACTCTGAAAATTCCACATATAGTAAAATGTGAGGTTCGGAGACATAATTTTCTTTTTTTCAAAAATTAGGGAAGATATGAACGGGAAACTTCGTAGGAAGTTGTACTTCTCCTAATTACACTAAAATCGACGAAAAAAACCATAGGTCACGCTTCATATAAGAAAGTCGTTCGGACTCTGAAAATTCCACATATAGTAAAATGTGAGGTTCGGAGACATAATTTTCTTTTTTTCAAAAATTAGGGAAGGTATGAACGGGAAACTTCGTAGGAAGTAGAATCTAACCTAATTACACCCAAATCGACGATAAAAACCATAGGTCACGCTTCATATAAGAAAGTCGTTCGGACTCTGAAAATTCCACATATAGTAAAATGTGAGGTTCGGAGACATAATTTTCTTATTTTTCAAAAATTAGCAGAGGTATGAACGGAAAACTTCGTAGGAAGTAGTATCTTACCTAATTCAACCCAAATCGACGATAAAAACCATAGTTCACGCTTCATATAAGAAACTTGTCCGGACTGAAAATTCCACATATAGTAAAATGTGAGGTTCGAGTGACATGATTTCCTCATTTTTCAAAAACTACTGAAGGAATGTTCGAAAAACATCTCAGGAGGTAGTATCGTACCTATACCAACCCAAATCAATGATAAAAACCATAGGTCATGCTTAATATAAGAAACTTGTTCGGACTCTGAAAATTCCACATATAGTAAAATGTGAGGTTCGGGCGATATGATTTCCTTATTTTTCAAAAACTATTGGAGGAATGTTCTAAAAGCAGCTCAGGAGGTAGTATCGTACCTATACCAACCCAAATCAACGATAAAAACCATAGGTCATGCTTCATATAAGAAACTTGTTCGGACCCTGAAAATTGTCGCGGTCTTCTGGAGGGTTACCCCATGCTCTCCTAGCATATGTAGGTAGGGAGGGCTTCGTCTCGGACACATAACGATGTTTAACGTTGAAAAGAGTCGTTCGGATGGGAGACCATAGATGGTTGCTCCGATGCATATTTTCGTTTATGTCTTCGTTTAATAAAGTGTTATTATCCCGAAAGGTGCATTCGAAACTTATGAATGAGAGACCTTCGGACATATTACGAGTGTGAGACTGATACGATTAGAGATATTCGATGCGATCCGAGGCAAATCGCCCCGGATCTAATGAATATGTACGTAATTGTGATTCTGGAGGGTTATCCCATGTCCTCCAGACACATATGTAAAGGGATGGAGAATGGGTCATGCTGGCCAGTTGTGGCGGATTTCTTTTTCTAGGATGAAGTTGCTGTTCTGGTTGGTAGGCTCGAATCGGATCCCCGCAGTGATGGGTTTGACGTGATTTCGTAGAATAAGTCGGTGCATTATCAGAATTAAGCTCCGATGTGCGAACTTTGAAGTGGTTGATCTCAGCTAGTCTTTGTTCTTCCGGAGTATTCTCGATCTCGATGTATCGCTTCTATGTTTCATCTCTTGCCTTGAGCGACCCCTCGCAGCGAGATCGCGGTCCGCTTCGTATCTTTGTATTCGAATGGCCATTATGCGATCGACTATAAAAAACGTGTCTAACCTTTCGGTTTTACCTTTCGGTTATGTCACTATACTTTGCGACCACTCACTCCTCGGACTTCCTTCCGAACGAGAATGAATTACATCTCTCATTCACCGAGTCGTTATTTTTTCATATATAGCGAAGGGTTGAGAATGTGTATGGAGCCGGGGGTTTACCACTTGTGGCAAACGCCTCGGCGAGGGACATAACGGTCTCAGTTTCTTCGCGGTCTAGTAGAAACGTTCAAGGCTTAGAACTCCTGTGTTCGGAGCTAATCGTATCTCTGGGCTCGCAAGGTGCTAAACCTTAGTCTTCCGACGCGGTTAGTGCCATATTACAAGGGTCCGCGCGTAGCTCGTCTGTTATCCTTCTGCCGTGTTGTCTGATTTTCGAGGAGGGTGTTCGACTGCGATTTCGATTGAATTTCGTTAGTCGATTTACCCGAAGATTGTTGATGTACATAGGCGAAGATGCTGACGTCTCGTGGCCCTATCGTGTGAACATAGTCAGTTCACATATACTTAGAGTGGTTAGTTTTACCCTACTGATGACTTAGTTTCAGCTTCTATGAGCCGTAAGACTCAAACAATGTGACTTTACCAAGGCATCAGACGTGTTCGTCTGGTGTCGCACGAGCCAAGGTTGCCGTTTGGAGCTAATGGTCAGCGGCGGGATCGCCACGTACGACCTGGGCCCTTGAGGGTCAATCCTTGACGGTTAATCATGGTTCAATTTCGATGTTGAAGCTTTAAATAATTGCCTGTAGGCAACTTACATCCTGGCAAGGGTGACAGTGGGTACATCGGTTTCCATGCTACGGATCTGTTGATACTCTGCCCTTAGCTTGGGGATTCGTCTTGTCGATTAGACGAGACCCCGTAACGAAGATGAAAGCCTCTTCTCCAGCTCGAAGACGATACACACATTTCGTGTCAGTATCCGTAGTTTACAGAAAAAACGATTCAAAACGTTATAGTTTTCTGAACACTTCACATAAACGAGAATAGCAATAGTACACTTCAAAATAATAAATGAAAAACCGTCTATGTGACCGATAATGCCTGACAAAAAGAATTGTTAAAACTGATGGAGATGTTTGTCTCCCATATCTTCATTAAATTGCGAATGATAGCGCAAGATGATATCACGATAGCGCGATCCGGTTATCGACTATAAGTTTCGGAGCTGTACGAAATAACGTACTGAACCGGGTGCTGTAGGACTGGAACGTGACCACGATTGTCAATATTAAATGCGTTCGGGTGAATAACGTGTTGAATCATTTTCTAGTTTTAAATGCGACCCTTCCTGCCAATAACGTGTTGATTCAACGTGAAATTCATCCGAAATCAGTATCAATTCAATATAAAATTTTTGTCAACCACCGTCATTGAGTAAAATCCAAATCAATCTGACAGTCAACCATCATATCAAGATAACACATTGAAATGGACAGGTAGGTCTTATTCATTTATTTATTTATTCATATATTTATTGAGTATGAGAATACAAACAGTTATTTCAACCCAATACAGTAGTCACAGATTCACATGGAAAAGTTGCAATAACGTACAAAAATACCTCCAATACTTAAACCCAGTATTCAGTGATGAAACTTCTGGAAAAAAACAATATAGTGAAAAATCCCCATTATCGCAAAAAAACAAGTAAAATCATATACATATAAACAGGAAAGCAAATACAACTTTAATCATAACTTCGCATAATAATGAAGTTTCAACATTTTCTTAAACTGCACAATGGAAACATTGAAGGGATCTATATTGACAGAGCTCGAGATGAACTCTGTCAATCGACGATAAAAACCATAGGTCACGCTTCATAGAAGAAAGTCGTTCGGACTCTGAAAATTCCACATATAGTAAAATGTGAGGTTCGGAGACATAATTTTCTTATTCTTCAAAAATTAGGGAAGATATGAACGGGAAACTTCGTGGGAAGTTGTATCTCACCTAATTACACTCATATCGACGATAAAAACCATAGGTCAAGCTTCATATAAGAAAGTCGTTCGGACTCTGAAAATTCCACATATAGTAAAATGTGAGGTTCGGAGACATAATTTTCTTTTTTTCAAAAATTAGGGAAGATATGAACGGGAAACTTCGTAGGAAGTTGTACTTCACCTAATTACACTAAAATCGACGAAAAAAACCATAGGTCACGCTTCATATAAGAAAGTCGTTCGGACTCTGAAAATTCCACATATAGTAAAATGTGAGGTTCGGAGACATAATTTTCTTTTTTTCAAAAATTAGGGAAGGTATGAACGGGAAACTTCGTAGGAAGTAGAATCTAACCTAATTACACCCAAATCGACGATAAAAACCATAGGTCACGCTTCATATAAGAAAGTCGTTCGGACTCTGAAAATTCCACATATAGTAAAATGTGAGGTTCGGAGACATAATTTTCTTTTTTTCAAAAATTAGGGAAGGTATGAACGGGAAACTTCGTAGGAAGTAGAATCTAACCTAATTACACCCAAATCGACGATAAAAACCATAGGTCACGCTTCATATAAGAAAGTCGTTCGGACTCTGAAAATTCCACATATAGTAAAATGTGAGGTTCGAGGACATGATTTTCGTATTTTTCAAAAATTAGCAGAGGTATGAACGGAAAACTTCCTAGGAAGTAGTATCTTACCTAATTCAACCCAAATCGACGATAAAAACCATAGGTCACGCTTCATATAAGAAAGTCGTGCGGACTCTGAAAATTCCACATATAGTAAAATGTGAGGTTCGGAGACATAATTTTCTTATTTTTCAAAAATTAGGGAAGTTATGAACGTTAAACTTCGTAGGAAGTAGTATCTTTCCTAATTCAACCCAAATCGACGATAAAAACCATAGGTCACGCTTCATATAAGAAAGTCGTTCGGACTCTGAAAATTCCACATATAGTAAAATGTGAGGTTCGAGGACATGATTTTCGTATTTTTCAAAAATTAGCAGAGGTATGAACGGAAAACTTCCTAGGAAGTAGTATCTTACCTAATTCAACCCAAATCGACGATAAAAACCATAGGTCACGCTTCATATAAAAAAGTCGTTCGGACTCTGAAAATTCCACATATAGTAAAATGTGAGGTTCGGTGACATAATTTTTCAAAAACTATTGAAGGAATGTTCGGAAAACTTCCTAGGAAGTAGTATCTCACCTAATTCAACCCAAATCGACGATAAAAACCATAGGTCACGCTACATATAAGAAAGTCGTTCGGACTCTGAAAATTCCACATATAGTAAAATGTGAGGTTCGGAGACATAATTTTTCAAAAACTATTGAAGGAATGTTCGGAAAACTTCCTAGGAAGTAGTATCTCACCTAATTCAACCTAAATCGACGATAAAAACCATAGGTCACGCTTCATATAAGAAAGTCGTTCGGACTCTGAAAATTCCACATATAGTAAAATGTGAGGTTCGGTGACATAATTTTTCAAAAACTATTGAAGGAATGTTCGGAAAACTTCCTAGGAAGTAGTATCTCACCTAATTCAACCCAAATCGACGATAAAAACCATAGGTCACGCTACATATAAGAAAGTCGTTCGGACTCTGAAAATTCCACATATAGTAAAATGTGAGGTTCGGAGACATAATTTTATTATTTTTCAAAAACTATTGAAGGAACGTTGGAAATACTTTCTACGAAGTAGTATAATTTGAAAAATTTACTACCGAAGAGAACTAATTGTTCTCAACTAATTTCTACAGTTGCTTTGTTGTGAAGTACTGTCAAATGTGGATTTACCAGTGATGAACTGGAAAATTGTACGTTTATAGTGTTATTGTCGGGAATTTTAAAAAACGTTCACGAACATCTGTGGATGCTGTGTTTCGAAGGGAGGCGAAGTACTGCGGCATTTTTGTTACCGTATGTTCATTGTGACAGGCGAGGTACTGCTGCCTTTTTGTTGTCGTCTGTTTGATTGCAGGAAGTGGAGAACTGCAACAATTCTCTGGAGGGCCTCACACACTTCAAGACAAGAATGTCTGTTGGCATGGAGTTTGTAAAAATTTTGAGGGAAGAACTGCTCAAGCAAACTGCTACCTTGAGGAAGGATTTGGAGAGAATAGAGGCCGAAATTAAGGGAGATAGGAAGGATGTGTGGAGCCGACTGCAGTCGGTTGGAACTCGTCTGGATAGTGTGGAGTCTGAGATACTGAAAGCCGAGAGAAAGGCGAGAAAGAATAATTTAATCATTGTGGGACTGGAGGTTGATTTTGGGAATATTGTGGAATCAACAATAGCAAAACTCAATCAGATTTTAAATCTAAGCCTTTCCAAGTTGAGCATCAACAATATATACAGCCTTGGTCGCTCGAGCTTGGCTCTCATCAAGGTGGAGTTTACTTCGTTCCTAGCGAAATCCTTGGTACTGAAGAACAGATCTAAGCTACGTGGAACTAAAATCTATATACGTGAAGACTTGTGTGATAAGGATAGAAGAGACGAAAAAATTCTGAGGAGTCATCTCAGGGAGGCTAGAAAAAGGGAATATAAGGCTTATCTCAAAAACGGTTTCCTTTACGTAAATGGTACTAAATATGGTCCTGAGGAGTTGTCTGGAGGTGAGCCGATAGTGAATGTGCGTGTAAACGATAACGGTGATCCCTCGGGTGATCCTTTGTGTGATGATGTTTTTGATGGGGAGGGATCAGACGTGCTGAATGCGACCGTGAAGGGGGTGCGAGATCAGGGAGTGGCGGAAGTTGAAATTGTGGAGAGTGTGAAGTCAAACAGTGCTCCGAATTCGCCGAACCCAGTGTCGCGTCTCAAGCAGTTATCCCTAGAACATGAGCATATACAGATCTTGGACGAGTGCCGCATCCGTAAGGATGCAGATAGGATCAGCGAAGTTTTAATGAAGGCGGAGGATATTGTCCAACATAAGAAGGGGAGTCATCAAACCACTAGCGTCGAGAGTTCTTCAACTAGAACAACGAGGAGCAGGAACAAAGAGACTGTGGTGAATAAAAATTGATACTGCCCAATCTTTCTTTTTTGTTTGATTTTCTATATTGCTGCATGATATTTTTTCGCTATTTTTTTTGCTATTTTTTTTGCTATTTTTTTTTGCTATTTTTTTTGTTGCTATTGTTCAAGCTGCTTGTTGCATCCTTGCTTTTTTTGTTTTTCCTGTTTTTCACTGCATTTGTTTTGCTGCTTGCTTGTTGTTTGTACTAATTTCGGCGAAATTTTTTTTTCTGGTTGTTCTCTGCTGTCTCTAATTTTAACCGCTTAACATGAAGTTGTCTCATTTGAATGCGAGATCTTTGCAGCCCAAGTTGTGTGAGTTCAGGGATATTGTACATAATTCTCAGTACGACATTGTGGGGGTGACTGAGACCTGGTTTGTTGATGGGATGGGATCAGACGATGTGTCGGTGCAGGGTTTTAGGCTATATCGCAGCGACAGGCTCGGGAGGGGTGGCGGAGTTTGTGTGTATGTCAGAGAATATTTGAGGTGTGAGTTGGTTGATTTGGAGGTGGAAACGGAGAGCCCCGTTGAGTACTTGTGGTTGAAGGTTCATCTGTCTGGCTATACAATCATCGTGGGATTTCTTTATCGACCACCTGATAAAAAGAAGCGACCATCTAAGTTGAGTCCTTTTATTGACGACATGAATAAGATGTTGAGTTTAGTTAGTCCTATGGGAAGTTATTTGTTTTGTTTGGGTGATGTCAATGTGGATCTGTTGACTGGTAGAGGCCCGGTTGTTGATTGTTTCTTTTCGTTTGGCCTTGATCAGATAATAAGTGAGCCTACTAGAATAACATCACGTGGAGGTTCGTTGGTGGATCCTATTTTTGTTAGTTGCCCGAGTACAATGATCAAGTCTTCCGGTGTTGTTAACGTGGATCACATAAGTGATCATAGTCTTACATTTGTTGAGGTAAAACTTCTGAGAGAGAAAAAAGTTTCCAGGTTAATTAAATACAGGGACTTCTCCAATTTCGATAATGATGTGTTTCTCGAGGACCTACAAAATAAGAGGTGGATTGAGTTTTTGTACGAGTCGAATATTGATAATAAGGTAGAAATTTTCAACAGCTTTTTACTGAGCGTATTTAATAAGCATGCTCCTGTTGTGACTAGAAGGGTTTCTCGTCCTAAGGCTCCGTGGATTACTGACTTTATAAGACATCTGATGGGAGAACGTGATCGCGCCTTGAACAGGTTTAAGAACTTCCGGAGCGATGACATGTGGAAGGAATATAAGAACTTGAGAAATAAGGTCCTTTTTGAGATTCGTAAGTCAAAGAAGTCATTTATTGCTGAGGCCACATTAGAAGGAGGTAAAAAGGCATGGATGGCGTTGAAAAATATTGGGATTTCTTGTAGATTTAGGTCGGGCTTATCTGGAGAATTATCTGACCCAGAAGTAATTAATGATTATTTTGCACAATTTAATGCCACCACGAATGATGCATTATGTATGGAGAGAACTTCCTTCTATAATGAAAATAAGTTTGACCGGTCATTGTCGTTTGACTTCCACATTGTAGAGCAGGCATTGGTTACCGATTTGCTTAATGATATCAAGACCAAGTCAATGGGTGCAGATTCTATAGACATTGGGATGCTCAATTTTTGTAGGCCATTTATTGATCCCTTCATACTGCACCTAGTGAATAGTTGCATTCTTAAAGGTGTATTTCCGACCACCTGGAAAACTGCTGTTGGGGTTCCCTTGCCGAAGGTCCTAGAACCAAACACCGTGTCGGATTTACGAATTATTAGTATTTTACCTGTTCTATCGAAGGTGCTGGAAAGGGTACTTTACCAGCAGATGAGCTGTTACTTTGAAGCAAAAGAGTTGTTACCTTCCTATCAGTCTGGCTTTCGGAAGGGATGTAGCACGGCTACATGTCTCCTGTCGGTGACTGATGCTATTTTCCGTGATCTTGATCGGGGATTCATAGATGTACTCGTTCTGCTGGATTTCAGCAAAGCCTTCGACACTATCAATCATAAGTTGTTGTGTGCGAAGCTGAAATACTATGGTTTCTCTTTCTCTTCGCTTTCTTTGATATCTTCATTTCTGGCACTCCGTACGCAGACTATAAGGGTTGGTGATAGGCTTTCTAGCAGGAGGGATGTTTTGGCTGGAGTTCCACAGGGATCTATTCTTGGTCCTCTGATGTACATCATCTACACAGCCGATGTTTTTTCTAGGTTGAAATTTTGCATGGTCGAACTATTTGCTGATGATGCGCAATTGTTATTCAGGTTCTTGCCGGAGGACATATTGCTGTCTTCTGACAGAATAAATTCGGACTTGGAGGTTTTAAGGAATATTTCACTGCACCATAATCTGAACATAAACCCAGATAAAAGTAAAATGTTGGTCTTTACGGGCAAGAGAGATTATGAGAATATTGTGAACAGTTTGAACATATGTGTAGAGGGAGTAAAGCTGAAGGCATATGACAGTGCTAGAGATCTGGGTCTATTGATTGATAGAGAGCTCAATTTTTCAGACCATGTATCCCAGATTACGAGATCAGCTTTTTTCAAGCTTAAATTGATTTACTCCGCACGGAGGTATTTGACGATTGAGATCAAGAAAATGCTGTGTGAAACATTGATTCTATCCAGATTCAATTACTGTGACGTTGTGTATGGTTCGTGTATCAATCATTTTTCCCGGAATCGCATTCAGAGTATCCAAAATTGGTGCGTGAGGTTCATTTATGGGCTCAGGAAATTTGACAGGGGAATTTCTCGTAGAATAAATGAGCTGAATTGGCTGCGCATGGATAATCGGGCTAAATTGCACTTGGGTTGCTTCGTGTTCAGATTGATGAAGGTGCCGTCGGTGCACGATCTGAGGCTCAGGTTGATACCGAGATGTGCCGTTCATGATCGTCATATACGTGGCGCGAACTTGCTGACGATTCCGTCTCATCGGACGGCCAGGTTTCAGAGGTCATTCTCTTACGGTGCTGCAAAAATTTTCAATGCTGTCAACTTGGATTTGCATTCAACTTCGTATTCACAGTTTAGGGCACGTTTGAGATCTATATTATTCCAGAGACAGATTCAGTGATGTTTATTTTATCATATTCTATTTTTTTGCTTTTGCTTTCTATAAGTGTTAAGTTTTCACATATGATTTGTTTTTTTTTTTCTGGTCTTGTTACATGTTGTATTACTATGGTTTGGACCATTATCGATGTAATTTTTTTTTTTGGGGCCTCTCTGGAGTTAAGTGTAAGAGTAGTCATAGACTAAACTTCGCTTCAGTTGGGTCCCTAACATCTTCAGAGTGTATCTTATGATTTCATTCTAATAAAGGCGACATTATTATTATTATTATTATCTCACCTAAGTCAACCCAAATCGACGATAAAAACCATAGGTCACGCTTCATATAAGAAAGTCGTTCGGACTCTGAAAATTCCACATATAGTAAAATGTGAGGTTCGGAGAGATAATTTTTTTTTTTTCAAAAATTAGGGAAGATATGAACGGAAACTTCGTAGGAAGTAGTATCTCACCTAACTCAACCCAAGTCGACGATAAAAACCATAGGTCACGCTTCATATAAGAAAGTCGTTCGGACTGAAAATTCCACATATAGTAAAATGTGAGGTTCGGAGACATAATTTTATTATTTTTCAAAAACTATTGAAGGAACGTTGGAAATACTTTCTACGAAGTAGTATCTCACCTAAGTCAACCCAAATCGACGATAAAAACCATAGGTCACGCTTCATATAAGAAAGTCGTTCGGACTCTGAAAATTCCACGTATAGTAAAATGTGAGGTTCGGAGACATAATTTTCCTTTTTTCAAAAATTAGGGAAGGTATGAACGGGAAACTTCGTGGGAAGTGGTATCTCACCTAATTACACTCAAATCGACGATAAAAACCATAGGTCACGCTTCATATAAGAAAGTCGTTCGGACTCTGAAAATTCCACATATAGTAAAATGTGAGGTTCGGAGACATAATTTTCTTATTCTTCAAAAATTAGGGAAGATATGAACGGGAAACTTCGTGGGAAGTTGTATCTCACCTAATTACACTCAAATCGACGATAAAAACCATAGGTCAAGCTTCATATAAGAAAGTCGTTCGGACTCTGAAAATTCCACATATAGTAAAATGTGAGGTTCGGAGACATAATTTTATTATTTTTCAAAAACTATTGAAGGAACGTTGGAAATACTTTCTACGAAGTAGTATCTCACCTAAGTCAACCCAAATCAACGATAAAAACCATAGGTCACGCTTCATATAAGAAAGTCGTTCGGACTCTGAAAATTCCACGTATAGTAAAATGTGAGGTTCGGAGACATAATTTTCCTTTTTTCAAAAATTAGGGAAGGTATGAACGGGAAACTTCGTGGGAAGTGGTATCTCACCTAATTACACTCAAATCGACGATAAAAACCATAGGTCACGCTTCATATAAGAAAGTCGTTCGGACTCTGAAAATTCCACATATAGTAAAATGTGGGGTTCGGAGACATAATTTTCTTATTTTTCAAAAACTATTGAAGGAACGTTGAAAATACTTTCTACGAAGTAGTATCTCACCTAAGTCAACCCAAATTGACGATAAAAACCATAGGTCACGCTTCATATAAGAAAGTCGTTCGGACTCTGAAAATTCCACATATAGTAAAATGTGAGGTTCGGAGACATAATTTTCTTTTTTTCAAAAATTAGGGAAGGTATGAACGGGAAACTTCGTAGGAAGTAGAATCTAACCTAATTACACCCAAATCGACGATAAAAACCATAGGTCACGCTTCATATAAGAAAGTCGTTCGGACTCTGAAAATTCCACATATAGTAAAATGTGAGGTTCGAGGACATGATTTTCGTATTTTTCAAAAATTAGCAGAGGTATGAACGGAAAACTTCCTAGGAAGTAGTATCTTACCTAATTCAACCCAAATCGACGATAAAAACCATAGGTCACGCTTCATATAAGAAAGTCGTGCGGACTCTGAAAATTCCACATATAGTAAAATGTGAGGTTCTAGGACATGATTTTCGTATTTTTCAAAAATTAGCAGAGGTATGAACGGAAAATTTCCTAGGAAGTAGTATCTTACCCAATTCAACCCAAATCGACGATAAAAACCATAGGTCACGCTTCATATAAGAAAGTCGTTCGGACTCTGAAAATTCCACATATAGTAAAATGTGAGGTTCAGAGACATAATTTTCTTATTTTTCAAAAATTAGGGAAGTTATGAACGTTAAACTTCGTAGGAAGTAGTATCTTTCCTAATTCAACCCAAATCGACGATAAAAACCATAGGTCACGCTTCATATAAGAAAGTCGTTCGGACTCTGAAAATTCCACATATAGTAAAATGTGAGGTTCGAGGACATGATTTTCGTATTTTTCAAAAATTAGCAGAGGTATGAACGGAAAACTTCCTAGGAAGTAGTATCTTACCTAATTCAACCCAAATCGACGATAAAAACCATAGGTCACGCTTCATATAAAAAAGTCGTTCGGACTCTGAAAATTCCACATATAGTAAAATGTGAGGTTCGGAGACATAATTTTCTTATTTTTCAAAAATTAGGGAAGATATGAACGGGAAACTTCGTAGAAAGTTGTACTTCACCTAATTACACTAAAATCGACGAAAAAAACCATAGGTCACGCTTCATATAAGAAAGTCGTTCGGACCCTGAAAATTCCACATATAGTAAAATGTGAGGTTCGGAGACATAATTTTCTTTTTTTTAAAAAATTAGGGAAGATATGAACGGGAAACTTCGTAGGAAGTTGTACTTCACCTAATTACACTAGAATCGACGAAAAAAACCATAGGTCACGCTTCATATAAGAAAGTTGTTCGGACTCTGAAAATTCCACATATAGTAAAATGTGAGGTTCGGAGACATAATTTTCTTTTTTTCAAAAATTAGGGAAGGTATGAACGGGAAACTTCGTAGGAAGTAGAATCTAACCTAATTACACCCAAATCGACGATAAAAACCATAAGTCACGCTTCATATAAGAAAGTCGTTCGGACTCTGAAAATTCCACATATAGTAAAATGTGAGGTTCGGAGACATAATTTTCTTATTTTTCAAAAATTAGGGAAGATATGAACGGGAAACTTCGTAGGAAGTAGTATCTAACCTAATTACACCCAAATCGACGATAAAAACCATAGGTCACGCTTCATATAAGAAAGTCGTTCGGACTCTGAAAATTCCACATATAGTAAAATGTGAGGTTCGGAGACATAATTTTCTTTTTTTTCAAAAATTAGGGAAGATATGAACGGGAAACTTCGTAGGAAGTTGTACTTCACCTAATTACACTAAAATCGACGAAAAAAACCATAGGTCACGCTTCATATAAGAAAGTTGTTCGGACTCTGAAAATTCCACATATAGTAAAATGTGAGGTTCGGAGACATAATTTTCTTTTTTTTCAAAAATTAGGGAAGATATGAACGGGAAACTTCGTAGGAAGTTGTACTTCACCTAATTACACTAAAATCGACGAAAAAAACCATAGGTCACGCTTCATATAAGAAAGTCGTTCGGACTCTGAAAATTCCACATATAGTAAAATGTGAGGTTCGGAGACATAATTTTCTTTTTTTCAAAAATTAGGGAAGATATGAACGGGAAACTTCGTAGGAAGTAGTATCTCACCTAACTCAACCCAAATCGACGATAAAAACCATAGGTCACGCTTCATATAAGAAAGTCGTTCGGACTCTGAAAATTCCACATATAGTAAAATGTGAGGTTCGGAGACATAATTTTCATTTTTTCAAAAAGTAGGGAAGGTATGAACGGGAAACTTCGTAGGAAGTAGAATCTAACCTAGTTACACCCAAATCGACGATAAAAACCATAGGTCACGCTTCATATAAGAAAGTCGTTCGGACTCTGAAAATTCCACATATAGTAAAATGTGAGGTTCGGAGACATAATTTTCTTTTTTTCAAAAATTAGGGAAGATATGAACGGGAAACTTCGTAGGAAGTAGTATCTCACCTAACTCAACCCAAATCGACGATAAAAACCATAGGTCACGCTTCATATAAGAAAGTCGTTCGGACTCTGAAAATTCCACATATAGTAAAATGTGAGGTTCGGAGACATAATTTTCTTTTTTTCAAAAATTAGGGAAGATATGAACGGGAAACTTCGTAGGAAGTTGTACTTCACCTAATTACACTAAAATCGACGAAAAAAACCATAGGTCACGCTTCATATAAGAAAGTCGTTCGGACTCTGAAAATTCCACATATAGTAAAATGTGAGGTTCGGAGACATAATTTTCTTTTCTTCAAAAATTAGGGAAGGTATGAACGGGAAACTTCGTAGGAAGTAGAATCTAACCTAATTACACCCAAATCGACGATAAAAACCATAGGTCACGCTTCATATAAGAAAGTCGTTCGGACTCTGAAAATTCCACATATAGTAAAATGTGAGGTTCGGAGAC
Organism: Coccinella septempunctata; assembly: GCF_907165205.1. Lineage (NCBI taxonomy): Eukaryota > Metazoa > Arthropoda > Insecta > Coleoptera > Coccinellidae > Coccinella > Coccinella septempunctata. Next base: position 525,176 of record NC_058194.1, on the reverse strand, counting down.
ATAATTTTCTTTTTTTCAAAAATTAGGGAAGATATGAACGGGAAACTTCGTAGGAAGTAGTATCTCACCTAACTCAACCCAAATCGACGATAAAAACCATAGGTCACGCTTCATATAAGAAAGTCGTTCGGACTCTGAAAATTCCACATATAGTAAAATGTGAGGTTCGGAGACATAATTTTCTTTTTTTCAAAAACTAGGGAAGGTATGAACGGGAAACTTCGTAGGAAGTAGAATCTAACCTAATTACACCCAAATCGACGATAAAAACCATAGGTCACGCTTCATATAAGAAAGTCGTTCGGACTCTGAAAATTCCACATATAGTAAAATGTGAGGTTCGGAGACATAATTTTCATTTTTTCAAAAAGTAGGGAAGGTATGAACGGGAAACTTCGTAGGAAGTAGAATCTAACCTAATTACACCCAAATCGACGATAAAAACCATAGGTCACGCTTCATATAAGAAAGTCGTTCGGACTCTGAAAATTCCACATATAGTAAAATGTGAGGTTCGGAGACATAATTTTCTTTTTTTTCAAAAATTAGGGAAGGTATGAACGGGAAACTTCGTAGGAAGTTGTACTTCACCTAATTACACTAAAATCGACGAAAAAAACCATAGGTCACGCTTCATATAAGAAAGTCGTTCGGACTCTGAAAATTCCACATATAGTAAAATGTGAGGTTCGGAGACATAATTTTCTTTTTTTCAAAAATTAGGGAAGATATGAACGGGAAACTTCGTAGGAAGTAGTATCTCACCTAACTCAACCCAAATCGACGATAAAAACCATAGGTCACGCTTCATATAAGAAAGTCGTTCGGACTCTGAAAATTCCACATATAGTAAAATGTGAGGTTCGGAGACATAATTTTCATTTTTTCAAAAAGTAGGGAAGGTATGAACGGGAAACTTCGTAGGAAGTAGAATCTAACCTAGTTACACCAAAATCGACGATAAAAACCATAGGTCACGCTTCATATAAGAAAGTCGTTCGGACTCTGAAAATTCCACATATAGTAAAATGTGAGGTTCGGAGACATAATTTTCTTTTTTTCAAAAATTAGGGAAGATATGAACGGGAAACTTCGTAGGAAGTAGTATCTCACCTAACTCAACCCAAATCGACGATAAAAACCATAGGTCACGCTTCATATAAGAAAGTCGTTCGGACTCTGAAAATTCCACATATAGTAAAATGTGAGGTTCGGAGACATAATTTTCATTTTTTCAAAAAGTAGGGAAGGTATGAACGGGAAACTTCGTAGGAAGTAGAATCTAACCTAATTACACCCAAATCGACGATAAAAACCATAGGTCACGCTTCATATAAGAAAGTCGTTCGGACTCTGAAAATTCCACATATAGTAAAATGTGAGGTTCGGAGACATAATTTTCTTTTTTTTCAAAAATTAGGGAAGATATGAACGGGAAACTTCGTAGGAAGTTGTACTTCACCTAATTACACTAAAATCGACGAAAAAAACCATAGGTCACGCTTCATATAAGAAAGTCGTTCGGACTCTGAAAATTCCACATATAGTAAAATGTGAGGTTCGGAGACATAATTTTCTTTTTTTCAAAAATTAGGGAAGATATGAACGGGAAACTTCGTAGGAAGTAGTATCTCACCTAACTCAACCCAAATCGACGATAAAAACCATAGGTCACGCTTCATATAAGAAAGTCGTTCGGACTCTGAAAATTCCACATATAGTAAAATGTGAGGTTCGGAGACATAATTTTCTTTTTTTCAAAAATTAGGGAAGATATGAACGGGAGACTTCGTAGGAAGTTGTACTTCTCCTAATTACACTAAAATCGACGAAAAAAACCATAGGTCACGCTTCATATAAGAAAGTCGTTCGGACTCTGAAAATTCCACATATAGTAAAATGTGAGGTTCGGTGACATAATTTTTCAAAAACTATTGAAGGAATGTTCGGAAAACTTCCTAGGAAGTAGTATCTCACCTAATTCAACCCAAATCGACGATAAAAACCATAGGTCACGCTACATATAAGAAAGTCGTTCGGACTCTGAAAATTCCACATATAGTAAAATGTGAGGTTCGGAGACATAATTTTATTATTTTTCAAAAACTATTGAAGGAACGTTGGAAATACTTTCTACGAAGTAGTATCTCACCTAAGTCAACCCAAATCGACGATAAAAACCATAGGTCACGCTTCATATAAGAAAGTCGTTCGGACTCTGAAAATTCCACATATAGTAAAATGTGAGGTTCGGAGAGATAATTTTTTTTTTTTCAAAAATTAGGGAAGATATGAACGGAAACTTCGTAGGAAGTAGTATCTCACCTAACTCAACCCAAGTCGACGATAAAAACCATAGGTCACGCTTCATATAAGAAAGTCGTTCGGACTGAAAATTCCACATATAGTAAAATGTGAGGTTCGGAGACATAATTTTATTATTTTTCAAACACTATTGAAGGAACGTTGGAAATACTTTCTACGAAGTAGTATCTCACCTAAGTCAACCCAAATCGACGATAAAAACCATAGGTCACGCTTCATATAAGAAAGTCGTTCGGACTCTGAAAATTCCACGTATAGTAAAATGTGAGGTTCGGAGACATAATTTTCCTTTTTTCAAAAATTAGGGAAGGTATGAACGGGAAACTTCGTGGGAAGTGGTATCTCACCTAATTACACTCAAATCGACGATAAAAACCATAGGTCACGCTTCATATAAGAAAGTCGTTCGGACTCTGAAAATTCCACATATAGTAAAATGTGAGGTTCGGAGACATAATTTTCTTATTCTTCAAAAATTAGGGAAGATATGAACGGGAAACTTCGTGGGAAGTTGTATCTCACCTAATTACACTCAAATCGACGATAAAAACCATAGGTCAAGCTTCATATAAGAAAGTCGTTCGGACTCTGAAAATTCCACATATAGTAAAATGTGAGGTTCGGAGACATAATTTTATTATTTTTCAAAAACTATTGAAGGAGCGTTGGAAATACTTTCTACGAAGTAGTATCTCACCTAAGTCAACCCAAATTGACGATAAAAACCATAGGTCACGCTTCATATAAGAAAGTCGTTCGGACTCTGAAAATTCCACATATAGTAAAATGTGGGGTTCGGAGACATAATTTTCTTATTTTTCAAAAACTATTGAAGGAACGTTGAAAATACTTTCTACGAAGTAGTATCTCACCTAAGTCAACCCAAATTGACGATAAAAACCATAGGTCACGCTTCATATAAGAAAGTCGTTCGGACTCTGAAAATTCCACATATAGTAAAATGTGAGGTTCGGAGACATAATTTTCTTTTTTTCAAAAATTAGGGAAGGTATGAACGGGAAACTTCGTAGGAAGTAGAATCTAACCTAATTACACCCAAATCGACGATAAAAACCATAGGTCACGCTTCATATAAGAAAGTCGTTCGGACTCTGAAAATTCCACATATAGTAAAATGTGAGGTTCGAGGACATGATTTTCGTATTTTTCAAAAATTAGCAGAGGTATGAACGGAAAACTTCCTAGGAAGTAGTATCTTACCTAATTCAACCCAAATCGACGATAAAAACCATAGGTCACGCTTCATATAAGAAAGTCGTGCGGACTCTGAAAATTCCACATATAGTAAAATGTGAGGTTCGGAGACATAATTTTCTTATTTTTCAAAAATTAGGGAAGTTATGAACGTTAAACTTCGTAGGAAGTAGTATCTTTCCTAATTCAACCCAAATCGACGATAAAAACCATAGGTCACGCTTCATATAAGAAAGTCGTTCGGACTCTGAAAATTCCACATATAGTAAAATGTGAGGTTCGAGGACATGATTTTCGTATTTTTCAAAAATTAGCAGAGGTATGAACGGAAAACTTCGTAGGAAGTAGTATCTTACCTAATTCAACCCAAATCGACGATAAAAACCATAGTTCACGCTTCATATAAGAAACTTGTCCGGACTGAAAATTCCACATATAGTAAAATGTGAGGTTCGAGTGACATGATTTCCTCATTTTTCAAAAACTACTGAAGGAATGTTCGAAAAACATCTCAGGAGGTAGTATCGTACCTATACCAACCCAAATCAATGATAAAAACCATAGGTCATGCTTAATATAAGAAACTTGTTCGGACTCTGAAAATTCCACATATAGTAAAATGTGAGGTTCGGGCGATATGATTTCCTTATTTTTCAAAAACTATTGGAGGAATGTTCTAAAAGCAGCTCAGGAGGTAGTATCGTACCTATACCAACCCAAATCAACGATAAAAACCATAGGTCATGCTTCATATAAGAAACTTGTTCGGACCCTGAAAATTGTCGCGGTCTTCTGGAGGGTTACCCCATGCTCTCCTAGCATATGTAGGTAGGGAGGGCTCCGTCTCGGACACATAACGATGTTTAACGTTGAAAAGAGTCGTTCGGATGGGAGACCATAGATGGTTGCTCCGATGCATATTTTCGTTTATGTCTTCGTTTAATAAAGTGTTATTATCCCGAAAGGTGCATTCGAAACTTATGAATGAGAGACCTTCGGACATATTACGAGTGTGAGACTGATACGATTAGAGATATTCGATGCGATCCGAGGCAAATCGCCCCGGATCTAATGAATATGTACGTAATTGTGATTCTGGAGGGTTATCCCATGTCCTCCAGACACATATGTAAAGGGATGGAGAATGGGTCATGCTGGCCAGTTGTGGCGGATTTCTTTTTCTAGGATGAAGTTGCTGTTCTGGTTGGTAGGCTCGAATCGGATCCCCGCAGTGATGGGTTTGACGTGATTTCGTAGAATAAGTCGGTGCATTATCAGAATTAAGCTCCGATGTGCGAACTTTGAAGTGGTTGATCTCAGCTAGTCTTTGTTCTTCCGGAGTATTCTCGATCTCGATGTATCGCTTCTATGTTTCATCTCTTGCCTTGAGCGACCCCTCGCAGCGAGATCGCGGTCCGCTTCGTATCTTTGTATTCGAATGGCCATTATGCGATCGACTATAAAAAACGTGTCTAACCTTTCGGTTTTACCTTTCGGTTATGTCACTATACTTTGCGACCACTCACTCCTCGGACTTCCTTCCGAACGAGAATGAATTACATTTCTCATTCACCGAGTCGTTATTTTTTCATATATAGCGAAGGGTTGAGAATGTGTATGGAGCCGGGGGTTTACCACTTGTGGCAAACGCCTCGGCGAGGGACATAACGGTCTCAGTTTCTTTGCGGTCTAGTAGAAACGTTCAAGGCTTAGAACTCCTGTGTTCGGAGCTAATCGTATCTCTGGGCTCGCAAGGTGCTAAACCTTAGTCTTCCGACGCGGTTAGTGCCATATTACAAGGGTCCGCGCGTAGCTCGTCTGTTATCCTTCTGCCGTGTTGTCTGATTTTCGAGGAGGGTGTTCGACTGCGATTTCGATTGAATTTCGTTAGTCGATTTACCCGAAGATTGTTGATGTACATAGGCGAAGATGCTGACGTCTCGTGGCCCTATCGTGTGAACATAGTCAGTTCACATATACTTAGAGTGGTTAGTTTTACCCTACTGATGACTTAGTTTTAGCTTCTATGAGCCGTAAGACTCAAACAATGTGACTTTACCAAGGCATCAGACGTGTTCGTCTGGTGTCGCACGAGCCAAGGTTGCCGTTTGGAGCTAATGGTCAGCGGCGGGATCGCCACGTACGACCTGGGCCCTTGAGGGTCAATCCTTGACGGTTAATCATGGTTCAATTTCGATGTTGAAGCTTTAAATAATTGCCTGTAGGCAACTTACATCCTGGCAAGGGTGACAGTGGGTACATCGGTTTCCATGCTACGGATCTGTTGATACTCTGCCCTTAGCTTGGGGATTCGTCTTGTCGATTAGACGAGACCCCGTAACGAAGATGAAAGCCTCTTCTCCAGCTCGAAGACGATACACACATTTCGTGTCAGTATCCGTAGTTTACAGAAAAAACGATTCAAAACGTTATAGTTTTCTGAACACTTCACATAAACGAGAATAGCAATAGTACACTTCAAAATAATAAATGAAAAACCGTCTATGTGACCGATAATGCCTGACAAAAAGAATTGTTAAAACTGATGGAGATGTTTGTCTCCCATATCTTCATTAAATTGCGAATGATAGCGCAAGATGATATCACGATAGCGCGATCCGGTTATCGACTATAAGTTTCGGAGCTGTACGAAATAACGTACTGAACCGGGTGCTGTAGGACTGGAACGTGACCACGATTGTCAATATTAAATGCGTTCGGGTGAATAACGTGTTGAATCATTTTCTAGTTTTAAATGCGACCCTTCCTGCCAATAACGTGTTGATTCAACGTGAAATTCATCCGAAATCAGTATCAATTCAATATAAAATTTTTGTCAACCACCGTCATTGAGTAAAATCCAAATCAATCTGACAGTCAACCATCATATCAAGATAACACATTGAAATGGACAGGTAGGTCTTATTCATTTATTTATTTATTCATATATTTATTGAGTATGAGAATACAAACAGTTATTTCAACCCAATACAGTAGTCACAGATTCACATGGAAAAGTTGCAATAACGTACAAAAATACCTCCAATACTTAAACCCAGTATTCAGTGATGAAACTTCTGGAAAAAAACAATATAGTGAAAAATCCCCATTATCGCAAAAAAACAAGTAAAATCATTAATACTATAACGTTGATAAAAAATGATCACTGAATCGTATCAAATTTTTTGCCACGTTGAAGTGTCGGTGGAGGGTATGGGAAATTTGAAATGGCGAACGCCGAAGGCGCGTGGCCGGGTAGAGCGGTAAATGGAACGCAAGAGTAAGAATCGAGCTTTCCGAAAATGCCTAGATCGTATTTTTACCCCGTCTAGAAGTGTCCGAAAATTGCGTGAGAAAATCGCGATTTTCGCGAGAAGGTACCAATTTGATTTGATTACCTTGAGAGATCCGCGGTAGCTCGGGAGCCGGGATGGGTGTCGAACTAAGCTCGAAGAACCCGAAATTAAAATAGGCCTGTTTTTTTTCCCGGAGCCCGAACGATATTACCTAAAAAAGCGTAAGAATTTTGAAAATTTTTGACGTCTATTAAAAATCGAGTGACATTCCACAAAATTAAATTATTTTCTATTGATTATCAGAGAAAATTAAGTGAAAGTGCACTTTGACAATCGATGTCAGAGTGTGATTTAAAGGTTAACGTCAGTTTTGACGGCTTGGCAGCGATCACAGAACGAGGTGCCTTAAATCGATCGGGCTTTTAAGAAACGTTTTTGGCCTAGATATTTATAAAAGGGGAATCGAGCGAGGGCCGAAGGCCCGAGCTACGAACAAAAGGCGTATCGCGAGGGCCGAAGGCCCGAGCTACGGACGAAAGGCGAATCTGCCAGTAAAGGTGAATCTACCTACAAGGTGGATCTCCTGGCTATACTAGTATACATATAAACAGGAAAGCAAATACAACTTTAATCATAACTTCGCATAATAATGAAGTTTCAACATTTTCTTAAACTGCACAATGGAAACATTGAAGGGATCTATATTGACAGAGCTCGAGATGAACTCTGTCAATCGACGATAAAAACCATAGGTCACGCTTCATATAAGAAAGTCGTTCGGACTCTGAAAATTCCACATATAGTAAAATGTGAGGTTCGGAGACATAATTTTCTTATTTTTCAAAAATTAGGGAAGATATGAACGGGAAACTTCGTAGGAAGTAGTATCTAACCTAATTACACCCAAATCGACGATAAAAACCATAGGTCACGCTTCATATAAGAAAGTCGTTCGGACTCTGAAAATTCCACATATAGTAAAATGTGAGGTTCGGAGACATAATTTTCTTATTTTTCAAAAATTAGGGAAGATATGAACGGGAAACTTCGTAGAAAGTTGTACTTCACCTAATTACACCCAAATCGACGATAAAAACCATAGGTCACGCTTCATATAAGAAAGTCGTTCGGACTCTGAAAATTCCACATATAGTAAAATATGAGGTTCGGAGACATAATTTTCTTTTTTTTCAAAAATTAGGGAAGATATGAACGGGAAACTTCGTAGGAAGTTGTACTTCACCTAATTACACTAAAATCGACGAAAAAAACCATAGGTCACGCTTCATATAAGAAAGTTGTTCGGACTCTGAAAATTCCACATATAGTAAAATGTGAGGTTCGGAGACATAATTTTCTTTTTTTCAAAAATTAGGGAAGGTATGAACGGGAAACTTCGTAGGAAGTAGAATCTAACCTAATTACACCCAAATCGACGATAAAAACCATAGGTCACGCTTCATATAAGAAAGTCGTTCGGACTCTGAAAATTCCACATATAGTAAAATGTGAGGTTCGGAGACATAATTTTCTTATTTTTCAAAAATTAGGGAAGATATGAACGGGAAACTTCGTAGGAAGTAGTATCTAACCTAATTACACCCAAATCGACGATAAAAACCATAGGTCACGCTTCATATAAGAAAGTCGTTCGGACTCTGTCCACATATAGTAAAATGTGAGGTTCAGAGACATAATTTTCTTTTTTTCAAAAATTAGGGAAGATATGAACGGGAAACTTCGTAGGAAGTTGTACTTCTCCTAATTACACTAAAATCGACGATAAAAACCATAGGTCACGCTTCATATAAGAAAGTCGTTCGGACTCTGAAAATTCCACATATAGTAAAATGTGAGGTTCGGAGACATAATTTTCTTTTTTTCAAAAACTAGGGAAGGTATGAACGGGAAACTTCGTAGGAAGTAGAATCTAACCTAATTACACCCAAATCGACGATAAAAACCATAGGTCACGCTTCATATAAGAAAGTCGTTCGGACTCTGAAAATTCCACATATAGTAAAATGTGAGGTTCGGAGACATAATTTTCTTTTTTTCAAAAATTAGGGAAGATATGAACGGGAAACTTCGTAGGAAGTAGTATCTCACCTAACTCAACCCAAATCGACGATAAAAACCATAGGTCACGCTTCATAGAAGAAAGTCGTTCGGACTCTGAAAATTCCACATATAGTAAAATGTGAGGTTCGGAGACATAATTTTCTTTTTTTCAAAAATTAGGGAAGATATGAACGGGAAACTTCGTAGGAAGTTGTACTTCACCTAATTACACTAAAATCGACGAAAAAAACCATAGGTCACGCTTCATATAAGAAAGTCGTTCGGACTCTGAAAATTCCACATATAGTAAAATGTGAGGTTCGGAGACATAATTTTCTTTTCTTCAAAAATTAGGGAAGGTATGAACGGGAAACTTCGTAGGAAGTAGAATCTAACCTAATTACACCCAAATCGACGATAAAAACCATAGGTCACGCTTCATATAAGAAAGTCGTTCGGACTCTGAAAATTCCACATATAGTAAAATGTGAGGTTCGGAGACATAATTTTCTTATTTTTCAAAAATTAGCAGAGGTATGAACGGAAAACTTCGTAGGAAGTAGTATCTTACCTAATTCAACCCAAATCGACGATAAAAACCATAGTTCACGCTTCATATAAGAAACTTGTCCGGACTGAAAATTCCACATATAGTAAAATGTGAGGTTCGAGTGACATGATTTCCTCATTTTTCAAAAACTACTGAAGGAATGTTCGAAAAACATCTCAGGAGGTAGTATCGTACCTATACCAACCCAAATCAATGATAAAAACCATAGGTCATGCTTAATATAAGAAACTTGTTCGGACTCTGAAAATTCCACATATAGTAAAATGTGAGGTTCGGGCGATATGATTTCCTTATTTTTCAAAAACTATTGGAGGAATGTTCTAAAAGCAGCTCAGGAGGTAGTATCGTACCTATACCAACCCAAATCAACGATAAAAACCATAGGTCATGCTTCATATAAGAAACTTGTTCGGACCCTGAAAATTGTCGCGGTCTTCTGGAGGGTTACCCCATGCTCTCCTAGCATATGTAGGTAGGGAGGGCTCCGTCTCGGACACATAACGATGTTTAACGTTGAAAAGAGTCGTTCGGATGGGAGACCATAGATGGTTGCTCCGATGCATATTTTCGTTTATGTCTTCGTTTAATAAAGTGTTATTATCCCGAAAGGTGCATTCGAAACTTATGAATGAGAGACCTTCGGACATATTACGAGTGTGAGACTGATACGATTAGAGATATTCGATGCGATCCGAGGCAAATCGCCCCGGATCTAATGAATATGTACGTAATTGTGATTCTGGAGGGTTATCCCATGTCCTCCAGACACATATGTAAAGGGATGGAGAATGGGTCATGCTGGCCAGTTGTGGCGGATTTCTTTTTCTAGGATGAAGTTGCTGTTCTGGTTGGTAGGCTCGAATCGGATCCCCGCAGTGATGGGTTTGACGTGATTTCGTAGAATAAGTCGGTGCATTATCAGAATTAAGCTCCGATGTGCGAACTTTGAAGTGGTTGATCTCAGCTAGTCTTTGTTCTTCCGGAGTATTCTCGATCTCGATGTATCGCTTCTATGTTTCATCTCTTGCCTTGAGCGACCCCTCGCAGCGAGATCGCGGTCCGCTTCGTATCTTTGTATTCGAATGGCCATTATGCGATCGACTATAAAAAACGTGTCTAACCTTTCGGTTTTACCTTTCGGTTATGTCACTATACTTTGCGACCACTCACTCCTCGGACTTCCTTCCGAACGAGAATGAATTACATTTCTCATTCACCGAGTCGTTATTTTTTCATATATAGCGAAGGGTTGAGAATGTGTATGGAGCCGGGGGTTTACCACTTGTGGCAAACGCCTCGGCGAGGGACATAACGGTCTCAGTTTCTTTGCGGTCTAGTAGAAACGTTCAAGGCTTAGAACTCCTGTGTTCGGAGCTAATCGTATCTCTGGGCTCGCAAGGTGCTAAACCTTAGTCTTCCGACGCGGTTAGTGCCATATTACAAGGGTCCGCGCGTAGCTCGTCTGTTATCCTTCTGCCGTGTTGTCTGATTTTCGAGGAGGGTGTTCGACTGCGATTTCGATTGAATTTCGTTAGTCGATTTACCCGAAGATTGTTGATGTACATAGGCGAAGATGCTGACGTCTCGTGGCCCTATCGTGTGAACATAGTCAGTTCACATATACTTAGAGTGGTTAGTTTTACCCTACTGATGACTTAGTTTTAGCTTCTATGAGCCGTAAGACTCAAACAATGTGACTTTACCAAGGCATCAGACGTGTTCGTCTGGTGTCGCACGAGCCAAGGTTGCCGTTTGGAGCTAATGGTCAGCGGCGGGATCGCCACGTACGACCTGGGCCCTTGAGGGTCAATCCTTGACGGTTAATCATGGTTCAATTTCGATGTTGAAGCTTTAAATAATTGCCTGTAGGCAACTTACATCCTGGCAAGGGTGACAGTGGGTACATCGGTTTCCATGCTACGGATCTGTTGATACTCTGCCCTTAGCTTGGGGATTCGTCTTGTCGATTAGACGAGACCCCGTAACGAAGATGAAAGCCTCTTCTCCAGCTCGAAGACGATACACACATTTCGTGTCAGTATCCGTAGTTTACAGAAAAAACGATTCAAAACGTTATAGTTTTCTGAACACTTCACATAAACGAGAATAGCAATAGTACACTTCAAAATAATAAATGAAAAACCGTCTATGTGACCGATAATGCCTGACAAAAAGAATTGTTAAAACTGATGGAGATGTTTGTCTCCCATATCTTCATTAAATTGCGAATGATAGCGCAAGATGATATCACGATAGCGCGATCCGGTTATCGACTATAAGTTTCGGAGCTGTACGAAATAACGTACTGAACCGGGTGCTGTAGGACTGGAACGTGACCACGATTGTCAATATTAAATGCGTTCGGGTGAATAACGTGTTGAATCATTTTCTAGTTTTAAATGCGACCCTTCCTGCCAATAACGTGTTGATTCAACGTGAAATTCATCCGAAATCAGTATCAATTCAATATAAAATTTTTGTCAACCACCGTCATTGAGTAAAATCCAAATCAATCTGACAGTCAACCATCATATCAAGATAACACATTGAAATGGACAGGTAGGTCTTATTCATTTATTTATTTATTCATATATTTATTGAGTATGAGAATACAAACAGTTATTTCAACCCAATACAGTAGTCACAGATTCACATGGAAAAGTTGCAATAACGTACAAAAATACCTCCAATACTTAAACCCAGTATTCAGTGATGAAACTTCTGGAAAAAAACAATATAGTGAAAAATCCCCATTATCGCAAAAAAACAAGTAAAATCATTAATACTATAACGTTGATAAAAAATGATCACTGAATCGTATCAAATTTTTTGCCATGTTGAAGTGTCGGTGGAGGGTATGGGAAATTTGAAATGGCGAGCGCCGAAGGCGCGTGGCCGGGTAGAGCGGTAAATGGAAGGCAAGAGTAAGAATCGAGCTTTCCGAAAATGCCTAGATCGTATTTTTACCCCGTCTAGAAGTGTCCGAAAATTGCGTGAGAAAATCGAGAAATTCACGATTTTCGCGAAAAGGTACCAAATTGATTTGATTAACTTGAGGGATCCACGGTAGCTCGAGAGCCGGTATGGGTGTCGAACTAAGCTCGAAGGACCCGAAATTAAAATAGGCCTGTTCGTTTTCCCGGAGCCCGAACGAAATTTCCTAAAAAAGCGTAAGAAATTTGATAATTTTTGACGTCTATTAAAAATCGAGTGACATTCCACAAAATTAAATAATTTGCTATTGATTATCAGAGAAAATTAAGTGTAAGTGCACTTTGACAATCGATGTCAAAGTGTGATTTAAAGGTTAACGTCAGTTTTGACGGAATTGGCAGCGATCACAGAACGAGGTGCCTTAAATCGATCGGACTTTTAAGAAAACGTTTTTGGCCTAGATATTTATAAAAGGGGAATTGAACTATGGACGAAAGGCGAATTGCGAGGGCCGTAGGCCCGAGCTACGGAAGAAAGGCGAATCTGAGAAGTAAAGGTGAATCTACCTACAAGGTGGATCTCCTGGCCGTGCTAGTTAATACTATAACGTTGATAAAAAATGATCACCGAATCGTATCAAATTTTTTGCCACGTTGAAGTGTCGGTGGAGGGTATGGGAAATTTGAAATGACGAGCGCCGAAGGCGCGTGGCCGGGTAGAGCGGTAAATGGAACGCAAGAGTAAGAATCGAGCTTTCCGAAAATGCCTAGATCGTATTTTTACCCCGTCTAGAAGTGTCCGAAAATTGCGTGAGAAAATCGCGAAATTCACGATTTTCGCGAAAAGGTACCAATTTGATTTGATTAGCTTGAGAGATCCGCGGTAGCTCGAGAGCCGGGATGGGTGTCGAACTAAGCTCGAAGAACCCGAAATTAAAATAGGCCTGTTTTTTTTCCCGGAGCCCGAACGATATTACCTAAAAAAGCGTAAGAATTTTGAAAATTTTTGACGTCTATTAAAAATCGAGTGACATTCCACAAAATTAAATTATTTTCTATTGATTATCAGAGAAGTGAAAGTGCACTTTGACAATCGATGTCAGAGTGTGATTTAAAGGTTAACGTCAGTTCTGACGGCTTGGCAGCGATCACAGAACGAGGTGCCTTGAATCGATCGGGCTTTTAAAAAACGTTTTTGGCCTAGATATTTATAAAAGGGGAATCGAGCGAGGGCCGAAGGCCCGAGCTACGGACGAAAGGCGAATCTGCCAGTAAAGGTGAATCTACCTACAAGGTGGATCTCCTGGCCGTGCTAGTTAATACTATAACGTTGATAAAAAATGATCACTGAATCGTATCAAATTTTTTGCCACGTTGAAGTGTCGGTGGAGGGTATGGGAAATTTGAAATGGCGAGCGCCGAAGGCGCGTGGCCGGGTAGAGCGGTATATGGAACGCAAGAGTAAGAATCGAGCTTTCCGAAAATGCCTAGATCGTATTTTTACCCCGTCTAGAAGTGTCCGAAAATTGCGTGAGAAAATCGCGAAATTCACGATTTTCGCGAAAAGGTACCAATTTGATTTGATTAGCTTGAGAGATCCGCGGTAGCTCGAGAGCCGGGATGGGTGTCGAACTAAGCTCGAAGAACCCGAAATTAAAATAGGCCTGTTTTTTTTCCCGGAGCCCGAACGATATTACCTAAAAAAGCGTAAGAATTTTGAAAATTTTTGACGTCTATTAAAAATCGAGTGACATTCCACAAAATTAAATTATTTTCTATTGATTATCAGAGAAAATTAAGTGAAAGTGCACTTTGACAATCGATGTCAGAGTGTGATTTAAAGGTTAACGTCAGTTTTGACGGCTTGGCAGCGATCACAGAACGAGGTGCCTTGAATCGATCGGGCTTTTAAAAAACGTTTTTGGCCTAGATATTTATAAAAGGGGAATCGAGCGAGGGCCGAAGGCCCGAGCTACGAACAAAAGGCGTATCGCGAGGGCCGAAGGCCCGAGCTACGGACGAAAGGCGAATCTGCCAGTAAAGGTGAATCTACCTACAAGGTGGATCTCCTGGCTATACTAGTTAATACTATAACGTTGATAAAAAATGATCACTGAATCGTATCAAATTTTTTGCCACGTTGAAGTGTCGGTGGAGGGTATGGGAAATTTGAAATGGCGAACGCCGAAGGCGCGTGGCCGGGTAGAGCGGTAAATGGAACGCAAGAGTAAGAATCGAGCTTTCCGAAAATGCCTAGATCGTATTTTTACCCCGTCTAGAAGTGTCCGAAAATTGCGTGAGAAAATCGCGATTTTCGCGAAAAGGTACCAATTTGATTTGATTAGCTTGAGAGATCCGCGGTAGCTCGAGAGCCGGGATGGGTGTCGAACTAAGCTCGAAGAACCCGAAATTAAAATAGGCCTGTTTTTTTTCCCGGAGCCCGAACGATATTACCTAAAAAAGCGTAAGAATTTTGAAAATTTTTGACGTCTATTAAAAATCGAGTGACATTCCACAAAATTAAATTATTTTCTATTGATTATCAGAGAAAATTAAGTGAAAGTGCACTTTGACAATCGATGTCAGAGTGTGATTTAAAGGTTAACGTCAGTTTTGACGGCTTGGCAGCGATCACAGAACGAGGTGCCTTAAATCGATCGGGCTTTTAAGAAACGTTTTTGGCCTAGATATTTATAAAAGGGGAATCGAGCGAGGGCCGAAGGCCCGAGCTACGAACAAAAGGCGTATCGCGAGGGCCGAAGGCCCGAGCTACGGACGAAAGGCGAATCTGCCAGTAAAGGTGAATCTACCTACAAGGTGGATCTCCTGGCTATACTAGTATACATATAAACAGGAAAGCAAATACAACTTTAATCATAACTTCGCATAATAATGAAGTTTCAACATTTTCTTAAACTGCACAATGGAAACATTGAAGGGATCTATATTGACAGAGCTCGAGATGAACTCTGTCAATCGACGATAAAAACCATAGGTCACGCTTCATAGAAGAAAGTCGTTCGGACTCTGAAAATTCCACATATAGTAAAATGTGAGGTTCGGAGACATAATTTTCTTTTTTTCAAAAATTAGGGAAGATATGAACGGGAAACTTCGTAGGAAGTAGTATCTCACCTAACTCAACCCAAATCGACGATAAAAACCATAGGTCACGCTTCATATAAGAAAGTCGTTCGGACTCTGAAAATTCCACATATAGTAAAATGTGAGGTTCGGAGACATAATTTTCTTTTTTTTCAAAAATTAGGGAAGATATGAACGGGAAACTTCGTAGGAAGTAGTATCTAACCTAATTACACCCAAATCGACGATAAAAACCATAGGTCACGCTTCATATAAGAAAGTCGTTCGGACTCTGAAAATTCCACATATAGTAAAATGTGAGGTTCGGAGACATAATTTTCTTATTTTTCAAAAATTAGGGAAGATATGAACGGGAAACTTCGTAGAAAGTTGTACTTCACCTAATTACACTAAAATCGACGAAAAAAACCATAGGTCACGCTTCATATAAGAAAGTCGTTCGGACTCTGAAAATTCCACATATAGTAAAATGTGAGGTTCGGAGACATAATTTTCTTTTTTTTCAAAAATTAGGGAAGATATGAACGGGAAACTTCGTAGGAAGTTGTACTTCACCTAATTACACTAAAATCGACGAAAAAAACCATAGGTCACGCTTCATATAAGAAAGTTGTTCGGACTCTGAAAATTCCACATATAGTAAAATGTGAGGTTCGGAGACATAATTTTCTTTTTTTCAAAAATTAGGGAAGGTATGAACGGGAAACTTCGTAGGAAGTAGAATCTAACCTAATTACACCCAAATCGACGATAAAAACCATAGGTCACGCTTCATATAAGAAAGTCGTTCGGACTCTGAAAATTCCACATATAGTAAAATGTGAGGTTCGGAGACATAATTTTCTTATTTTTCAAAAATTAGGGAAGATATGAACGGGAAACTTCGTAGGAAGTAGTATCTAACCTAATTACACCCAAATCGACGATAAAAACCATAGGTCACGCTTCATATAAGAAAGTCGTTCGGACTCTGTCCACATATAGTAAAATGTGAGGTTCAGAGACATAATTTTCTTTTTTTCAAAAATTAGGGAAGATATGAACGGGAAACTTCGTAGGAAGTTGTACTTCTCCTAATTACACTAAAATCGACGATAAAAACCATAGGTCACGCTTCATATAAGAAAGTCGTTCGGACTCTGAAAATTCCACATATAGTAAAATGTGAGGTTCGGAGACATAATTTTCTTTTTTTCAAAAATAAGGGAAGATATGAACGGGAAACTTCGTAGGAAGTAGTATCTCACCTAACTCAACCCAAATCGACGATAAAAACCATAGGTCACGCTTCATATAAGAAAGTCGTTCGGACTCTGAAAATTCCACATATAGTAAAATGTGAGGTTCGGAGACATAATTTTCTTATTTTTCAAAAATTAGGGAAGATATGAACGGGAAACTTCGTAGGAAGTAGTATTCAACCTAATTACACCCAAATCGACGATAAAAACCATAGGTCACGCTTCATATAAGAAAGTCGTTCGGACTCTGAAAATTCCACATATAGTAAAATGTGAGGTTCGGAGACATAATTTTCTTTTTTTCAAAAATTAGGGAAGATATGAACGGGAAACTTCGTAGGAAGTAGTATCTCACCTAACTCAACCCAAATCGACGATAAAAACCATAGGTCACGCTTCATATAAGAAAGTCGTTCGGACTCTGAAAATTCCACATATAGTAAAATGTGAGGTTCGGAGACATAATTTTCTTTTTTTCAAAAATAAGGGAAGATATGAACGGGAAACTTCGTAGGAAGTAGTATCTCACCTAACTCAACCCAAATCGACGATAAAAACCATAGGTCACGCTTCATATAAGAAAGTCGTTCGGACTCTGAAAATTCCACATATAGTAAAATGTGAGGTTCGGAGACATAATTTTCTTTTTTTCAAAAATTAGGGAAGATATGAACGGGAAACTTCGTAGGAAGTAGTATCTCACCTAACTCAACCCAAATCGACGATAAAAACCATAGGTCACGCTTCATATAAGAAAGTCGTTCGGACTCTGAAAATTCCACATATAGTAAAATGTGAGGTTCGGAGACATAATTTTCTTTTTTTCAAAAATTAGAAGAATGAAAGGGAAACTTCGTAGGAAGTTGTACTTCACCTAATTACACTAAAATCGACGAAAAAAACCATAGGTCACGCTTCATATAAGAAAGTCGTTCGGACTCTGAAAATTCCACATATAGTAAAATGTGAGGTTCGGAGACAATTTTCTTTTTTTTCAAAAATTAGGGAAGATATGAACGGGAAACTTCGTAGGAAGTTGTACTTCACCTAATTACACTAAAATCGACGAAAAAAACCATAGGTCACGCTTCATATAAGAAAGTTGTTCGGACTCTGAAAATTCCACATATAGTAAAATGTGAGGTTCGGAGACATAATTTTCTTTTTTTCAAAAATTAGGGAAGGTATGAACGGGAAACTTCGTAGGAAGTAGAATCTAACCTAATTACACCCAAATCGACGATAAAAACCATAGGTCACGCTTCATAGAAGAAAGTCGTTCGGACTCTGAAAATTCCACATATAGTAAAATGTGAGGTTCGGAGACATAATTTTCTTTTTTTCAAAAATTAGGGAAGATATGAAAGGGAAACTTCGTAGGAAGTTGTACTTCACCTAATTACACTAAAATCGACGAAAAAAACCATAGGTCACGCTTCATATAAGAAAGTCGTTCGGACTCTGAAAATTCCACATATAGTAAAATGTGAGGTTCGGAGACATAATTTTCTTTTTTTTCAAAAATTAGGGAAGATATGAACGGGAAACTTCGTAGGAAGTTGTACTTCACCTAATTACACTAAAATCGACGAAAAAAACCATAGGTCACGCTTCATATAAGAAAGTTGTTCGGACTCTGAAAATTCCACATATAGTAAAATGTGAGGTTCGGAGACATAATTTTCTTTTTTTCAAAAATTAGGGAAGATATGAACGGGAAACTTCGTAGGAAGTAGTATCTCACCTAACTCAACCCAAATCGACGATAAAAACCATAGGTCACGCTTCATATAAGAAAGTCGTTCGGACTCTGAAAATTCCACATATAGTAAAATGTGAGGTTCGGAGACATAATTTTCCTATTTTTCAAAAATTAGGGAAGATATGAACGGGAAACTTCGTAGGAAGTAGAATCTAACCTAATTACACCCAAATCGACGATAAAAACCATGGGTCACGCTTCATATAAGAAAGTCGTTCGGACTCTGAAAATTCCACATATAGTAAAATGTGAGGTTCGGAGACATAATTTTCTTTTTTTCAAAAATTAGGGAAGATATGAACGGGAAACTTCGTAGGAAGTTGTACTTCTCCTAATTACACTAAAATCGACGAAAAAAACCATAGGTCACGCTCCATATAAGAAAGTCGTTCGGACTCTGAAAATTCCACATATAGTAAAATGTGAGGTTCGGAGACATAATTTTCTTTTTTTCAAAAACTAGGGAAGGTATGAACGGGAAACTTCGTAGGAAGTAGAATCTAACCTAATTACACCCAAATCGACGATAAAAACCATAGGTCACGCTTCATATAAGAAAGTCGTTCGGACTCTGAAAATTCCACATATAGTAAAATGTGAGGTTCGGAGACATAATTTTCTTTTTTTCAAAAATTAGGGAAGATATGAACGGGAAACTTCGTAGGAAGTAGTATCTCACCTAACTCAACCCAAATCGACGATAAAAACCATAGGTCACGCTTCATATAAGAAAGTCGTTCGGACTCTGAAAATTCCACATATAGTAAAATGTGAGGTTCGGAGACATAATTTTCTTTTTTTCAAAAATTAGGGAAGATATGAAAGGGAAACTTCGTAGGAAGTTGTACTTCACCTAATTACACTAAAATCGACGAAAAAAACCATAGGTCACGCTTCATATAAGAAAGTCGTTCGGACTCTGAAAATTCCACATATAGTAAAATGTGAGGTTCGGAGACATAATTTTCTTTTTTTTCAAAAATTAGGGAAGATATGAACGGGAAACTTCGTAGGAAGTTGTACTTCACCTAATTACACTAAAATCGACGAAAAAAACCATAGGTCACGCTTCATATAAGAAAGTTGTTCGGACTCTGAAAATTCCACATATAGTAAAATGTGAGGTTCGGAGACATAATTTTCTTTTTTTCAAAAATTAGGGAAGATATGAACGGGAAACTTCGTAGGAAGTAGTATCTCACCTAACTCAACCCAAATCGACGATAAAAACCATAGGTCACGCTTCATATAAGAAAGTCGTTCGGACTCTGAAAATTCCACATATAGTAAAATGTGAGGTTCGGAGACATAATTTTCCTATTTTTCAAAAATTAGGGAAGATATGAACGGGAAACTTCGTAGGAAGTAGTATCTCACCTAACTCAACCCAAATCGACGATAAAAACCATAGGTCACGCTTCATATAAGAAAGTCGTTCGGACTCTGAAAATTCCACATATAGTAAAATGTGAGGTTCGGAGACATAATTTTCCTATTTTTCAAAAATTAGGGAAGATATGAACGGGAAACTTCGTAGGAAGTAGTATCTAACCTAATTACACCCAAATCGACGATAAAAACCATAGGTCACGCTTCATATAAGAAAGTCGTTCGGACTCTGAAAATTCCACATATAGTAAAATGTGAGGTTCGGAGACATAATTTTCTTTTTTTCAAAAATAAGGGAAGATATGAACGGGAAACTTCGTAGGAAGTTGTACTTCACCTAATTACACTAAAATCGACGAAAAAAACCATAGGTCACGCTTCATATAAGAAAGTTGTTCGGACTCTGAAAATTCCACATATAGTAAAATGTGAGGTTCGGAGACATAATTTTCTTTTTTTCAAAAATTAGGGAAGGTATGAACGGGAAACTTCGTAGGAAGTAGAATCTAACCTAATTACACCCAAATCGACGATAAAAACCATAGGTCACGCTTCATATAAGAAAGTCGTTCGGACTCTGAAAATTCCACATATAGTAAAATGTGAGGTTCGGAGACATAATTTTCTTATTTTTCAAAAATTAGGGAAGATATGAACGGGAAACTTCGTAGGAAGTAGTATTCAACCTAATTACACCCAAATCGACGATAAAAACCATAGGTCACGCTTCATATAAGAAAGTCGTTCGGACTCTGAAAATTCCACATATAGTAAAATGTGAGGTTCGGAGACATAATTTTCTTTTTTTCAAAAATTAGGGAAGATATGAACGGGAAACTTCGTAGGAAGTAGTATCTCACCTAACTCAACCCAAATCGACGATAAAAACCATAGGTCACGCTTCATATAAGAAAGTCGTTCGGACTCTGAAAATTCCACATATAGTAAAATGTGAGGTTCGGAGACATAATTTTCTTTTTTTCAAAAATAAGGGAAGATATGAACGGGAAACTTCGTAGGAAGTAGTATCTCACCTAACTCAACCCAAATCGACGATAAAAACCATAGGTCACGCTTCATATAAGAAAGTCGTTCGGACTCTGAAAATTCCACATATAGTAAAATGTGAGGTTCGGAGACATAATTTTCTTTTTTTCAAAAATTAGGGAAGATATGAACGGGAAACTTCGTAGGAAGTAGTATCTCACCTAACTCAACCCAAATCGACGATAAAAACCATAGGTCACGCTTCATATAAGAAAGTCGTTCGGACTCTGAAAATTCCACATATAGTAAAATGTGAGGTTCGGAGACATAATTTTCTTTTTTTCAAAAATTAGGGAAGATATGAAAGGGAAACTTCGTAGGAAGTTGTACTTCACCTAATTACACTAAAATCGACGAAAAAAACCATAGGTCACGCTTCATATAAGAAAGTCGTTCGGACTCTGAAAATTCCACATATAGTAAAATGTGAGGTTCGGAGACATAATTTTCTTTTTTTTCAAAAATTAGGGAAGATATGAACGGGAAACTTCGTAGGAAGTTGTACTTCACCTAATTACACTAAAATCGACGAAAAAAACCATAGGTCACGCTTCATATAAGAAAGTTGTTCGGACTCTGAAAATTCCACATATAGTAAAATGTGAGGTTCGGAGACATAATTTTCTTTTTTTCAAAAATTAGGGAAGATATGAACGGGAAACTTCGTAGGAAGTAGTATCTCACCTAACTCAACCCAAATCGACGATAAAAACCATAGGTCACGCTTCATATAAGAAAGTCGTTCGGACTCTGAAAATTCCACATATAGTAAAATGTGAGGTTCGGAGACATAATTTTCTTATTTTTCAAAAATTAGGGAAGATATGAACGGGAAACTTCGTAGGAAGTAGTATCTAACCTAATTACACCCAAATCGACGATAAAAACCATAGGTCACGCTTCATATAAGAAAGTCGTTCGGACTCTGAAAATTCCACATATAGTAAAATGTGAGGTTCGGAGACATAATTTTCTTTTTTTCAAAAATTAGGGAAGATATGAACGGGAAACTTCGTAGGAAGTTGTACTTCACCTAATTACACTAAAATCGACGAAAAAAACCATAGGTCACACTTCATATAAGAAAGTCGTTCGGACTCTGAAAATTCCACATATAGTAAAATGTGAGGTTCGGAGACATAATTTTCTTATTTTTCAAAAATTAGCGAAGATATGAACGGGAAACTTCGTAGAAAGTTGTACTTCACCTAATTACACTAAAATCGACGAAAAAAACCATAGGTCACGCTTCATATAAGAAAGTCGTTCGGACCCTGAAAATTCCACATATAGTAAAATGTGAGGTTCGGAGACATAATTTTCTTTTTTTCAAAAACTAGGGAAGGTATGAACGGGAAACTTCGTAGGAAGTAGAATCTAACCTAATTACACCCAAATCGACGATAAAAACCATAGGTCACGCTTCATATAAGAAAGTCGTTCGGACTCTGAAAATTCCACATATAGTAAAATGTGAGGTTCGGAGACATAATTTTCTTTTTTTCAAAAATTAGGGAAGATATGAACGGGAAACTTCGTAGGAAGTAGTATTCAACCTAATTACACCCAAATCGACGATAAAAACCATAGGTCACGCTTCATATAAGAAAGTCGTTCGGACTCTGAAAATTCCACATATAGTAAAATGTGAGGTTCGGAGACATAATTTTCTTTTTTTCAAAAATTAGGGAAGATATGAACGGGAAACTTCGTAGGAAGTAGTATCTCACCTAACTCAACCCAAATCGACGATAAAAACCATAGGTCACGCTTCATATAAGAAAGTCGTTCGGACTCTGAAAATTCCACATATAGTAAAATGTGAGGTTCGGAGACATAATTTTCTTTTTTTCAAAAATAAGGGAAGATATGAACGGGAAACTTCGTAGGAAGTAGTATCTCACCTAACTCAACCCAAATCGACGATAAAAACCATAGGTCACGCTTCATATAAGAAAGTCGTTCGGACTCTGAAAATTCCACATATAGTAAAATGTGAGGTTCGGAGACATAATTTTCTTTTTTTCAAAAATTAGGGAAGATATGAACGGGAAACTTCGTAGGAAGTAGTATCTCACCTAACTCAACCCAAATCGACGATAAAAACCATAGGTCACGCTTCATATAAGAAAGTCGTTCGGACTCTGAAAATTCCACATATAGTAAAATGTGAGGTTCGGAGACATAATTTTCTTTTTTTCAAAAATTAGGGAAGATATGAAAGGGAAACTTCGTAGGAAGTTGTACTTCACCTAATTACACTAAAATCGACGAAAAAAACCATAGGTCACGCTTCATATAAGAAAGTTGTTCGGACTCTGAAAATTCCACATATAGTAAAATGTGAGGTTCGGAGACATAATTTTCTTTTTTTTCAAAAATTAGGGAAGATATGAACGGGAAACTTCGTAGGAAGTTGTACTTCACCTAATTACACTAAAATCGACGAAAAAAACCATAGGTCACGCTTCATATAAGAAAGTTGTTCGGACTCTGAAAATTCCACATATAGTAAAATGTGAGGTTCGGAGACATAATTTTCTTTTTTTCAAAAATTAGGGAAGATATGAACGGGAAACTTCGTAGGAAGTAGTATCTCACCTAACTCAACCCAAATCGACGATAAAAACCATAGGTCACGCTTCATATAAGAAAGTCGTTCGGACTCTGAAAATTCCACATATAGTAAAATGTGAGGTTCGGAGACATAATTTTCTTATTTTTCAAAAATTAGGGAAGATATGAACGGGAAACTTCGTAGGAAGTAGTATCTAACCTGATTACACCCAAATCGACGATAAAAACCATAGGTCACGCTTCATATAAGAAAGTCGTTCGGACTCTGAAAATTCCACATATAGTAAAATGTGAGGTTCGGAGACATAATTTTCTTTTTTTCAAAAATTAGGGAAGATATGAACGGGAAACTTCGTAGGAAGTTGTACTTCACCTAATTACACTAAAATCGACGAAAAAAACCATAGGTCACACTTCATATAAGAAAGTCGTTCGGACTCTGAAAATTCCACATATAGTAAAATGTGAGGTTCGGAGACATAATTTTCTTATTTTTCAAAAATTAGCGAAGATATGAACGGGAAACTTCGTAGAAAGTTGTACTTCACCTAATTACACTAAAATCGACGAAAAAAACCATAGGTCACGCTTCATATAAGAAAGTCGTTCGGACCCTGAAAATTCCACATATAGTAAAATGTGAGGTTCGGAGACATAATTTTCTTTTTTTCAAAAACTAGGGAAGGTATGAACGGGAAACTTCGTAGGAAGTAGAATCTAACCTAATTACACCCAAATCGACGATAAAAACCATAGGTCACGCTTCATATAAGAAAGTCGTTCGGACTCTGAAAATTCCACATATAGTAAAATGTGAGGTTCGGAGACATAATTTTCTTTTTTTCAAAAATAAGGGAAGATATGAACGGGAAACTTCGTAGGAAGTAGTATCTCACCTAACTCAACCCAAATCGACGATAAAAACCATAGGTCACGCTTCATATAAGAAAGTCGTTCGGACTCTGAAAATTCCACATATAGTAAAATGTGAGGTTCGGAGACATAATTTTCTTTTTTTCAAAAATTAGGGAAGATATGAACGGGAAACTTCGTAGGAAGTAGTATCTCACCTAACTCAACCCAAATCGACGATAAAAACCATAGGTCACGCTTCATATAAGAAAGTCGTTCGGACTCTGAAAATTCCACATATAGTAAAATGTGAGGTTCGGAGACATAATTTTCTTTTTTTTCAAAAATTAGGGAAGATATGAACGGGAAACTTCGTAGGAAGTTGTACTTCACCTAATTACACTAAAATCGACGAAAAAAACCATAGGTCACGCTTCATATAAGAAAGTTGTTCGGACTCTGAAAATTCCACATATAGTAAAATGTGAGGTTCGGAGACATAATTTTCTTTTTTTCAAAAATTAGGGAAGATATGAACGGGAAACTTCGTAGGAAGTAGTATCTCACCTAACTCAACCCAAATCGACGATAAAAACCATAGGTCACGCTTCATATAAGAAAGTCGTTCGGACTCTGAAAATTCCACATATAGTAAAATGTGAGGTTCGGAGACATAATTTTCTTATTTTTCAAAAATTAGGGAAGATATGAACGGGAAACTTCGTAGGAAGTAGTATCTAACCTAATTACACCCAAATCGACGATAAAAACCATAGGTCACGCTTCATATAAGAAAGTCGTTCGGACTCTGAAAATTCCACATATAGTAAAATGTGAGGTTCGGAGACATAATTTTCTTTTTTTCAAAAATTAGGGAAGATATGAACGGGAAACTTCGTAGGAAGTTGTACTTCACCTAATTACACTAAAATCGACGAAAAAAACCATAGGTCACACTTCATATAAGAAAGTCGTTCGGACTCTGAAAATTCCACATATAGTAAAATGTGAGGTTCGGAGACATAATTTTCTTATTTTTCAAAAATTAGCGAAGATATGAACGGGAAACTTCGTAGAAAGTTGTACTTCACCTAATTACACTAAAATCGACGAAAAAAACCATAGGTCACGCTTCATATAAGAAAGTCGTTCGGACCCTGAAAATTCCACATATAGTAAAATGTGAGGTTCGGAGACATAATTTTCTTTTTTTCAAAAACTAGGGAAGGTATGAACGGGAAACTTCGTAGGAAGTAGAATCTAACCTAATTACACCCAAATCGACGATAAAAACCATAGGTCACGCTTCATATAAGAAAGTCGTTCGGACTCTGAAAATTCCACATATAGTAAAATGTGAGGTTCGGAGACATAATTTTCTTTTTTTCAAAAATTAGGGAAGATATGAACGGGAAACTTCGTAGGAAGTAGTATTCAACCTAATTACACCCAAATCGACGATAAAAACCATAGGTCACGCTTCATATAAGAAAGTCGTTCGGACTCTGAAAATTCCACATATAGTAAAATGTGAGGTTCGGAGACATAATTTTCTTTTTTTCAAAAATTAGGGAAGATATGAACGGGAAACTTCGTAGGAAGTAGTATCTCACCTAACTCAACCCAAATCGACGATAAAAACCATAGGTCACGCTTCATATAAGAAAGTCGTTCGGACTCTGAAAATTCCACATATAGTAAAATGTGAGGTTCGGAGACATAATTTTCTTTTTTTCAAAAATAAGGGAAGATATGGACGGGAAACTTCGTAGGAAGTAGTATCTCACCTAACTCAACCCAAATCGACGATAAAAACCATAGGTCACGCTTCATATAAGAAAGTCGTTCGGACTCTGAAAATTCCACATATAGTAAAATGTGAGGTTCGGAGACATAATTTTCTTTTTTTCAAAAATTAGGGAAGATATGAACGGGAAACTTCGTAGGAAGTAGTATCTCACCTAACTCAACCCAAATCGACGATAAAAACCATAGGTCACGCTTCATATAAGAAAGTCGTTCGGACTCTGAAAATTCCACATATAGTAAAATGTGAGGTTCGGAGACATAATTTTCTTTTTTTCAAAAATTAGGGAAGATATGAAAGGGAAACTTCGTAGGAAGTTGTACTTCACCTAATTACACTAAAATCGACGAAAAAAACCATAGGTCACGCTTCATATAAGAAAGTCGTTCGGACTCTGAAAATTCCACATATAGTAAAATGTGAGGTTCGGAGACATAATTTTCTTTTTTTTCAAAAATTAGGGAAGATATGAACGGGAAACTTCGTAGGAAGTTGTACTTCACCTAATTACACTAAAATCGACGAAAAAAACCATAGGTCACGCTTCATATAAGAAAGTTGTTCGGACTCTGAAAATTCCACATATAGTAAAATGTGAGGTTCGGAGACATAATTTTCTTTTTTTCAAAAATTAGGGAAGATATGAACGGGAAACTTCGTAGGAAGTAGTATCTCACCTAACTCAACCCAAATCGACGATAAAAACCATAGGTCACGCTTCATATAAGAAAGTCGTTCGGACTCTGAAAATTCCACATATAGTAAAATGTGAGGTTCGGAGACATGATTTCCTTATATTTCAAAAACTACCGAAGGAATGTTCGAAAAACTTCTCAGGAGGTAGTATCGTACCTATACCAACCCAAATCAACGATAAAAACCATAGGTCACGCTTCATATAAGAAACTTGTTCGGACCCTGAAAATTGGCGCGGGCTTCTGGAGGGTTATCCCATGCTCTCCTGGCATATGTAGGCAGAGCGTTCCGACTCGAACACATAACGATGCTTAACGTTGAAAAGTTTCGCTCGGATGGGAGACCGTAGATGGTTGTTCCGATGCATAGTTTCGTTTATGTCTTCGTGTAATAAGCTGTTATTATTACGAAAGGTGCATTCGAAACTTATGTATGAGAGACCTCCGGACATATTACGAGTGTGAGACTGATACGATTAGAGATATTCGATGCGATCCGAGGCAAATAGCCCCGGATCTGATGAATTTGTATGTAAATGTGCTTCTGGAGGGTTATCCCATGTCCTCCTGACATATATGTAAAGGGATGGAGAATGGGTCATGCTGGCCAGTTGTGGCGGATTTCTTTTTCAAGGATGAAGTTGCTGTTCTGGTTGGTAGGCTCGAATCGGATCCCCGCAGTGATGGGCTTGACGTGATTTCGTAGAAACAGTCGATGCATTATCAGAATTAAGCTCCGATGCGCGAACTTAGAAGTGGTTGTATCAGCTAGTCTTTGTTCTTCCGGAGTATTCTCGATCTCGATGTATCGCTTCTATGTTTCATCTCTTGCCTTGAGCGACCCCTCGCAGCGAGATCGCGGTCCGCTTCGTATCTTTGTATTCGAATGGCCATTATGCGATCGACCATAAAAATGTGTCTAACCTTTCGGTTACGATCACGAATCTTTTGCGACCACTCACTTCGTTCCGAGCGAGAATGAATATTTTGAAAACATCTCGAATTCACCGAGTCGTTATATTTTCATGTATAGCGAAGGGTCGAGAATGTGTATGAAGCCTGGTTGATAGCCGGGGGTTTACCACTTGTGGCAAACGCCTCGGCGAGGGACCGTACGGTCTCATTTTCATTGCGGTCTGGTAGAAACGTTCACGGCTAGAACTCTACGTTCGGAGCTAAACGTATCTCTGGGCTCGCAAGTGTTACTTGAGGTGCTAACCTTAGTCTTCCGACGCGGTTAGTACCACATGACGAAGGGTCCGCGCGTAGCTCGTCAGTTATCCTTCTGCCGTGTCGTCCGATTTTTCGAGGAGGGTGATCGACTGCGATTTAGCTTGATTGCACTTCGTTAGTCGATTTACCCGAAGATTGCGGACGTACATAGGCGAGAAGATGCTGACGTCGTCTCGTGGACCTATCGTGTGAACACAGTTCCCTGGTTGATCCTGCCAGTAGTCATATGCTTGTCTCAAAGATT